>NC_138753.1:11030612-11777039 GCF_965113315.1 Podarcis vaucheri | reverse complement strand
TGTAAAATAAGTATGTGGTAACTCAGACAAGGAAAAACTGCATTCTGTACACATGCCTCATCTATCTATCATCTATATCTATCTATCTATCTATATCTATCTATCTATCTATCTATCTATCTATCTATCTATCTATCTATCTATCATCATCTATCTATCTATCATCTATCTATCTATCTATCTATCTATCTATCTATCTATCTATCTATCTATCTATCTATCTATCTATCATCTTCTATCATCTATCTATCTATCTATCATCTATCTATCTATCTATCTATCTATCTATCTATCTATCTATCTATCTATCTATCTATCATCTATCTATCTATCTATCTATCTATCTATCTATCTATCATCTATCTATCATCTTCATCTGCACCTTTCATTTAAATTCTGGGAATTGTAGTTCCATGAAGAGAATTAAAGGTCTCCTAACACCTCTCAGATGGGACATGGGTGGCGCTGTGGGTTAAACCACAGAGCCTAGGGCTTGCTGATCAGAAGGTCGGCGGTTCGAATCCCCGCAACAGGGTGAGCTCCCATTGCTCGGGTCCCTGCTCCTGCCCACCTAGCAGTTTGAAAGCACATCAAAGTGCAAGTAGATAAATAGGTACCGCTCTGGCGGGAAGGTAAACGGCGTTTCCGTGTGCTGCTCTGATTCGCCAGAAGCAGCTTAGTCATGCTGGCCACATGACCCAGAAGCTGTACGCCGGCTCCCTTGGCCAATAAAGCGAGATGAGCACCACAACTCCACAGTCGTCCACGACTGGACCTAATGGTCAGGGGTCCCTTTACCTTTTTAACACCTCTCAGCACCTCTAACCAGTGCTTTTTTCTGGGGGGACACAGGGGTATGCATACCCCTAAACATTTTGTGAATCTTTGTACTTTTGTCCATTTACTGCATTTATTTCCCCCGATTTGAACTATAAAATGGTGATTTTCCTGAGTCAAAATGAGAGTACCCCTAAACATTTATAGAAAAAAAGTATTGCCTTTAACAAACTTCAGTTCCCAGGATTCTTTGGAGGAAAGCCATGGGCTCCCTAAAAAGGCACGATACTGATTTAAATGTACACAGCAGAGGGGGTCCAAGGGTGATTTAAAGTTCCAACCCCCACCAAGCTCTTTAGTTGACCCTCGAGCCACCATCTCTCAGCCATGCCAACCTGGCAGGGCTGTTGTACAAATGAACTGGGAAGGAGAAAACTACCATGATTCTCTTCAGAGAAACACAAAACAATATACATTTACATGCATAAACACAAGTTTCTGACAGCACCTTTCCTTGGAAAATGGGATTTGCAAAAAACCTGGTGTAAATAAACAGCACCAGTTTCCCCCTCTCTTCCTCCTTCCATGGAAGTAAGGTCAAAGATACAAAATTACTTTCCATGAATTTACAGTAATATCTTTTCTTTATCTTTCCTCCTTCTTTTTGTTATTTCCCCTTTTCATTTTTATTTAGACTAATCTGTTTTCCATTGCAGGCTCCTCTTCCACACAGGGCTGCCTCCAGCCATCCTCCCCTTGGCTAGCTGATTTTAACCAGAAGAGAATTAACCCTTAAGGTACACACAGGATGATCTCTGCTGCTGCACTTCCAACTCTTTGCATCCTCGAGGTCACAGGAGGTCCAGATCCTGGGTGTGAACAACTCCTTGCCCCCCCCGCCCAGCCCTCCTGAATGCCTGGCCCGGGGACAGGATGCACTAAGATTTGCCAAAGTAGCCACAAAACCTGCCAAACAGGTCCTCGTGTCTCTATAATTAGGCCACGAGGAGGCAGGTCTCACGTTTGGCTTCAGCGTATCAAGAATGTGTTTACATCAAAATCTGAGCCCGCAGAAGCCAACAGGGCAGCTGGATGACAGCCAGCTGCAAGCATTCTTTCCAAGCACAGATGCCGCTCCGCATTTCGAAGTCCTGCTAATCTGATAAGGTGCCCGGGGAATTATGTGGGTAAACAATGCCAAAATGGGCTGGTAAGAGAGAGCAAGAAAAGGTGGAACACAGCTGGCTCCTAGGGAGGGAGAAAACTATCAGGGTGTACGCTGTTCCCTTGTGCCAGATACATACAGTGGTAAAGGTAAAGGGACCCCTGACCATTAGGTCCAGTCGTGGCCGACTCTGGGGTTGCGGTGCTCATCTCTCTTTCTTGGCCAAGGGAGCCGGCGTACAGCTTCCGGGTCATGTGGCCAGCATGACTAAGCCGCTTCTGGCGAACCAGAGCAGCGCACGGAGATGCCGTTTACCTTCCCACCAGAGCGTTTCCTATTTATCTACTTGCACTTTGACGTGCTTTCGAACTGCTAGGTGGGCAGGAGCAGGGACCGAGCAACGGGAGCTCACCCCGTCGCAGGGATTCGAACCGCTGACCTTCTGATCGGCAAGTCCTAGGCTCTGTGGTTTAACCCACAGCGCCACCCGTGTCCCACATACAGTGGTACCTCGGGTTAAGTACTTAATTCGTTCCGGAGGTCTGTACTTAACCTGAAACTGTTCTTAACCCGAAGCACCACTTTAGCTAATGGGGCCTCCTGCTGCTGCTGCCGCACCACCGCCACACAATTTCTGTTCTCATCCTGAAGCAAAGTTCGGAAGTAGTACCTTGGGTTGAGAACTTTGCCCCAGGATGAGAACGGAAATTGCATGCCGGCAGCGTAGCAGCAGTGGGAGGCCCCATTAGCGAAAGCACGCCTCAGGTTAAGAACAATTTCGGGTTAAGAATGGACCTCCAGAACGAATTAAGTTTGTAACCTGAGGTACCACTGTGTATTTGTCTTCTTCAATCTGTTGCCCTCCAGGTCTTTCAAACAACAAGTTCCATCAGGCTGAGGATGACAGGAATTTTTAGACCAAAAGATCTGGGCTGCACAAAATTGATATATAATATATTGGCCCTCTGCAAGACATAAACAGACACAAAGAGAGAGATTCATTTCCTCCTAGAAGTGGAATCATCTATTCATGCTTCACTGCATTAGAAGTTAAACCGGAGTATATTTTTAGTTGCCACTTGATTATGTAAGCTCCATTATATAACAAACTCTAGTTATGGGCATTCTGTTTGGCTCGCTTAAAGCATAGCAACGTTATGTCCAAACTGCTTTCCTTTGCTTTAGCCAAGAAAAATAAATTAAATGGGCCATACATTGGCAAGGCTTTATTTTTATTTTTTTGAAGGACAGGCTGAGATCATTCTCATTTTTCTGGGGTGATGGTGGTGTTGTTGTTGCATATCTTCTACAAAACAAGTTACCTCTCACATGAGCACATGAAGTGGCTTGATATTTAGCCAGACTGTTGGGCTGATCTAACCCAGGGCTCCCAGGCTCTGACTGGCAGCCATTCCCTAGAGTCTGCGGCAAGGCTTTGTTGAGCAAGCTGGCTTCGCTAGAGATGCCAAGGCCGAATCTGTGATGATGATGATGATGATGATGATGATAATAATAATAATAATAATAATAATAATAATAATAATAATTTATACCCCGCCCATCTGGCTGAGTTTCCCCAGCCACTCTGGGCAGTTGCCAATCGAGTGTTAAAAAGAATACAGCATTAAATATTAAAAACTTCCCCAAACAGGGCTGCCTTCAGATGTCTTTTAAAAAGGAGATAGCTGCTTATTTCCTTCACATCTGAAAGGAGGGTGTTCCACAGGGCGGGCGCCACTACCGAGAAGGCCCTCTCCCTGGTTCTGCACAGCGTGGTGGACCTAGCGCCGAGCTAGAAGAGGGAGCTCCTATAGTTCAACATTTCATCCTTACAGCAGCCCTGTGGGTAGGCTTCGGCGGAGAGGCAGCGAATGGCTTACAAGCAGCTGAACGGGGGGCCTGAGGGCTCTTCCAGTCAAAGACTGACATCAGGGGAGTTCAGGCACTCAGCAAAAGAACACACAAAGGGGAAGGGGTATCATTTAAACCCTCTCTTCTCTGCCCACCACACCATACTGGAAATTCAGGAGTGCAACAAAATAAGAACAGATTGTTCTGGGATAGCTCCAGGATTGGCAGGGTGGGTGTCTTGGCAACAAGCCGTGTGTGTGTGTGTGTGTGTGTGTGTGTGTGTGTGTCTCATATTTTGGTGGGGCCACATCCACATCCACAGACTTCTCTAGCTGCTGCATCAAGAACGTAATCCCCTCCTTGCACCAGAGTGTCAGGTGTATAAGTGTGACCCAGGGCATTGTGGGAAATTAAAATGGCTGTTTGCCATCACTGGCGAAGCAGCTGGCCAGGGGCTCATGGCATCTATCTGTGCTAGAGTTCCTTGCTCTTTATCCAAGGTTGTACAGTGGTACCTCAGGTTAAGTACTTAATTCGTTCCGGAGGTCCGTTCTTAACCTGAAACTGTTCTTAACCTGAAGCACCACTTTAGCTAATGGGGCCTCCTGCTGCCGCTGCGCCTTAGCACGATTTCTGTTCTCATCCTGAAGCAAAGTTCTTAACCTGAAGCACTATTTCTGGGTTAGCGGATTCTGTAACCTGAAGCATATGTAACCCGAGGTACCACTGTAATCACAGTAAGATGGGATGGGGTTTTTGAAGCTCTGCCACCCCAGCTCCCTTCTTGGAGGTCTTAATATCTAATATATATATATTCCAGTTATATGTTCCTTTTCATTCAAGAACACAGAGTAGTTTGCAGGTAAAATGCAGGGTATCTAAAGAACCACTGACGAGTAAAACTTATGACAGTCCCTTTGCTACAAATAAGGACTCTAGTCCTCATGGTTTTGAATAAGGGGCTAATTTAAAGAGGATCACTGGAAGTTATCTTCGACTGGGTGAGATCACTGGTTTATCCAGCCTATTGTCTGCACTGACTGGCAGCTGCTGTCTGGGAGTTTCCCCCTATCTGACCTGGAAGCACTGGGAATGGAACCCAGAACCTTTTCTACTGAGCTGCATCCCCTCCTCAAACTGGAACATCACTGCCAATGTAGCCTTGGAGATATATATATATATGCAGGTTTTGGTGTCTTCGGGTGTCTTCCCGTGTAAGAGTCGGGGTGTCTGGGCGACGTTTCGACGAGGTCTCACTCGTCATCTTCAGGCTGGTGCTTTCGGCTTCTTGTTACTGGAACAGAGCTCTGTTCCAGTAACAAGAAGCCGAAAGCACCAGCCTGAAGATGACGAGTGAGACCTCGTCGAAACGTCGCCCAGACACCCCGACTCTTACACGGGAAGACACCCGAAGACACCAAAACCTGCATTCCTGTACCCGTGAAAATCTACGAAAGCAAATATATATATATATATATACATATATATATACCCAAAACTTTATTACTGCACTGATGAGATGACACCACCGTGGCTGTTGTTGATAACGGTTTGGCTACACTGGCTTCACAGCTCAAGTACAGCACTGTGACTAAGCATGACTTTTATAACTCTTCTTAACACAGGGTCAGTTCTATTTCCGACATAGGTGCTAGTTCCATGGTGGGGCGGGGGGAGGCAGAAAAAAGGCAGTGGCAGAGGTGCTAGGGAAGGGGGGGAAGTATCATATGAGAAGCAGCAGACTTTCCCTCCCTTTGTCAGGGAGCAAAATAAAATAAAATAGGCAGACTTCCTTTTACATGTACAATCCTGCCCTACCCTGTCTGCAGCTTTGTGCCCTGTTGGGATAGATGCGTCCAGCAGGCCAGTGACCACAGAGAAAAGGGCGAGCAAGCTTGCTAGTAACACAGAGCTAATTGTCAGGGAGAACAGGGAAAGCAGAACCATAGAATTCTGGCACAGGAGACAGGTATGAGCCTGGTATGAAAAAATAGACGAACACGCGGGTGGCGCTGTGGGTTAAACCACAGAGCCTAGGACTTGCCGATCAGAAGGTCGGCGGTTCGAATCCCTGCGACGGGGTGAGCTCCCGTTGCTCGGTCCCTGCTCCTGCCAACCTAGCAGTTCGAAAGCACGTCAAAGTGCAAGTAGATAAATAGGTACCGCTCTGGCGGGAAGGTAAATGGCATTTCCGTGCGTTGCTCTGGTTCGCCAGAAGTGGTTTAGTCCTGCTGGCCACATGACCTGGAAGCTGTATGCCAGCTCCCTCGGCCAATAAAGCGAGATGAGCGTCGCAACCCCAGAGTCGGCCACGACTGGACCTAATGGTCAGGGGGCCCTTTACCTTTTACCTAGCCTCCGGAAACAAACAGGAGGAGAATATCAGTCTCCCCAGGACACAGGCCATTTTTCAACAAGAGCACGAAACTGGCAAACCAGCATTTTGCTCTCCATTTTGCTCTCCTTTGCCTCCCGGGACAGATGGGATGCCAACCATCAGATCTAAATAAAGGGATATCCCTCCTTCCCTGCCTGTACAAACATTAAAAGAGAAGGATCACCATGTAATATATTTAAGATCCTCTTCCGAGGTTCCTTTCCCAGGGACTAATCCAGGTAACGTGGATGGTAACTTGAGAGACATTGCCTTTTCAGTGGTGGCTCCTTATTTATGAAGCATGCTTCCCAAACCAATGCTAGGTGGTCAAAATTGCGTTTAGATTTTAGGCAGGCTTATCTGGGATACTGAACAAGCGGGATGCACTCCTAAGCACATCTGCACAGGCTTGGTTAGAGAAGGCTTTTTCCTCACCAAGACTTTTAAATTGCTCAAAAGGTGCATCTGCTCTCTTAATTTGTCCTCTGAAATTATTTACAGAGGCCCACGCCAATATGGTGCCCCTTGGAAGTTGCTGGGCTCCCAGCTCTCATCCTCCTCAACCATTAAGGCATGTTGGCTGGGGCTGTTGGGAATTGTAGTTCAACAACACCTGGCAGTCACCAGATTGGGGAAGATCCACTTACTGACCGTAAACTGCTCCTTCTGCAGTTTTATGCTTGTTCTATTTCTTTTCACTTTCTATTGCTTTATTTGGGTAGCTTTCACAGTAAGCTGCTTTGGAGATTTAAAAAAAGAGAGAGAGAGAGAGAGAGAGAGAGAGAGAATTCAAAGAACAGTTCAGGTTTTTCTGGGTTTCTCTCCACGTTTGGTTCGACATGGGAGTCAAACGGAGGCTGAGCTTGAAAATGGAACAAGCTAAATTTTTCTTCCTCCATTGGAAGCTTGAACTGGAACCGGTTTGACTTCTTGATTGCTATACTTTGATGTTTCATCTGCTTCAGGGCTCAGCGATATGCTCTGGCCAATGCTTTGTGGGCGTCCTTAATTAGCAAAATTAATAAATAAGCCCTAATTGCAGGAAGAGAGTCCAGGGATCTATGCTTTAAGCAGACAAATATCCTGCAATATCCTGCCTCGCCGTCCCCTTTATTAATGCACCCCAAATAAATTATAAGGCAAGTCCTCTTCAGATACCAACAGCTTAACATGCTGCTTGGCTGCTGTTTATAAAACAAGATACAGCAGTTGGAACAGCAAGATCTCTGTTTGCATTCACAGCAAACAAAATCAACTGGCAAACAAACAGGCTGTAATCGAGGGAGGTGGTTTGGGTGTGTGTGTGTGTGTGTGTGTGTGTGTGCGCGCGTGCCCCCCCATCACTCTCCCCACTTCAGGCTGGCTACTTGGGCAGACGACTGAGAGACAGAAATAAATAAATAGAATCCTTGCTAAATGTAATTTCTTAACATCAAGGGCAACGTGAAGGTCACCAGCCCTGAATAACAGTCATTGTGGATGCGAGCAAAGGAAAGGGCTGGAAAATATTCCTCACCACGATAAAAATAGGGGGAGTTGGGGGGGGAAGGAGGAAGAGAGCTTCCTTCTTGCACTATAATTCTCCACTTACTGTAGAACATTTTCTCCAGGTTCTCTGGGCATCCCTTAACACGGGGTGGGAGGAAATTCCAGACCAATGGTCCACGTTTGGATTGCCAGATCTCAAAATCTGGACTGCCGTGGTCTCTGCAGGCCTCCCTGAGCTCCCCGGACCAACCACATGCCCCAATGGCAAACAAGCTGCTATTGTACCATGGCTGAGTTCCTGAGCTGCTACTGATGACTGCCTAATAAATGCCTTTCTCTAAAGCCTCCTTTCTTCCTCCCCCGTCTGCAGAAATGAAGAGAACTACAAGAGAGACTGCAGGCAGGCAGGCAAAGGCTGGAAGGGCCATAGCTCAGTGGAATGAAGAAGGTCTCAGGTTCAACCCCCAGCTTCTCAAGGTAGGGATGGTGGGACTATCCTGTGCCTGAAACCACCGAGAGGTGCTGCCAGTCTGTTTAGACAACACAGAGGAAGATGGACCAGTGCTTTGACTGGGTGTAAGGTACCTTAGACTCACCCACCCTGCCTGCCTTCCTACCAGCCTAGTATTTAAATAAAGGTGGGGAACCTTGGAGTACTGTGTCCAGTTCTGGGCACCACAATTCAAGAAGGACACTGACAAACTGGAACGTGTCCAGAGGAGGGCAACCAAAATGGTCAAAGGCCTGGAAACGATGCCTTATGAGGAATGGCTAAGGGAGCTGGGCATGTTTAGCCTGGAGAAGAGGAGGTTAAGGGGTGATATGATAGCCATGTTCAAATATATAAAAGGATGTCACATAGAGGAGGGAGAAAGGTTGTTTTCTGCTGCTCCAGAGAAGCGGACACGGAGCAATGGATCCAAACTACAAGAAAGAAGATTCCACCTAAACATTAGGAAGAACTTCCTGACAGTAAGAGCTGTTTGACAGTGGAATTTGCTGCCAAGGAGTGTGGTGGAGTCTCCTACTTTGGAGGTCTTTAAGCAGAGGCTTTACAACCATATGTCAGGAGTGCTCTGATGGTGTTTCCTGCTTGGCAGGGGGTTGGACTCGATGGCCCTGGTGGTCTCTTCCAACTCTATGATTCTATGATTCTATAACCTCACAGGCCACACTTGGACCACCAGGCTATATGGGGGAAGTCATGCTCATATGCCAGGGATCAGCAAACGTTTTCTGCAGGGGGCCAGTTCACTGTCCCTCAGACCTTGTGGGAGGCCGGACTATCTATCTATCTATCATCTATCTATCTATCTATCTATCTATCTATCTATCTATCTATCTATCTATATTGAGGGGGGGGATTAACAAATTCCTATGCCCCACAATTAACCTAAAGATGTGTTTAGAAGACACCTGAAGGCAGCCCTGTTTCGGGAAGCTTTTAACGTTTAACAGACTATTGTATTTTAATATTTTGTTGGAAGCCACCCAGAGTGGCTGGGGAAACCCAGTCAGATGGGCGGGGTATAAATAATAAATTATTATTATTTTAAATAAAAGGGCCGATTAAAAAAAACACGCCGATTGCTGGACCATCCACAGGCTGGATTTAGAAGGCGATTGGGCAGGATCCGGCCCCCAGGCCTTAGTTTGCCTACCCATGCCATACGCAATACACATCAGGTGTGAAGTGGGTAAGGTTGGCACTTCAAAGGAACAAGGAGGAGCCAAGAATGGTTCCCCAATGGTCCCTTTGCTGGAGCAAGGCGTGTCCCTACCTGCCCACCAGCTGATGGGTGCTCAAGGAGGGGGACGTGGTTTCCATTCAAAGCCACTGTTGTGTACTGAGTTGAATAGGATCCAAAATGCAGCAGTCTGATTGGCCCTAGAACAATAGGATCCAGAATGCAGCAGTCTGATTGGTCCACAGGAGCCACCCAATCCAGCTCCAGGTGGAAGTGAATCCGCAACCTGATTGGCCTACAAGAGAATCCCGGAATTAGCCAATCACGTGCGGCCCATTGTGTAAATAATGTATATAAAGCAGACATTCTGTGGGAACTTCCATTCCTCCTCACCACTATGAGCTGAATAAAGAGCATGAAATCTACTCTTGACTCAGAGTATATTTCAGCCACTTCTCTCAGAATTGCTCTCTGAAGCCACCTTGCAGGAGACTGGCCACTTCCCCATAGCACTTCACCAAGCGGTCCACTCCATTGTATTACGCAACGAAAAGTATTGTTATCGTATACCGTGGATGCTGTGCCACTAATTTGCAACGTGTGCAAAGATAAGTATACATCATTGCTCTTTGCTGTAACTGTTATGTTTCTTATGGAACAAAATATAAACAAGCTGTGTAACCAGAAGAGGCCCCCTTTATGCAAGAAAGGAACTGGGCTGTTAGTGGTGGGAGGCTGTTGCAGGAATTTATGTATAGATTGGGGGGGGGGGTTGCACCTCCAGCAGATATCATGCACATGCAGCCCACTACCAAAATCAGCACAATCACTTTTGTGACTTTTGTGATTTGTCCCCACAAAACACTTCATCACAGTTTCTTCCTATCTATTCAAAGGGTCTTTTCTGCATGATACCAAATGTAACAATTCACTGATAAATGTATCTGTGCACTGGCTCACAGGGAAAACTTCAGAAATTCATATAGATATGTGAGCTCAGCTACTCAGCTGAGTGATAATTCCCTGGCATCCTGATACCTGAGTGCCAGACAGGTAGCCATTCCAGAAATAACAAACCCAGATGAAGACAAAAGGGTGCGATTAACTTGACTGGGAAACAGGGAAATGTAAATATCTCTTTTGTTACACTTGATGGGTGTTTGGTGGAGGACAAGAACCATAGGGCAGGGTCCAGGATGCTCAGATTACTGCCACCAGACCTCCCCTTTCATGATGTAACCATGATGTATTAGTGATGTCGTTTGGGGGGGTTGTAACATGGGGATTAGCAGCTAATAAAAGTTTGGGGGTTCTTTTGTTCGGGGCTTCCATCTTGTTCCACCTTGTGGCAGGTAGGAGTCCTGTCGCGACAGTCTTCAATAAAGACCAAGCCTACTGGCTGCTGTTTTGCTCTGGTATTCCTGGATGGTGTCCTTGTTTTTGTCCAAGGGAGCCCTCAGATTTCTCCATTATCAGAGCTCTCTCTGGAACACCTTTCCAATGCATAGCTGCAATTTATTTTGCCTTTTCGCCATCAAATGAAGACCTTCCTTTAAAAGCAGATCTCCCCCCCCCCAGTCTGTGGTTTTTGGTTGGCTCTGAAATACTTTTTCACGTAGAAAATGGTTTTTAATTTTTTTATATATATATACACAGAACTGTATTCCCCCTCCCAATTTTTTTTAATGATTTTCAGATTATAGCATTTCAATAATTTTACAGTCATTTTGACATTTCGAAACTTGGCTTCCTTCCCCCTCTTTCTGCGGTTCCTTAAATTTATTTTCAATATCTTCTGTATATCCAAATTAACTCAAATTGTTCATTTATTCACCTACTTTAAATATATACTCTTATTGAAACTGCAGGTTATTACAACAACCCTGCCAATGTTCTTATCTGTTTACAATTTATCTGTAAATACTCAATAAACCATTTCCATTCCATGGAACTGTATTTCATTGATCGTACATATGGAATTGTGTTTTTTTGTAAGGAAATGTTCATGTTGCTGATGTTTTTCCTTTTTTTTTTACTGTATGTTTCGGGATGTTTTAATGGCAGGTGCTTCAGAAACAGAACACTTTTGCCTGTTTGTCTCTCCCTCCTTTTCGCCTTCATTAGGTGACCCTGTATTCCAGGAGGGAGAAACGCACTCTCTCCACAATTAAACGTCAGCTACTAACCTTGTACACCTATGTGCTCATTGCCCTGAGCAAATTCACTACTTTTGTGGCGGTTAATATATGCAATTTACAACCCCCTCAACAACTTCTTCTTTTTTTAACACCCCCACAAGGACTGCCCTCCACAATCTACAAAAAGCATGCTATTAGTCAACCAGACACTAGCCAAGCCATGAAATTTCTGAATGATTAACTACTGGCTCCCAGCTAAGGTGAGGAAAAATGTATCTTTTTAAGGTGGCCCTAGCTATCAAAGTTCCCTCTAATTATCCCCTTGGCGTGCAGAAGTAGATTTTCACCGGTGTGCACATTTTTCAAACCCTAGAGGGAAGGACAATTTTACATTTCAGTAGCATATGTGGAAAGCAACCATGAATACAGTTCTTAGCATGGCCTTTAGGGCATTTAATGCAGCAATTCTTGCTGAAGCTAACAAGCTCCGAGTCGGGTCAGTTTTGACTACATGGGCGACTGCTCGGAAGCCCCATGGCAGGAGAGAAATGCCTTTTATCTATGTATATACTTACAAAATGCACTTTCATAAAGGAAAACTTTAAAAAACAAAACAAAACTCCAACCAACAACAATTTTAAAATGTCAGTCGAAGTTGGTTAGCAAACTAAGTTGATGGATTATGCCAAAATGGCAAAGCTGACTGGAAAGATCAGGAACCAAGAGGACAAAAACTTCAAAAAAGAATGGGAAAATTTATTTAGGAGACCAGTGCAAGCAGATGATAACATTACCAGGGTTTTAATCTCACTTGTAATGTAACAAACATTATGGACAATATGGAGTGATATAAAATATAGACTATGAAATAATATGCAGTTCTAAATGTTGGCAATAGGACCCATGGCAGGGGTAGGGGTGGGGAAGTCTCGAGATTCAGAGTAATCTCTACATATGGATATACATTTTGGTTGTTATGATATTATATTTGTAAAATCAAATAAAAATGTTTTCAAAAAATAAATAATAATAAAGGTGTACCTATGTAACTTGGGTGGGGAAAAAGCTGGTTAGCAAAGAATCTCAAGGTTGAAAGGCCGACCTGAATAATGTTTTTTAGAAGGTGTCTGAAAACCAGCAGTGACAACTCCTGTTGAACCTCTACGGGCAAGGAGTTCCACAGGACAGGGCCTACCGCACTACAGGGCTCAGCCCTGATATGGGACAGCTGAAACTCAGGGTTGTGTGGGACCACTAAAGGTAAAGGGACCCCTGACCATTAGGTCCAGTTGTGGCCGACTCTGGGGTTGCGGCGCTCATCTCGCTTTATTGGCCGAGGGAGCCGGCATACAGCTTCCAAGTCATGTGGCCAGCATGATTAAGCCGCTTCTGGCGAACCAGAGCAGCGCACGGAAATGTCGTTTACCTTCCCGCCGGAACGGTACCTATTTATCTACTTGCACTTTGATGTGCTTTTGAACTGCTAGGTTGGCAGAGCAAATGGGCGCTCACCCCGTTGCGGGGATTCGAACTGCCAACCTTCTGATCAGCAAGTCCTAGGCTTTGTGGTTTAACCCACAGCACCACCCGCGTCCCTTGTGGGACCACTGGAGGCACCCTATCAGACAGGGCTAGTCCAGGACGTTTTGCTACGTTTTCCTGGCCTGTGCATTCAATGGCAGTGCTCTGAGTACCACTGGTTACAACCCCTAGCCTCTGCACCGCCACCGTGGAAACCCACTGAGTTTCTTCCTCCTACAAGGCAACCCGTCGATCGCCACCATCTCCTCCTCTTCCTCCTGACTTAATGCTGATACAGTTCATTATCTTATGAAACAAATTGCTTCAAGTGAAGTGTGACATTAGCATGTGCGTGATTCTCCAGTTGCCGGCGCTATTAAAGTTTAAGATGCAACTAGAACAGAGGGTAGAAAATAGCTTTTGCCGAATATTTCGCAGGCCATTAGTTTGAAGGATTTTCCACACAATTTATCCCTGACATTTAAAAGTAGGAGGGCTAAGGGGGGGGGGGAGAAATCCACGTGAGGGACCTTTGCCGTTTTGATAAATGCAGTGTATGTCAAACCAGGAGCAGCCGCGGCCAGCAATTTAATATGCTCCATCGGTTGATGGTCTTGTTCAAAACCTGACTGTGCCCAATCAGTGCAAATCACCCAATTAGTAGAGGAGTTTGTCTTGCATTATTATGCACATGCAGAATTTCAAGATGCTAGCTCTCATTGAGGAAGGCCTCCTAACTTTCCAGGCTGGAGCAGTTAAAGACCAAACATTCCTCATCTTTTCCTCCCCGCCCCCATTAGTTGAAGTTCTGGCACAGGCATAGGCAAACTCGGCCCTCCAGATGTTTTGGGACTACAACTGCCATCATCCCTAGCCAACAAGACCAGTGGTCAGGGATGATGGGAGTTGTAGTCCCAAAACATCTGGAGGGCTGAGTTTGCCTATGCCTGTTCTGGCATGTCTTCCAAGAGAACTGCAGGCCCTCCAAGTGTCCCTATTTTCCAGTGACATTCCCTGATTTACAGAAGCTGATTTGATCCTAGAATGCCCTGCTTTTCCTTTCATCGGATAAATGTTGGAGGGTATGGAGTTGTCCAACCCCCAAGCTGTCTGAAGGCAGCCCTGTATAGGGAATTTTTAAAATGTTTAATTGTGTTTCCATATATCTTGGAAGCTACCCAGAGTGGCTGGGGCAAGCCAGTCAGATGGGTGGGGTATAAATAAAACAACAACTACAACAATAGAATCATAGAATTGAAGAGTTGGAAGGGACCTTTGGGATCATCTAGTCCACCCCCCTGCAGTGCAGGAATATGCAGCTGTCCCACATGGGGATCGAACCTGCAACCTTGGCATTTTAAGAGCCAGTGTGGTGTAGTGGTTAAGAGTGGTAGTCTCGTAATCTGGGGAACCGGGTTCGCATCTCCGCTCCTCCACATGCAGCTGCTGGGTGACCTTGGGCCAGTCACACTTCTCTGAAGTCTCTCAGCCCCACTCACCTCACAGAGTGTTTGTTGTGGGGGAGGAAGGGAAAGGAGAATGTTAGCCGCTTTGAGACTCCTTAAAGGGAGTGAAAGGCGGGATATCAAATCCAAACTCTTCTTCTTCTTCTTCTTATAAGCACCACACCCTAACCAACTGAGCTATCCAGGTTTATAATAATAATTATTGAATAGGAATCCCTATTTTCATCGGAGAAATGTCGGAGCATATGGAACTGGAGCTTGTTGAAAAGCTAAACATCCCACAGGAGAGTTCAGCCGTGTCCGCCTGACAAACGTGGCCCACAGTGGGAGGGGGAGGTAGCAATCTGGTCTGCCAGTCTCCCCACCAGTGTCATACAATAATTTGGGACTGTAACAAAATGTTGCTGTGTGCAGTGATTCAAATCAGTGCACCAGCCAGCTGTCCGATCTTTCAACTACTCCATTCCATTCTCCATCAATGAGCATTCGGGGCCCATTGAGCATGTTCGCTCCTCACTGGGCTGGGGTGGTTTTATGTGTTTGTGTAGTGGTTGGGTCCCCCCCCCATTTTTAAAGAAAAAATATTTGTGCAATCTATACAAAAATAGCACAACAGGGACAACATCAGCCAGCGCACAGGTTTTGTGGTGTAGAGGGAAGACACATTTGTAAGGTGGCAAGATCCTTCTTTAAATGTATTGCACAGGTGGGGTCCAATAACACTGAACTGAACTGATAAAGGAAGGAACATGAGGTGACCATCGCTGTGCTCACCTAGAAAGCCTTCTTCATCCACTATGATGGTATAGTCCTCTGGCGTCTCTGTTAAACTGAAGAACTTGCACCTGAAATAGAGGAGGGGGGGGGGAAACTGCTTTAAGCATCTGGCAGAACCATGAAACCCTAAGCATGCTTATGGAACACATTTCAGAGGTCAACACAACAGCAACAACACAAGAACATCTCTTTGAGTGATAAAGCTGGGAGCCGCAGAGAGAGACATGCCTTGCTCTGTGCCAAACCTAAGCTAGACTTTGGGGCTTCTCTGGAAACAAACGCAGAAGCAAGTCTGTCGAGGTTCTTCTGGTGTGACACCCTCTAGCTCAGGGGTAGGCAACCTAAGGCCTGGGGGCTGGATGGGGCCCAATTGCCTTCTCAATCCGTCCCGCTGGACGGTCCGGGAATTAGTGTGTTTTTACAAAAGTAGAATGTGTCCTTTTATTTAAAATGCATCTCTGGGTTATTTGTGGGGCACAGTAATGCGTTCATTCCCCCCCCCACCACAAAAAATATAGACCGGCCCCCCACATGGCCTGAGGGATGGTGGACTGGCCCCCTGCTGAAGAAGGTTGCTGACCCCTGCTCTTACCTATGCTCCGGTTGTATATATACCTTCTGGAAAGAAGGTACAGGGTTATAAAGACGAGGACTAGCCGCCTGAGAAACAGTTTCTATTCAAATGCGATTTTGGCTTTAAACGCAGTGTAAGGTAGTCTCTATGGGAGTATATTGTATTTAATTATGGGGTATCAGAGTTTTTAGGGGGTTAACCAGGATGGGATAGCAGGCTTGTTGGTTTCTGAATGTCTGGTGTAGATTTTTTCAATTTCGTTGTTCTGTATGGGACAATGATAATAAAGATCATCGTATCGTATATGTAAATAGCTAAAGATACCATACCATTGGCCTTCATTCTAAGAAAATCAAACTCTGGAAGAGGGTTTGGAACCCCTGGAGTCTCCCACCACTTGGGGATTGGGGTGGCATGTAACACAGAGTTTTAACCTTTTTTTAACCCTGGGCATCCAGAAAAGAGGCCTTTGAAGATGATCTCAAGGTCAAGAATGGGAAGAGGCCATTCTTCAGGGAACCCAATCTCCAATCTCCTAAAGGCATTAAAAATGTCAAATCCAGCCAGGAACAGGCAAGGAACCAACACAGATGATGTTGCTCTGATATACAGCATGCATCCTGATACGAGGAATTGTGTGTTCCCTTTTCCAGATTATACTGCTAGTGCTTTTGTCCATTTATTGCATTGTGGAACAGAGGCTTTTTGACCGATACTCTGGCGTGTCGCGCTAAATGGCAGTCGCACCAGTGGGCATGGTGAGATACAACAAGAGATGACATTGGACAGAGCCCAGAACCAGACTGAAGCTGGTGCAGTCGCTTAAACATTGGCAAGATATGGTTCCAACCTCCTGGTCCCAAACAGCAAGTCCCCTGCTACATTTTGAATTTGCTGTAGTCAGTGAATGGCTTTTTTTTTTTTTTAAGGCTTTGCACACAACACATTTGGGACAGTCTAATCTGGAGTTTACCAGCGCATGGATAAATATTAGCTCAGAGAAGCTCAGCTCAGAGTTAGCAGGGTTAGGGAATCTGCTGACGAACCACATAGACACTGTTCAGGCGTTCTGTCTGAAAGGGGATTTCCCAACACAAGTGGAGAGCAGAGATGGCGCAGTGGGGTGTGCCTCACTCCCACCCCAATGTCCCCACATGAGCCAGCCCTGACCAGGCCATGCTCAGCCTCCCTGGATTTAGTAGGAAGGTCTGAAGTGGTCACCTCAATGTGGTCATGCTGTTGCCAACTGCAGAAAAAGTGGCTGGGCTCATGAGGCACATTTAATGCCCTAATAATGCCAACAAAGGTCCGTATAGTTAAAGCTATGGTTTTCCCAGTAGTGATGTATGGAAATGAGAGCTGGACCATCAAGAAGGCTGATCGCCGGAGAATTGATGCTTTTGAATTATGGTGCTGGAGGAGACTCTTGAGAGTCCCATGGACTGCAAGAAGATCAAACCTCTCCATTCTGAAGGAAATCAGCCCTGAGTGCTCACTGGAAGGACTGATCCTGAAGCTGAGGCTCCAATACTTTGGCCACCTCATGAGAAGAGAAGACTCCCTGGAAAAGACCCTGATGTTGGGAAAGATGGAGGGCATAAGGAGAAGGGGACGACAGAGGACGAGATGGTTGGACAGTGTTCTCGAAGCTACCAGCATGAGTTTGACCAAACTGCGGGAGGCAGTGGAAGACAGGAGTGCCTGGCGTGCTCTGGTCCATGGGGTACAAAGAGTCGGACACGACTAAACGACTAAACAACAACAATGCCACTTTAAAACTGTCGTGGCGTCACAGAACCACAGCACTGTAGGTTTAGAAGGGATTCCCTTTCCACCTGCATCACCCAGCCTGGACACTGAAGTCCAGCGTGTGGTCCCCCTCCTTGCGAGAAGTGAAGTTACAGGGAACCAGGCAGAGGGCTTTCTCAACAGTGGCGCCCGCCCTGTGGAACGCCCTCCCGTCAGATGTCAAGGAAACAAACCACTACCTGACTTTTAGAAGACATCTGAAGGTAGCCCTGTAACGCGAAGTTTTTAATGTTTGATATTTTACTGTGTTTGATCTTTTAATTTGTTGGAAGCTGCCCAGAGTGGCTGGGGCAAACCCAGTCAGATGGGTGGCCCATAACATACCCTCCAACATTTCTCCGATGAAAATAGGGATGTCCCATTCCACAATGATAATTGCACTGTTTATACCCCACACGTCTTACTGGGTTGCCCCAGCCACTCTGGGCAGCTTCCAACATATATAAAAACATTAAACGTTAAAAAAACCCTTCCCTTTAGAGGAAGGTCATTGGTATGTGGAAGGTGATAGGAAAAGAATTTACTGCTTGAGGGTTGCCATATCAAAGGTCCGCTCCTTTTTCCTATTTGTAGAATTTGGAACTCTGCATGACATAGTGAGAAGCCACGATGCCCCTCTGCGCCCCTCCTGCTTTACCACTGGACGGATCCTGGAAAAAGGGGCTGGCCGGAGCCTTGACTAAGAACACCCCACACAGGAACAGGTTGTTGCTGGTCTTACTTTTGTATCCTTAGCCACTGACCTAAGTTAACAGCACCCCAAAAGTCCAGGCTACCACCTGAAGAACAACAGACCTTTGCAGTAGTACTGAAGGCCATCAAGAGAGGGGTGAGACAAGCCTCGCTTGGCAGGGATTTCCACAACTTAGGGGCGGCCACAGAAAAGACACCTGCACCTGCCACTCTTCCAACAGCTTGCTTTTTTTGTGTTGCTGTTGCAGGTGCGACTGAGACACATATTTTGGGTATTGTTTGGCTTTGTTTTTATATGCAGTTGTACCTCGGAAGTCAAATGCCTTGCGAGTCAAAGGTTTTGGCTCCTGAACTCGAACGTCCGACGCAGGTTCCGCCGGTTCTGATTGGCTGCAGGAGTTTCCTGCAGCCAATTGGAAGCGGCAGCTTGGTTTTGGAAGTCGAACGGACTTCAGGAACAGATTTCGTTCGACTTCCGAGGTATGACTATACCAAAACAGCCATCCACTTTGGAAAGCCATTTTATGGCGGGTGGGCCAAGGAAAATGGCACACAAATCATTCTTCGAATCAAATGAATATTCCTGTGTCAACAAGAAATCTGTCCAGGAACAACCCACCCAGGGCTAGATGATCACCCTGACAAGTGTTTCCAAGCAAATTCCAAATTTCCTTAGAAGTTACTGGACGCAGGAGATGTTTGGACTGGCTGGCGTGGAAGAGCAGGCATGTAATTAATACCGTGGCAGAGGAAACAGATCTGTATCTTGGAACAGCTGGGCGGCTCGCTTTTTGCAAACTTGGCATATTGAGGGGGAAGCGAGGCAGCCAACTGACTTAGCAATAAAAGAGAGAAGCCCCCCACCCCCAATGCCATGTAACCCAGTAGGCCGTGAATTCTCCTGAACGCACATCTCCCCTTCTAAATTACTCTTCCCTTCTGGAATTTTGCACGCAAGCCAGCCATGTGGTGGATGAGTGTGTGGAGATCCTCATGCACAGTGTGAGGTCTCCTGCTATGGGCAATCGGGTGTCCTCCCTCGACAGTCCTCCACAACAACCTGCCGTCTGGACTGAGATGCATGAGGGGCTGCCCTTGGAGGCTGCACCTGGTGCATAACACCTGAAGGAGCGTCTCCATCCACATCGTTCTGCCCAGACACTGAGGTCCAGCTCCGAGGGCCTTCTGACAGTTCCCTCGCTGCAAGAAGCCAAGTTACAGGGAACCAGGCAGAGGGCCTTCTCAGTAGTGGCACCCGCCCTGTGGAACGCACCCCCACCAGATGTCAAAGAGAACAACAACTACCAGATTTTTAGAAGACATCTGAAGGCAGCCCTCTTTAGGGAAGCTTTTAATGTTTAACAGACTACTGTATTTTAATACTTTGTTGGAAGCCGCCCAGAGTGGCTGGGGAAGCCCAGCCAGATGGGTGGGAAACAAACAAACAAACAAACAAACAAACAAACAAATTTATGCAGCTCCTGGGATGGTAAATGGGGCAGTTCGATGGGACCATCATGCACCACCGGTCCTGAAGGCCCTGTGCCGGCTGCCAGTGAGTTACAATTTCCAGAGTGGTCAACTATCAGTTTGCCTTCCAAAGGAACTCTGGGAACTGAAGTCCAGTGAGGGGAATAGAAAGGCTTCCAATCAACTGCAAGTACCCTTGGCAAACTACAGTTCCCAGGATTCTCTGCGGAAGGCCCTGACTGTTTAAAGTGGCGTAATAGTGCTTTAAATGTACTGAGCACATGGGCCACTGTAGATTTTTAAGCCCTGTTCCCCACAAAGAGCTACAGTTTCCAAAGTGGTTTAAACAATCAAGCCCAGGGAATACTGGGAACTCTAGTTCTGTGAGGGGAAATAAGCAACTGCTAACAACTCTTAGCACACTTATTGTACCACAGAGCTCAGGATTCCTTCGGGGAAATCATGACTGCTAGTGCTGTAACAGTTCTTTGGATATAAGGTATGGATGCAAGGTGTTACAAACTACAGCATAAAGCCCGAAATGGCTTAGCGTTGTAGAGTAGGAAGGGACCACAAGGGACAATGAAGCTGGATGTTAGAAGATTCAAGAAAGGACTTCTTCATGCAGTGCCTAGTTAAACTGTGGAACTCCCTCCCACAGTGGGAGGCAGTGATGGCCAACAACTTGGGTGGCTTTAAAAGAGGACTGGGCAAATTCTTGGAGGATTTCTAAAGGCAGGAAGGTTGACATGAGTGAAGGTAGTTCTTGGGTAAGAACGTTAAGCCTTCTCTGTACTTCTTACTGCATTGCTTTACAATATAACTCAACCAATCGAGATTGAGCAGCTCCCTCATCCAGCTGCCTGCAGAATGTTGACCGAGTCTCTCAGAGTAGTCAATGGGGTGCCTTTCAGAGGTTAGTGGACTACAACTCCCATCATTCCTGATCACTGGCCGTGTTGGCTGGAGCTAATGGGACTTGTAGTCCACCTGGAAAACATCCCTCCGGCTAAGCCTGTCCAAACAGAATTTGGTTTAAATCTGGCTTGCGATTCTGGCTTGATAAGGAGGAACAAATCAGGACATCTGGATCTCCCAAGAAGCTGGTTTGCTTCCTGGGTAGATGCTTTCCAACTCTGGCTTGGGTCAGCCAGAGCTGTGCACACCAGTTTTCTTAAGTTGGTGTTCTTGGTTTATCGCTACAAGTGAAGGTGGCCAAGAAGTGGCTGCTTCCATATGCAGTAGAAACTTACTTAATTAAGCCCCAGCGCTTGGAAGAGACACAGGTCCTACAGAGTAAAACTAAAAAGGAGCCCAGTCCTGCACATGTTTCACATAACTCAGAGGCAGCTCAAAACCAAGGAATGAACAAAATCAACCACCATTCCAAGCCTTACTGTTTGTATTTGAGAAGGTTCCAGGCTCTAAGCAATGTCCAAACCACCACACGGTTCACAGGAAGTTAAGCAGGGCATGCAAGTATGTATTACGGACTACATGAAAACGGTGCACAGCCGTGTGGGAGGCTGGAAAGTCCAATGGCCTGTAGGCTAATTTCAAAAATGCTCTGGAAGCTCTGGCAAGAATGACCTGTCATTTCCCCTTCTGGTTGCTGGGTGGGCGGGAAGAGGGAGGAAGGCAGAGGAAGAAGCAGGGAGAGGAGGAGGGGAAGTGACTGGTAGGGCAGAAGACAGGGAGATCTAGGATAGATTACCACACTCTGTTATACGTGGGGCTGCCTCTGAAGACTGTTTGGATACTTCAGCTGGTGCAGAATTCAGCAGCCAGGTTGCTCACTGAGAAAGGACTGTTTGAGCATATAAAGCCAATCCTGGCCTGACTGGCTTTCTGGGCCTAATTCAAAGTACCGGTTTTGACCTCTGAAGCTATAATAATAATAATAATAATAATAATAATAATAATAAGTTGGCTAGAAGCAATGGGCAGCTTTGCCAATCCCATAAACAAACTCAGTCCCTCCAGCAGCAAAACTTTGGGGGGGAAACTTCCCACCCCAACACAATGGCACAGCCAGCAATATTATATTAAATAATACCGTATCAATCGAATTACAACTCTTCTTAGAATCATAGAACTGTAGAGTTTGGAAGCGATCCTAGTACAGTATCATCTAGTCCAACCTCCTGCAATGCAGGAATATGCAGCTGTCCCATATGGGGATCGAACCTGCAAGCTTGGCGTTATCAGCACCACGCTCTAACCAACTGAGCCACCTCAATTTCCACGCATCCCCTAAGCATAGAAATGCTCTACCTGTAGGCAGCCATGTCAACTACAACACGAGTGGCAGGAAGGCTCAGTTGAGCTGCTTAATGGAGATTTATCAATCCACTTGGAGAGGCAACCTTTGTGAAGCAAACTCTCCCCAAGGGTGGGGCTTGGGGAGGGAGAGAGTGGGGCAAGCTGTGGGAGGGGGGTGTGATGCTTGAGGGGGTGAGAGAGGTGCAAAGGAAAGTGGTTGGTTAGGTGTGTGGCAAGCAGCGGCGTAGCGTGGGTTGTCAGCACCCGGGGCAAGGCAAGTAACTTGCGCCCCCTAACCCGGGGCAAGGCAAGTAATTTGCGCCCCCTAACCCCTAACCTGCCGCCGCTGCCAGCTTCTTTTTGCTGCTGCCTGGTCTGGTCTGGTGTGGTTCTCTCCCGTGCTCAGCGCTGCGCTGGGCGGCCGCTGCACTGTCCCTCCCCCAGATAGTCCCTCCCTCTCTCTCCGCACCGCACGCCTGGCACCCACCCCCTCCACATTGGGCGGCGACCCAGCGGCTCGGATCGGATTCGCACAGCCAGCACTGCAGTGAGAGAGAGTGAGTGAGCCAGGTAGGGGCAGAGAGCTGCGAGTGCGAGCGCGCCCCCCCAGATGTTCCGCCCAGTGCGGCCGGCCCCCCCCCTACACCCACCACGCTACGCCACTGGTGGCAAGGGCGAAGGAGTTTGTGGGGTTGATAAGTGAATCGGGTGATAGCCCTTAGTATTATGTACAGGGTGAGTCCTTTAAAAGTGGCCCCGTGGATACAGAGTACACATGTTCCACAGGGCCTCTTTTAAAAGACTCACCCTGTACAGTGGTACCTCGGGTTAAGAACTTAGTTCATTCTGGAGGTCCGTTCTTAACCTGAAACTGTTCTTAACCTGAGGTACTATTTCTGGGTTAGCGGAGTCTGAAACCTGAAATAGTCTGTAACCCGAGGTACCACTGTAGTTTCTAAGTGCATCACCATTAATAGCAATAATAATAATAATAATAATAATAATAATAATAATAATAATAATAAACACTGCACTCCCACCTGTTGTTGTCAATATTTTTTTCTGGACTCCTTTTATATATTTAATTCATTTGTAACCAAAGATCAAGAAAACACAAATTTTAATAATAATAATAATAATAATAATAATAATAATAATAATAATAATAATGTCAAAATGATCACAAATGATTTAGCTGAGGTTCCTGCATTGCAGAAGGTTGGACTAGATGTCCCTGGGGGGGTGTCCTTCCAACTCTATGGTTCCATGATTATGGCTGAGTTTGGTTCTGAGAACCCAGTTCCAGTCTCCTTCCACAGCCTGCTGGCAATCTGGGACTCTGGAAGCTCTTCAGATATTACCTCTATGTGACCCCCCTCACCCCCCCCAATCCCAGTATGTCTTGGCCCTTTGACTCTCTCTTAATGGCCCTGTTTTTCAAGGGGAAGCAAGAACAGGCTGTGCAAAGCGATGTTTGTGTCTCTCTCGTTCTTAGCTCGAGAGTCCAGAGTAAACTTATTTGTGGCACAGCTTCTCGGGTCAATATGTGCAAAGTCTTGTGTAAAAGGAGTATTCGGCGCAGGTTAAGTGTGGGTTAGAGAGCAGAGGCAGGAAAGGTGGGAGGAGGTCATCGCAAAAGCTGGTCAAATATGTACTTTGCTTTATGCGCAAAGGAACCCCACAAAAAGGCGTTTCAAGGCAGAAAGCCGCAACCTTTGGCAGGAGACACACTTGAGCGTTGTCAGCAGTCCTGCTGGACACTTGAGGCAGTTTACTGCCACCCCCCACCCCCCAATCAGCCGCCTTGTTTTCCCATTTTAAATGTGATGTTGAAATCCTAGCATAGGTCGGAGATAAAAACCGACTCGATTTGTTATTTTTGACCTGCTTTCCTTTCAGGAGATGTACGGAGCAGCTTTCAATATTAAAAATGATAACATATTAAAGTGGAGATAGACAGTTGTTGCAAAAAGAATCCCACACAGGCCATGCGTTTAAAAGTCATGGTCTCTCACGAAGAATCTTGGGAACCGCAGTCTGTTAAGGGTGCTGACAGGATTGGGTTTTGTTTTTTTAAGACCCGTTCTCCTCTAAGAGCTACAATTTCCAGAGTGGTCAACTGTCACTCTGCCTTCCAAAGGAACTCTGGGAACTGAAGTTCTGTGAGGGGAATAGAGGGGTTTCCAAACAACTGTCAGCACCCTTAACAAACTACAGTTCCCAGGATTCTTTGCAGGAGGCCCTGACTGTTTAAAGTGGCGTAATAGTGCTTAAAATGTACCGTGCAGATGGGCAACTCTAGGTTTTTAAGCCCTGTTCCCTGCAAAGAGCTACAGTTTCCAAAGTGGTTTAAACAATCAAGCCCAGGGAACTCTGGGAACTCTAGTTCTGTGAGGGGAATAGGCAACTCCTAACAACTCTCAGCTTGCTTATTGTACCACAGAGCTCAGGATTCCTTTGGGGAAATCATGACTGCTAGTGCTATAACAGTGCTTTAGATGTAAGGTATGGATGCTGCCATGGGACGCGGGTGGCGCTGTGGGTTAAACCACAGAGCCTAGGACTTGTCGATCAGAAGGTCGGCAGTTCGAATCCCAGCGACGGGGTGAGCTCCCGTTGCTCGGTCCCTGCTCCTGCCAACCTAACAGTTCGAAAGCACCTCAAAGTGCAAGTAGATAAAGAGGTACCGCTCCGGTGGGAAGGTAAACGGCATTTCTGTGCGCTGCTCTGGTTCGCCAGAAGTGGCTTAGTCATGCTGGCCACATGACCTGGAAGCTGTATGCCGGCTCCCTTGGCCAATAAAGCGAGATGAGCACCGCAACCCCAGAGTCGGCCACGACTAGGCCTAATGGTCAGGGGTCCATTTACCTTTATGGATGTGACCAAAGGCAGTGACCAACCAGTGACTTCCCATCTAAGCCACTTTTGAGGCTGGTGGAAGCTCCCTCTTGCTTGGCAAAGCCCAAGGGCTTGCTGCATCAATGATTTTCTGATTGAGAAGCATGAATAAAATTTGAATGCAAAAGGGGCCAGTAAGCAACCCAGCCTAATGCTTCCTCGAATATTTTGGCTGAAAGACCTACGCACAGTAAGAGATGATAATAAGTTGAATGTCATGGATGGGCTGGACGCAGAGGATTGGTGGGAGGAACCAGATGGGAACCCCCAAGGGAAGAAGTCTCAGAGCCTGGGGAGTGGTGGTGGGACAATGACGGGTAGTCAGAGGGAGAAGTCTGGGAAGAGGAGGTGTTGGGAGATGGAGAGGTAACAGGGCTTAGTGAGCAGGGAGAGTCTGTGAAAGAGAGAGGTCCAGAATCAGAGGCAGAAGTGGAGGCTGGAGAAGAAGAGGGCAAGAAGCCGAGATGAATCAGGCTGCTGAAGAAGCCAGTGAGTCTCCCCCTCCTGCTACCCTTTTCATGGTCTCCCAAGAGCAGGAGAGGTATGAAGATGGAGGAGCAAAGACAAGGCGAAGAAGTCTCAGATTTCAAGGGAAGGATCCAGGGGAGGAGGAGACTTAGGGAGCAGTGGGAAGGCAAGGACCTTCAGTCCTCACAACTGTCTCATTGGGGCAAGTCCTACTGGGAAGAGTTGCTGTGCTCACTAGACCTGAGCTGTTTCTTTGAATAAACAGTTAACTTCACAGCCACATTGTGAGTTCTTGCTGACCTTATCCCAACTCCCACCTTGTCAGAAGACAATACTGAGCTAGATGGACCCAATGGTCTGACGCAGTGGAAGCTGCTTCCAATGACTAACAGATTTGTTATGGCCGTTGTAATTTAAAGAAGCCTTTCCGCCCCACCTTGTGGCTCACAAAGGGCCGCCGAGGATTCAGGCAGATTTCACCGCACGCAATAGTTCCTCCTTGAGAAGAGCAACAGTAGAAGCTAAAACATTAAGTGATATAAACTCTTTGGAATTTCAGATCTTGGTAGCTAATGAGTCACTTGTTTCGGAGAGATGCATTTGTGGCAGGCAAGCGCAATGAGGCTGTCAGAATATTATGACATCTCTGCACATCAGACAGACGCGTTGAGTGGCTAACATTTTACAACTATGTTTTCCTTGGGTCCAGAGGAAACCCACTGAACTTATTGAACATGACGAACGTAGGTCCATTAATTTCAACGGGTCTACTCTCGAGGCAACATCCACACTATTCATTTAAAACATTATGATACCACTTTAAACAAGTACCCTGGGGACTTTTGTTTGTTACGGGGGCTGAGATTTATTAGGAGACCCTTGTTTCTCTCAGAGTCCTACAATTCTCAACCATCAATCTGTCTTTTGGGAGTTGCAGCTCTGGGAAGGGAACATGGGTTTCCTAACACCTGTCAGCACCCTCAACAAACTACACCTCCCAGGATTCTCTGGAGGGAGCCCTGGCCATTTAAAGTGGAATAGTAGTGTTTTAAATATATAGTACAGATGGGCCATCGTCCCTATTTTCATTGGAGAAATTTGGAAGGGTATGCAAGCCCCATGGGGGAGAGCTGAACCCCAAAGTAGGAGAGCTTCAGTAACAGAGGCTGCACCCAGACACCACACGTTTAATTGCATGGTGTGGCTGTAACCAGATAAGTAAAAATGGGAGATGAAAAGGCACAATAAAGGACAACAGGGAGAGGAAGAATACTGACCGGGGGGGGGGGGGTTTTCAAAATGTAATCGCTGCAAGATCTCCTCATCTGCCACCTCACTTTTTATTGTGCAAATTCTCCAAATTCCAAGCCAGGATAAACCAAAGTCGACAGCCTGGATTATACAGATTAAGGAAATGCACTTGCTGGGTTTTGCTTCTGCTAGTGGGGTGTGTGTGTGTGTGTGTGAGAGAGAAAGAACTCTCAGAATACTCAAGCCTTTGCTCCGCTGGAAGCTGTGTCTTCGTGGTCTCCAGCATTTTCCCCACAGCGAAAGGGGCTAGCAAAAGACAGAAAGCTATTATAGAATTGTAGAGTTGGAAGAAGGGACCCCAAGGGTCATCTAGTCCAACCCCCAGCAATGCAGGAATTGCAACTAGTGCATCCTTCTGCTTATAAACCTCCAAGGAAGGAAGAGTCCAACACCTCTCGTGGGAGTCTGTTCCACTGTCAAATGGCTCTTATGCTCAGAAAATTCTTACTGATGTTTAGTCAAAATCTCCTTTCTTGGAACTTAAAGCCGCTGGTTCAAGTCCTACCCTCCAGATCAGGAGAAAACAAGCTTACTCCATCTTCCATGTGACGGCCCTTCAGATATTTGAAGATGGCGATCCTATCTCCTCTTTTCCAGGCTAAACATACCCAGGGCGGCTCCTTCAACCATTCCTCATATGGCTTAGTTTCCAGACCCTTGATCATCTTGGTTGCCCTCCTCTGCACACGTTTCAGCTTGTCAACATCGTTCTTAAAACTATAATGCCCAGAAATGGACTCAGTACTCCAGGTGTGGTCTGACCAAGGCAGAATAGAGTGGGATTATTACTTCTCTTGATCTAGATTCTAGACACTGTACTTCTGTTGATTCAGCCTAGGATAGCATTAACCAAGAACAGCATTAGCAGTCATAGAATCCCACAAATAATCCTGGGAACTGCAGTTTAAGGTGGTGAAAGTTGTGAGTTGACCCCTCAAAGAGTTACAATTCTCAGAGCGGTTTAACAATCAATTCCTCTTCTCAGGGAATCCTGAGAATTGGAGCTTTGTGAGGGGAATGGTGGTCCCCTAACAACACCGTTTACAAACTACAGTTCCCAGGATTCTTTTTTGGGGTAAGGAGTATCATAGTGCTTTAAATTCATAGCGCAGAAGGTACTAAGTTGCAAAGGTGCTGCGGAATAGTGTAACTTGCCCATAACTTTTTAAAAAACGCATTGGTTTATAGTTAAGAGTTTTGCTATTCCCTACTGACTTACGTCGGGACGCGGGTGGCACTGTGGGTTAAACCACAGAGCCTAGGACTTGCCGATCAGAAGGTCGGCGGTTTGAATCCCCTCGACGGGGTGAGCTCCCGTTGCTCGGTCCCTGCTCATGCCAACCTTGCAGTTCCAAAGCACATCAAAGTGCAAGTAGATAAATAGGTACCGCTCTGGCGGGAAGGTAAACGGCGTTTCTGTGCGCTGCTCTGGTTCACCAGAAGTGGCTGAGTCATGCTGGCCACATGACCCAGAAGCTGTACGCCGGCTCCCTCAGCCAATAAAGCAAGATGAGCGCCGCAACCCCAGAGTCAGCCACGACTGGACCTAATGGTCAAGGGTCCCTTTGCCTTTCTTTACCTTTACCGACTTACTTCAACACAACTTCTCAACAAAGAATGGGGAGATTATGGCTTCGAGTGAGAAACATTAAAAAATGGAGACAGGGTTTAGGAGATGTAAAATAATAATAATAATAAAAATAAAAAGAATCCTTTCTTTGGTTTGCCCCAAAGTGTGCCACAACAGTCACCACTTTCTCTGCCTCTGGAATGGCAAATGGAAAGGAGAGAAAGCTTGGCGTGGGCAGGCCTTACTGCTTGGGCGACATAGTTGCCGATCTCCATTCTGCAAAAATGAATTTTCACATCTTAATCCTAAACCTACTTATTTGCAAGTATGCAGACTGAGTGGGATGAAGATGGTGACCTATTTTTAGGGGAGGAGCTCTAGCAAGAGATTAGGATCTGGGGTTCAGGTTAACAGAGTGTTCCTAAGCATGCGCAAAGTCCCTCTCGTTCAACAAGGATGCATCTTTACCTAACAGGAGCCAATTTGTGCTTCTGTTGTGTTTAAACTCAACAAATCTCACTGTAGGCAAAAAACGCCTGCTATAATAATAATAATAATAATAATAATAATAATAATAATAATAATAATAATTCATTACCCGCCCTTTACCCTAAGGCAACAGGGCGGCTCACAACAATTTAAAATATAACATTAAAACAAATTACAATCACAAGAATTGGGTGGCTCCTAAAAATACACATCTCAAGTGTCAAAGAGCAGGACATGAGAAGGCCATTCACTCAGCAGCTTCCAGAAATTAACCCACATGATCTCAGTGTGTGATCGCACAAGTAGGACACAGGTGTGCTCTGTTTGGATGTTACCACAGAAGGCAATTGTAGCGCAAGTGGTTGAGAGTCAGCATGGCATTGCCAAGGCTGGGCTATGGACAGAGTCATAGAATTGTAGAGTTGGAAGGGACCACAGGGGCAGCATTTGAAATTAGCTGAGTGCTGGGCACGTTTTGAGAAGGGCAACTGGCCTTTTTTGCGAGGAAGTGGAGGTGTTTGGTTGCCAGGTTTGGCACCTAACATCTCCATCTGGCTGGCGGGCGGGTATGGCTGTGATGCTGTTCCAGTCAGCTGGCCTGCGGGGCAGTGCAGCAGCAACACACACACACACATCTTTTGTTGCCACAGTGCCCTGCGGATCCCCTGGCTCACAAAGCACCAAAAGAGGCACACCTTCTGGTGCTGTGCGAGCCAGGTGATTCGCACGCACGCATATCTTTTGCTGGTGCGCTGCCCCACAAACCATTTGCTTCGTAATTTGGTTGTTTTTCAAAAAAATGCAGGTAGACATAGCGTTGTGATGACCATATCCTAGCTTTAAGGTGCCACCTGGCTCCTGGATTTTATATCTCAGTTTCTAACCCTGCACAAGGGTCATCTACTCTAACCCCCTGCAATGCAGGCATGTTTGGCCCAATGTGGGGCTTGCATGGTCCCCAAAATTAAGAGTCTTACGCTCTACCAACTGAGAAGCCCAAGGTGGGGCAGAATCTAGGAAGCAGGAACTGTGAGACAAGTCACTAGTCAGGACTGGAATCCAAGTGATCAAGACAGAACAAACGAAGATCAAAGAACAATGAAGGATCCAGAAACACACTCAGGAAGATCCTGATGCTCAAGCAGTGCTCAAGTGAAACAGGAAGTTCCCTTTTGCACTCCTTCCCCTCCAAGAAAATCCAATGGCCAGTCTGGGCTGGCGGAGTCAATCTAGGGCCAGAAGCCACTGCCTGCAATTCAGTGGCTCGTCACATGGGGCAGACACATGCGGATCCTGCAACTCTCTTCCATAATAGCACCCACACTGTCCAACAAGGGCAGGCCAACACCAGACATTCAAAGCACAATCAGTACACATTTGAAGGACATGATTTCCCCCCCAAAGTACCCTGGGAGCTGCAGCTTGTTGAGGAATTACATCTTTGGGAGGGGAAATTGCAGTTCCCAGGATTCTTTGGGGATGCTTCAAATGTATGGTATGACTCTGCCCATTAATGTCTTACTCAGCCACACAGTCTCACCGTGGGACTTGGACCATTTCTTAAGGCCAAACCACACATGCACATGTTTATTCAACACACACACTTGCCAATTCAGCAATAAATTGGGGGTAGTATATTGGGGGGGGGGAGCAAATGGCATCATCTGATACCAGAAGTGAATAGTCAGAGAAAAGCACCTTAAAGTAGTCGGGAGTGTTGGTGAGACAAGCTAGGAATTAAGGGGCAAGCTTTGCAGCCATCTGGGCTGTCAGTCCTGGAAGACCTGCTCCCTGCCTTGCAGGTCTTTCTTTCCCCACCTGGCCTGGGAGGGTAGGACCCAGACTGACTCCAACTACAGAAGCTGAGGTTGCTGAACGGACTCTTAGGCTGAGGTGTTGTTTGTCAGTTGTTGTTTGTTTCGCTGTTTTTTGCATCTATAGTTGTGATTTGTATGGAAACTGTCCAGTTAGGTTGTCTATTTTTTTTAAAAAATGTTTTGTTTAGTGTTTATGACTACTTTTACATTGCAGTTATGTCTTTTCTTTCATGCTGTAAGCTGCTTTGAGCATGGTTTGAACTGTGGAAAGGCGGCACACAAATAAAATTATGCATGCATGTATCTATGTATGTATGCTCCTGCTTCCATACTTCTCTGTTGAAAGTTAACATGTGCCACAATCCAGAATTATGTTCAAACAAGGGAGCATGCACTTCCAGTTGTGGGGAACCCTTCACCCTCCAGATGTTGCTGAACCACATCTCCCATCAGGCCCAGAAAGGCTGGCCAACGGCCAGGGATGATGGGAGTTGTAGTTCAGCAGCATTTGGCAAGCCAAGGGTTCTGCTTGCCTGCCTTAACCCAAAAGGATTGTGGCAAGGATGAAAGAGTCTGGATTGAAGCAATGTAAGGAAACACCTCCCCCAAAACAACTCAAGAGATTGCTATACAGTCTAAATGAAGAGTGGAATTTGTCCCCCAATGTCAAAATATGAAACCATTAACATAGCTGTCAAGCGCCCCTTATTTGGTGGGACAGTCCCTTATCCCAGCGCCATGTCCCGCTGCTGTCCCTTATTGATGATGTCCCTTAAATAAGCTACTGAAGGTAATGGGGCCCTTTCTATGTCCAGCTGTGCTTTGTCAACAACAAACTGTTGCTGTTTTTTTTTGTGTTGAATATATTGTTGTTGTTGTTTAGTCGTTTAGTCGTGTCCGACTCTTCGTGACCCCATGGACCAGAGCATATATATATGCTATATATGCTATATGGTAATTTATGGACCTAATAAGTATCTAAAGCCATTTGCACGCAACAAAATATGTATTTTATCAAAGTAATTGTTGATCCCTTATTTTCGAGGCTGCTGGTCCCTTATTTTCAAATCTGTAAGTTGACAGCTATGCATTAAGAATTAGCGCCTTCCAGCAATCAGGGTTATCATGGTATAAAAATTTCCTAGGAGCTTGTAAACGAGTTGTGAACTCTGTACTACTTATCCTTAATCAGTAATAATACTTAATATGTATGCTTCTTTAAAAACAAGAAAACAAAGGAGAGCATTCAAAAAGGATGAAACACACCCACCCGCCAACAAACTGAAATGGTACGTCCCAAAATACTATTGGCCAATTTATGTATCCAGCAGAATCCAAGTGGCAAAGCAGCAGTTTCCGGCTGTACCACATCAGACTGTAAGTGGGTTTGTTTTGTGTTTTCCATTTTGGAGTGGGAGGGAATCTCCCTGCACAGAGAGAAGTAGCATGTCAGGAAAAAGCATTCAGCTTTGCCTTTTATGAAAAATGAAGGTATATACACACACACACACACACACACACACGGAACAGGCAAGCTTCACTGGAAGTGGTGTAGCCCAGGAAGTGTTTAAACACTTGGTTTTGCTCACTGAACTTTCGGCAATAGGTCCAATGCTGCTGAGAGCATCACTGGCAGTGGGGAGACTGGTACATGACTCCTGCCGTGTAAGTAACAGGCCATTTTGTGGCAGGTGGCAACAATTCTTCACAAAGAGGCTGGTCATGGCATATGAATCCAACTCTTTTTTTTATGGAAGCTTTTCCAGGATTTCTGCAATGTGTTAATCACAGATACAATAGAACTTTGTGCTCCGGTGTAAACCCCACATTTTAAGACAAGAAGAAATTAAAGGTTATCGGTGACATCTGAAAAGCCTTTGGGATTCCTCCCAAAAGTGCCACAATTAACAATGCAACAAAAGGGAATCTGTCACGATCCATTGGGGGGGGGGGGCGGGGGGAGAGAAAGAACGAACTAAATGTTTAAAAATAATTGTGTTGCATTTTAACTGCAAACAAGTTGAAATGTAAACAAGCTGTAAACAAGGTAAAGACAGATAACATTACACAGCAAACAATGTCAACTGCCATGCCACAAATCAGGGGGACATTTCAAAGCAATGAAGTTTAAACTTGAGATAAGGGATAGTAAGCAAATTAAATGGCAAACATGCCCATTCATTCAGCCACACTATTAAGGTGGGGTGGGCGGGGTGGGGGTAGAGAAACATGTCCTTCCCCTTCATTTTCAATCTGCAATTCAATTTTTAAACAAATACACACACACAATTTATTAGCAGTTTCCCCTGGGCCCCAGGAGTGCTTGGTTATTAAAACTGGTTTCTGAAGTGGATTCCAAGCAGCAATGCAAAAACACTTAATTCCAAACCAAGAGTGGAGTTTAGGAATTATTTCTCTTAACCCCCATCTCTGCTCTATCTGCAATAGAGGGGGGGCGGGAGGGGGGCGGAGGCAGCACTCAACCCTCTATTTACAATATATTTGCAATTCAAATTGTCTCCATCCAAGAAGCAATGGTATTGAGTGTGTGTGGTGAGGAAGGGGGGCGGGTGGCTATTCGCTTTACTTCTTGGTAAACATAATAATACAGTCTTAAAAACAACAACAACAGCAACTCGATATATTCACGGATCTTATAAGCCGAACCTTTGACTTCATTTCTCCCCCGCCTTCATTTTCCAAAAAGACAGGAAGAAAGAAAAATATGAACAACATGATATTGCAGGAAACCCATGAAAGTCGCCTCCTGCATACTTAGCAATAAACGTACCTTTTTGACTAAACGCTACATGGTCTTAACTGCTAGCACAATTCTGTGCACAGAAAATAAAAACACACATACACACCAATACAGCCCTCCTCTGCCCCCTCCCCCCCTCTTCAGGGCTGCCCTTTGTTGTTCTGACCGAGTCCTTAGTTTTTCTTTGGGGGGGGAACCCCCCACTTAACCCTCATTTAATTCACTTTTTATAAAACACACACCGCCGCCTAAACTTAGCAATGCACGCAAAGAAAACCCCTGCCGGCAGCTGTTTAAATCCATCAGCATCTTTTAAAGCAGATTTGAGGGTTTTTTGTTTTAAAAAAAGACTATATGGGGGGGGGGGGAGGGGAAGAAGGGGCGTGTTTGTGCAGAAACTCACCAAAAAAATAAAACGAAAAGCTCTCGCTGGACCGGCGAAACCATTTAAGGATAGCAATAGGAAAAGAAGTGGGGGTGGTCGGGTGGTGGGGGGGTTTGACCCATTAACCCTAACCCTCCCCACAACCTTGATTCCTGTTTGGGAATTAGTCAAGCCCCTGCCCCCCCCTTTACAGCAGTGCTTCGTCTCGTTGGCCTCTTGTTAAAGCTGGCAAGGCTGCTGAGCAACACCCCCCCGAAAAAAGGGGGTCCCCCGTTACCTGGTCTTGGAGGAGAGAAATGCTAGCTTGATCAGCCCGTAGGTAAACAACTGGATTCTCTCCTTGGCGACACTAGCTACTTTTAGTCGGTGCTCTAAAATGTGCAATTCCATCTTTTCCTCTTTTTCATTTGTAGTTCATCAGTTTTGGGAGTCTCTTGTTTGTTGCCTGGGAGGTTTCGGGGGGTGGGGAGGAGCAGGAGGAGGAGGAGGAGGATGAGGATGGGGGGGGGTGTCTTCCTCTTTGTCCGAAAGGGGTATTTTCCCACCCTCTTCCTTTTACGTCTCCAACGCAGGCAGAGAGTGGAGGAGGAGGAGGAGGAGGAAAATAATGACTTTGAAAAAGGGATGGAAAAAGAAGAAGAAGAAGATATTATTTGTCATGGAATTAACAAGGCGGTTGGTTGCAGGGGGGGAGAGGGAAGATTTTTGCTAACTAAAGAAGTGGCGCTGATGGAAGGAGAGAAAAGAAAGAAGCAAAGCCAACAAAAAAAAGAAAGAAAGAAAGAAAAAAGAGGAGGGGAGAAAAGAACAGCTGAAGCTGGAAGGAGAGGGGAGAGCTTCAGAGCGCAGAAAAAGCGGCTGCAGTTTCAATGTAACAAACAACTTGCCAGTCAAAGGGGCCCGCAAGTGGGCATGCGCAGGAGCGCGGAGCATTCTGGGAGGTGTAGTCCAGAGGGCGGAGCACGGATCAGGAGTTGGGGGTTTTTGCCTTGTTTATTTTTTAAGGACTCCCCTCCCACCCCCTCCGTGAGGTGCTTCCAAAATAAAAGAGTCCTTGGCGAGGCGTCCGGGTGCCTTGCAAACAGAGACAATTCTTTCAGCTGATCTTCTTGGCTTTTACAAAACGAAGCGTTTCAAATGATACCACGATTTAGAATGGAATGTTGTTGTTGTTGTTTAGTCGTTTAGTCGTGTCCGACTCTTCGTGACCCCATGGACCAGAGCACGCCAGGCACTCTTGTCTTCCACTGCCTCCCACAGTTTGGTCAAACTCATGTTTGAGTTTGAGAACACTGTCCAACCATCTCGTCCTCTGTCGTCCCCTTCTCCTTGTGCCCTCCATCTTTCCCAACATCAGGGTCTTTCCCAGGGAGTCTTCTCTTCTCATGAGGTGGCCAAAGTATTGAAGCCTCAGCTTCAGGATCTGTCCTTCCAGTGAGCACTCAGGGCTGATTTCCTTCCTTGATCTTCTTGCAGTCCATGGGACTCTCAAGAGTCTCCTCCAACACCATAATTCAAAAGCATCAATTCTTCGGCGATCAGCCTTCTTTATGGTCCAGCTCTCACTTCCATACATCACTACTGGGAAAACCATGACTTTAACTATACAGACCTTTGTTGGCAAGGTGATGTCTCTGCTTTTTAAGATGTTGTCTAGGTTTGCCATCGCCTTTCTCCCAAGGAGCAGGCGTCTTTTAATTTCGTGACTGCTGTCACCATCTGCACTGATCATGGAGCCCAAGAAAGTAAAATCTTTCACTGCCTCCATTTCTTCCCCTTCTATTTGCCAGGAGGTGATGGGCCCAGTGGCCATGATCTTCGTTTTTTTTTTATGTTGAGCTTCAGACCATATTTTGCATTCTCCTCTTTCACCCTCATTAAAAGGTTCTTTAATTCCTCCCCACTTTCTGCCATCAAGGTTGTGTCATCTGCATATCAGAGGTTGTTGATATTTCTTCTGGCAATCTTAATTCCGGCTTGGGATTCATCCAGCCCAGCCTTTTGCATGATAAATTCTGCATATAAGTTAAATAAGCAGGGAGACAATATAGAATGGAATACGGTCTGCAAAACAAGTTCTTATGAAGTGATGGCCGTGGAGGAGAGGGGCAGGTGGGGCTTGTCCACCTAGGAAGGTAGCCCGTCTTCTAGGAGAAGGAAAACTCTGATCCTAACTGACCTTCCTCTGCCTTGCAGCTCTATTTATTGGTGAGAAAGGCTTCAGGAGCAAACCCTGAGGAGCAATCTGATGCCTTGCGGGACATCTTCAGGAGAAGAAAAGTCTAAGGAGTAGACCCTGCACAAATCTGGAGTGGAGCCTGTTAAGTTGTGGGTGAACATATCAGACGACACAGCAATTCTTCAGACAGCTCTTGTTTATTCACAGGCCAGAACAGAACTAGGCTGAAGGGTTCAGCCAACCTGCTTATATAGATCTCAACTACAAAGCAACAGTAAAAACTTTCTGTAACTATCCAATCACTGAACGCCACTTTCAATTCCTTATTTGCATATGTGGACCTGAGTGAGAACTATCTACAGTACCCCCTGCTGGCCCAGGGTGAGAACTTCAGTACATAACAGAGTCCCTAAGATGGTTGGATGGTGCCTTGTGCGCCTCCTTCCAGCAACTCCTGCAGCCAAGCTGCTGCCAAATGTATTGCTCTGCTTTCCTTTGAACCACATCAGCAAGGATGAGAGAAGGGTCTTGTCATCTGGGCAGCCCAGGACCTCCATACACACTGCCCAGGTTTGCGCTCTGGAGAAGTCACTTTGGTGCTTCTAATGCTCCACAAACAATGTGGGAGGCATCGGTTACGAGTTACCAGTCTTTGCAGCCACAGCTGGCGCTGTGATTCCCTAGCACAGAGCTTTCTAAACAGTGTGTGCTGATATGTTAGTGTGTTGGCTGCAGTGTGTGGGTGTGTTGCACAAATGATTGCCGTGCTCATCCCGGGGCAGGAAAGGGGTTAGTTTAACCTCTGGTTTGCTAGTAAAACTGAATTACTGTCACGAAATGATGCATGTCTAAAAAAGCATGTCAGCAACATGAAAAGTTGGGAAAGCTCCACTAGTGATTTGACCTTTGGCAGTGCACTCCATTGTCTTTTGAGACAGATGAGTGCCATAATAGAAGGGACTTTTTTTCATATGTGGTGGGATTGTAAAATTATAAAGAAATATTGGGAAATGATCTATGATGAAATGAAGAAGATGTTTAAAACAACCTTTGTCACGCAGAAGCTTTCCTACCAGGTATTACAGGAGTGGACTTCCCAAAACCACAAAAGAATTTGTTTATATATGCAACTATGGCCGCACGTACTTTATTAGCACAACATTGGAAGGAAGAAGGTGTCCCAGCTAAAGAAGATTGGCAAGTTAAATTAATGGAATATGCTGAAATGGCAAAATTGAAAATGAGGAAGAGACGATAACAAATTTAAGGAAGAATGGAAGATGTTTATTGCATATTTACAGAAGCATTGTACACAGGTTGATACATTGTTGTTGTTTAGTCGTTTAGTCGTGTCCGACTCTTCGTGACCCCATGGACCAGAGCATGCTAGGCACTCCTGTCTTCATTTTATATGCCTGTTGTCTTCGTCTTTGTTATCTTTGTTAATACATTAGCAGGGTTTTAAGATTACTTGTAATTTTGTTATTAATGGATAATAGGTAATTTAAATAGGTAATTTAAATAGGTTCTAAATTTAATGATGGACATGCAGTATGTTGATAAATAATAGAACCAAGGAAGGGACAACTAGGGGGAAGTCAATTTGCTTTGTTTTTGTTTTGTTGTTGTTTTTATTTTTGATATTTTTGGAAAATTAATAAAATGTTATCAAAAAAGAAAAGGAAAAAAAGAGACAGTTGGATGAAAACAACATGGAGGAGAGGGCTACTGATAACTACGAACCACAATGGCTAGGCTCTGCCACCACAACTAGGGGCAGCAGTGCTTCTGAATACCAGTTGTGGAAAACCACAAGAGGGGTGTGTGCTCATGTGCTCGAATCCTGCTCTCTGGTTTCCCACAAGGATCTGTTCAACCACTGTGAGAACAAGATGCTGGGCTAGATGGGTCATTGGCCGGATCCGGAAAGTTCTTATTATGTTTTTAATTTAGTATAAAGCTTTGGAATGGGTCTTTGGTGGTGGTTGTTTTTTTGGAGAATTTGTGAACGGAATGAAGCTCCACCATTCCCGAGTTATGCCTCAGTCCAAGCCATGGGTAGGCAAACTAAGGCCCGGGGGCTGGATCCGGCCCAATCGCCTTCTAAATCCGGCCCGCGGACGGTCCGGGAATCAGCGTGTTTTTACATGAGTAGAATGTATGCTTTAATATAAAATGCACATCTGGGTTATTTGTGGGGCATAGGAATTCATTTGTGTGTTTCCCCCCAAAATATAGTCCAGCCCCCCACAAGGTCTGAGGGGCAGTGGACCGGCCCCCTGCTGAAAAAGTTTGCTGACCCCTGGTCCAAGCCATGGGGAACCACTAACAGTGACTTCCCCCAAAGACCTTGGGAAGCAGACAGAGATATAAGGCATCAGGTGATGCTGGACCAAGTTTTGTTCTGATTTCTTTGTGGGATGGTTATATAGCCACAATTGTTCCCACTGCCCTCATCCTGATTTGCTTGTTTGGTGTTTATACACCTTTCCTGTTACTCATTTGTTCACCCAACACTTTCCAGTGCATTTTCCTGTCGCTTTCCAACCAGCAACAAGTCCTTTAAAATAAAATAAAATAAAAAAGTAGATTTGTTGCAGTAGAGCGGAGCTTTCCAAAATGTGTGTCGAGACACATTAGTGTGTCAGCTGCAGCGTGTAAGTGTGTTGCGCAAATGCTCCCCACGCTCCGCCGAAGACTGGAAAGGGGTTAGTTTAACCTCCAGTTTGCTAGCAAAACTGAATTACAGTGTCGTGAAATTGTGTGCCACCCAATATGAAAAGTTTGGAAAACTTTGCACTAGAGCGACAGAGACATGCTATACCTTTAAAGCAGGTTTGAAACACATTCTTTCCCTCAAAGAATTCTGGGCACTGTAGTTCACAAAGGGTGGCTTGGAATTGTAACTCTGTGAGGAGTGAACTACAGTGCCCAGAAACAATGTGCTTTCTAGTGTGCACAAGCCTAATTTTGCAAACCTAAAGTTAGGCTACGATCCTATGTGCATTTTTCTGACAGTTGGTCCCAAAGAACTTACTGAGTAGTAGATTGTCACTTCCTGTGGGTCAGCCCCACAACAACATAACACACAAACACCCACATCTGACATTTTGGTTTGGAGCTCGGGACAGGGGAGAGTGTGTGTGTGACAGCAGACACAGGACGTGCCTTTTAGCCACAAATAGCTGCCATTGCAATATTTACACCCCCTCCTCTGCCTTTTTGTAAGGGACTTTTGTGGAGAGATCTTTCAGCTGGCCGAATGGAAGACGAAACACGACGCTTTGTTCGAATACCACCGGCAATGAAGTTGGGAGGTGGGTGGAGAGGAATATGGAGAAAGCATTTTATTTATTTATTTTCGCCTCGGGTCTGTGCTAGCTTCTCTCGCCTGCTCTGGAAATTTCAGCCGTGTTGAGTTAGTTGTGTTCCGGGAAAGAAAGCTACCGGTACTTCTCTATGGTCAACATCACTTGAGCTCCTGTACTGTAGGAAGAGGGTGACAGCAGACTCTGACACGGTACATTTAAAGCACATTTCCCCCCGAGAACTGAAGCTTACCCTCCACAGAGCTACAATTCCCAGCACCCTTACCAAACTACAGTTCCCAGGATTCCTTGAGGAGGAGTGTGCCTTATATATGTGGTGTGTGTGCAACTTTGGAGGTGTGCTGCGTTCAGTATTGTGGGACCAGTTTTATGCAGGGCTGGATTTAGGTTTGATGAGGCCCTAAGCTACTGAAGGTAATGGGGCCCTTTCTATGTCCAGCTATCCTTTGTCAACAACAAATTGTCACTTTTGTGTGTGTTGAATACATGCTATATGGTAATTTATGGACCTAATAGGTATCTAAAGCCATTTGCACATAAAAAAATATGTATTTTATCAAAGTAATTGATATAGAAATGAGCAAACCAGTGATATTTTAGGGAGCAGGCTAGCACGCGGGGCCCATTACTTACATCATAGGAGCCTACACAACACAAAACCCTGTTGCTGTATGTAGGTTTTATTTTATTAGTTTTTTATCTTATATTTTGAAACGTACATCCAAGTTCCCCCCCCCTTAAATTTTTTTGGGGCCCCCAAGAGAGTGGGACCCTAAGCTATAGCTTGTTTAGCTTATACATAAATCCGGCACTGGTTTTATCCAACTCCCTCCCAGCTGAAATCAGACAAGCCTTTTCTCTGTTGTATATCCAGCACCTACTGAAAACTTTTTTTAAAAAACCCCAGCAGTCATTTTAACTGAATTCCGATGTCATAATTTTATTTTCACCGTATTGAGATTTTCGTACACCACTTAGAGGCGGTGTAACTAACTGCACGACACGCAACGATCGTCCTATTGCTTCTGACTTTCTAGACAGACCTAGCAGCAGCCAGCCTTCAAACTGGAAGCTAAATGCATTGTGGGTTCAACTTCCATGGCTGTGTCTTTTCACCTTTCATGCGATGCTGCAATTCCTTTCAATGAACTCTGCTTCGCTCTTGTCAGAGGTTGGAAAACTGTATCAGACTCGGTCATGGCTGAAGGCTGGAAAACTATGTGCAGGGCCAGCTCAAGACGTTTTGACACCTGAGGCGAATCGCAAAATGGTGTCCCACCGCCAGGGAAGAAGGGGTAAATCAAGATCTACACCGGGAACAAGGGAAGGGGGCGGATAAAGGTTTGTATCGGGAAGAAGGAGTGTCAAGAGCTGGAATCAGGCTCAGTTCATCAATAACACAATAAATCACCCAGGCCAGTGAACTCAACACTCTATTCAAGGGAGCCAACCACAGCTCTGGCCTAGTGATCTCAGCAACCACCCTCTGTTCTGCCCATTTCATTTCTGTGTGAGGAGACCAAGGAGGGGGGCAGCTGGTCGCAGCAGAAGGGGAAGACTCCCTGGATTCTTCAGCAGCCTGTCTCTCTATTTTCTGGCTCCACCTCTCTCCAGCCCCTGCTTCTGCCTCGGAGTCTGAACTGCTCTCTGTTGCAGCCTCTTCCCGCCCGCTAAATCCTGCCACCACTTCTGCTTCTGACGCCTCCTCCTCCTCCCTCGACTCTCTCTGGCCACTCATTGTCGTCCCACCAACAATCTCCGGGCTTAAAGCTTTATTCCCTGGCTCCTGCCTCCCAGCATCCCTCTGCGTCCAGCCAGTCCACAACAACGGTGGAAATCAAATCAACCTTACTCAACGGTTGAAGTGGGAATCAAAGTGAGTGGGGTGGGTAAAACAGCCTTTTCTGAATCAGGCAGAAGCCCAGGAGAAGTGGTGGACTTGACTCTCAAATTCCAGCAACACCCTGTGTGACTCTAAAATTCAGCGTGCCTCTGCCTCTCACGCTCTGTTCATGCTACCCTATAACCACCTCTGCCAGGAGACAGTCATTGCCATTTCTTCCCTAGGGGTGGGAGGAGACCAGCAACTACCAAGAGGGCCCCTTTTCTGTTCTTAACACCAGGGAAAGAGGCTAACTTCCAGATATTGGGGCTGCCAGGCGGAGCTGCTCCCCTTCAAAATTTACAATGACTACTCAGTGTCCCTTTTCTTGTGTCCTACAAGCTCATCTCCACTCAGCCAGAATGGGACAAGAAATCACACAGGGTTTTGCTTCTAGTCCCCTCCACCCCCCACACAATGGCTCTATTTGCATGAATCATAGAGTTGGAAGAGATTCCAAGGGCCATCTAGTCCAACCCCCTGCAATGCAGGAATCTCAACTAAAGCATCCATGACAGATGGCCGTCCAACGTCTGCTTAAAAACCTCCAAGGAAGGAGAGTCCACCACCTTTTGAGGGTGTCTGTTCCACTGCTGAACAGCTCTTACTGTCAGAAAGTGTTTCCTAATGTTTAGTTGGAATCTCCTTTCTGGTAACTTGGGATCCATTGGTCCTAGGTTCCAGAGCAGGAGAAAACTACCTTGCTCTGTCTTCTATGTGACAGCCTTTTAGATATATGAAGATGGCTATCGTATCTCCTCTCCGTCTCCTCTTTTCCAGGCCAAACATACCCAGCTCCTTCAACTGTTCCTCATCAGGCTTGGCTTCCAGACCCTTGAGCATCTTGATTACCCTCCTCTGCACATATTCCAGCTTGTCAACATCCTTCTTAAATTGTGGCACCCAGAACTGGACACAATATGCCTAGGGCTGCTATACGTCCAGGTTTTCCTGGACACATCTGGGAAACTGGGCTGCAAAAATGGTGTCCGGGTGGATTTTTGCTGAATTGGCAAAATGTCTAGGAAAACCTGGACGTATGGCAAGTAGGGCATTTTTTTTTTAAATTAAAAAAATGCTTTAAAAAAATCAAAGAAAAGCCCAAATGTGATCTGAGCAAGGAAGAGTAGAATGGAGCATGAAGAGGCCCCTTTCTGCATTTTGTTTCAACAAACCCACAGATGCTGTATGCTCTCTCTGTGTTTTTTTTTTGCTAAGCCAATCTGTTTTTGGAAATTCTCTCCCCCGCCCTCCTTTTGCTAGCATCAGTGCTAAGCCTTCTGTGCCAGTTTAATTTCCCATTAGTCTGCAGATTAAATCTAAATACTTCGGAGCTTCCTACAAAGCTGCAGTTTGGTCTTGTGGCTGGTGAAAAAGATGGAGTTCCGGGATATTAATAATCCTGTTGTACTCCATCACCACCACTTCCATTTTCGTCCTTGGCAACCTTGCAAGTCTGTTTATAGAAAGAGATTGCTTGTTGGTTTTTTCCCCCACACTCCACAGACACGCAGATTTGTGGCTTCGTATAATACTGACATATGCTCTGCCCTGCTCTGCAACAAGTAATAGATGGCTGGGTTGGATTAATTGATGGGAAATATTTACAGTGTAATCCATGTCGACTAGGAAACAAGTCCCATTAAATTCAACGAGGCTCACTCCCAGGTAACTGTGAATAGGAAGCTAATTCTACAGCGCTCTTTTTCTCAGAGTTGGTCCATTGAAAATAATGGGCAAGCAGTGCAGGCTAGTCTATTAGGACAAATGGGGCATTGTCCCCGCCAACCTCTACCCTCAGCCAGCCCCCCACTGTGCTGCTTCCTTTTTACTTACAATGGTCTCACTTTCCTCCTCAGTGTTGCTTTTCTAACAATGACATCATCATCATCAACAATAACAACAACAATTTATTTATACCCTGCCCATCTGGCTGGGTTTCCCCAGACACTCCGGGCGGCTCCCAATAGAATATTAAAAACACGATAAAACATTAAACATTAAAAACTTCCCTAAACAGGGCGGCCTTCAGATGTTTTCTAAAAGTCAGGTAGTGGTTTATTTCCTTGACATCTGGTAGGAGGGTGTTCCACAGGGCGGGCGCCACTACCGAGAAGGCCCTCTGCCTGGTTCCCTGTAACCTCACTTCTCACAGGGAGGGAACTGCCAGAAGGCCCTCAGAGCTGGACCTCAGTGTCTGGGCTGAACGATGGGGGTGGAGACTCTCCTTCAGGTATACTGGGCCGAGGCTGTTTAAGGCTTTAAAGGTCAGCACCAACACTTTGAATCGTGCCCGGAAACATACTGGGAGCCAGTGAAGATCCTTTAGGACCAGTGTTATGTGGTCTTGGCAGCCACTCCCAGTCACCAGTCTAGCTGCCACATTCTGGATTAGTTGTAGTTTCTGGGGCACCTTTAAAGGTAACCTGACACAGAGCGCATTGCGGTAGTCCAAGTGGGAGATAACTGAACAAGGAGGAGAAGGAGGATGAAACTTGAATTTGGTTCTACCTGCCATTGGCTTTGGCTCACTGCCTTTCATCCTACCATTTCCAATGGGTACCAGCTATAGACTTGGTTAACTTGGGTCCAATAATTTCAATGGGTCTACTGTGAGTAAAACCAAGGCCCCATCTGCACTGCACATTTAAAGCAGTATCATGCCACTTTAAACAGTCATGGCTTCCCCCAAAGAATCCTGGGAGCTGTACATGCAAGTCCCCCTTACCAACGCAATGGGTTCCCTGGAAAGTGTTCATTGGGCGAGTGTTTGCATAACGAGCCCATGATTCCCATTGATTCCCAAGGAAACATTTATAGTCTGGGATTTGTCTGGTTGCTGCCTCCCTGTTTTCAATGATTTCTTCCTGAAATGGCTGCAGCCAACCAGCAAAAGAGAGACAAAGGAAAAGGAGGTTTGTTTGATGTCTCCTGCTCTCTATTTGGTCCAGTTTCCATCCCTCCCTGCCTGCATGGTTTCTTACTGAAAATGGCTGCAGCTGACCAGCAAGACACAAACAAGTAAGGAAGGGGGCAAACTCTGGCTATTTGGATATCTAAATTTTTGGAGTGTACATCAAGGTTTGGGCAGAATTCACATTCAGATAAGTGAATTTTCACATAGCAAGCAAGTGGATTGTGGGACCTGTGTGTACTTTGTTAAGAGTGCTGAGAGTTATTAGGAGATCTCTGATCCTCACATTCAGCAGGCATTATAAGACTATTTCTGATTTTTATAGTTTGCTTTTTACTGATTCAGTGTCTGTATCGTTAGTTTTTCAACTAATTTTATCTCTATTAGTTAAGCTCGCTCTATGCTGCTTAGCGAAGATTGCAACTAAGTGGTTCATATGAATGATCAAAATAAAGAATGACAAATAAGTGGCAAGGCATTACAAGGCTTCCCTGTGTTGTTATTTATGTGTTTTCATGAACTTGAATGTTGCATGTGTGTTGACAGAAGCACGGTTGGGGGAGGGGATCTTTAATTGGGAGGCAGTTGCACAACAGGGATGATGGCATTTTATCATCTCCAGTTTACCAAGGATAGTATACTCTTGCTTGCTTACTCAGAGGAAGTTGCAAAACCCAGTAAATTTGCTGCTACAACTGACCTGTGATCCTAGCGGTGGGTGTTATTGGAAAAATGCCCTGGGGGTGCCTAGAAGCCCCCGAATCTCTCATCATCCTCCAGTATGCACAGCCCTGGAAAGGCATTTCCCCTCCTCTCCAGTGTGCTCAGCGACATATACCAGCTGATAAATGCACACTAATCTTCTGGCACAACACAGCAAGAAGAGCGAGACATTAAAGGTCTACTATGATCTACTATTTATTTACACATTATATACAGACAAAGGCATAATGGCGTCTGTTCTCTCCAGCTCCGAGAGAACAAAACAAAACAAGTGAAAGCGAAAGTACATTACAGCGGAAGAAATAAGACTGTCTTCCGTTTCTCACGCTCTTCTCAGACAGGCATGTGATTTACTACAATCTCATCTGCAGCATCGGAGGCATGGAATACTAACAGGTGTATGGTTTGAATAGGGTGGCGCTGTGGTCTAAACCGCTGAGTTTCTTGGGCTTGCTGATCGGAAGGTTGGCAGTTTGAATCCGCTTGATGTGGTGAGCTCCCGTTGTTCAGTCCCAGCTCCTGCCAACCTAGCATTTCGAAGGCACACCAGTGCAAGTAGATAAATAGGCACTGCTGTGATGGGAAGGTAAACAGCATCTCCATGCGCTCTGGCACTAGTCACGGACCTCCGTGCGCCAGTAGCTGTTTAGTCATGCTGGCCACATGACCTGGAAAGCTGCCTGTGGACAGCTTTGTCTTGAAAAGCAAGATGAGACTGCACTCCATCATCGCCTTTGACTGGACTTAACTGTCCAGGGGTCCTTTACCTTGTATGGTTTGTAAAACAAGAAGCTTTACATTTCTAAGATACAGTGGTACCTCTGGATGTGAACAGGATCCGTTCCGGAGCCCCATTCACATCCTGAGTAGAACGTAACATGCGTCTGCGAGTCTGCGCATGCACATGCGTGGGTCGCGTATCGCCGCTTCCACGCATGTGCATGATGTCATTTTGAGCGTCTGCGCATGCACGAGCAGTGAAACCCAGAAGTAACGTGCTCCGTTACTTCCAGGGCGCTGCAGAGCGTAACCTGAAAACGCTCAACCTGAAGCATATTTAACCCGAGGTATGACTGTACTCACCTCCCAGACTGCTTAAAAACTCAAAACCATTCCAAATTACAGCTATAAAAGTTAGCCATGGTCCATCCTTTCGTGTGACGGTTCCCAACATTTGTCCAGAGCCATTAGTAAAAGGTAAAGGGACCCCTGACCATTAGGTCCAGTCCTGACCGACTCTGGGGTTGCGGCGCTCATCTCGCTTTACTGGCCAAGGGAGCCGGCGTACAGCTTCCAGGTCATGTGGCCAGCATGACTAAGCCACTTCTGGCGAACCAGAGCAGCACACAGAAATGCCATTTACCTTCCCGCCAGAGTGGTACCTATTTATCTACTAGCACTTTGGCGTGCTTTCAAACTGCTATCTTGGCAGGAGCAGGGACCGAGCAACGGGAGCTCACCCCGTCGCAGGGATTCGAACCACCGACCTGATCAGCAAGTCCTAGGCTCTGTGGTTTAACTCACAGCCATTAGAAACTTTAAATTTGAGCATTTGGCTGTCGGAAGTCCTGTTACAGTGGTGCCTCGCAAGACGAAATTAATCCATTCCGCGAGTCTCTTCGTCTAGTGGTTTTTTCGTCTTGCGAAGCAACCCTATTAGCGGCTTAGCGGATTAGCGCTATTAGCGGATTAGCAGCTATTAAATGCTTAGCGGCTATTAAAGGCTTAGCGGATTAGCGGCTAAAAGGCTATTAGCGTCTTAACGTCTTAGAAAAAAGGGGGGAGGTAGTGAAAAAAAATCGGAACACTCGCAAGACGTTTTCATCTTGCGAAGCAAGCCCATAGGGAAAATCATCTTGCGAAGCAGCTCAAAAATGGAAAACCCTTTCGTCTAGCGGGTTTTCCGTCTTGCGAGGCATTCGTCTTGCGGGGCACCACTGTACTTATGGGATGAACATTGAGACACCCAGAGTCAACTTCTATCACCACTTGTAAAGTTGACTGAAGCAGGGCATTTTGAGCATAGGTGCAACACTAATGTACTGCAAACACAGCATGCTTGCCATACCACCTGCCCATAGTCAGGAGGCCTTCCTGACTCAGACTAATTGGTATCTGCCGCTACATTGCTTGCCTCTAGATATGGAAGGGGATTTTCAGAAGGACAAAGCCAGCCATTTGACTGCTCTTAGGTTACGGCTGATAAGATGATAACGCTCTTGATGGTGTTTGCAGAGCAGCCAATTGTGTCGTCTGGGTTTCAAGGTGTTATCTTTTCAGCTGTGCAGAAGGTGAGCACACACAGATCTCCAGATCCTAGTATTGGAGATTCCCCTCTAAAACTGGGGTGAACCTGCTGTACACACTCTTCTCCATCTGGGAATGGCAAATCTGTCTACAGTGGCACCTCGGGTTACAGACGCTTCAGATTACAGACTCCGCTAACCCAGAAATAGTACCTCGGGTTAAGAACTTTACCTCAGGATGAGAACAGAAATTGTGTGGCGGTGGCACGGCGGCAGCGGGAGGCCCCATTAGCTAAAGTGGTACCTCAGGTTAAGAACAGTTTCAGGTTAAGAATGGCCCTCCGGAATGAATTAGGTTCTTAACCTGAGGTACCACTGTATTTTGGTTTCACTCCGTTTCTCGTTTTCCCAGTCTTACATCGTCACATCAGTTTTCAGATGCCTTTTAAAAAGTCTTTGTGAAGATTCACCAGCATTTTAGTGCAAATCTAGGGGTTGGCAAGTTTTACCGGCCATGGGCTGGATCACTCCCACAGAGATCATCTGTGGGCCAGACTGGCACAGCGCGATGCCAGAAAACGCATCTGCGCATGCCCAGATGCCAAAAACCGCGCCTGCGCAGAAGCAATTTTCAGCATCTGTGCATGCGCAGACATGATTTCCGGTGCTGCTTGGCGAGTCCCTCTGCCTCTCTGTGCCATAGCTATCAACCTTCCCTTTTTTTGCGGGAAATTCCCTTATTCCAGCACTGTTTCCCGCTGCTATCCCGGATTGTTAGATATCCCATAGACTGTCCCCGGGACAGGTGAGGCTGCTGATCCCTTATTTTCAAATCCGAAAGTTGACAGCTATGTTTTGTGTTGGTTTAGTACAGTGCGTGGGAGACCCACTAAGCAGGGTGCTCGGTTTGGGGGCGGCTCATGGGCCAGTAAAACTGTCTTAGTGGGCTGCATCCTGCCCATGGGCTGCACGTTGCTGACTCCTGATATAGGGATTTTAATGCAAAAGTTGCCCTAGCATATGCATTTTTAAACTGTGTTGCAAAATTCAGAGAAGAGAAAAGTTTTGATTTATCGCTGTCTTTCTGTATGTGTACTGTTTGGGAAATATATGTCTGTGTTTGCATCCATCCATGCACCTCTGCCTGCATCCACAGTTTTCTAGTGCAAAGTTTTCTTGTGTTTTGCTATTCTATGGCCACCAGATGTCTCTGTAGCTTCACCAGAACACAACTTCATCACAACAAGGCGACTTCTTTTTGTCTGCGAACCGGGCCAGCTCTGACTGTCCCTCATTACATTTGGGTTCTATTATTTAAAGAAGAGCTGAGCACAATAGGAGCTTCTAATGATTAGCTGTTAAATTAAATGTTCCTCTGGATAGGCAAGACATTTGCATTAACAGCTACTAAACACCCAGAACCTGGAATTCAGGGTATTTAAATTGATTTTCGCACAGGTCGTTTTTAAAGAAGGAATGACCCAAAACTCTACGAAGACTGTAAATTTCAATTAAGTCCACGGCTTTAATTTCAGGTAATGCAGTATGTCCACAAAATGCTGCCTCAGAAGGCCATGTTAAGTAGCTGGTAGCTTGCCTGTGGGCATATATATTAATCAGTCTCCTTGGGACAGCTTTCAAAATGAGACTACCACGTTGCGTGGCAAGGTCCTGACCCCTCCCCCCTTGGTTGAATAAAGACACATGACTCAAATATTTAAGGTTAATGGGCTAAAAAGGGCCACAACTTTATTGGTTATAGATGATGAGTGGTATTGGCTTAGGCATTGGATCTAACCGACTATATCTGACTCCAGCCCTTGTGCTGGGAGTCCGGGAAGAGTTAACCACCAGGAGAGGGAGTCCTGCTGATGCTCATCATCTAGGAGCTCCCCCGGGGGTCACTGATACGGGTTGTGCCTTAGGCCCTCACCTCCCTAGGCTTCGGACAGTGTTAGATCAGGGAGTGCAATACTTGCCTCGCCCTGGGCTCTGGCAACCCAAGCTATGCCACTGGCACTGAAGTATGTTTTGACTTGGGACTTAATTGTTTTATGGGGTCCTTCTCTTTAGAACGGAGCAAGGAGGGGGAACCCTTTTCAATCCAAAGGCCCCATTCTCTCTCAGGCAACTTTCTACTTGTTGGTTTCAGAGCCGGCAAGAGAGTATGCCATGGTGGTAACTGCAGGATGTGTCATTATCCAAGTGCGGCATCCGTCAATGTTGTCAAAAACTTCACCTGCCTAGCAGCAGGTGAGCTCGACTTTTATATTTTATATTTTTAAAATCCCTCTCCTGTGACAACTTGCTTTCTGGCTAAGTCTGAGCCTGAGCTCGCTTGACAAGCCCTGTAACACAGAGTTCAACATTTGACTTGGGGAGAATGACACATCAGCTAGGCTCTTTGTAATTGCTTCCTGCACTGGAAATCTCCAGCCGTCGTCGAGGTAGGAACATGATGTGACTCTGACAGTCTCCGAGACCCCCAGGCTCCTGACTCTGAGAACAGAACCTGGTAAATCAAGTTGGAGGGAGAAAATAGATTTTTTGACTTTTTTAAAAAAATACAGAGATGGAGATCCACCTCTAAGACCTCTTACAAACCCCTAAGACCTGGCTGTGCAGCAAACCTTGCCCTTTGGGAACCAGTGCCCTTTCCAATTATTTCCAAGATCCAAGGTTATTGAGCAGAAATCGGCTGCCTGTTTCGACAGCATATTATCTGGGCTCAGCCATTAGCGCTCTTTGCAAAATGAGAGCGTGTGCACAAATAACTATGCACGAGACAATGCTGATTTGGACAAGAACCTGCGTCCATAACGAAACCCCTAACTGCTCCAAGAGAGGTGGGGTATGATTCATTCCCACTGATGAATGGACCCTCAGCCCACATCTCAGTTCCTGCCCCCTAGTGCGCCATAAAGCAGGGCAAAGAACACAGCTGATCAATTTTTAATGCATATAATGGAGTTTTGATTGTTTGCATTTTTAAAAATGTTGCGACTCTCGGAAGGCACCTCTCTAATTGATGGGTTCCCAAGGCGCTTCAGGGGTCCGAGCGCTAACGAAAGTCAGCCGCCAAGCTGGAGAGGAAGCAGCTGCAGAGAGCAAGACACGGGGTCAAGTGCGAATCCTATGCACACTTATGCTTTTGCAGCTCCATTAGCAGGTCACAAAAGGGACGCATTTTGTGTCTTTGTGGTCATGGGGGGAATTTTGAGGGTGGAGGGGACTCCTCTCTGTTCCTCCTGACTGCTTCTTCAACATCTCATCTCATGTCATTTATTATACTTCTACGCCTCTTTGTACTCACAGGAATCACAAAGCGGCTCACATACAATAAATAATAACATAGTAGAACATCACACAATTACAACTTACAAAATAATTAACAAACCATCAGTAAAAAAAATAAAATGCAAATAATCAGTCAAACAATCACCTTCTATAAAACACCATTGAAGCCGTCCTGGTTTCTGATTTTATCCCAAAATGTCCAGCTTTTCCTTAAAGGTAAAGGGACCCCTGACCATTAGGTCCAGTCGTGGCCGACTCTGGGCTTATGGTGCTCATCTCGCTTTATTGGCCGAGGGAGCCGGCGTACAGCTTCCGGGTCATGTGGCCAGCATGACTAAGCCGCTTCTGGCAAACCAAAGCAGCAGACGGAAATACCGTTTACCTTCCCGCCGGAGCAGTACCTATTTATTTACTTGCACTTTGACATGCTTTCGAACTGCTAGGTTGGCAGGAGCAGGGACTGAGCAACGGGAGCTCACCACCTTGTGGGGATTCGAACTGCTGACCTTCTGATCGGCAAGTCCTAGGCTCTGTGGTTTAACCCACAGCGCCACCCGCGTCCCTTAGCTTTTCCTTAGGATGCCCCTGTTTTCATTGGAGAAATGTTGGAGGGTGTGGAGTTTTCAGACTGCCCCCCCCGCCATCTGAAGGCAGCCCTGTATAGGGAAGGGTTTTTTTAAAAAAATGTTTAATGTTTTCTTATCTTTTTGTATATGTTGGAAGCTGCTCACAGTGGCTGGGGCAACCCAGTCAGACAGGCAGGGTATAATTATTACTATTACTATTATTATTATTATTGATAGGATGCCTGTATTTCCATCAGAGAAATGTTGGAGGGTATACTGTTCCCAAAGGACAATTTCCACAGAGGGCCAAAATGCTCATTTTCTTAATACTACCTCCCCACTAAAAAACCCTCATTTCACTAGGATTTATTTATTTATTTTCTGCATTCCCTGCGGGGAATGATAATTGTTACCGCTCAATTAACAAACACCTCCTCCCCTGGGCGGCGTTTTCAGACAATGTGCAATTATAACCTTAGCGTATTAAAGCTAAATCTAGGAGGCCAAGGGAGAAGGCTGGGCTTCAATCTTTTGCCTTGACCAGCTAGTTTTCTATGATTCCATATGTAGGAGCAACTGACCAAGTTTATGAGAAAGCTAGATCCAAACGCTTCTTTTTTTGCCCCACTAATCTTCTAAGTGCAGGGAACGGTTTTGTGCAGAGTGGGCAACAAATGTGCCCGAGAGAAAGCTAGACTCAAAGCTCTTCTTGATGTGCTGCTTTTCTAGGTGCGGGGAGTGTTGTGCAAGGAGGAGACTTCACCCAAATTGTGTTTTCCCCACTGAAACCTTCAGCGATACACCCCAGACAATACTTTGCGTCCTCGATGGGGCCAAAGCGTCCAGGCAGCTTGTTCACAGAGCTCTTTTGCTGAGTCGCGTAATGAGATGCGCTGGCCTTTATTTATAGGATTGCCTCAAGGATATGACAGGAAGAATTGAGTGTGCTGCCAAGATATTAAATGAAATTCCCCGGGAAGCCAATGAATGCATTCAAAAGAACCTCTGAGGCAGAAACGAGGAAGAAACGGGCAAGGTAAGTCACACATAATGATCTCAGTTTGTGTCCATTGATCTGGCCATAATGTGCCTTTGGGAAGGGAATGGCTGTAAAGTTCATTCTTTCTTTTTTCTTTTTAAAAAAGTCACTCCCATGCTTCCAAGGGGGGGCAGGGGGCGGTGGCGGCATTGGCAAGTTTGCCAGCCGAACTAATTGGGGTGCAGGAGTTTCTTGCCAAAGTCTTCCCCTTCTTTGTGCGTTGACTCTGAAGTATCTTAAAAGAAAGATGCTTGGGGTGATCGGAAGTGCTGCAAAACTCCTGGCTGCAGTAAAGGATGGATGGATTCATTGATTTCTGGCTCTTGCTAGCTCAAGAACTGTTATGTACTGAGCTTGGATCCTAGAACAATAGGCAAGTAGGATCCTAGAATGAAGCAACTGATTGGCTTGCAGGAAAAGACCAATCAGGGTCCAGGAGGAAGTTGATCAGCCTGTTAGGCTGGTAGGGTTGTAGAATGCAACAACTGATTGGCCTGCAGGAAAAGACCAATCGGACTCCAGGAGGGAAGCAGAATCAGCCAATCAGACGGGACTCATTGTGTAAATAATGTATATAAAAGCCTGAGGTTTGGGGAGGGGGCAATTCAATTACCGTTTCTAAGAGCTGCAATAAAGAGCATGAAATCACTACAGGACTCCGAGTATATTTCAAGAACATAAGGCAATCCAGTCCATCATCCTGTTTTCACAGTGGCCAAGCAGATTCCTGTGGGAAGCTCATAAGCAGGGCATAAATCCCAGAGCCCTCTCACCTTTGTGGTTTCTGGCAAGTGGTATTGAGAAGTATTGCTTCCTCTGACCAGGGAAGCAGAGCTTAGCCACATGTGTCTGGTTGCAAGTCTGTTCCATCCCATTTGCTGCATTTTATTTTTTTTAAAGCACGAAAATTATGTTTAATGTTTATGCATTTGTTGAACGCCAGGTTTGATTCAAGGTGTAGATCGTGCAAACTGGGGGAGGAAAATTGTGTTGCGATTTGCATCAGTACAGGAAATGCAAATAAGGTCCGTCCATTTCAAAATACAAGAGGGGAAAAGGAAATCCCCATCATCCCCATCCTCGTCTGCCAACTCAGGTTATTTTATTTTAAAGAACCTCTGGTGGTATCTTGTGCCTGCTGGCTTGGATTCACCATCTTATCGGCATGGTTGTGGAGCTGTTTTTTAAAAAACCATTTTTATTGATTTTCCAATCAAAAACATCCAATTAATACATCAAATCATAACACTCCAATTATCATAAAAAACTAAAATAAAAAAGACCAAATTATAGTCCAAATTATAATTATTAATTTTTCAGAGCTCCCCACAGTCTGGATCTCTGAAGCGTATCTCCACATCTCAGTCCTGCCTCTCCTTGTTGTTTCCATATTTTCCACATCTCGATTTTGACGCTTTATAATTCTCCATCCCTGAGTCCACGATTCTCAATCATGTCAAACATCATATACTTTCATCCGCCGAATACAATTTTATTAGTATAGATTTTTCCAACTGCCTTTTTATCAGCTCAGCTTCCTCTGACTCCATTCAAATCTGGGATGTTGTCCAAGTCTGTTATCTGAAGTTTAATGGTGCAGCAACTCCCAATCATTAATTGTCCAAACCTTCCTTTTCAGCTTTATTAAACCAGTACAGTGGTACCTCGAGTTAAGTACTTAATTCGTTCCGGAGGTCCGTTCTTAACCTGAAACTGTTCTTAACCTGAAGACCACTTTAGCTAATGGGGCCTCCCGCTGCCGCTGTGCGATTTCTGTTCTTATCCTGAAGCAAAGTTCTTAACCCGAGGTACTATTTCTGGGTTAGCGAAGTCTGTAACCTGAAGCGTATGTAACCTGAAGCGTATGTAACTTGAAGAGTATGTAAACCGAGGTACCACTGTACCTTCCAAGTTAAGGTTCAACATCTTTATGCGCCCCCTCCCCCAGCTTGTCCGGAGTTTTGGGCTGTGTTGCCATCAGTATGCCGATGACACCCAACTCTATCTGTTGATGGATGGCCATCCTAACTCGGCCCCAGACACACTGACCAGATGTCTGGAAGCTGTGGCTGGATGGTTACGTGGGAGCCGGTTGAAGCTAAATCCTTCGAAGACAGAGGTCCTGTGGCTGGGACGAGACGATATGGGATTGGGGGGGCAACTCCCATCTCTTGTGGGGGCGCAATTAGTGCCAGCACCATCCGTTAAGAGTTTGGGTGTAATCTTTGACACCTCCCTTTCCATGGAGGCGCAGATTGCAGCTATAACAAAGGTGGCATTTTTCCATCTCCGCCAAGCTAAGCAGTTGGCTCCTTACCTCTCTCGCCCTGACCTAGCCACTGTGATCCACGCGACGGTCCCCTCCAGACTGGATTATTGTAACTCGCACTATGTGGCGCTGCCCTTGAGACTGACCCAGAAACTTCAGCGGGTGCAGAATGCTGCAGTGAGACTCCTTACGGGGTCTTCGTTGCGAGATCACATTCACCCGGTGCTATACCAGCTGCACTGGCTCCCAGTGGAGTACAGGATCAGGTTTAAGGTGGTGGTTTTAACCTTTAAAGCCATATACGGCCTAGGACCCTCGTACCTACGGGGCCGCCTCTCCTGGTATGCCCCACAGAGAAACTTACAGTCTTCAAATAAAAACATCTTGAAGGTCCCAGGCCACAGAATAGTTAGGCTGGCCTCAACTAGAGCCAGGGATTTTTTAGCTGTGGCTCCGATCTGGTGGAACACTCTGTCACAAGAGACTAGGGCCCTGTGGGACCTGACATCTTTCCGCAGGGCCTGCAAGACAGAGCTGTTCCACCAGGCCTTTGGCCAGGGCACAGCCTGACTCCCTCCCTTGGCAATCTTCGCGGAGCTCTGGCCCAATGGTTGCCAGTGGCTTGATACGAATTAATTTTATAATGAATGATTTTAGAGTGTTGTTTGTGCTGTACTTTTGTACTGTTTTATTGTTGTTAGCCGCCCTGAGCCCGGCTTCGGCTGGGGAGGGCGGGATATAAATAAAATTTATTGTTATTGTTATTATTATTATTATTATTATTATTATTATTATTATTATTATTATTAAATTGTTAGGCAAAACTGTTTGCAATATTGCAATGCAGATAAACTGTATTCCACAAATATTAGTCATTTGGCAATTGATCAGCCTTTGGAGATTGCACTCTCCCCCCCTCCGGGCCCTAGAGGGGGGGTTGCTAGACACCACTTAGCCTTATTTCTTGCTCATAATGAATATGTGGAGCTGTTAACATGGCAAGGAGCCAATCTCAGCTCTCCAGCTGAGGATTCCTGCAGACCTAGATGCTGAGCAGGACAAGAGGTTGCTGCAGAAACAATAAAGGGTCATGTAGATAGAACTCTTTGGTTTAGGGTGGCTCCTCCCAGTGCCAGGGACTGGACATCAGAGGAGGAATGGTGGAGATGGCCTCCCTTTTCTCCTGAACCTTCCTGAGAAGAGGAGGACAGTACAGTGGTACCTCAGGTTACAAACACCTTGGGTTACAAACACTTCGGGTTACAAACTCTGCTAACCTGGAAGTAGTACCTCGGGTTGAGAACTTTGCCCCAGGATGAGAACGGAAATTGTGCAGCGGCGGCGCGGCGGCTGTGGGAGCCCCTGTTAGCAAAAGCTCGCCTCAGGTTAAGAACGGTTTTGGGTTAACAACGGACCTCCCGAACGAATTAAGTTCGTACCTGAGGTACCACTGTATAGATTAACAACGGTGGTTTGCAGAGGGTCACAGCTCAGAGATAGAAGAGGGGCAAAGCTGGGAGATAATGGGAGAAGCAGAGCAGGAACAGCTGGCTGACACATTATCACTAGAGAGTATTCCAGACCCCCATTCTCCCAGAACATGGCGAGCAATGAAAGTAGGAGAGCCGAGAGCCCAGAGGCAATTGTCCCTAAGCAGACACCGTAAGGGAGGTGGGGTTGTTGATGACTGAGAAGGGAAGGGGGGGGGAGGAGATAACTCAGAGCAACGCCATTATCCAAGAGATGGCATTCTACATCTCACTCTGTGAATATTGAATAAAATACTTTGGTAAGAGCTTCTTGTCTTTCCATTACTGCCGCGAGGGAGGGGGATCAGATTCCCTGAAGCCTGACACCCAGAGGGCTACAAGATGGAACGTTTTCACTGCCAGACACAAACCAAAAGAAACAAAACACTTCCATCCCTGGTCCTGGAGGGTTCTGGCTGGGTCAGGGTACAAGAGGCCTCTTGGTTCTGCAAACAGATTGGGTGGGGATCTTCCAGGGTGGTGGCAGTGTTGGTTTAGTTGCCTTGCTCTTCTGTCTCCCTTTGGCCCCATATGTGTCCTCTGAGCAGGTCTTGTCTGTCTTCACCTTGCATTCTTTGTATGCCGCTTGCTTGTAAGATTGCAACCCATATGTCATTTTGCTACCCATGGAATGTTGCTTTTGCCGTTCCGGGCATGAGGTACACAAGGCAGTGCCCATGGACAGAGCTGGGAAGGTGCCATCCCAACAGCTGGCAACGGAAGCGAATGGCAGCCAGGTGGCTATGTAGAGCATTAAATGCATTTGTCAGGAGCATGAAAGTGGGCCAGAGTAGTGTCACGACGTTTGTGTGTGTGTGTTTGGTCGGAGCTCTCGAACCTGCTCCCAAAGGCAGGGAGTGTGTCTGAAAACTCCAGTTCTTCAATGGGCTTCTCCACAGAAAACAACACCAGGCATGGACAGCATAATTTTGGAAGAGGTTGCTGATCCAGATTGGTCTGTTGCAGCAGTGTGGAAGGTTGAGGCGGGTGCCAACTTGGAAGCTCATCTAACAGGGCCTTGGCAGAAAAAGGAGCCTCTGTTGTTTCAAGGGAGTGGCCAAAATTTGAGGGAAATGTGGCCTTCACCCCAGTTTAGGTTACTATGCCAGCAACTCCTGCCCGCATTCTAAGCTGGCCTATTTGCTTTGGGTAAAACTAGATGTGGCTTCAGATTTAACCTGTAATCAAATCTCCGCATGTTGTTTTTTAAAATCAGAAACAAGTCAGGTATCTTTGCCTGAATTCTTTGTGAGTGTGTGTGTTTCTCTGTCTTGTAGCTGTGTGTGCATGTTCAAAGTTCAACAGCAGAGCTCATTCCGTTAGTAACTTTGGTGTTACTTCTGTTGGCGTTGAAATCAACTGGCTAGGAGGGTGTGTGTGTGTGTGGGGAGGCATTGCTTAGGAACCAGGCAGAGTGCTCTGATTGGCTGTGTAGTTCTGAGGGAGTTTTCCTGCTGTATGTTTAACTGAATGCCACCCTGCTCTGTACATGGCCTGAAGTATGGGGGCAGGGTAGAGGAGGCAGGAGCAGCAGAGGCAGCAAGATGTCGCCTCAAATGGGAAAACATCCTGGGCTGACCCTGACACAACCAATCTCCACTTACTTGCAATCAATCAATCAATCAATCAATCAATCAATCAATCAGAGGGTGGCTCTGCCTTCCATTGCCTCTAGCTCCACCTACTGTTGATCTCCCTATCTTGCACCCCACCAGCTCAAATGGGCAGCAGCCACCACTGGGTAGGTGAACAGGTGGCAGCAGGAAGAATGAGCAGTACCAAGACCCATGACAGGGGCACGGGCCTCTGGCGAAGTCCAGTGCTGCCAACCACTGATGATGCCCCTGGTCTCGGATTCTTGATGTGAACGGCTGCAGCCTAGTGGTTAGAGTGTTGGACATGGACTGGGGGGAGACCAGAGTTCCAAGCCACCACTTGGCCAAGAGACAAGCTGAGCTGCCAGGGCCCGGTCACTACTAACCTACCTTTGAGGGTTCTTGTGAGGATGAAACAGGGTGAGGGGGAACTATGCGTGTCACATTGAGCTCCTTGGAGAAAATGTGGGCTATAAAGGAAGGAAGGAAGGAAGGAAGGAAGGAAGGAAGGAAGGTCGGTCCACTTTGGAGTCAGGAACCAGATAATTTGGAACTCTAAATTCAGGGAGAGTTTTGAAACTCCAAGCTGGAATCCATAAACGTCTTCTAGGTGTTAGTATCTAAAGCCCTTAACAAAGAATCATAGAATTGTAGAGTAGGAAGGTACCCCAATGGTCATCTAGTCCAACCCCCTGCAATGCAGGAATCTCAGCTAGAGCATCCATGACAGATGGCCACCCAGCCTCTGCTTAGAAACCTCCAAGGAAGAAGAGTCCACAACCTCCGGAGGGAGACTGTTCCACTGTCAAACAGCTCTGACTATCAGAAAGTTTTTTCGTATGTTTAGTCGGAATCTCCTTGAAGCCTTGGGTTTGAGCCCTACCCCCCGGAGCAGGAGAAAACAAGTTTGTCCCCTCTTCCGGAGTCCTTGAGGAGGTGTTTTCAGATTCTCTGTCCTTCTTTGTCCTAGGTAGGAGAGAGAATTATTCGCCGGCACGACTATTTTTGCAAGCCTACCAGGACCTGCCATCTTCTTCCCAGTGGCCCATTAGTCATCGAGCTCCCCACCTGACTTAAGTTTGCGCCGAACTGCAAGCAGGGGCTGTTCGTCACAATGACTAATTGGCCTTGTGTTATTATGTCTATCTGTCATTGCTTTTGCGGGCTGGGGGGCTGGGGAGGGGACCCTGGGCCGTAATAGAAGCCGCGAACGTTTCTGTGCATTACAAATGGGACAAGGTTGTTGTGTATAAATCCACAGCCTGTTGGGGAACGCAGGTTCTCCCGCCGGCCGACTAGGCTCTACAGTATTGATCTATAGCTTAGTTCAATCCCCGATCTGTCGGGCAGTATTGATCTCTGAGCTACCTGTTTAAATTTGTATTAACAGCCCAGGTGGAAACGAATGGAGACAGCAAAACGGCAGCGCTGGCTTGGGATCACTAAAATTTAAGTACCTCTAAAAGCAGATGATTGATACATATTAAACTCCAGCTACGCGAAGGTTCGATGGCCTCTGCAAATTCAGGGCATGGCCTGTATATCATAGCAAGAGCTTTAATGACCCCAGGAGAAAGAGAATAATCCTTCCTTCATATTTCAAGCGAAAGGTGTGAGAGGAAATGTCTGTCAGGGGCCGGACTGAGGAGGAATGGTGGGGACCGGCCCCCTCCTCCCGAGAAGAGGACAGTATAGATTTAGAATAGTGGTTTGTGGAAGGTCATAGTTCAGAGGCTGCAGAGGGGAGAAGCTGGGAAATATTGGAAGAGGAGCAGGAAGAAGAAGAAGCACTAGGGGAGAGACAACTGACAGTCTCAGTGTCTTTAGAAAGCATTACTGACCCCCCTCTCCCAGGACCAGGCGGGCATTGAGAGCAGGGGCAAATGAAGGCGTCATGACACCCAGGGCGGGGCATTGCTACATAGAGCGCACGTGCGGCAGCACTACGTACGACGCATGTGCAGTACATAGTGACACCACACATGTGCTGCACACAGCGGTTTGCCGGTGACGCTGCTCCAGCACCGTATGGATGGTACCAGGATCCCTCCGTCGCTGCTACAACCGTGAATGGAGGATCTCTACATGTGGCTGTAGTGGCGACAGAGGGATCCCACTGCCGTCCGTATAGCACTTGAGTGGCGCCGGGGGCAAACTGCTATGCACAGTGCATGTGCAGCATCATTATGTACAGCGCATGTGTGCAACGCTGCACATGCACTGTACATAGCGGTTTGCCGCCAGCACCTGGATCCTCTGCTTGCGGCTGCAGCCGCAACAGAGGATCCTCCACATGCAGCTGCGGCTGCGGTGGCGTGATGGCTGCTTGCGCCCCTGCGGGGTGCCTTCTTGTCACCCCCCCAGACATGGCACCTGGGGCGCACTGCCTCCCCCATTGTGACGCCATTGATTGAGGGTAGAAGAACAGAAAGCTCAGAGGCAGAAAACACAGACCAGCCGGCTCAAGGGTGACATAGAATAGGAGGGGCTGAGGGGGTGGGAATTTACTCGGAACAACACCATTATCTAAGAGAGACGGTATTTCTACATTCTCTCTCTGTGAATATTGAATAAAAGAATTGGTAAGAACTCTTTTTGTTTATCTACTTCTTGGCTGCCACCGTGGGAGGGATTCCCTGAAGCCTGACAATGTCCTGGAGAAAAGGGAGTGCATCAGGAATTCATTAGAGTCAGCCAGCTTTTTGGTTTGGCCAGGCTCCCATGTCTTTGGCTGCTTCTTACACAGCTGGTCATCAGTTGGCAATGCTTTGTCTGGTGTGCATAACTCCATACTCTCCAACATTTCTTGAATGAAAATAGGGATTCTGGGATCAAATCAGAAACCAGGATGGCTTCTGTAAATCCAGGACTGTCCCTAGAATATTTTAATCCTCTCCCTCAGCCGGGTGCTATTGTATTTCAGTCATTTTATTGTGCATTGCATCAGTGAAATGAAATGAATGAATATAAAAGCCTGATTGTTTATTTCTTTTGAAAATACGGCATGTAGTGAAACGATGCTCCAGGTTGCCCCCATTATTTAAGCAATGCTTCTACACTTGTAAAAACAGATAACAAAAAAGACACCACACTCCCTTGCTCCTCACTGTGGCAATAAAATGCTGTTAAACTGCCACTGTCGCAACCTGTTTTCCACCAGGTGATGGTGCTGTTGCTTTACATAAATCCTCATTGCTAACTGTAATGTTCAATTCTACTGACACTCTCTCCCCGGCATTCAATTGCCGCTGAACCTTCATTCGAGCTAGACAGAAACGTTGGCAAATGTGAGTCCAGCATGGGTTTCATCACCTGGGGGAACTCCCAGCTGTGGCTTCCAGAGATGTGGAAAGGAAATTTGCTTTGTGGCGACGGAGAGCACCAGGATATGCCTTGCGGGGGGGGGGGGATCTTTTCTTTAGAAGCATGATAGCCTCTTCTGTGGATTTCTGTGGCCTGTTTTAATTTACTGTATTTTTCCATGTATAACACACCCCCATGTATAAAATGCTCCCTATCTTTGGGGACTCCAACTTAAGAAAAAGGGGGGATAATTGCCCAGAGCTGTTGAGCTTTTTTGGGTGGTGGACCTGAGTTGTTGAGACTTTTTTAGGGGAAATGTTGCCAAATACGCTCACCCATCTGACCTCCGCTACTGCACACATGCCAAAATACTGTTCCAACGCCAACCCAAGAGTTGTTCAGCTATTTTTTATTGCGTAGGATAGCCTCCTCACTTATTGAGATTTTGGGGGGGAGGGGGCAGCCACCAAACTAAGGTCCAATTGCCACAGCAGCAGCTGGATAAAGCCATGGACGCCACCAATCACCCACACTAACAGCGCCACCGCAGACAATCTCCTGCTCAAATAAGCCCCGCCCATGTCCCAGCAGCCAATCACCTGCCCAACTGTCAAAACAGCAGCCTACCAAATACAGTGGTACCTTGCAGTGGCGTAGCGTGGGTTGTCAGCACCCGGGGCAAGGCAAGTAATTTGCACCCCCTAACCCGTGGATTTTAGTAGGGGCAGAGAGCTGCGAGTGCAAGTGCGCCCCCCAGATGTTGCGCCCGGTGCGTCTGGCCCCCCTGCACCCCCACGCTACGCCACTGGTATCTTGGGTTACAGACGCTTCAGGTTACAGACACTTCAGGTTACAGACTCTGCTAACCCAGAAATAGTACCTCGGGTTAAGAACTTTGCTTCAGGATGAGAACAGAAATCGTGCTCTGGTGGTGCAGTGGCAGCAGGAGGCCCCATTAGTTAAAGTGGTGCTTCAGGTTAAGAACAGTTTCAGGTTTAGAACGGACCTCCTGAACGAATTAAGTACTTAACCCGAGGTACCACTGTCAAGCCCTGGACGCATAGGATCATAGGACCAGGAATGGTAGATTTAGAAGCGACCCCAAGCATCATCTAATTCAACTCTCTGCAATACAGGAATCACAGTGAACCCCCACAACAGACAGCCATCCTACCTCTGTTTAGAAACCTACATTGAAGGAGAAACCACCACCTTCCAAGGTAGTCAGTTCCATGTTGAACAGAAATCACCGTCCGAACGTTCTCCCTTATGTCTCGTCGGATTGAACTTTCTTGTCATTTGAATCCATTGGTTGAAGTCGTCCCCTCTGGAGCAGGAGAAAACAACCTTGCTTCATGTTTCGTGGGACAATCCTTGAGAATATTGGAAGGTTGTGATCATATCTCCTCTTCCCCCAAGCTAAACATACCCAGCTCCTTCAACCGTTCCTCATAAGGCTCGGTTTCTGGATCACCTTGGTCGCCCTCCTCTGTGCACCTCCCAGCTTGTCAATATCCCTCTTCAACTGTGGTGCTCAGAACTGGAAACAGGACTCCAGGTGGGGTCTGGCCAAGGCAGAACAGAGGAGCGGTACTGTGACTTCCCTTGATCTTGAGCTCTTACCTGCAGTCTGAATTGGCACAGGGAATTGGCACCCTTCAGTGACAACGAGGTGTGAGATAACTTCCCTAGCCTGCGATCCACTCAGATACTATATATCTCCAGGATGACTCCTTTGTGTGTTTCGTGCCCATTTCTTCACCACCGCGAATTGCCCTCGTCATGATTTGCCAGCCCACAGCTTCAGTCCCTTGTGTTACAAGGATGTTCTGGAAACTGATAAAGAAGTTAATGTACATTGATGACAGGAATTGATTTCCAATTTCCTGTGGAACGACTCTGTCGCTGCCTCTGACTTGGGCAATTTAGCCTATATTACAGTGCTAGCCGAGGGCTATAGATCACTGTGACAGGCCTTGCAACACTGAATTGTTGACAAGATATTGAAGGAGAGTTTTTAATATATAAAACTTTACTGTTCTTCCTCGCTGCCCCCTCCCCCTGGGAAAAAATTCAGCTCCTGCAATTCCTCTCCTTTGCAGCAGTTCAGTGTGAGGTATCTGTCTATGTGCACAGTTCTTGATAAAACCAATGAATATAAAGCAGCATCTTACTACTTTCAAAAGCCATGGCTTCACCCCCAAGAATCCTGGGAAATGTAGTTTGTTTAGAGTGTTGCCAGGAGACCCTTATTTCCAGAGCTACTTAAGAACCAATCCCTCTTCACTGAAAACTCTTGGAATTGTAGCTCTGGGAGGGGAATATAGGGGTCTTCTAGCAACTCTGAGCACCCTCAACAAAGTACACTTGATGGACTATGCTGAAATGGCAAAAATGACCGGAAAACTCAGAACTCAGGAACACCAGAACTTTAATAAGGAATGAGGGAAATTTATAATTCATCTTAAAAACCACTGTAAACAGTTAAAATCATTGGCGGGATTGCAATAACACTTGTAATGTATCGAGGACTATGGATACATTGGAGATATAAAAAAATGGATAAAGATGCAGCAGGAAAATAAGACCCACCAAGGGGAGGAGGGAAGTCTAGGAGATTCGTGGGAATCTTGTTTTTATATAATATGTTGTGGTATGAGTGTAAATACTAATATGGAAAATCAAATAAACAAATTTGGGAAAAGACCAAACAAACTACACTTCCCAGGGTTCCTTGGGAGAAAGGCACGACTGCTTAAAGTGGCATGATACTGCTTTAAATGTATAATGCAGATGGGGCCATTTGTTTCTTGTTCAGATCCCTGAAGTGACTGTGTCCAGAGGCAGAGCTAGCTGCGCTGGCACCCGGAGCGGCGCACATGCTGTGCCCATGGGGGTGCTGCCCGCGTCAAGCGTCCTGGAGGGGTGCTGTCCATGGCAAGCGTTCCAGGGAGGCGGCGTGGTGACGTCACCCCCTTCAGGGATGACACCCGGGGTGGGCCGCACCCACCGCACCCCCTTCCTTTGCCAGTGACTGCGCCATACTACCTTTCTTGCATGCCTCCCCTTCGTAAACATATAAAGCATGGTTGGCAAACTAAGGCCCGGGGGCCGGATCCGGCTCACTCACCACCTAAATCTGGCCTGCGGACAGTCTGGGAATCAGCGTGTTTTTACATGAGTAGAATGTGTCATTTTATTTAAAATGCATCTCTGGGTTATTTGTGGGGCATAGGAATTCCCCCCCCCCAAAAAAATATAATCTGGCCCCCCACAAGGTCTGAGGGACAGTGGACTGGCCCCCTGCTGAAAAAGTTTGCTGACCCCTGATATAAAGTGACCTCTGCTGGATCAGAACAAAGTCTCATCTAGTCCAGTGTCCTGTTTCTCACGTTGTCAAATAGATCAGGCATAGGCAAACTCAGCCCTCCAGATGTTTTGGGACTACAACTTCCATCATCCCTGACCACTGGTCCTGGTAGCTAGGGATGATGGGAGTTGTAGTCCCCAAATATCTGGAGGCTTATGCCTGAAATAGATGCTCCTCAGAAACCTGGAAGCACAGCATGAGCGCCATAGTCCTCTTCCCCTTGGGATCCTGAGTAACTGGTCTATTTGGCTAAAACCATCTCCTCCCCCCTGGCCATTTCCCCACGGACTGCAGCCCACCTGACACATCCTGCATCAGTGGCTGAGCAGGATTAAATGTGGCTCTTTTGGTTCGTTCACATCAGAGCTGTCAGGTACAAACTGCATTAAATGCTGCTTTGGAGGGCTTTTTTCTTCTCCTTAAGTTTCTGATCAAAGCTATTGAAATAGATGTAACCCATGGGCCTTATTTAATTGTCGGAGAAATGACTTAACCAGGTATTCTATATTCATGTCACATATTATTTGTATGCATATTCAGTGAGCTGCTGTTCCCTTTCTTTCTTCTTCCTTGTGTGCTTTTGTAAATCAGAGATCTGCCTGATTGCTGATTAACAGCTTTGTCCTAAGGCAGTGTGCTGTAGTGGTTAGAGCTCTGGATTAAAACCTGGGACATCCAGGTTAGAATTCAAATTCAGATTTACTGGGGCAGTCTCTCCAAAATACCTTACAGAGTTATTGCTAGGATAAATCAAGGTGTCACGGTACACCTCTGGACAAAGGGAGAGATAAAAAACGTAACCCATCCCTATAGACAATGCAAATGGGATTCTTGCCCTGGAGAAATTGGCTTCTTTTAGGCCGGTTCCCTTGCTCTGCCTTGCAAACTGCTCTGAGCTCTTTGAGGAAGAGCGGATTAAAATTCAATGTAAGCACATTTACTCAGAAGTAAGTCAATAGTTATGCCTTGGTACGTATACATTAGATTGCAACAGAGGTTGCAATGCTGAAAAATTCCAATGAAAACAGAAGCGGGAGCAGAAACAGCTGATGTTCTCATATTCCTCCAGTGTCTAGAATGGAAATCATTCCAATAGGTCAGTGTTTTTCAACCACTGTTCCGCGGTACACTAGATGTTGCCTGGTGTGCCGTGGGAAAAAGTAAAAAATTCGAAAGATTTTTTTTTTTAAGTCAAATTTTCGATTGGGGCGCCGTCCCCGGAGGGAGGCGGGCGAGTCGGGCGGCGAGAGGCGGGGCGGCGGCGGCGGCGAGGAGAGGCCGCCCAGCGCGGGGCTCTCGCCGTCTGCCTGCCTGGCTGCCTGCGAGCTCGGCGGGCAGCGCCTCCGTCCGCAGCGCCCGCCTCGCGGCTCTCATTCCCTGCCCCTGCCAAAGCTCACCCAGCCAAGCCGCGCTCTCCTTCCTGCCTCGCTTTGCTGCCTCCTCCCCCCCCACCCCCAAAGCTTGGAGGTTCCCCGGCGCCGAACCGCAGGTTTGACCCCCTTCTCACACCTGTTCGCACTCCTTGCACGGAAAGGGGTGGATGGGGAGGAACGGGGCTCGCCGCTGCCTCCGCTTGCCCTCCCTCCCTCTGCCGGCGGTCCCGCGATTCTTGGCTTTTTGGCGGTTGGCACAGAAGGAAGGCAAGGGGGAGGAAAAAAAATTGAAACTTACACTTTCGTGCGTCCCTCCCGGCGTGACGCTGCGTGCTGACGTCACGGGGCTGTAACGTGCCCCACATGGTGGTGTGCCTCGAGATTTTTTTCATAAAACAAGTGTGCCTTTGCCCAAAAAAGGTTGGGAAACACTGCAATAGGTATTTGCTGTCGCTGCTGCTTTCAGTGCACATAGGAGACACAATTGATTACATACCCCCATTTGCAAGGTGTTTCCCATTGCAACAAATGGGGTGGATTAATGTTTGTAATGACAACCTAACTTATCTAATTTTACGTAACTGATTCTGTGGTCACATAACTTTGCTACAGTGGACAGTGTGACAAATAATGTATGATTGGGCGGACGATGAACTGCAGCAGAATGGAAACAGCACTGCATGTGATGAACACAAGGTGGAGCGGAAGCCAATGCCTTCTTAACTCCCTAAATTGAAGCCAGCTCCAGGGGGCTAATGCTCTTTGGGCACTCTCAATCTTTTATTTTTTTAGGGGTCCCCCCACCCATTGTTGACGCCGAATGCTGAGCCGGGTGTGAAGCAACGTCAGGGCATCATGAGACATTGCATGCGTGATGTTTGGACGTTGCATTGGGCTCCCTCAACACACTTTGGAAGATGGCACCTCTGCTCCAGGGTCTCAGCAAGCAGTCTTTCTCAGCCTTACATACCTGGCAACACCAGGGATGGAACCTGGGCCCTTCCTCATGCAATGCAAGATCAATACCATGGAACTGCAGCCTTTCCAAAGGACCAAGGCCCAGGTAGTGATCTTCGTTATGACCCAGAGAATTTTGCCAGACCTGAAACTCTGATGTCTGCATGTGCTTGCAAACTGTTCAGATTCTTCAACATCAACTTCATTGGACTGGTCATGTTGTGCGGATGCCTGATTATCGTCTTCCAAAGCAACTACTCTATTCCAAACTTAAAAATGGAAAGCATAATGCTGGTGGTCAACAAAAGAGGTTTAAAGACTCTCTCAAGGCAAATGTAAAAAAATGTAGTATAAACACTGACAACTGGGAAACACTGGCCTGCGAGCGCTCCAGTTGGAGAACAGCCTTGACCAAAGGTGTCATGGGCTTTGAAGACACTCAAACTCAGGATGCAAGGGAGAAACGTGCTAAGAGGAAGACACACTTGGCAAATCCACACCATGATCAACTCCCGCTTGGAAACCAATGTCCCCACTGTGGAAGGACGTGTGGTTCCAGAATTGGCCTCCACAGTCACTTACGGACTCACCGTTAAGATCATGTTCATGGAAGACAATCTTACTCGGCTACAAGTAATCGCCGAAGAAGAAAAGGAAGAGGAAGAGGAGGAGGAGGAGGAGGAGGAGGAGGAGGAAGAAGAAGAAGAAGAAGAAGATTTATTACGTTTGCACTTTAGGTGGACACTTTGAAAGTCTTGAATGTGCATAAAACAAAATAATGTCTGAAGGGACTGTGTGAAAGGGGGATCATCGCTTCAGTCCAAGGCACCAAGTTGTGCCCAACATTGAGGGGGCCCGTTGCATGATGACACACACACAACGTGTAGCACCGGTGCTCTCGTCAGCAGGGTTGTGCCAGGATGCCGAAGATCCAGCCCTCCAGTGTGACCCTTGGATCCTGGCGCATTGGGAAGGCCAACTGTTGGCAGGATCCTCTGCACTTGCCCTCCTGTGTACCCTCAATATTCAGGGGCCCGGCCCCTTGCCCCCAGATATTGAAGGGGCTGAAGACCCTTTGGTCCCCTGTAGCTTGTGTGCCTGGACAGAGTCAACTAATTATATTTTTGGACTCATCCTCTTCCTCATTGCTGAGTCTACAAGGGCAACACTGAGGCTGAGGAGGAGGAGGAAGAAGAAGCTGACAGCTAGGGCAGCCCCCCTGGACCGGATATAAACAAGAAGGCAGGTAGGCGGAGGCTGGCTGAGGGCAGCCTGATTTTGGGTGGAGCAGTGCCCCCTGTGCCCTAAGGCACCAGCCTCCACTGGTCACAACCCCCTGTGGGCATCTTGAGATGTTGAAGATGGGCAGGCAATTTCTTGCTCTCCTCCATGCAAATGAGCCCGACTCGGGAGAAGTATCAGTCAATAAGTCCCTGCGTGGTTAAAGCAATTGTCCTGCATCGGTGCTGCTGAGCCGATAGTATGATAACTGCTAGTAAAACACAGCCTGCTGTAGGCATAAAGGACAACAGTTATTAGAGCTCGCATTTTTTAGAAACACTGTTTATATTCACCGCAAAGCCTTTTGATAAAATTACAGCTGCCAACTGTACGTTTGGGGATAGTTTATTCACGGCGTGTCACTCTCAATTTCCATCTTTGTCTGCCGCGAGAGCATGTTAAATCGGTAAGAGAGGTGGTATATTATCTAGCTTTAAATGAATCTCTATTGTTTAAATTTCAGGCTCGGGACAAATTGCTTTTGAAGCCAGGAGAGTGCAGGGTTGGCCTAGCGGCTCATCAATTCCAGGAAGAGTGGCAGAGAGATACAGCGGCACTCATGTGCTCCAGAGCAGGAGGAAAAGAAGATTTGCTGCAATTAAGATTGAGTGGAGGACCTGGAGATGGGTGGAGATGGAAATACAGGGAGGATAATTCGGAGGTTAAAACTTGCCCTTGTTAAAATTACATTTCTTTTATTCCGCCATCCGTGGGTCACAGTGATTAGCGATTTGTTTATATGCCACTCAGTTGCCAATGCAGCTTCTAAGTGGTGTTTACAAGCAGTTCTTTTTTCTCCTAAAAAAATGTTTAGGGGTACTCTCATTTTGATTAATAAAAAAAATCACCATTTTATAGTTCAAATCGCAAAAAATAAACACAGCAAAAGGACAAAAGTACAAAGAACATGCATTGCACAGGGGAAGGAAATGAAGCCGCCATTGGAGGTGGTAACAACGAAACTGACCAATCACCATGCTAGATTCCAACTCCTACTTCACACATTAAACGCCCGCTTCCGTCTGAAAATCAGGAAACACCGTGACAGGAAATGAGGCCGCTATCAGGGGTAGCAACGGAACTGATGATTCACCATGCTAGAGAAGAAACCTTTTTTTTTTAATTTTTAAAAGTTTCTTCTCCTGTTAGAGTCACAAAATGATTAGGGGTATGCGTACCCCTGTATCCCCCCAGAAAAAGCACTGTTTACAAGTGTAAAACCAACTGCAAAAATGCACAATTAAAATGCACAATAAAAGAATTCCACTGAATCACTAAAACAAACATCCGCAATAAAAACGAGCCCATTCAAAACAACACCATCGAAACAGTTAATGCAGCAATTGAAAACAATTAATACAAGAGGTTTGAATCAGGGAATCAGGGGGATGCTTGCCAGAATGAGTGTCTTGAACAGCCTCTTGCATTTCTGCAGGGAGAGATTTCCACAACACTTGCGCCGTCAGTGGAAAAGCCCACCTCCATGTTGCCACAAGCCAAGAATCATAAAGTATAGGGTGTTCTACTAAAGGCGGAGAGGACAAGTCTCTGCTCCGGTGGGATTACAGTCTAGAAATTGAAACAGATAGCAGAGCTCTGATCTGAAAGCAGTGGTGGCTGGTGCCCATTGGGGCTGGTCAAGCCAATGAGAGGGAGACCAACATTTTGGCCTCATTCGCCTCCCAGATGAGTTTTACAAGAACAACATCAAGGAAGAAGAAGCTGGCAGGCAGGGCCATCTTCTGGGCTGGTTTGTAAGCAGACAGGCTGGCAGGATGTGGCTGAGGGAAGGCTGAGCTTAGTTGGGGGCAATGCTCCATTCACCCTCATGGATCAGCCTTTGCTGTTCTGAAGTTGTTGTTTTTTGCTTTTTATTCTCTTTCAAATGCATCATTTGGCTCTTCCTCCTTGAGTCATCTGGATCTATTTGCTCCACTCACATCATTGATATGAGGCACCTGCTCCCCAGTCTCATGTTCTGGCATGACCACTTGCGGGTTTTCAATATGAGGGCATGTGCGGTTGGGAAAGGACAGAGGACCAGCGGTTCCCCTGTGCGATATGAGGTTCAACGAGGCGGCGTTTCCATCCCTGGTTTTTAAGTCTTTTGGCTGTGTTGATTTAGACAGAAGCCAATTACGGCCGAGGTCTTCCCTACACTCTTCTTAAGTTCAGAATAAGAAAGATGTCTGAATGTAGCTGTTTCGAATTCTACAGGCAAGTCCCACTGAAACTGCCAGGTAGGTTGTGCTAATAGATGAGCTTAAGATCACAACCGAAACCACACGATGGCGCTTTGAAGGGAGGCAACAACACAGCACTTTGGGGTCGCTGAGGCAGATGTGTTGTCAGTTGCTTGTGTCAGCGTGGCACGCATAACAATGCAAAGCTGGAAGGAAACATCAAGTGAAGGTGACAGAAAGCCGCCAGATGTTGTATCCGAGGAAAAAATAGAATTAAGACTGTTAACAGATCCAGGGCTTACTCAGTTTCTGCCATGCCCACTGCAAAGCTTCCATCTAACCTCGTTCATGGGGGCAGGGGCAGGATGCTTATTTTAGTTATGGAAAATCAAATCCACAAAACATGATGCAATTGAAGTAGGTGCCAACTGGCAGGTTTTATGTGTCTGTGAATTGTGCTTGAGTTTCAGAAAAAGGCGAACAATTAACAAACAGTAATGCTTGTAACAGCATTATCAGTGGGGAAAGATTCTTGTGTTGCCATTCTCCAGGCCTCTTGTGGAGGAGGCACATGAAGAATGGCCTCAGATGATGAACACAGAGTTCAGGATGACTTATATGGGGAGAGATGGCCCTGAGTCATTTAAGGCTTTATAGGTCAAAACCAGCACTTTGAATTGGGCCTGGAAGCTAATTGGCAGTCGATGCAGTCAGGGCCAGGATTGGTGTAACATGCTCAAACCATCTTGCACCAGCGAGCAACCTGGCTGCCAAATTTTGCACTAGCTGAAGTTTCCGACATATAACACATTGCATCAGTCCAGTTTAGAGGTTACTAGAGCACCAGAACACACACACAAAAAGGCTTCACCTAAGCAGTGTATCTTTTTGCCCCTTATGCATCTCTCCACAATCCAGATAGCTTTAATAGAGTCATGTCCGTTTACACGGAGGCAGTGAAACATTTAAACCCCTCTGAGGGGTGAGGCGCATGAATAAATGACGATTAATAGTGATACGAATGAAGAAAAGCACTCAGAGATCAAGGTCTGTTGAATTTATTATTCCCTCTCACATTATTACAACTTGAAATGGAGGCTGACTAAATGTTTAATAGGTTTGGGGGGGTCATCTTCTGCACCCCCTTATTAAAATAAATTTTGTGCCATGGTTGAGCTGCAAAATTCCACCCCACTCCATGTCATTTGCCCCACCCTCATCTATTTTTTTAAGTAGTTATTGTGTAAATTAAGAAGGGTCATGGAATGCCCCCACACTCCATTCTTGGTCTGAGGAGGAGGAAGCTGGGGAGAGTCCCAGCAGTCAGGGAAAGACAGACATGGAGGCAAGTGGGAGAAGGCTTGCAAGATGGGGCACCTCGTGACAAGCAGGTGGACTTAGCCCTGTATGGCTGTTCACAGGTCGGAGGGCAAAAGGTGGACCACACCTGTGGCCGCACCTGGTAATGGGAGGGCTACTTAAGGTGTGAGGAGGCTGGGCGTCCTTGTTGACACACCTTCCCTGTGTGGACATTTGGCAAAGGAGCCATGTGATGCCAGGAGGCCACAGTAAATCACACTGAGCGAGTGGAGTTAACTCTTGATTAGCAAAAGCAGGATCTGCACAGAAGTGTCAGGCCTGCTGAGCACGCAGCTCATCTCCAGCAGGTCTTGTCCCCATGAAGCAGTTGCTGAGACTGAAGGCCCCCACCTCCCCACAACTGCCTAAGTTCCTTCTGCTCCAGGATTTCCCCAAAGCAATCTGAGACTGCGCCTACATAGAGCTAACTTCTCCTCTGCAATTTTCATGCCTCTCCTGGTTCTGAGAGACATGGGGGGGGGGAGGGGAGCTTGTTACAGCAGGGGGGGGGGAGGTGTCCATGACTCTTCAGCAGCCTGATTCATCTCTGCCTCTTGGCCTCCCTCCTCTCCTGCTTCTGTTTCTGCAGGAATCTTTTGCCCAACGTGGGGCTCAAACCCACAACCCTGAGATTAAGAGTCTTAGGCTTTACTGAATGAGCTATCCCGTTCCATTCACCTTCCCACCATCATTTCCCATGTTCTTCTCGCCACACTTTGCCAGCATTCCATGCAACTGAGCATGCTCATTCCCCATTAGCCTCTCATTGGACTAGTTTTGGGTTCCCCTCTGCTACAGAAAAAATAGGGGTGGTTGGCTTTTGCTGCCCAACTCCCCAAGGGACTGAGTCCCCTAAGTCCATGATCCGTCAGAGATGAATGGATGGAGGCAGGATGCAGTGGAAAGCAAGGCAGATCTTTATTTTTCTGTTGCAACAGAGTTCCCTCCCCTCCTAGCAAGGAGGCAAGTGAGACCCCAAACCAAGAAGCAACATCTCTTTTAGGGATTTACATTTTGGCATGGAGAAGGAGGACATCCCCTCTACAAACCGTCAGAAATTACATCACACATAAGATGGCGTTACTGTGGCTCAGGCAGGCCAAGGTGTGATATTCCTGAGGATTTAGCAAGTTTTACATAGTTCCAGACACAGTTTACACAAAACATTAGCATTTGATAAGACAATCTGGATGCCCGTCAGACATCCCTCAATGCAGAGCATCGGGCAAACAATAGCAATTAATACAAAGGAGGTTCATAGATATAGGAGAGGAATCCCTTTAGGAACTTCCCCTGATTGCTATCTGCCTATGTGTTCTCAGGCAAGGAGGACTAAGGAGGCAGAGGAAATATTTAGAGTCTTTAGGAAAGCCAAGATGGCTCTTGGATTGCTCTCCTATACTATTTTAGACATGTAGTTTATATACTTATGTATGTGTGTTTACCTCGTGCAATTATCAACCTTTATTCTACATTTGAGACCTTAGAATTCCTATAACACCTCTCACTTACTCTTTGGGGAGGAACATGAGAAAGAAAGGCAGTGATGCCTCTGATTTTCTAGAAGTAAAATAGGGTTTGGTGCAGCCCTGCTAATTTTAACGTGTCAGGTCTTGATATACAGCCTCCTTTTGCAGACACATCCCTCTCCCCCTTTATGTGCCAGCATCGGCCTATCAGTAATAAATGTCAGATGAACAAAGGCTAGTCCATCAAGGATTTGCTTCAAACTCATGATAAAAGCATATGCTCTGACCCCTTTGCAGAAAGGGAAGGCAGAAATCCTGCCAAATGCCTGTATCCCAAAGAATTTCTCTCTCTAAAGATCCCCCAGGGCTAATAACGAAAGTTGAACCATGCTGCAATTTGGCAACTGGCGTCACAGTCTGGAAGCAGTTAGATCTTAATTGTAAATGGGCTTGCGTTTTAAAAAAAGGCTCTGCTCTTCACAAAAGCAGGCTTTATATTCATTCGCCTTTTAAAGGGGGAAGGGCATCCTCCTCTAACTTTCTTGCATTATAGGTTGCTGCTGTAGGAGTCAAGAGAGAGAGGCTGATTTCTTTATTTTGCACAACCTTTCCACAACTACTGCCCTTCCGTAAGAATCTGCAGGGGCGGCGAAATAAAAGAAAACACAGAAAATAACTCAGATTAAAAAAACAAAGCAGGTGTAAACAATAATAAATTGTAAGAACTAAAAGGCAGCAAGTTTGGGGCGTCTGCTGGATCCAAATCTGTCATGGGAGGTCCTTCAACTAGCTGCAACCGATGCAGCAGCAATGGTCGTTCCTGGACGGGGAGAGTTGGTAGAGCATGAGACTCTTGTTCTTGGGGCTGTGGGTTCGAGTCCTAGGGAATCATCATCATTTTATTCTTTACACCCCACCCATCTGGCTGGGTTTCCCCAGCCACTCTGGGCGGCTTCCAGCACATATAAGAGCATAATAAAACATCAAACATTGAAAACTTCTCAATACAGAAATCTGTGAAACCAGCCCTCACTGGGGGCGCAAAAATCAGATGATTGAGTGTATGCCATATGTGTGTGTGTAGACCCTCTAATTGTCCTTTTTTTTTCCAGGGACCATCCTGGATTTACAGAAGCTGTCCCAGTTTCTGATTTGATCCCAGAATGTCCTGCTTTTCCTTCGGACATCCCTATTTTCATTGGAGAAATGTGGGAGGGTATGGAGTTATGTGACCATTGAGCCGAGGAGATAAGTAACGATGCAACCTTTAGAAGATACCTGAAGGCAGCCCTGTACAGTGGTACCTCGGGTTAAGAACTTAATTCGTTCTGGAGGTCCGTTCTTAACCTGAAATTGTTCTTAACTTGAGGTACCACTTTAGCTAATGGGGCCTCCCACTGCCGCCGCTCGATTTCTGTTCTCATCCTGAAGCAAAGTTCTTAACCCAAGGTACTATTTCCAGGTTAGCGGAGTCTGTAGCCTGAAGCGTCTGTAACCTGAGGTACCACTGTATAGGGAAGTTTTTTTAAAAATGCTTAATGCTTTATTATGTTTTTATATATGTTGGAAGGCACTCAGAGTGCCTGGTGCAACCGCTAGATGGGTGGGGAATAAACGATAGTATTATTATTATTACAGTGGTACCTCAGGTTACAGACGCTTCAGGCTACAGACTCCGCTAACCCAGAAATAGTACCTCAGGTTAGGTTAGCTAAAGTGGTGCTTCAGGTTAAGAACAGTTTCAGGTTAAGAACGGACCTCTGGAACAAATTAAGTACTTAACCCGAGGTACCACTGTATTATTATTATTATTATTATTATTATTATTATATAGGGCGTCCCTATTTTTATCGGATAAATGTTGGCAGGTATGTGTGAGGTGACGTGACACAGCTGTCACAACAAGATCAAATGCAGAAGCTTCTTGTCTTTCTTGCACTATGGTAAAGCATAGATCTTTTGGGGGGGAGGGGAGGGAGGGGCACTGATACCGAGGGTCCCTAGGTACACCTCTGTGTAGATTTTCATGCAGCAGACCCCCTCTCTCCAAAGTGGCCACAAATGCTAATTGGAACATTAGACTCCCCGTCATCATTGAGCAACCAAACAATGTCAAGATCAATCTAGCCACTTTAGAGTCTTCTGGGTGGGGGGACACCGTTCAAGTGTGTTTTTAACCAAGGCCAAATGCCAATCATAAGTAGGGAATCTATATGAAATTTTAATTGCAAGATTGTTTGGTGCAAATTTAATGAGATGAAGTAAGAGATCTGAGAATTCCAGACTGCTCGGCTCATGCATAATGTTGACGTTAAATGAGCTCTTTGGAGGGGCAGGGAATTACATCGGAGGAATTTACACACCGATAAAGCAAATGTACCAAGCTCTGTCGGTTAAGGTCATAAATCAAAATCATTTAACCGCCTTTGAGTGACTGCAAGGGATGATAATGGGAGGGAGAACGCGATCCATCTGTGAGTGACTGCTCAGCTTATGTTACTGGGATGCCACTCAATATTCATAAATCAGTGATCATTAATTCCCCAAATACTTGCTGTCAGCTTTCTAAATACACTCCCCGCTTGGCTAATTGTGATGGAACAAGACAGGCAGCCACCAGCCCGGAGTCAAAACCACTGAAGAGCAGTGCTTGACATGCCCTGGTGGGAACGCCATGGTGGGGACATCTCCTTTTGGTGGGGAGATGCGTGGCCGGTAGAGGACTTTAGCTGAACCTCTGGTAGCAAAATTAGCTGTGCTCAAGGGGAATGCTTTGTGTGTTGGATGCCTTCTCTCCCTAAGTAAGAGCAGGATCATTGTGAGTTTGTTTGCGAGTTGGTAGCTACACTTGGCACTGCACGTGGGTGGCGTTGTGGTCTAAACCACTGAGCCTCTTTTGGCTTGCAGATCAGAAGGTCAGAGGTTTGAATCCTCGCAATGGGGTGAGCTCCTGTTGCTCTGCCCCAGCTTCTGCCAATCTAGCAGTTCAAAAGCACGCCAGTGCAAGTAGATAAATAGGTACCGCTGCGGCGGGAAGGTAAAGGGTGTTTACGTGCGCTCTGGTTTCCGTCACGGTGTTCCATTATGCCAGAAGTGGTTTAGTCATGCTGGCCACATGACCTGGAAAACTGTTTGTGGACAAACACCAGCTCCCTCAGCCTGAAACACAGCAACAAAAGAAAACCACACTGATTGACTGACTTATTTGATTTTATGTACTTATATGCAGCTTTTCCACAATAAGGTTTATGGGACCGGTCTGGTTGCATTCCAAGGCGCCTGGTGGAGTAGTCTCCTCTCCAGCCTCCTGCTGGTGCAGGTCTTGTTTCACGGAGACTAAGAATCAGGAAGCTGACAGACTGTGCCATGACCAATGTCTAACCCTAAGCCTCAACTTATATCTAACCCAGTGCTTTTCTAAAAAAGAAAAAGAAAAAAAGGTGCCTGACTCACCATGAAGTTGTTAACAGTTAAATGCTACAGTTTTAACATTTGAAAAAAGAAAGGCGCTGGTACCCCCAGAAAAAAGCACTCACTAACTCTAACCAAAAGTATGAATGTTTTTAATGTATTTCTCTTTCTTGTTGGTTTTAATAGATCTATAGGGATTCATTGTCTGTTTGTAAGATGCATTGGGTTGCCCTGGGCAAGGTAAAGAGACTAACAAAGCCAATTAATTAATTAATAATAAATTACCCTAAACACAACCTTAACCCTAACCTTACTCTAAGCTGAACCCTAACCCTAACTCTCAGTCTAAACCTAAACCCAACCCTAAATGTAAACTTAACCCTAACCCTAAGTCTCATTCATGGGTAGGCAAACTAGGGCCCGGGGGCTAGATCCAGCCAAATCGCCTTCTCAATCCAGTCCGCGGACTGTTTGGGAATCAGTGTGTTTTTACATGAGTAGAATGTGTCCTTTTATTTAAAATGCATCTCTGGGTTATTTGTGGGGCATCGGAATTCCTTCTTCCTCACCCCCCAAATATAGTCCCACCCCCCACAAGGTCTGAGGGACAGTGGACTGGCCCCCTGCTGAAAAAGTTTGCTGACCCCTGATCTAACTCTAAGTATGAACCTATCCCTAACCCTAAGCCAAACCCCAAGCCCAACTCTCAGTCTAAACCAGTGGTTCCCAAACTTTGTTCTGGTAGGTTTAGTCTGAGAATTAGGGTTAAGAGTGTTATGTACTGAAGTTCTCACCCTGGGCCAGTAGGGGGATACTGTAGATAGTTATGCAAATAAGGGATCGAAAGTGACGTTCAGTGATTGGATAGTTTTAGAAAATTGTTACAGTTACGTTGTACTGGAGCTCTATATAAGCAGGCTGACTGAACCCTTCAGTTCAGTTCTGTTCCGGCCTGTGAATAAACGAGAGCTGTTTGAAGAATCGCTGTGTCGTCTGATATGTTCACCCACAACATAACAAAGAGTAAGAGAAAGAGCTGGGGCTTCGTTTAGGATTAGAAAAAGATGGCAGATTTCAAAGGCAGCACAACAATGGAACCCAACAACACAGCTGCGCTAGTGGAAGCTTGCTACACAACAGCTGATTCTTGGGGTGCAATCTGTTATCTTTCATAATATATTTGTTTCCCCCCTTGCATGACAGCTTTCTTTTGTACAACAGCTGATCCTTATAATGCAACAGCAACAAGGTCTGTTCAGGCTTAAGCGTATGTATTTTGTGCAGCCCACCGGAAACTGTTTTATCACCTTTGGTTTTGACAACTGTGCTACTGGAAAAAGAAAACAGGGAAGAATTTGGAATGTGCAAACTAAATTAAACCACCTTTCCCTTTTGAAGCTTACTGTCTCTCTCTCCCCCCCGGCCCACATTTGTCCCAGCACACGCACAACACCCCTTTTAATATTAAATCTGCCATAATTTGATTTCTCTGAAATGTTCCGCGTAATTGGAAGAGTGCTGAAGGAACAAAGCAAATATTTGCGTTGCTCAAATGCCACTTGATGCGATTAGTTAAGAGAAATCTCTTTAAATTTTAATGTGTGCATGAAGCACACACTCACCCAGCTATTCTGTGGGCCAATGGGAAGAATGGAGATCAAATGTTGATGAGATGAGATACTCACAGGCTCCGCTTACCCCTGCTTCTGCCTGCAAGCAGGCTTTTGAGAAAAAAAGGTTGTTTTAAGAGTGATGCGTTCACCCAGCAGCTGGCTGGCTAGTTGCAGGAAATGGAACAACTCCATGTGCTTCTGTTGCCCTCTCTAAACATTCATTGGACAAGCCAAGTTAAAGACTCGGGTTCAACATGGGGCCTCCATCTGTTACAGGAACCCTTTAAAGACAGCATTTATCCCTTTCCCCCAGCATTTAAAAGGTAAAGGGACCCCTGACCATTAGGTCCAGTCGTGGCCGACTCTGGGGTTGCGGCGCTCATCTCACTTTATTGGCCGCGGGAGCCGGCATGCAGCTTCCGGGTCATGTGGCCAGCATGACTAAGCCACTTTTGGTGAACCAGAGCAGCGCACGGAAATGCCGTTTACCTTCCCGCTGGAGCGGTACCTATTTATCTACTTGCACTTTGACGTGCTTTCATACTGCTAGGTTGGCTGGAGCAGGGACCGAGCAATGGGAGCTCACCCCGTTGCGGGGATTCGAACCGCCAACCTTCTGATCAGCAAGTCCTGGGCTCTGTGGTTTAACCCACAGCGCCACCCTTTTCCCAGCATTTGCTTACCTGTTAATTCTTGGACTCATTTTAGCACTCATTTCCATGTTAATTGCTCCCTCCACTACCCAAATATGTTTGCAACCCCCAAACCTGGAAAACGACTGTTTTGTACTGTGATTTCCCTGTGGTTTGCATGGATCATGTTGTGCAGATAAATTTATGGGTAGGATTCCAGCATAAATACCGTATTTTTCACCCTATAGGATGCACCGGCCCATAGGACGCACCTAGATTTGGGGGGGGGGGAAATAAAGGGGAAAAAATTATTCCCCCCCAGGCATGGGGCTGGGGCAGGGGAAGCCCGAGCTTCCCCTGACCCCAGCCCCCAGAACAGGCAGCTCTCCGCAAGCCGTGGGAGCCCAGTGCGAAGTCGTGCTGGGCTCCCACAGCTTGCGGAGAGTTGCGCGAAGCCCGCTCTGGGAGATGTGGGGCTGGGGGAGGGGGAAGCCCGAGCTTCCCCTGACCCCAGCCCCCAGAATGGGTCCCAGAGCGATGCCAAAGCTGCGTGCAGCTTCGCTCTGGGAGCTTGCAGGGCTGGGGGCGGGGGAAGCCCGCCGCCAGCCTCCAAACCACGTCGGGAGACAGTGGGATGGTGCACTGCGCCTCCCCGCTGTCCCCCGAGCTTGCGGGGCTGACAGCGGGGAGAAGCGGACAATCTAACTTGGCTACAAGTGATTGCCAAAGAAGAAGAAGAAGGAGGAGGAGGAGGAGGAGGAGAAGAAGAAGAAGGAGGAGGAGAAGAAGGAGGAGAAGAAGAAGATCAGAAAGTTCTTCCTGTTTAGTTGAAATCTTCTTCCTTGTAACTTGAGGCCATTGGTTCAAGTCCTATCCTCTGGAGCAGTGAAAAACAAACTTGCTCCATCTTCCATGGGACTTGAGATACTTGAAGATCTCCTCCCAGTCACCTCTTTTTCAGGCTAAACAAACACAACTCTCTCGACCACTCTTCATAAGGCTTGGTTTCCAGACGCTTGATAATATTGGTCGCCGAATTCCTATTAAGGAAGCATCTAACCCTTTTACATATATATGCAAGCATGCAATATCCTGCAAGACGCATTGCAGTGAAAAAGCTTTAAACATCTTAGCTTACCTGCATTCATTAGTACAGGTCTATGATTCTATGCGGTGCACACAGTTATGTGACATTAGAATATATCAATCATGTGAGCCATTTGAAAATATCATTACAATAAATGGAGGCTTAGGAGTAAAGAGGATTTCTGCTCCAGTAAGGTTCTCTAATTGGAGAAATATTGCAAAAGAGACAAAATAAAAAATAGCAATCATTTCCTGCTATCAGATTCCCAGACGGTTTCAGTTACTCCTCACACACTTAAGCCAGGTGACTCTTGCTTATTTATGCTTTAAAAAACCCACAGTGTAATAGGGAATCATTGTTCAGAACAGATTATCTCCCTAGTTTAATAGCTTCTTAATTCCACCCCACTCCCCAAATATAGTATGTTTATCAGCTGAAGGACATGCTAATCAGATTGCCCAGACCAAACCAGCTATTTTGGTTTGCTCTTAATTACTGGTTATATTCAGATATGCAGGCAGTGGGGAAAAGCTATAATCATTTCACTGTTCATAATCTTATCTGGACCGGCAATATGTCAGAGGTTTGCTTTCCTGCTCTCCTTTCCCAAACAGAAACAAGACAGGAGATGTGCTCCTTTGGGCAGAAGGCAGGATCAGGGGAGTCCTAGAGGTGAATGGACAGAAAGCTGCCCTATTCATCTAGCTCAGATGAAGAAGAAGAAGAAGAAGAAGAAGAAGAAGAAGAAGAAGAAGATAGAATCATAGAAATTGCTACCAGGCCAAGTTCTAGGTGCTAGTATATAAAGCCCTTAGAATTGTAGAGTTGGAAGGGACAGGGTTCTCTGATTGGCTCTGTAGTTCTGAGGGAGTTTTTCCACTGTATGTTTAACTGAATGCCACCCTGCTCTGTACATGGCCTGAAGTAGGGGGGCAGGGTAGAGGAGGCAGGAGAAGCAGAGACAGCAAGATGTCGCCTCAAGTGGGAAAACGTCCTGGGCTGACCAATCCCCACTTTCTTGCAGCCAATCAGAGGGTGGCTCTGCCTTCCATTGCCTCTGGCTCCACCTACTGTTGATCTCCCTATCTTGCACCCCACCAGCCCCAATGGGCAGCAGCCACCACTGGGTAGGTGAACAGGTGGCAGCAGGAAGAATGAGCAGTACCAAGACCCATGACAGGGGCACGGGCCTCTGGCGAAGCCCAGCGTTGCCAACCACTGATGACGACCCTGGTCTTGGATTCTTGATGTGAACGGCTGCAGTCTAGTGGTTAGCATCTTGGACAAGGACTGGGGAGACCAGAGTTCAAAGCCACCACTTGGCCAAGAGACAAGCTGAGCTGCCAGGGCCCAGTCACTACTGACCTACCTTTGAGGGTTCTTGTGAGGATGAAACAGGGTGAGGGGGAACTATGTGTGTCACATTGAGCTCCTTGGAGAAAATGTGGGCTATAAAGGAAGGAAGGAAGGAAGGAAGGTCCACTTTGGAGTCAGGAACCAGATAATTTGGAACTCTAAATTCAGGGAGAGTTTTGAAACTCCAAGCTGGAATCCACAAACCTCTTCTAGGTATTAGTATTTAAAGCCTTTAACAACTTTGAATCATAGAATCGTAGAGTTGGAAGGGACCCCGAGCATCATCTAGTCTGACCCCCTGCAATGCAGGAATCTCAGCTAGAGCATCCATGACAGATGGTCATCCAACCTCTGCTTAGAAACCTTCAAGGAAGGAGAGTCCACAACCTCCGGAGGGAGACTGTTCCACTGTCAAACAGCTCTGACTGTCAGAAAGTTTTTCTGTATGTTTAGCTGAATCTCCTTTCTTGTAACTTGAAGCCATTGGTTCAAGTCCTACCTCCAGAGCAGGAGAAAGCAAGCTTGTTCCCTCTTCCATGTGATAGCCCTTCAGATATTTGAATATGGCTATCATATCTCCTCTCATTCTCCTCTTTTCCAGGCTAAACATACCCAGCTCCATTATTATTATTATTATTATTATTATTATTATTATTATTATTCATATACAGCCCTTTACCCACAGGTCTCAGGGCGGGAGGAGTGCAGATTTAAAAGGCTGGCTATGTTTCAGTTCCCAGATTATATCAGAAAGTGTAAATTACGTAGGTTTACCTTGTATACAGTCAAACCTTGGTTCCTGAAAGGCTTAGTTGCTGAACAAATCGGCTCCTGAATGATGCAAACTCAGAGGTAAGTGTTCTGGTTTGCGAATGTTTTTCAGAAGCCAAACATCCGACATAGCTTCTGATTGAGTTCAGGGAGCTCCTGCAGCCAATTGGAAGATGTGCCTTGGTTTTTGAACGGTTTTGGGAGTCGAATGGACTTGGGTTTTGGGTTAAAAACGGTTGGAATGGATTAAGCTCGAGAAGCAAGGTACTACTGTAAATGTGAACTCAGCTGTACTTTTCTCCCATCCCTAATATCCAAAGTCTGTAAGGCCCTTTGCATTTTGATGGGCAAGCATTCGCAATGATCTTTCATTGCTCAAAACACTCATACAAGGATATCTGCTTCCGGCTAACTGCAGATGTAAAACCATAAGGAAGGGGATAGAGGTCCTTCCTTCTGAAGCTTATAGCTTCAGCTGCAGATCACGATTTAGGAGAGGATTCCCTAAATGAACGCCACAAGAGAGCAGGATGGCATTGCTATGGAAACATTATTTAATGCATTTAATGCTGATTGTTAATACAGGGGAGATAATTGGAAGTTAGAGAAGCAGTAATTGTGAAAGCACAGCAAACGCCAGTATTTTTTTATAAGGGTAATCAAAGCCTGATGTGAATTATGTTGTGTTCATTAGCCGAGTGCTAGATGGGTGCCGTCTTCGCTCAGAGGAAATGTCTCTCGCCAAATGTATAGATAATGAGAAGGTGGGGTGACTAAGAGATGACTAAACAATGCTGGAGAAATAAAGGTAGTGTTATGGGTGACCCACTTCTACAAGCATTGAGGAGGACTTGCAGGAGCGCCAAACATAGCTGGGCTTCACCATTGCTGGAGACCGATTGGCATTTTGTAATACAGTCGTACCTTAGAAGTCGAACGGAATCTGTTCTGGAAGTCCGTTTGACTTCCAAAATGTTGGAAAACCAAAGCACAGCTTCTGATTGGCTGCAGGAGCTTCCTGCACTCAGGTGAAAGCTGTGTTGGACGTTCAGCTTCCAAAAATAGTTCACAAACCAGAACAATCACTTCTGGGTTTCTGATGTTTGGGAGCCAAAACGTTTGGGAAGTAAGCTGTTTGACTTCCAAGGTGCAACTGTATTTTGATTTATTTGCAAATATATGGGAGGTGCAGCTTAAACATCCCAACAGAGCAAGAATACACAGCTTCTAAAGGAGATTTATCCCAGTGGTAAGTTAAAGTATGGGCAACCTTTGATTCCTCTCTGTCTGAGTTTGCGCTCACACTGTGACTCTCAGCCTCTAACCCTGTCCTGGAAGGCTCTCTGTCTCCTGACTCCTCTTGATCAGCCAACTCCCTGTTTCTAGCACCTCCCAGCTTAATAATAATAATAATAATAATAATAATAATAATAATAATAATAATTTATACCCCGCCCATCTGGCTGGGTTGCCCCAGCCACCCTGGGTGGCTTCCAACACACATAAAAATAATAATAAAACATCAAACATTAATAGTAACAATCTGATCCAATATAGAAAGTCACGATAACTTTAAAAGAAACTTAAGTCAATAACTTTAAAAGAAACTTATATCAAATAAAGCAATATTCAAAAATCCATTAGAATCCAATAGTGAAAAGTAAAATTAAGCACCAGCAAATAATAACAAAACAGTTCACATTTATCAATTACAATAAAGAATTACTAATCTATAGTCAATAAAAATAACAGCAAATCACAATGCATTAAAAACATACAATAAAGTAGATTAGCCAGAACGCTGAGTTCTGTCACGCGTGATGTGCAAACTCTGCGGATCCCTAAGTGTGCCGGTGTCTGTTGGCATCGGTCGCTGTGATGTTCAGGCTGAAGAAAGCTTATGAAGCTCCCGAATGATCGGCCAGGAGGGAGAGAACATGCCAGTCAGGCATGTGTCTCTGCCAGGGTCCTACTCAAATGTAGGCTGAACTCCTGACAAGCTCATTCTCCTCCCTGAGCTTGGCAGTGGTGGCACTGGAGGCAGGGAGGAAATGGGACATTCTGGGATCCAATCTGAAGCCAAGGTGGCTTCTGGAATGCTGGGATGTCCTGTGAAAACCAGGATGGTTGTGGGGTGTGTGGTTGTGCGTAGGAAACAACAGTGGAGTTTTGTTTCCTTTTTGCCCTCTCTTGGGCTTCCTGGAAACATCTGCTTGCTTAGTGTGAATAACAGGGTTGTGGACTGCTTGCACCTTTATTCTGATCCCACCGGGCTTTTCTTAATATGTGCTTAAAAGACAAGGGGCTAGCGGTTTGGGGTTTTAGCTAGCTGTCTCCACAGCATGGCTAAAGGAGAGGTATTTGAAACAGAACACACGCTATTATGCGCCTGTGTATGCACCAGAGAGAGGGGAAATGTGTCTTTCTAATTACTATTTTTTAAAAAGCTCGCTCCGAGCAGCAGCTCAGATCAGCCCTGTATCACATCAGCAATACACAGGAGGCTGTGTTTTGTCTTGCTATGACACAGCCGACTTTTGTTTTTGATCGGCAGCCTCTGAAGAGGGATGTTGCATCTTTGGCGGAAAAGGCATTGTGCGCGCAGATTACTTAGACAAGCGCCGGAGTGAATGCATAAGTAGCAATTTTAGCATAATGAGGTGTGCAAAATCCCTCTGGAGGTTGTTAAAACAGATAGACAGCCTGTGGTAAACAGCAAGGAAGGTAAGTTCTGAAAGCAGATGGCTTTGAAAACCTGGCAAATGGCAGCAGGCTTGTGTGTTGTGGAAGAGGGGGGGGGGAAACCCTGCAACTTTAGCGGAGAACATAATACAACATTTTCCCCACCCATCCCATCTCTCTTTCCACTGCCCTTTTGTCCTCATATATCACAAGCAATCTCAGATTCTTGAACCCTTGGCAAATTACTCTCTCTAGATATCTTTCCAGAGAATAGCTGCTCTTTAAAATCAGGGTCCCGGGGCATACACTTTCCAGCTGTTCTTCAGCAGGCTGGAGGCTTTAGATTACTTCTAGAACAAAGGCAGGGAACCTGTGGCCCAACAAATACTGTTAAACTCCAACTCCCAGCAGTCCCAGCCAACATGATCAATAGTTAGGGATGGTGGGAGTTGTAGTTCAACAAAACCTGGGAGCCACAAGTTCCCCATCCCTGCTACAGCAGAGGGCTGAAGGTGAGCAGGAATTCTCTGTTTTGGACTAAGCCATTCTGCTCTTTCCTAACCCCCAAGTTTCCACCCACACTTACTCCACAAGAGGAAGCGAGTGGCGCTGTGGTCTAAACCACTGAGCCTCTTGCTCTTGCCAATTGGAAGGTCGGCGGTTTGAATCCCTGTGATGGACTGAGTTCCCACTGCTCTGTCCCAGCTCCTGCCAACCTAGCAGTTTGAAAGCATGCCAGTGCAAGTAGATAAATAGGTACCGCTGCAGGGGGGGGGGGTAAACAGTGTTTCCGTGCGCTCTGGTTTCTGTCAAGGTGTTCTGTTGTGCCAGAAACGGTCTAGTTATGCTGGCCACCTGACCCGGAAAGCTGTCTATGGACAAATGCTGGCTCCCTCAGCCTGAAAAGCGAGATGAGCGCCTCACCCCATAGTCACCTTTGACTGGACTTAACCGTCCAGGGCTCCTTTACCTTCTTTACCTCCAGAATCATCAGTCAGCATTGCTCAGTCCTCACTGGGATGTTTTGGGGTCTCTGTCTCTTAGAGTGTTCCCCCTATAGTTGCACATTGGCAAGCCCTGGCATGCAATATTTAGCTACCCTCCCAGACTTGAGGCGCAATATGCTTTTGGGCTTCTAATAACTGTTAGGAAAATTTCTATAAAAAGTCTTTAGTCTGATTGCGTGCTGCCTAAGACTGTGTCTGTGTGTGTGGTTTTGGGAGTCACAGTGTCAGTCCCCCCACTCCCAAGAACCTGGAAGAGGAGAGCCATGTACACAGGAAATGCTCCTAGGATGCATCTGACTTGCTCTGATATTACATGTAAAGCGGAAAATTGTAGGCTTGTTATGGTGTCGAATCCTTTGCTAATTTTGGGGGACCTTGGCAGGTGCCTAGGTTTGCCAGGTACTGTAGCCAGGTCTGGTCTGATCCATGCAGGTAATTCTCTTCTTTAGGTCCCCTGTTTGGCAATAACTGCAAGCGACAAGAAACATTTCTTTTGTTTCCACCATCCCTCCTGCTAGACAAGTCTACTGCACACGGTGGTGGTATTGCACCATTTAGATGCAGGTGGTGTGGGTGTTATCGCTGAGTGGATTGACTTAACCAAGGAAACAGGGTTTTAAATGATGCTCTTAGCATTCATTAATGAACCGCACATCTGACAGGCACAGGCAAGGAGTATTTATTCCTGTCCGGGTCTTGTCTTGAGCAATAAGACAACCTGCATCAAGAGGTTTCTATTTTGGCTTTTTAAAACGCAGGCACTTAATTATAATTGCAAATGTCTCAGGCACCGTGGTATTATGTCTTTGCTAAGGGTTGATAGGAACCTGCCTTTTTAAACGAATCTTTGCTTTGTTTCCAAGCATCCAAAACAGTCATCGGTGAGTGGAATGTGAGCAGAGAATTTTGCCCTGATTTCAGTAAACAACGTACTGAAAGAAGAACCTACGAAGAGCCTGCTGGGTCAGGCCAGTTGCCTATCTGGTCCCACATCCTCTTCTGATGGTGGTCAACCAGATTTCTCTTGGAAGCATGCAAACAGGATCCAAGAACAAAAGCACTCTCCCCTTCTGCGGCTTCCAGCAACTGGTATTCAGAAGCATCCAGCCTCCAACAATATTGGGGAAAGGCATCAGTGCCTTAGCTATCTCATAGAATCATAGAATTGGAAGCAACCCTGGGGATCATTGAGTCCAGTGTTTCCCAAACTTGGGTCTCCAGCTGTTTTGGGACTACAACTCCCATCATCCCTAGCTTGCAGGACTAGTGGTCAGGGATGATGGGAATTGTAGTTCAAACACAGCTGGAGACCCAAGCTTGGGAAACACTGATCTAGTCCAACCCTCTGTGGGAATGGAGGAATATGCAGCTGCTCCAGAGGGGGATTGACCCTGGCGTTGTCTCCACCATGCTCCAACCAACTGAGCTATTGCACGCAGAAGGTCCCAGGTTCAGTCCTCAAGGTAGGACCGGAAGACGCTCCTGCCTAAAACCACCAATACCATTGGTAGTTAACGTAGACAATGCTAGGCTAGATGGACCAACAGCCTGTTTCTTTTTTGTGTGAAATAATTTTTTATTTGATTTTCCAAAATATAAACATACAACAAAACCATTTCCAAATTATTGAGATTGCTCCGAATCTCCTGTCTTCCCCCCATCCCTTCCACGGGTCCTATTGATTCTATTTCAACTGCATATCAGTACTTCTCCAGTTTTTCATCTTCCTAGATTATCTGTACGTTCTGTTACATTACAAGTGTGTTTAGAATCCTGCTAATGTTCTGACCTGTTCACAGTGATTTTGTATATACATGATAAACATTTCCCATTCCTTTTAAAATTTCTTGTCTTCTTCATTCCTGAGCTTCCCAGCTAGTTTTGCCACTTCAGCACAGTCCATCAACTTGATTTGCCATTCTTCTCTGGTCAGGGTTACCTCTTCCTTCTATCTGTGGGCTAGTAACATCCAAGCGGCCATCCAAGTGGCATACATAAACAGTTTCCTTTGGTCCTTTGGGATCTCGGTACCTATAATTCCTAATAAGAAAGCTTCTTGGTTTTGGTTTTTTTTAAAAACAAAGGTTATTATGAATTTTTTTTCCAATTCATTATATATCATTTCTCTTTTTTAAAAAAGTTATTTTACAGGTCCACCACATATGATAAAACATACATTCTTTTTCCTTACATTTTCAGCATATATTAGTGCTAATTTTACCAGAGTAAAATACCACAACAGTCTGTTTCAATATTAGGCAGTATCCTCCCTTCTTAATAGCTAGACCGGGGCCAGGAACCTTTTTCAGACGTGGGCTGGTCCACCGTCCCTCAGACAATGTGGTGGGCCACACTATATTTTGAAGAAAAAAATGAATGAATTCCTATGCCCCACAAATAACCCAGAGATGCATTTTAAATAAAAGGACACATTCTACTCATGTAAAAACATGCTGATTCCCGGACCATCCGTGGGCTGGATTTAGAAGGTGATTGGGCCGCATCCAGCCCCTGGGCCTTAAGTTGCCTACGCCTGAGCTAGAACCATAGAATCATAGATTTGGAAGGGATCCCAAGGGTCATATAGTCCAACCCCCTGCAATGCAGTAACTCAAGCTAAAGTATCTATGATAGATGGCCATCCAACTTCTGCTTAAAAACCTCCAAGGAAGGAGAGTCCACCACCTTCAGAGGGAGTCTGTTCCACTGCCAAACATCTCACCAGAAAGTTCTTCCTGCTGTTTAGTCGGACTCTCCTTTCTTGTAACTTGAAGCCATGGGTTCGGTTCCTCTCCTCTGGAGCTGTAGAACACAAGCTTGCTCCATCTTCAAAGAGGCAGCCCTTGAGATATTTGAAAACAGCTTTTTTTTTAAAGTAGTAGGTAACTGGCCATCTGGTTAAAAACTCACACAGCTCTAGATGCGAACCGAAACGAGGTTCAGCTGCGAAGCTGTCCTTTTGGTCTCTGCGGTAGGCAAACTGTTCATCTGTTTTCGCTTAGGCAACACCATGTAGAATTTAAACTCAGGACTTCAAATGCACGTTGCCTTTTGAAGGATATTTCTCCTACAATGGTTGACATTTCCCATGGCAGAACGAGACTATAACAAACGAAGGGAAGGGTTGAAAAAGAAGTAAAGGAAAGATCAACTGTTTGCTCACTTTGCAGCGCAATTGCTATAAAAAAGGGTGGGAAGACTTTGATGGACGATCTTATATCAAGTCTCTTCCGAAGACATGATTGAGCAAAGAGCTTGGCTAGCCAACAAACAGAGGCTGCGCATAAGGAGCATTTCAGAAGCTGTGCATCTGATTTTCACCCTGGATTCCAAATGATCTGGTCTTGCTTCCAAAGCGGACAGGATGCCTGAGGAATTCTCCATTGTTCCTTTCTCTAGTGTCAGGTTTTTGCTGCCATTTTCATTTCAGTTTTCCTCTTTTACGCTTCCCACCCCTCTCTGCTCCACATTACCTGTGAAGATTGCTTTTATTTATTTGTTGGCTTACTTATTTGGAACGGCTTCTCAGCCAAGAGGCCACTGGGGCAAGGGGGAAATCAAACTGTCCTCAGCGTCAAGGAGCTTGCTTTTTCCCTCTTGAAGAAAGAACTCTTAGAAGGACCTTTGTAATTAAGAAATGGTGCTTGAGCATGCTTTTTTATTTTTGAATTTTATTGTTATTCATGTTTTTATACTGTATTTTATGTTAGGGTATTTCCGTTCCACCTTAAAAGGGAGCAGGCTTTGTGAGTCAGAGAGTCTGCACATGTCCTGTTCACAGGATGTTTATGTTTCTATTGCTTTCATTCTCTCTCTCTGTGCTGGAGACACTGACGCAGGCAGTCATGTCCTTTCTTTGTTCTGATCAACGCTGAATAAAGCTTGTAAATAATGCTCTCCTGTGCGCGACTTCTGCTGTCAATTATCTGCTGATAAGAGTGTGCATGAGCTCTGGAATGTGGCAAGATATTTTCTAGAAACTCATGTCGCTAATCGCTGATACTGCGTGCCTACGGGAGATCGATGGATCGTCCGGCAGACGGCTTGGGGCCATGATGGACTTTGTCTCCCTGGCAGTATCCCAACATTTTATGCTGCTTTTATAATTAAGTGTTTTAAAGTGTTTTAAATTTGTTGTTAGCCAACCCTGAACCCGATTTTTGAACCGGGAAAGGCGGGGTATAAATAAAATTTTCATTTTCTTCTTCTTCTTCTTCTTCTTCTTCTTCTTCTTCTTCTTCTTCTTCTTCCTCCTCCCTCCTCATTCCTTTCCCTTTTGTGCCATGCCTTTAGATTAGAAGCCTGAAGACAGGGACCATCTTATTATTGCTCTTTGTGAATTATTCTTGGAGGCTTTTCCAGCTAAGAGTGAGGTTAACCACCCCCTAAAATAAAGACATATAAATATACAACCTTAGTGCGATTTTAGGTATGATTGCCTACATAAATATTCTGGGGAAACCAAAATAGCATTTCATTTCTGTGCCAGAATGCCCTCCTGTGCCCATCCTTGCTGCTGCCTACTGTGGAATCTCGATGATGATGGAAACCAAAGGTAATTTCTCAATAAAAGCTCTGTTGGGTTCTCACAGGGATGGATGAATCTGTCAGCTACAGTTCTCTCAGTTTCTCATATTCCCCCTTAAATCTTAAAGTCAGTTCTCTACATCTCCACAACTATTGGTCACCGCCCCCAATAAAAAATATCACCACGAAAACTCTCCAGCATTTCAGCAGAAATTTCTTCTTGTGAACACAATTTTTGCATGCCATTCCAATATGCACAGTTTTGTATATGTACATGCATTTTTGCATACATGGTTTTGTTGGAGAACAGCGTGCCAAAATTTGGAGAGGTGAAAATTCTGAAGGAAAACTGTTTTGGGTTTGTGTGCACGTTTGAGAATTGTGAATTAGGCAGTTTTGCACTTCTAACAGAAGAGGGAAGAAAGTCAGGGTATTAGAATTTTTTTTTGGGAGATTTTTTATCAACAGCCCCAGGTAGTGAAAAGAGGGAAGTATACATAAAAACGACAGACCAATATGTAGAGGGTATAATGGATATGAGCATAAAACATGTTTGTTTTGTATTAAAATCCTGGCAGAGAATGAAAGCATTTCTCAAGGTACGTAGAGGAAAGGTAAAAAATCAGAGGTATTTCCAGATCAACTCATACTTAACAGGGACCATATTAAGGTGTGGGCAATGCTTTACATGTGTTATAGAAGTCCACCAGACCGCTGAATAATCCTCTGGTTTTACAGCACCCTGCAAAACTCTTTAGATGGTGAGTGAGTTTTTCAATGAGTGCAATGTGCACTGCTTTCCAAAGCCAATTTTCGGTTATAATATTTGGACCATCTTTCCAGTGTCACTGAAGGCCTTCGGCAGACTGAGGGAGGTGAGAAGGAAAGAGCTGGATTGATTTTGCCACAAAAACACACAATTCTGGACAAAGGGGCCGTTTGATGAATAGCCATTTTCACCCAAGCGTGCCTGCTCCTATCAAGGGCACTTGCGATAAATTAGGCAGGATGCTGTGGTTCCAAATGTCAAGACTGTGGATAATGATGGCCCAGCAGTTTGTCACAGGATGGGCTTTTGAGTGTTTGTAATTGATGAGAGCCAGCGGCAGCATTTTGTCTAGCCTCTGGTGACATTCGTGGGTTGCCAACCTGCTTGTTCTTTTTGAGATTTCTGCCCTCTTCTCATATGACATCCAGTTTCAGTCTCTCTGTTCACATCCACACTTATACCTTTAAAACACAAGGATGCCCTTACTCCTCTCTCACAGCTACAATTCTTAATGATCAATCCTTATTTCCTAAGAAACTCTGGGGATTGTAGCTCCCTGAGGGAAATCTGAGTTTCTTAACGCCTCTCAGCACCCTTAACAAACTACAGTTCCCACGATTCTTTGTGGGAAGCATAGGCGCCGACTCCATGGGGCCTGAGGGGGCCCGAGCCCCCTCAAAAATTCGTTTGGGGGGGCTCTGCCCCCCCCAATAATCTCGGGTGCCCCTCCAGCAGAGTGCCACCGCCGCCCCTCCCCCAGCCCAAAATGCACAGGGTCGGGCTGCATGCCTCCTGCCCTCCCTCCCGAGCAAAAGCTCCACCCAATTTCCTTCGGAGCTGATTGATAGGCGCAGCACGCTCTCCCCTATTCGCTCACGAGGAGGCGGCGCCACTTTATTTGCATATTCATGAGCTTATTTATTATTCATGAGCTTTTATTTATTATTCATTATTTATTATTCATAGACTCCCCCAATATTTTTTATAAGTCGGCGCCCCTGGTGGGAAGCCATGATGGTTTAAAATGGCACCATAGTACTTTGTATGCATTGTGTGACTATAGCTTGTGTCTCTCTCTTCCCCTCCCGCTAACTTGTTGCTTGTAATTTATTTGCTTTCTTTGGAGGGGAGGGAACACCAGAGCCTTATCTAAAAGAGGGAAAATACCAAACAGTTCAGCTTTTATTCTGTGTGTGTGTGTGTGTGTGTGTGTGTGTGTGTGTGTGTGTGGTGCATTGTTGAAGAGTCCTGAAATAATTGGCTTAGCAAGAAAGACAGACAATCCAACCATTTGCATCTCATTCATCATCAGTTAGATTCTCAGTTGCATGGAACTGGTTGATTTTCATGGGACCTCAAATGGGATGCAGTTCTAATTCCAGTTCCTGGTCTTGACCTGCTAGAGCTGAAATGAACTCTTGCCCTCTGTAGCATGAAAGCCATTTCTGTCCAGGTACTTCACTTCCATTAAAGTCAAAGAAGTAGAAGAGGAGGAGGAGTTTGGATTTGATATCCTGCTTTATCACTACCTGAAGGAGTCTCAAAGCGGCTAACATTCTCCTTTCCCTTCCTCCCCCACAACAAACACTCTGTGAGGTGAGTGGGGCTGAGAGACTTCAGAGAAGTGTGACTAGCCCAAGGTCACCCAGCAGCTGCATGTGGAGGAGCGGGGAAGCAAACCTGGTTCACCATATTACGAGTCCACTGCTCTTAACCACTACACCACAGAGGAGCTCCATTTGTATCATTCCCCATGTTTAAATGAAAAAAGGTCTTGGGGGCTACTGGTGTGCAGCTTCCCCCTGTGAGGAACTACACGAGTCACAGAACTACAGGTGGCTGCATCTCTGTGAAGTACCCTTGATGCCTCTTGCTCCCCCAGCCTGCTCATTAGGTTCTTCTAGGCAGGAAGGGAATATATCTTGCAGCTCAACCTTGCATGAGCAATAAGGAGTTCCTGAGCTCTGCCTGCACCTGCAGTTTATATAAGAAATGTCAACAGCACGGAACACCCGCATCGGTTTTTGGTTTTAACCCACATGCCGGCATCATGCCTAATTTGGGTCTCTGCATAACCAGTAGGGCTGTGCATGGCCCTGGGGAACACCCAATGCTATCCAGATTTGTCCCAGAATCAATTTGGGGCCAGGGCAAATGTTTAACTGGGGTTTTAAAATGTGGCGTCTTCCCCACCCACCCTGCGGAGAGCAGGAGTGTTTAATCCTGTCGGCTGCTGCTTTGCCAGTGTGCTCCCAGCGGAGAACATGCTGGCAAAACAGGCCCCCTGCAGCCAGCAGGACTGAGTGAGCAGAGAGTGCCATCCTGCTAGGAGGTGCAACTTTGCAATTGCTGTCCCTGCAGGGAATGTGCTTGTGAAGTGGTGCCCTGCAGCCGGCAGGATTACACTCTGGCCCTCCTGCTGTCTGTGCGCAACTGCTTGCTTGTCCTCCCTCCTCTGCACTCCCCTGTTCTGCGTTGTTGTCTCCAGTGTGTTTCAGGCCATAAGGACTGTTATGTACTGAGTTGAATAGGATCCAAAATGCAGCAGTCTGATTGGTCCTAGAACAATAGGATTCAGAATGCAGCAGTCTGATTAGTCCTAGAACAATGCAGCAGTCTGATTGGTCCGCAGGAGCCACCCAATCCAGCTCCAGGTGGAAGTGAATCCACAACCTGATTGGTCTACAGGAGAATCCCAGAATTAGCCAATCACGTGCAGCCCATTGTGTAAATAATGTATATAAAGCTGATATTGTGGGGGAACTTCCATTCCTTCTCACCACTATAAGCTGAATAAAGAGCATGAAATCCACTCAACTCCAAGTATATTTCAAGGACATAACAGCCTAAGATAAGTCCTGCTGGATCAAGCCAATGGCCTATGTAGTCCAGCATTCTGCTTTCACAACGGCCAGTCAGATGCCCATGGGGAAACCGCAAGCTACTCCTAAGCACTACAGCATTCTGCCCACTTGCAACTGGCATTCAGATCGATAATGTCTCTGACAGTGATGGTACAATGGAGCCATTGGAGCCTTCATTAGCCTTGTCTTCCATGAATTGGTCTCTTCTTCTTTGGCGATCCCTTGTAGCCGAGTAAGATTGCCTTCAATGAACATGGTCTTCACAGTGAGCCCATAAGTGACTGTGGAGGCCAATTCTGGCTCCACAGATCCTTCCACAGCAGGGAAATAGGTTTCTGGGTGGGAGTTGATCATGGTGAGGGTTTGCCAAGCGCGCCTTCCTCTTATTTCTCCCTTTCATCCTGTCATGGTCCGGTCTACAGGCGATCGAAGTCCTGGCTGAGCATGTCAGGATCGGGGGCAAGATGGCAGGGTGGGAGCAGGAACAAGAGTCCAAAAGCCAGGAATCCAAGGGTCAGGAAGCTGGGAGTCACAAAGTCAAAGGTCCAAGGGTCGAGAAGCAAGGAGTGAAATGCAGCAAGGCAGGAAACGTGTTGCTATGGCAAAGAGCCAAAATGAAATGCTGACCTTATATCCCTTCCCGGCTCTTGCCGCCAGGTGCAGTGAGTTACCAAGCGGCCTCACCTGTGCGGTCGCACCTTGCCTCTCCAGAACAAACTTAGGAAGGTCCCAGTCCTGCGAAACCCTACTGGTCACAGGGCCTGCTCCTGCATACACTCCTGACACATCCTAAATTTGAGTGTCTTCAAAGCCCATGACACCTTTGGTAAAGGTTGTTCTCTAACTGGAACGCTCACAGGCCAGTGTTTCCCAGTTGTCAGTGTTTATACAATTTTTTTAAGCTTTTTGAGAGAGTCTTTAAACTTCTTTTGTTGACCACCGGCATTGCGCTTACCTTTTTAAAGTTTGGAATAGAGTAGTTACTTTGGAAGATGATCATGAGGCTTCCACACAGCATGACCCCTCCAACGAAGTTGATGTTGAAGAATCATTGCTTCAACAATGGTGATCTTTGCTTCTTCCAGTCCACAAGTTCTCATGTTAACCATTCCCACCACCAATACTGGTAGTGATGCCATCTTCTCCCACTCCATGGGACTGCATACTTGGCTGCTGTGACCTCATCTCCTGAACACCCAATAGCCTTCATCGCTTAGTATGGGTTTGAACTCAGGTTTCCCCAGTCCGAGTCCAACCACAGCACACTGTCTTTCTTGAGTATTCTCTCCTAAAATCTTTATGTACAATGCATTTGTTTGTTCCTTCCTTCCTTCCTTCAACAAAACAAAACAACTCAGTAGTGATTAATATATATTTTCCACCCCTGCCCCAGCTTATTCCATTTTAATCTGTGGATTTGTTCTTTCTATTTTGCTTAGGGTGGCTTTATATGTTTGGAAACCTGTGAAGATATAATAAGGCTTGAAAGTTCAGGGGTTAAGTAGAATCGATCTGCTCGGCTTTTGCACTCAAGGTGTTCCCACACCCTGCCCTTTGAAGGATAAATGTCTTTTCCAGACAAATCCCCATTGCTTTTCCAATAGTCTCAGGTGACGGCTCAGGGTTGATGATTATCGGCCGCCTAAGAAGCATTTACACAGCCATAGAGATGTTGAGTATCAAGCCGCAAAAGAGGAGGGCAGCTTTTGATTAGGTTGGTTGTCACCCATTTCTCAAATGAGACCCAACTACTGTGATGCTCTCTGTGCTTGAAGATAGACAGGAAAATTCAATGGGCCCAATTACCCAGATTAGAATTGTGGAATTGGAAGGAATCTCAAAGGTCTAAGCAATTTCTATGATGTGCGCCAGCCTGGCTGCTCCACCTTTCAGTGTCTCTAGCCATGGAGGGAAATCAGGGCTGTAATAGACAAGTGAGTTTGTGGCAGGAATCTCTGGGGTCCTAGTGATCGGCTGTTTCTCCTCCCCTTCAGTGCAACTTTTCTGTTTCTGGCTTATGCCGTGATCCTTGGAATTCTGTATTTTGTCCTTCATTTTCCCCTAACAACCAGGATGCATCTTTTCTGTGGTGAGTTTGACTGGGATAAAAAAATTACCTAGAATTATTTTGTGTTTCATGGGGCTTTGTTGCTCCCAGGTGTTCAGGGATACAGCCTAGATATTGGTTTAGGGTTGGTACTGGGGCAAAGCAGCATTCTTCTGCCTTTAAAGGCTGTGTGGTGGGCAGAAATTTAATAGGTTAAATGTTTATTGTATGGATATGCAATTATGGAGGGGTTCACATACAGTCGTACCTTGGAAGTTGGATGCACTCCATTCCGGAAGTCCGTTCGACTTCCAAAATGTTTGGAAACCAAAGCATGGCATCTGATTGGCTGCAGGAAGTTCCTGCAGACAATCGGAAGCCACAGAAGCATTGTCAGACATTCAGCTTCCAAAAGAACGTTTGAAAACTGGAACAAGCACTTCTGGGGTTCGATTGTTTGGGAGCCAAGGCGTTCGAGATCCAAGGTTCAACTGCACTCTCAATTCAAAGTGCTTGCTTTCAGGAGGGAAGAATCAGTTCTATTTTTGGCATAGTTGTCAACTTTTCCCTTTTCTTGCGAGGAATCCTATTTGGAATAAGGGAATTTCCCTTAAAAAAAGGGAAACGTTGACAGCTATGATTTTTGGTAAGGATCACTTTCACAAATGCTCACTCATTCACCCTGTCGAAATAAATAAATAATAATAATAATAAAATGTCCAGTAGCACCTTAGAGACCAACTGCAATCTTAGTTGGTCTCTAAGGTGCTACTGGACATTTTTTTAAAAAAATTATTTATTTCAACTACGTCTGACCAACACGGCTACCTACCTGAATCTGGAATCTTTCACCCTGTTTCTGCATTAATCTGATTTTCTTAAAGGAATGGAAAATAGCATTTAATATTTTCAGATGCAGCATATTTCAAAATATACATTTCTAGAATATATTTGTGTGTGTGTGTGGGTAATGCTTTTTTAAAATATTGCACCCTTGGATGCAAGGTTGTAGCAGTTCAATTGCCTCAGCAGCAGGGTATGCGTTCCCTTTCCAAGCAGCAGAAAACTGGGGTAGAAATGGTTGCAAATAGCTGCAGAAATCTGGTGGGAAATGTTGCTGTCTGACATTCTTCAGAAGACAAATCCATCTAGCACAGCTGCAAAGCAGAGGTGTCATCAAAATGTCTCCACGCTGCTGTGGGATTCTCCTTATTGATTTCCCACTGAACTAAGATTTCCACTTAGAAGTATCTACTCTAGACAGCTGCCAAATATGCCTGCTCCATAATTTGTCCGGATTCATTAATAGCCCTGTTTTAATAATATTTTCATTAGAAATTTAATTTTACCCAGGCATTAGCCCTGTATTACTTAGACAAATACAGAAAGTTTTATAGCTCTATTAGCAATCATTCATCATTGCTCCCTCCTGGTTTAAGGAAGGGATCAGGACATCTGGAGCCCATCCAGACAGCTTAATTGAAGACACTTAGGAAACCTCCCTGCCATTCAAATCATTTGCACACACAAATTTAGAGATGATTAACATAAATCTATGAGAGACTCGATACTTAAGAGCTAAATTGAAACTTACCTGGAGCCGGGTGGAAGGAAGCCAAATGGTGATGGTGATCTAAGAGCATCTCTTCCTGTATACATAAAAACGCAAGGCTGTCGTCATGTTGCAGTTTACATTGCCGCCAGCAGGTGACATGACAAAAGAATGGCAGGCAGCAAGGCACAAAAGCAGGAAATATGAGGGGGCAGGCAGCCCAGCCGAGTTGTTTAACAAGGGAAGAGGTGCTTCGGAGGGGGGAGCAGTTTGGCAAACGGGGGCTCTCTGAAGTGCCCTTCTCTTTTTTTAAAGGCCTTGGAGCTTGGAGCAAGCTGTGGGTGGGTGGGCGAGGTGTAAAAGGAGGGGGATTTGGTCAGGTGTAAATGATGGAGGCATTGGCCAGGTGTAGGGGAATAGATAGTTTGGTGGGCAGGTGAGGTTGGTGAGCAGTGTGACCAGAAGCAGCAATCCTTTATGACATGGGTAGGCAAACTAAGGCCCAGGGGCCGGATCTGGCTCAATCGTCTTCTTAATCCGGCCCACAGACGGTCCGGGAATCAGCGTGTTTTTACATGAGTAGAATGTGTCCTTTTCTTCAAAATGCATCTGTGGCTTATTTGTGGGGCCTGCCTGGTGATTTTACAATTGAAATAAAGAAAAAAGTGACTTCCAACTAACTCCGTGTGGATCTTTATTCCTCATATCAGTGGTTGTCTGTAATGATTAAATTTTGGAGAAATATTCAAATTACCTGTGAGATTTTTATTCTAAGCTAAACCAAGTATGGATCTGGGAATCAGCTCTCTTCATATAATTTATAAAGACTTCCCACTCTCTCCTTATTTTCTCATTAGAATAATTTCTTAGTAAACCTGTAAATTTGGCCAGTTCAAGATATTTCAATCCTGGAACCCTCCAGGCCTGTCTGGCCCATGGGACTCTTCTCCAGGTCATGCACCTTCCTCAGACAGCCTTGCTCTCGCCAGGCCACGCTGCTCACCAGTCTTAGTGTCCTGGCTCCTGCCCAGCACATGCAGACAGAAGCTCTTATCGGGAAGCAAGAAAGATACATTTCTTTATAGTGACTGTCTGGTCTCAGAAGTGGACACAAAGCTCAGGAGTACAGCAAGAAGTTCATAACTGAACAGAAGTGACAAAAATGTCCTGACATGTTTCCCCACCCCTTTAGAGATGAGGCATTGCATGTCACCTGCGAAGATATTGGGATTGCAAGCACGTTTTTTGTGGGTCTGCCCCCATCTGTCTGACTTTTCCTTGAAAGCAGTCAGGCCTCTGTAAGATGGGGGAGAACTAACAGTGCACTTGCAGATGATCTTGGTGATCACACTTGGGATATAAAGGCTTAGGCCAGAGCTTTCCAAACATTTCAATGTTGGTGACACACTTTTTAGACATGCATCATTTTGTGACACAGTACAGTGCAACCTCGGAAGCTGAATGCCTTTAAACTCGAACGTTTTGGCTCCTGAACGACTGAAAACTGGAAGTGATCCAGTTTTTGAACATTTTTTGGAAGCTGAACATCCAGCGTGGCTTCTGTGGCTTCCAATTGGCTTCAGGAAGCTCCTGCAGCCAATCGGAAGCCATGCCTTGGTTCTCGAACCATTTTGGGAGTTGAACGGACTCCCGGAACGGATTAAAGGAATGACTGTAATTCAGTTTTACTAGCAAACCAGAGGTTAAAACTAACTCCTTTTCAGCCCCGGGATGAGTACAGGGAGCACTCATGTGACATGCCTACACAATGCAGTCGACACACTAACGTGTCATGACGCACAGTTTGGAAAGTACTGGCCTAGCAGCCCTTGAGGTCTCCTGGACTCAAGTTGTTCAGGGCTTTGCATATCAACACAAGGGCTTTGAGCCTGGCCCAGCAGCAGATGGGCAGCCAGTGCAGATGTCTTAGGAGAGAAGTCACATGCTCCCAGCCATGTGACCCTGTCAGCTGTTGCATTCTGTACTAGCTGGAGCTTATGGACCAGACTCAAGGACAGCCCCACGCTGAGAGCTTTGCAGTAATCCAAGTCTCAAGATTTTATTGATGCATGGACAACAATGGCCAAAATAAGGAAAAGGAACAATTAACTGAAGGGACAGAAAGCTGAGACTGGACTGCACATCTGTCCTCCAAACTTTGAATTAATTTTAGAATTGATTGCAATAAAACTGCAATTCAGGACAAGTGGAACCTAAGCCAGAACAAATCAGAGGAACAATAAGGGGATTGAATGAGTAAATCAATTCACCCCAATGCTGCACTTAGTAAACTCTATCGTGTTTATATTCTGCACAGCGCAGAACAAATGTAACCATTAATAACATAATCTAGTTTGCATTCAATTCCATCAGCTACTTCTGAAACATTTACTTGCCTTGATAGTTCAACACGGCGGAGGGAGGTTTGCAAAAATAAACATCCATGAAGCTAAATCGAACAAAACAGTTAAATGCTAATAGCCCAGTGATTGTGTGTGCGGCATTGTTCTTTTTTAGAAAAATAAAAATATATATACATGATGTTGATTTGAAGGGCAATTTTCTTGTCAGCTCTGTAATTAAAGCAGAATACATTACCAGGGGCTATTGTTAGTTGAGGTTTCCACGAGGCTTGGTTTATGGTGAATGCTTGTTTTAACAAAACATTTGAGAGATTTATTACCTTCTAGGTGATTCTGTCAGTCACGCTTTTGCATATTAAACATGAAGTGGGCAGAATCAATTCCATGGTTTGTTTGGAATAAAAAACGAGGAGGACGGGAGTGAAATATGTTCTAGATTTAAAAAATTACTCAGATTTCGAACCTTGCCTCATCATTTGGCAAGAGAATGATAGAGTCATAGAATTGTAGAGTTGGGAGGGTCATCTAGCCCAGCCCCCCAGCAATGCAGGAATTTCAGCTCAAGCATCCATGACTGATGGCCATCCAACCTCTGCTTAAAAACCTCCAAGGAAGGAGAGTCCACAAGCTCCCAAGGGAGAGCGTTCCATTTTGTAACTTTGCATTAGAAAATGTGGACAAGTGCAGATTGCATAGGCTACCTGTGTTTGGGTTCCTAGTGCAAATTAGATCCTTTAAATATAAATTGAATTGAATTGCTCCCCATCTTTAATGATGGCCGTGTGTGTGTGTGTGTGTGTGTGTGTGTGTGTGTAGACATTGTGAGCCTCTGTACTGCAATTCACACTTTCCCTTTTGCAATTAATGCATCCTCCCAAACTAATAAAAGAAATTGTCAAAAGAGAAAGAAAGAAAAAGACATACTTATGACTGCAGATCTTCCAACTAGAAGTGGATGCTTCAAATCTCTCACCTTTGTTGATTAATTGCACGTTAGGCCAACGAAGAGGACAGCCAGGAAAATGCTTTGCAAGGGACATCGTTGCTTAAGCCTTTGCACTCATACTTAATTTGCTGTTTCCAGTGCAAGGGTGGAAATTTTCTTTCTTGTTTCCTCTCTTTTTTAAAGGCATTTGCAGCTCAGGCAGCTTGCCAATATGTATATTTCATAGCAATAAAATGTGTACAAATTAAAGAATCTCATGTGGAAAATTCACTCTGCGGCCTCAAAAGTCAAATGAATGGTAATTACCTCGAACACAATGCAGCAGCAATCAAGGCGAGATTAGATCATGCTTTTAAATGTATGTCTCATTAAAGAACGGTGGGGGCCTTGGTTGCAGCGCGGGCACGGAAACAGAACACCAGAATAAAGGTAATTATAAAAATAACAACAGAAATGGCCGTGGTCAAACAGTTATTACAGGAAATAGGAACGGAGCTCCTGGAAGATGAATGGGGCAGATATCAGCTGTGTAACAGAGAGTTTGTAAAAACATGCCTTTTCATTTCTGTAGCACCAAGTGGTTGTCATGACCCCTGAATCTAGTTGATGATGGTACTAATACTAATACTAATACTAATACTAATACTAATACTAATACTAATACTAATACTAATACTAATAACTCTGAGTGGCTTCCATATATACATATACATATACATGTTTTGGTGTCTTCGGGTGTCTTCCCGTGTAAGAGTCGGGGTGTCTGTGCGACGTTTCGACGAGGTCTCACTCGTCATCTTCAGGCTGGTGCTTTCGGCTTCTTGTTACTGGAAAGAGTGGTGCCTAGATCGCTCAAGAACGCAAGCCAAACCACATGCCTTTTGAGGAAAGTCACTTTTGTTCCAATTCAATGGTAAACAGTGGGTTTTCATGAGCGATCTAGGCACCACTCTTTCCAGTAACAAGAAGCCGAAAGCACCAGCCTGAAGACAGCCTGAAGACACCAGCCTGAAGACACCAGCCTGAAGACACCACAGACACCCCGACTCTTACACGGGAAGACACCCGAAGACACCAAAACCTGCATTCCTGTACCCGTGAAAATCTACGAAAGCAAATACATATATACATATACATATACATATACATATACATATACATATACATATACATATACATATACATATACATATACATATAATGAAACAGAAAATATTTAAAACTTCCCTCTACAGGGCTGCCTTCAGATGTATTCTAAAGGTTGTATAGTTACTTATCTCCTTGACATCTGATGGGAGGGTGTTCCACAGGGCGGGTGCCACTACTGAGAAGGCCCTCTGCCTTGTTCCCTGTAACCTTACTTCTTACAGTGAGAGAACTGACAGAAGGCCCTCAGAGCTGGACCTCAGTGTTTGGGCTGAACAATAGGGGTGGAGATGCTCCTTCAGGAATACTGGGCTGAGGCCATTTCAGTGGAGGTTGCGATATTATGGGGCACTGCCCCACCAACCAATGTCTGCCTTCAGCCAGCACCCTCTTCTGCCTCCTTACTTACAGCCAGGTGGTAAAGCTGCCTTTCAGCTTCCTAATGCTTACCTCAGTGTCACTCTTGTAGAGGGTAGATGAGGTCAAAACTAGCATTAGTTGTCTCTGCCTCTCATTGGCCTTAAAGGTAAAGGTAAAGGTACCCCTGCCTGTATGGGCCAGTCTTGTCAGACTCTAGGGTTGTGCGCTCATCTCACTCTAGAGGCCGGGAGCTGGCGCCATCCGCAGACATTTCCGGGGCACGTGGCCAGCGTGACATAGCTGCTCTGGCGAGCCAGCACAACACACGGAACGCCGTTTACCTTCCCGCTATAAAGCGGTACCTACTTATCTACTTGCACTTTAAGGGTGCTTTCGAACTGCTAGGTGGGCAGGAGCTGGGACCGAAAGACAGGAGCTCATCCCTTCACAGGGATTCGAACTGCCAACCATACGATCGGCAAGTCCTAGACACTGGTTTTACCCACAGCGCCACCCGCGTCCCTAAGTGGCCTTAGCGCCACTTACTATTGGGCTCCCGGCCTTCCACCCTGCCAGCTCTGATGGGCACCAGCTACCCCTGTTTTGTTTCTATGACTACTGCTTCTAGTATGGGAAGTATACAAGGATTCAGCCAGCTCAGTAAGTGCTGAACTGGTACTGAGCCACAGCCGGGGCAGGTCCTGAAAAAAAGGGGCATTCTGGGGGCATGGCAGGGCAGGTGCAGACCCACCCATATGCCAAACTTTGTTCCTAGCTTGGTCATGTGACCAACAGCACAGCTGAAGTTACATTGGTCAGAGAAAGCCCTCTACCTGGTTCTGTGTAACCTCACTTCTCGCAGTGAGGGAAGCGCCGGAAGGCCCTTGTAGGTGGACCTCTGTGTCCGGGCTGAATGATAGGGTGAAGACTCTCCTTCAGGTGTACAGAGCCAAGGCCATTTAGAGCTTTAAAGGTCAGCACCAACAGTTTAAATTGTGCTTGGAAATGTACTTGGAGCCAATGTAGGGATCTGGACCCACAGTCGGGGGCTGCAGGGGCAAACAACAATAATAATAACGACAACAACAAAATACATGTGCCCCACCCATCTGATTGGGATGCCTGAGCCACTCTGGGGGAGCTTCCAACAGAATATAAATGAACACACCCAGGGCTCAAAGGTGATTGCTGAAGATAGGGAGACCATTGCACCTGAGGCTGTTGGACAGGAGCCCCCAGAGGAACCACCCAAACCACCAGGACCTGTAGGACCAGAACCTGGATCCTGAAGGACACCTTCTCCTGAAGAACCAGGAGGATATGGAATGGAGGAGGAGTGCCCATGTTCAGGTCAGAGGGTTGGGCCTTTAAAAAAGCCCTGGACACAAATTTTCATGGCCCTCTAGCAGCTATGGTGGCTCATTCACCAGTAGCAATGTATTTAGCATTAACTCTGGAAGTGTACAGTGGTACCTCGGGGTACAGATGCTTCAGGTTATGCGATTTTGGGTTGCGCACCATGCTGAACCCGGAAGTACCGGAACCGGTTACTTCTGGGTTTCGGCGCTCACACATGCGCAGAAACACTAAATCATGCTTCGCTCATGCGCAGAAGCGCTGAATCGCAACACATGTATGCGCAGACGTGGCGCTGTGGGTTGCGAACGTGCCTCCCGCACAGATCACGATCTCAACCCGAGGTTCCACTGTATGCGCGATTCTGACCAAACTAAGCATCCTGATGTATATTGTGCTCTAGCCAAGGGGTGTGTGTGAGAGAAAACCTTGGAACTTTTTACGGTTAAGTACGGTAAGTGGAACCTCCCCTCTTGCAAAAAACAAAATAAAAACAAACCCATTGACCCATCACCCCAGATTTTTCAGGAGGCCTTGGTTTTAACCCCAGTCATCGAACTAATGATCAAAATAAATAAATAAAATGAGGTTTTTTTGGCACAGTCCTAAATGAAACTGCAAGCTAACTGGTGCAGTCACTGGCACCATTAAGCCACCAATGAAAACATATTTATTTGGGTGAAGTTACAGATCTTTTTTTATATTAGGAACAGATGCAACTTACTGTTTGTTGCCCTGAGAGTTTTAGAGGAACTGATTTTCTGTCAGAAACGATTGGGATCAATGACATTCCTCTCTTTCTAAGATAGCGCTAAAACATTTATTTAAAGGTTTATATGCTCCCATGGCCTTATCTGTATTCCGAGCTGCTTGTCCAATAAAATAAGATTCATTCGCGCCTTCCTTCAGTGTGTTATTGACAAAACGTAAGCGTTATGTGACTGGAAGCCAGATTCCTGTCTGTCGGGAATGCCTCTCTCTAAACTTGTCAACACGAATTATTATATTGCGTTTTTTCATGCTCGTTCAAGTCGGCTGGAATGGTAAACTCCAGATCCCAGGATGTCTAATTCTGCATCAGGCTGTTTGAATTAGCAACATGGATGACATGCTAAGTGAACCATTCCTGTGGAAAAGGATTCTCCTTGGTACGAAATAGTACGTGGCTCCGAATTTTCTGAACAAAAGGGGTGCCTGGGGAATGTGGCTGATAGGGATGTTTTGAAACTGCGCCTCCTTTTAACTTACTGCTCCCTCCCAAAATGTCTGCAAACGCTGCCCAGGAAATAAGGAAGAGAGCTGGGCAAAGCCCCCCCCCCCCCGACCTGAATCAGGTCGACCCAGGGAATATCCAACATGACCTGGATCCAACCCTTAATTTGGGGTTGGCATGATCAGGCCCATTGGCAGACCAACTCTGTATTACAACGATGTCTGCAAATGAGACATGAAGGCTGGAAGCATCAACCCGGCCGTGTGGGAATTCCTTGCAAACGACCACAGTGCCTGGAGACAGTCAAGTCATGTATCCATAGCAGTGATCAGAGGAGGAATGACTGCTGGGAGGAACGCAGAGAGAAGAAGTGCCATGATCCGCCTGCATCAGCACAGCTGGATGACTTCATCTGCCCCAGCTGCAGCAAAACATGTCTCTCCCATTTGGGTCTCCACAGCCACAGCAGGCGCCGTAATTCTCCAACGGTTTGACTGAAGGCACCCTCTTCCATTGTCTCCTGAAACAAACAAATGCTAGCAACACCTGTGTAAGTTACCTTGAAACATTTGGGTATAAAGGAACATAAGGGCTGCATTCAAGCAATACTTTATTTTGCCCTCCCAATATTTCCTTACCTGTTAATTGTTGCATTTTATGTGATATTTTATTTTTCAAAATAATTTTTATTGCAACCCAGGACATGAAAATTTCAAAATACTTCTTTTTGAATGCTATACATGTATACCACTGTAATATCCTCCAATATAAAGCCTTTACATGACATAAAAGACGCTTCTGGAAAGAGAGTGAATCTAACAGACATATACGGTAGCTCTCATTACCATGTTAATTGTTTCGGGGGGGGGGGACACCAATTAGCTTGGGAAATTGTGGGACTTCTGTAATCATTTTCATGATCTCACTGCTCACGTGAAAAATTTGGGGTGGAATCCGGGCATACATCTCCTGCCTTTTAAAATGTTGGCAGCATATTGATCAAAAAGTGACAGTTGCAGAATGCAATGGGGTTTTTGTTTAGTCGTTTAGTCGTGTCTGACTCTTCGTGACCCCATGGACCAGAGCACACCAGGCACTCCTGTCTTCCACTGCCTCCCACAGTTTGCTCAAACTCATGCTGGTAGCTTCGAGAACGCTGTCCAACCATCTTGTCCTCTGTTGTCCCCTTCTCCTTGTGCCCTCCATCTTTCCCAGCATCAGGGTCTTTTCCAGGGAGTCTTCTCTTCTCATGAGGTGGCCAAAGTATTGGAGCCTCAGCTTCGGGATCAGTCCTTCCAGTGGGGACTGCAGTGCAAAAGGAGCATAAGAAATTGGGAGAGAAGCACTAGCATTATAACCAGGAAAATGAATGTAATAAATTCTGACTAAACATCTGGAAGAACTTTCTGACAGTATGAGCTGTTCAATAGTGGAATGGACTTCCCTCCCCTAGAAGTTTTAAGAAGAAGAAGAAGAAGAGTTTGGCTTTGATATCCGGCTTTATCACTACCTGAAGGAGTCTCAAAGCAGCTAACATTCTCCTTTCCCTTCCTCCCCCACAACAAACACCCTGTGAGGTGAGTGGGGCTGAGAGACTTCAGAGAAGTGAGACTAGCCCAAGGTCACCCAGCAGATGCATGTGGAGGAGCGAGCGGGGAAGCGAACCTGGTTCACCAGATTACGAGTCTACCACTCTTAACCACTACACCACGCTGGCTCCTCCCTACAGAGGTTGGGTGGCCATTTGCCATGAATGCTTTAGTGGAGATTCCTGCATTGCAGGAGGTTGGACTAGATGATTCTTGAGATCCCTTCTAACTCTACAATTCTATGAAACCCCATGTTTGAATGCAGAGGAGGAAGAGGAGAACAGCAACAACAAACTGCCTTTGTGCCAGACTTGTGCCTGCCTCATCCATTTCTGAGAAACAGGATGCTGGACTAAATGGGCCAGTCCTCGATCCTGCAGGGGTCTCCCAACCTGTGAGGTCACAGAGTGAGGCAACCCTGAAACCACGCGACGAGGCAACCCCTCCATCTGGTTCCCTCTGTTACTCTCCTAATTAGGGCTCTTTTCTGGAGCAGGGGAGAAAATATCTCCGTATTTTCCCACTCTCCTGCTTGCATAGATTTAGTGGGCATCATCTATCATTCTAACGACATCATTGCACCAGTCCATATGCACACATCTCTTAGCCAAGGGGTAGCAGAAGGATCGCAGGAAGACAGATGGGACCCTTCAGAAGTTACGTCGAGACACACGGTGGAATGTCTCCCAGCAAACAGGGTGAAGTAAGCACATCAATCATCCTTTTGTGAAAACATCAGGGTTTTTTCTTTCTTTTTCTTTTAATGTAATAACTGTCAAACAGCTGTAAATATTTTTATATTTCAGATCATTGCTTAATTGAACAATTTTAAAAAATAGGTCTCATTCCCCTAGTTGGGGGGGATGAGACTTACAAGGATTCCTGCGCAGATGAGGGAAATAGTGCAGTAAAACAAAATTATTTGTCTGCGATGGGAAGAGCCATATATTTTTGGCAACACCGATGCCAAACTGGTTTAGTCTTTAACTTTTGAGAAGCGGGTGGGGTGGATAAATGAACAGGAAGGATTCGAAACCTGCGGGATCAGAGATCCTTAGAAGACTGGAGTAAATATATGAACTATTTGAAAAATAATTGTGATGAACAGATTCCGCTACTAGGACTGCAAGATGTTTTGTGAGGTGGATTATTTGAAATATTGCAAGAAAGACTATGAAGAGAATTATTAGTCAAGGATAATTAAATTTAATATAGAAATTAAGAAATGCATAATAAGTAAAGAATGGTGTAAAGAACGGAAAATCATCAGAGGTGTTGATGGAAGTCCAAAAATATTGTATAAGATGAGAAGTGATGTTGTATGACTGTTGGAACTGATATGTTAAAAAATTAAAAAAAATTAAAAAAAGAGAAGTGGGTGGGGTGGGGTGGGATGGCTGGTTGTAGGGAGGGCTTGTTAGAAACAGGAGAGGCCTTGAAGACAGGGCCGGCACACCCATGAGGCAGAATGAGGCTATTGCCTTGGGTGGCAAGTTCCATAACACGAACCATAGTAGCCACTGCTGTGATGGCAGCAGATGAAGATGAGTCACAGATGCCTCTGCCTCATCGGCTGCTTGAATCTCAGCCAGCAGCTGCCATGTTATTGTCCTCAGGTTCAGATGATGTTAATCTTCACTTTCCCCTTTCATTCCTCTTCATGTCTCCATTTTCCCGATGTTGAGCTCCACTCTCCTCTTTCATTCAGATCTCCCCCTTTCATTCTGATGGCTTTCTCATACCCTCCAACATTTCTCAGGTGAAAATAGGGACGTCCAATTCCACAACGATAATTTTACTATTTATATCCTACACGTCTTACTGGGTTGCCCCAGCCACTCTGGGCAGCTTCCAACACATGTAACGTTTAAAAACAAACCAAACACTTTCCCTATACAGAATTGCCTTCAGATGCCTTCAGATGGTCTGATAACTCCATACCTTCCAGCATTTCTCTAATGAAGATAGGGACATCCTAAGGAAAGGTCATACCTCAGGTTACAGCCGCTTCAGGTTGCGGACCGCCGAAACCCGGAAGTACTGGAACGGGAAGTCGTGCATGCGCAGAAGTGCCAAATCGCGCTTTGTGTATGCGCAGACGTGGGTTGCGAACACTGCGGGTTGCGATGTGCATCCTGCACGGATCACGTTCGCAACCCGAGCGTCCGCTGTATATCCAAAACTGATCAAGCCACTTCCAAACACTGCAGAAAGAGATACAACGCTGATTTTTGTGGCTGCTGCATATCTCTTTTATTGCCTCCCCAGGAATTCCGAGAAATCTTTCTTATAGAGCATAAAATGTTTATGGCTTCAAGCATTTTAAAGCTGATGCCAGAGGCAGACAGATCAGAACCATATGCAGGATGTGATTTGTCCACATTTATGCAGAAGAAGCCATGAAGTTATACCTCCAATGGTTCAAAGAATGCAAGGATAGGGGCCAAACCCCCTAACCTCCATGCATTGAACTGGAAGTTCTCACATGGAAATCTCCTTACATTCAGTAGAAAATCTTCTGTGAGATCGGGCTGGCCCTGTGAGCTAAGGCCATAAGAAGAGCAATTCTGGATCAGACCAATGCTCCCATCTGGCCCAGCACCCTATTTTCACAGTCCAGAAACCTGAAGGACACAAACAAGCTGGGAGGGTGACCAAGATGATCAGTAGTCTGGAAACCAAACTTTATGAGGAACGGTTGAAGGAGTTGCGTATGTTCAGCCTGGAGAAGAGACAACTGAGAGGTGATAAGATAGCTGTCTTCAAGCAACTGAAGGGCTGTCACATGGGAGATGGAGCAAGCTTGTGTCCTGCAGCTCCAGATGGTAGGACTGGAACCGATGGCTTCAAATGGCCAGAAAGGAGATTCGGACTGAACATTAGGAAGAACATTCTGATGGCATGAGCTGTTTAACAGTGGAGTGGACTCCTTCAGAAGGTGGTGGACTTTCCTTCACTGGAGGTTTTTAAACATGGTCAGAGCCTTTCATGGTGGTTCCTGCATAGCAGGGAGTTGAGCTGGATGACCCTTGGGGTCCCATCCAACTATACAATTCTATGATTCTAACTTCAATACTCTCCCTTCTTATAGATTTCTAACTTTAAACTGGACTTGGACCTTCAAATAGAGGACTCCTTTCAACAGAGGACTTTCCCCCCCTGTAAAACAGGGGACATAGTTACCTGCTCAGATGAAACAAGCCATCTAGAGCAGTGTTCCCCAACCTTGGGCCTCCAGCTGTTTTTGGACTACAATTCCCATCATCCTTGACCACTGGTCTTGCTAGCGAGGGATGATGGGAGTTGTAGTCCAAAAACAGCTGGAGGCCCAAGGTTGGGGAACACTGATCTAGAGAATCATGGATCATATCTTGCACGGTCATAGAGTTGGAAGGACCATCTAGTCCAGGGGTCAGCAACCCGCGGCTCCGGAGCCGCATGTGGCTCTTTTACACCTTTTCCGCGGCTCCGGGGCGGATACTAGCGAGGGGAGGAGGCGCATCGTGTGCCCCAACACTCCCCACTGTGGCGGGCGCTGTACTGGCTGTGACGTCGCATGGGGGCGATACGTGCGGGACGCACCGTCCCGACATCACCTTCCTGCCCGCTGTCAGATCGCAGCTCCGGAGATATATTTGTTTTAAATGTCGCAATGGTTTTGCGGCTCCCAGTTTTTTTTTCTTCGGAAACGGGTCCAAGTGGCTCTATTTGTCTTAAAGGTTGCAGACCCCTGATCTAGTCCATCCCCTTCAAATGCAGGAATCTCAGCTCAAGCGTCTATGACTGATGGCCATCCAACCTCTGCATAAAAACTTCCAAGGAAGGAGAGTCCACCACCTCCTGAGGGAGACAGTTCCACAGTCAAATGGCTCTCACTGTCTGAAGGTTTTTCCTGGTGTTTAGTTGGAATCTTCTAACTTGAAGCCATTTCTCCAGAGCAGGAGAAAACAAGTTTGTTCCCTCTTCCATGTGACAGCCCTTGAGACAGTCGACAAGTAGGTAGTAGATAGTCTCCCTAGAGCAGCGGTTCTCAACCTGTGGGTCCCCAGATGTTGTTGGACTACAACTCCGATCATCCCTGAGCTCTGGCCTTGCTAGCTAGGGGTGATGGGAGTTGTAGTGCAACAACATCTGGGGACCCACAGGGGTTGAGAAAGGCTGCCCTAGAGCATCCTTCTCTAAACTGGTCCCTGCGGATCAGCTGGGCTGATGGGTCTTGTGGTCCAAAACATCTGGAGGGGACTAGGCTGGAGGAGGCTGCTGCAGAGACCTTCTGCTGGAAGTAAAGTGTGCAGTTATTTAAAAAGGGAAACAAGATCACGAATGGAGGGCACAGCTGGCTGATAATTGAATTTCAGGCTTTCTGAATGATAATGCATTGGCCCTTTTCCTATAAATCAGGAATGAGGGGTTATTACAAAGGGAAAGAAAATGAAAATTAATGCTTTGCCATGATGCATCCCATCTTCCCTGCAAATCTGTTTACCAGATGTTGCTGCTGCTAGTGTTCTCTTTTAGATTAGAGACTGAGTCAAACTGAGACCGATAAAAGATAACTGTTTCCTCCTAATAGTGCCATAAATTGTCCCTGGCATGTTTTTTTCTTTTTTAAAGCACCTTACTTTAGAAATATTTAAAGTAATCATCTTGACCTCTGCCGCAGTAGGCAAGGCTGAAGACTGATTATGATAAAGCTCATGTTTACACACATTTATCTTAAGGAGGAAGGGGTGTTGGGTTGTTGTTTTTATTAATATTATGCATTTTGTGTTTCTATATTTTGATTTTTATCTCGCGAGCCGCCCTGAGACCTGCGAGTGGAGGGCAGCATACAAATTTAATAAATAATGATATATAAAAAATAGTTCAGGAATTAGGGCCACGATTCTAATTGTGTCTACCCAGAAGTAAGTCCCATTGAATTCGCTGGGGCTTACTCCTAGGCAAGCAAAATAGGAGTTGAGGAGCAAAGAGCGTGAAGAGCCACAATAGAACAAAGAAGAAGAAAGCGATTTTGGAATGAGTGAAAATGGCCTCTCAAAAAAATCCCATGATATTTATTTGTGGGTGGCAAAAAACCCCAAAACATTGGTGCCTGAAACAGAACACCTAGTCTAGGCATGGGGAACTTTCTCGGGTCAGGGTCCCATTCTAGGCAACCTTCTAGAGAGGCGGCCACCGTCCAGTAGTGGCCAGAAGCAAAAGAGAGCAGATATAATTTTACCCTTTGTAAGTTGCCAAACAATGGCATTCTGCTACAGGACTATCACTGCACTCTTGTGTATGCACCAGCTGGGTGTGTTGCCGTGGCTGAAATGTTAACTTGTCATTAAAAGGACTTGGAGCCGAATCAAACTCTTGATCAGAGGTGGACTTTGGCCTTTCAAATTTCAGCGGCGCTCTGTGCGAGCCCAAAATTCGGCACCCCTGCCTCTTGTCTTCCATTCGGCTCAATTCACTACGCCAGAGTTGCGATGTCTATGCTCAGCACCTAGCGCAGTGGAGCTAGTTGTGCTGCCCTAAATCCTCCTGTGCAGCGTGGCACCCATTTTTTCCCCATTTACGTGCTGCAGGAGTTCCCAGAAGGAGGCGTACAAGATGCCACCCAACCATCTTAGGGACTCCACCACGGATTTGTGCAGGGTTTACTCTTTAGACTTTTCTTCACCTGAATACGTCCCGCAAGGTAGTGGGTACAGATTTCCCCTTGGTGTTTACTCCTGAAGCCTTTCTCACGAATGAGTATAGCCCAAGGCAGCAGAGGTTAAGGATCAGAGTCAGGGCCGGATTTATTTATTTATTTATTAAAAAATAATATTTATTAATGTTTCACAGACAATAAAAACCAATTCCAACATTTAAACTACAAAAACAAAACAAGTAAAAAATACACAATAGAGAAACAGTTGATAGAAGAAAGAAAAGAAAAATAAAGAATAAAGACAAAGAAAAACACCAAAGTTCAGAGCTAAAAACAAAAAGTAGATTAATATTTTCAATTCTTATATTTTCTTCACTAGTTTCTTGACCTCCTCACACCTCCCATTTTGTATTCCAATTCAAATATTAAATTCAGCAAATCCTTACCCTCTAACATTTATCCTTACTCCATATATTAACCTATTATTATAAATATGCATTTCCAATTATCAATCCCTATTTACATTTTCTTAAGCATCTCTTTACCAGTACCACTTATTTTCAACCAAACGTCATTTCAACATTCCTTAATTTTTATAGTGCTTCTGCAGGTAATCTTTAAATTTCTTCCAGTCTTCCTCCACCGACTCTTCTCCCTGGTCACGGATTCTGTCAGGGCCGGATTTAGGTTTGATGAGGCCCTAAGCTCCTGAAGGTAATGGGGCCCTTTATAAGTCCAGCTGTTTTTTTGTTAACAACAAATTGTTGCTTTTTGTGTGTGTTGAATACATGCTATATGGTAAGTTGTGGACCTAATAGGTCCATACACAACACAAAACACTGTTGCCGTATGTAGGTTTTATTTTATTTGTTTTTTATCTTATATTTTGGAAATGCACACCCAGTTTTTTCCTTTAAATTTTTTTTTGGGGGCCCCCAAGGGAGTGGGGCCCTAAGTTATAGTTTAGCTTATACATAAATCCGGCACTGATCAGAGTTTTCCTTCTTCTAGATGGGCTAGCTTCCCAGGTTGATGAGCCCCAGCCTCATTTTCCTCCATAGCACATGCAGAAACCGCCTTCTTGACTATTGGACCCACTATTTGTCTCAACCACACAATCTGCCAGATCCTGTCTTTGATTGCAGGGGAAGCCCCTAACACACTGAGGCTTTGAGACCAATCAGCTACCCTCACCTGGTTTAGCCAGCTGGTGAAAGCCATTTCCCAGAGTGTGACCGCTGTCGCATCCTGACAGCTTCTAGGAGGCAAACAATGTATGGGTCGCATCCAACCAAATTCTATTTACAGTAGACCCACTGAAATTCATGAACCCTAAATTAGCCACATCCGTAAGTTTCAATGGGTCTACTTAGAGTAGAGCTAACTTTGGCTACAACCCCTTGTATTCCCGCTAAGAGATGCCCTAGCCGTGAAAATGCTTGCTTTGTATCAGTCACAAAGCCCTCTCCGTTTAAATGTGCGTGCGCCCGTGTGCGTACCAACCAGTAGCTTAGAGCAACACAAAGTGTTAGAGTAGAAATTATGTGATTTGTTCTCTTTTCTTGTTGTCTGCTTTGTGAAACAGCCTCAGAGGGACCAGCATGTTAACAACACCGGGTCAAAGGAGGTCATTTTTTCCTACAGCGATTCCCTGGCCATGCCTGCACTGCAAGCTCAGTTCACCTGCTGCTCTTGTCAAAAGGTTCCATGTTCTCTCACAGCCCATTACTGCCCTCCATTCCGCTCTTTCTTTTAGTGTGGCGTCGCATCTGATGAGTCAACAAATGCCTTTGAGCAACACGGTGGACGACTTCGGACTCAGTGCACATGAGTACTTGGCCTCGTGAAAAGCGTCAGGCCCAGCCACAGTGCTGGTGTGTGCCTAGCAAATCTGTTGAGTATAAGTCCTATTTATTTATTTATATTTTTATTAACATTTTATTAGAAGAATTTCATTTATAAAAAGAGTAAGGGAAAGGAAGGAAGGAAGGAGAGTGTGAATGAAAAAAAGTGGGGGCGGGAAATACTGCTACATTAGGTTTTTAATGACTGATGTTTTAATGTATTTTTAATCTTTCGTTGGCAACTGCCCAGAGTGATTGGGGAAACCCAGCTAGATGGGCGGGGTATAAATATATTATTATTATTATTATTATTATTATTATTATTATTATTATTATTATACTACAGCAAACATCAGGAGGCTTAGTTTGGTCAGAATTGTGTGTACACTTCCAGAGTTAATGCTAAATACATTACTTCTGGTTACTGAGCCACCATAGCCGCTAGAGGGCTGCGAAAATTTGTGTCTCAGGCTTTGCAGACTCGTCTACCCATGTACCATCTGAAACCAAAAGGGGTGCATTGGTTGCCAGAGGTGAAATATATTGGCATTATTTTCAGCTCTCCTACCCTTTTGCTTCTTCTGACTCCCTTCTACTGACAGGCCCTGACTGTCCCTGGCTTGAGGCAGAAGAGGACAGCAGCAGTAGCCAGAAGTCAACTGAAGGGGAAACTGGAGCCAGGCAGAGGACAGACATCTGGCTTGGGAAAACTATTTTAAGCCAAGAGCTGAAATCTTTGGCTGGAGCGGAAGAGGTCTGTGGGGAAGTGTGCGCACCAAGACACAGCTTTCAAGGGAGCTCTGAAGCCAAGGGTTGCAAGTGCCAGAGGTAGCAGAGATTTCCTTGTGGGCTACGTTTCAGGAGCTGCAATCCAGTGGAGGGTGGCGCCAGGGGGACAGAAGGCAGGGTAATGGACAGGGCTCTTGCCTTTGTCCAGTATGCTGCATTTCAGCTGCCCAAAAGCCATAGCTTTCTCCACGCACCTTTTCTTAGCCCCATCCAGGCAAGCAAGAAGTGGTATCACAGTTCAAGGACTCAATCCAGCCAGACAACAGCACTCAAGGAAGGTACAGAGCAAGGCTGGTGAGGCTTGAGGCCTGAGGAGATTTCCAAAGGCTGGATAGAGTGGCTGTTAAGGTCTGAGCTTCCTCACCCCTGAAATGAAGGGAGCAAATTGCAGACACCAGTACTGGAGTGAACTTTCAGGGCATAAGAATACAGTGGTACCTCGGGTTACATACGCTTCAGGTTACAGACGCTTCAGGTTACAGACTCCGCTAACCCAGAAATATTACCTCAGGTTAAGAACTTTGCTTCAGGATGAGAACAGAAATCATGCAGTGGCGATGCAGCGGCAGCCGGAGGCCCCATTAGCTTCAGGTTAAGAACAGTTTCAGGTTAAGTACGGACCTCCAGAACGAATTAAGTACTTAACCCGAGGTACCACTGTACCGACCAGTGTAGGAATGGAATGGGGGATAGCTACTCCTTGGGCTGCACCCAACTTGGTCCTAGAGTAGACCATTGACAGGCATGGCCAGGACTAATTTAGGCATGTTAATTTCAATGAGCCTACTCTGAGCAGGACTAGCAATGGCCACGAATGATTTCTTACCTTGTCAGAAGGGCACTTATACAATGTACTCCTTCCTACGCACGCTTATCCAGAAGGGAGTCCCATTGGCCTTACCTCCAGGTAAGAGTGCATAGGATTTCAGCCTGCGGTTGCAGTCTTACAGCTTGTTTCCTGGGAGCAAGTCCCACTGAACTCGGTCAAGACTTAACTTTTGAGTCTAGGCTTGCAATGCAAAATAGCTGAAAGCGAGCAGGTAAATCAGGAGGTCAGATCCTGATGCCGCTGGGAGGGAAGGCAAGCTTGGCAAATGAGAGCAGGAACATCATCAGGGCAGCATCACCAGAGCCAAGGCCTTGCTAAGTGGGTGTTGAGTTACAACCGGCCCTTTCCATTTCGTTTCTAATTAAATAGCTCCCGAAGGGCTCCTGCCTACCTGCCAGGGAGATTGGGGGGCTGGCCGTTCCGCAATGCGAAAGGGAAGCAAATTGTTTGACTTCACTCCAAATGATAGAGTCATTTTGGGACGAGATAGGAAATCAATACTTGTCATCCCCGAAGCAGTGCGCTTTCTTCGGAGTGGCAATTTGTACAGTGTAATCTCCACTGAGTCTGCGATGTTACAATACCAGGCCCAGTGATTCTAAAATGACAGGATGTTAAAATGTAGGTTTCTAACTGCAGGATTCATAGTAACACGAGTGAGATTAATAATAATCGTGTCTCCCGAAGTAGAAGATCTCGTTCGACACAATGCAGCCGGGTTTGTGGTCTTCCGTTTCCTTCTGAAACTCCATGGGGGTCTCAGATTTAGCAGAACAACTCCATTGGCAGTGCCTAGGGAAGCGGCGGGGAAATTAGACAGAGTTCTCATTTCAAGTCAGGTGTATGAAATGCAGACTTTCTGGAATGATACACAAACAGGAACACAGCAGTCCTTCGAAAGGAACACTTCTCTGAATTTTGTAAGTAACGTGTATAAAAGCTACTCAATGCATATAAAGATGCATCTACTGAGGTACTGCATAAATATGCATATATCAGTGGAAATAAAACAGAAAAAGTTTGTTAGATGGAGGGAAACTGCTTTGCAAAAATGTGTATATGAAGGAAGATTGTATACAAACACAAATTTCTTAGGAGAAATTTGCACTGATAAATTTCCACAAGTACTTGAGAAAAAAAGCACCAAGTGCTGTGGAAATGGGGAGGACTATATGTGACTGCAAGAAGATCAAACCCATGGACTGCAAGAAGACCAAACCTCTCCATTCTGAAGGAAATCAGCCCTGAGTGCTCACTGGAAGGACAGATCCTGAAGCTGAGGCTCCAATACTTTGGCCACCTCATGAGAAGAGAAGACTCCCTGGAAAAGACCCTGATGTTGGGAAAGATGGAGGGCACAGGGAGAAGGGGATGACAGAGATGGCTGGACAGTGTCCTCGAAGCTACCAGCATGAGTTTGACCAAACTGCAGGAGGCAGTGCAAGACAGAAGTGTCTGGGGTCACGAAGTCCATGGGGTCACGAAGAGTCGGACACGACTAAACGACTAAACAACAACAGCAACAACAATAATATGTGAGTGCTACTGTGTCCGTCTCAGAAGCTGTGGATATTCTTGTGTACCACCTTCTCATGGTGAGTCACTGAATTGCACCTGGCTATTTTTAGTGCCCTAAGACCAGGGATGAGGAAATGATGGTCCTCTGGATGCTACTGGAGAACTGTGTGTGTGTAAACCCAAGGCTAAATCTGTTCTGATCCACATGTTCGTTTGGGAAGCATGAAACTGGTTGCTTAAAAAAATGTGGTCTTCGTGAAAGCCCCTGCAGCTGATGCCTCTGGTTCTCCAAATAGGTTGCATCTTCTATTTCTTACACCTCCTTAGATCTCTTCCGTTTCCATTGCAGACTGCTTAATCTTGAATACTGATAGAAACACTACCAGCCCGTTCTAACATTATCTTATATATTGATGCTCCTAGGATGCTGCCATGGACCAAGTTGGACCATCTAGCACAATTCTCTAGATACACTAATGTGGAGATCCTGGGGGGTTGAAGCTAGGACCTTTCACATGCAGAACACGTGCTTTACCCATCGAGTTACAGTCTGCCCAACCAGTCCTTTAAACATTCAGTATGCTGAGAACATGTAACTTATTGCAAATTACTTTCTTCTTCTCCAGTTACATTTGTTTAAATAAATAATCCTTTTTGAACATTTGTGTTCGCAGTGGTTGGGATCGTTTCTGTATGCCTGTGAAAGCCAGCATGCTAGCAAGCTTAATTTATCCTAATTCGGTACCTAATTGTCTTGCAATACTGGTTAATTAAATGTTCAAAGGAGTGACAAATGGGGTAGATTCATCATTAAAACACAAGCAATTAGTCAGTCCAAGAGATCCCAAGGTCTGTAATCTCTTGCTGGGGGGTGGTGTAGCTTAGTGGCAGAGTACATATTGTCTACACTGACTAGCAGTCCTAATACAAATATGTTTATCAATATACACATATTTATATAGTAATGTATGCAAATGTAACCGATCATACTTATTGTATTATAATGTATTTCATATATTTTTCCCCTCTCTCTCTCACTCCCCCCCCCTCTCTCTTTGTCACGCTTCTTATAAATGAAATTCTTCTAATTTGGTTTCACTTGACCCACAGGCTCCACTATTCCTAAAGTCTAGTTAAAGTAGAAGGAATTCTAAAATTATGCCTGGAATTGCAGCAAGTACAGGTTGCTGCATCATGGGTTTTGTAGTCTTGAGGTGCATTGTGGGTTTTGTAGTCTTACGGTTGTGTGAACATTACAGCACTTTAAGGAATGGTTCAGTGCAGATGTGATGAATGTCCAACCTGAGGGCACTTTCTGTCTTAGAGGCACCCTGCTATCCATCCCAGAATCTCCTTAGGGCAAAATGTTATGTCAGACCTATACTAATCCCCTCTTTATCCCTGTGCACAAATGCCTGAATAAATAGAAGCTTCATTAATTATCATTCTGCTTGCCTTCAACATTTTTTGTCTAGGGCTCTCTTTCTCAGCTTTAACTGTCGTGAAAGTTAATTATGGCAAGTTTCTAGATAACTTAGATGTTGCATCTTTCAAGTAGACTGCAGATAGATCAAAGATATTTTACAGCTTGAGTTTAACAAAGCATATCTGAATTGGCAGCCAGGTTGGTGTCTTTCAGTGACTGCAAAAGGGATTGCTGCCCAACTTGGTGTGTTTTGGCAGGGCTATGAGAGTTTGATGTCCTAGCCATGGTCTGGATCAGAACTGAAACAGAGGGCTGTTAGCAAAGTCAATTAAATATCGCAGATGGATGCCAGAGAGAAAATAAATCCTGATAACACTTCACCAAAGAACACAGAACAAAATCAGTATATAATTTGAGGAGAAAGGAACAGAGAGCTTACTTCGGGCCTTCTTTATAGCAAGGAGGTATACAACACAAGTTGGGATGCGGGTGCAGTCTAAACCACTGAGCCTCTTGGGCTTGCTGATTGGAAGGTTGGCAGTTCGAATCCAGGTGACAGGGTGAGCTCTGTCCCAGCTCTGTCCCAGCTTCTGCCAAACTAGCAGTTCAAAAGCAAGTAGATAAATAGGTACCACTGTGCGTTTCTGTGCACTCTGGCTCTCATCACAGTGTCCCGTTGCTCCAGAAGCAGTTTAGTTATGCTGGCCACATGACCTGGAAAGCTGTCTGTGGGCAAACCCCGGCTCCCTTGGCCTGAAAAGCGAGATGAGCGCTGCACCCCGTAGTTGCCTTTAGCTGGACTTAACCATCCAGGGGTCCTTTACCTTTCCCTAGTAACCTATACAATACATACAGAGGAAAGACTTCATCAGAATTACACAGAACATGGATTACCAGAGTGAAGATCATGCCACTCTGTTTGGTTGCTAAGCAACACCTCCACCCAACCCTTCCTTGATTAATTGACTTTCACATGAACCCAATCAATCCCTGTAACAAACTGAATGATCCCTGCTGCTGCTGTTCAAACAAGAGTGACCAGAAGCAGAGGTGCAGGAGGGCATAGGAAGATGGTTGCCATCTTGCTTTACAGAGAGCTGTAGGTCAAAATCTCACACTGTAAGCCTTAAGAGGGCTCTCAGGAGCATTAGGAATAAGACCTGTAAGTCCAAATGCTGGTTGTGTAACCATCTATGAAAAGATGAATTGTAAGGTATTGCTAAGAAAGACATTTTGTGTTCTTCGCATCTGTACCGCACCCTTCTGCTCTACTGTACGCCCAGCCTTAACCCTACATAACCCATGATGCAGTGCAACTGTGACCCAATAAGTCTGCACTCCCACACCCATGCTTCACTCAGTGGTGGCTGGTGCCCAGAGGGACTGGTGGGGTGGAAGGCGAGGAGTCCAAAGCCTAGGAGCCAGAGACAACTCATTCAACAGCGAGACTAAGGAGGAGGTTTTGTGTGAGAAAGGAGGCTGGTGGGAGCTGGCTCAGGGCAGACTGAGGTTGGTTGGGCAGTGCCCCATTTGCTCTAATAGACCAGTCTGCATTGGCAAAAAGGGATGGAAATAAAGGGTGATTTTAAGGCATGGGCGATCGAGTAGGGAAGGCGACATCTGTTAGGCTTGCTGGGGTCCAAGTCAATTGTAAGAGGACTATCACTTCAGAAGGAGGGCAAAGGAAATGACTACCAAATATCACCAGCTTTGTTTTCTAAGCCCCTTTTCTTCCTCTGGCTCATACAAAAAGGACAAATGTGCCAGTTAATTAATTAGTTTGATTCATTTGTTAGTCACCTAACCACAGAGAAGTCCCTAGGCATCTTACAACCAAGTTTAAAAGCTTTTGAAATTCCATCAAATACCAAAGAAACTGGGATTTTAAAAAATCTGTTGCCGAAATACTGTTGGTGCCAGGTGGGCCTCACTCAAGAGAGCATCCCACAGGAGATGGGGAGGTCACAACCAAAAAGGCCCCGTGTGTTGTGGCTCCTCTCCCAGCTCCTCTCAGAGGGGGCATGTGGAAAAGGGCCTCTGATGATGTATTGGCACATCCTTGGTGGGAGAGGGGCAGCCAGTACTGTGGTCCAGGGCCATATAATTTGCACCTCCCTCCCCCGGTGATTTAGCATTCCAATTTTGCTTAACATGACAGACGGTCAGGAGATCTGTCTTGTCTGGAAACAAAGCAAACAGCTGTTCTTTGGAAAGAAAACAGAGCCATAAAAGAAGATGAAGGGAAAGTCTTGCCAGCCAAATGAAATTCATTTATGTAAGTGGGGGGTCCATTTGGCCCTCTTCTGCCTGTGACCAATGGCCCTGGATATCGGTAGATGCGAGTGGAAATTTAATGAGTCGGAAAGTGAGTTTTTGGACATTAAAATGCAGTTGTATATTCCCAGCTGCTTGTCCCCTAAAATAAAACACCAATCTAGTTACATGGCCAGAAATCAACAACAATTGTTCACCCTCCTGTTGATTTGGCTGTTCCGAATTAAACCAGCAGGCTTTTGATTGACGCATGTGACAGAGTGAGCACCAAACTAACTGCAGAGAAAGAGAGAGAGAGAAATGAAGAGGAGCCAAACTATGCCCAACAGGCCAAATCCCAGCTGCCCCTGCGACCTGTTTAGATATTCCTTTGCTTTGATTTAAGACTCGGCAGAGTATCGTGCCAGGCAGTGGTTTATCTTATGGTTTAATTCATCATACAATATGGAAAGGCCTCTGAGTTTCTTGGTCCAGGCACAGCTCCAAGAACTGAGATCCTATTTCACACAATCACACACACACACATCTTTTTCAATGGGCAGCTCGGTTTCGTTCAAAAATGATGATTACCGCTTTCCCCGTTAGGAGGCCAGCTGCTTCCATAATAGGATTTTCTTTCCAGAAGAGATGGCAGCATTCTGTGCTGTGGAAAAATAAATTAAAAAGAAGAAGATTGGCCTTTGTTGCATTACATTGCAGAGATTTGTCGCCAGTTGTGGCCAGTAGCCCAGGGAGACTTGCCTGGTGCCCTCATTACACATCTTTAGGCGCCAAGGCGAAAACATTCCTCTTTACCCAGGCCTTTGGCTGTTAAACAAACTATGCCAGTGGTTCCCAGTTAGCTAAGTGCTGAGGACTGCCTGTTTTTCAAAAGCCAAGCTATGGACCCCCTACTTCTGAAAATTTTGATACCTCTATGTGGGGCTTTTTTTCAGCTGGAACTCACCGCAACTCAGTTCCGGCACCTCTCAGGTGGGCGCCATTGCCATTCTGAGAGAACGAGGGAAGTGTTCATAATGAGTTCCTGCACCTCTTTTTCTAGAAAAATAGCACTGCCTCTATGGTAGTTTTTTTTATGTGAATGGTGGCATGGTGTGTACCACCTGGGGTTCATGGACCACGAATTGGGAATCACTGATCTTTGGCATTTAAAATGCATGTATGTGGGGGATTGTTGTTTTTAAATACGTTACTCATTTCGTGTTGTTATGTTGTAACCCGCCCAGTGATCTTTGGATGAAAGGCAGTATATAAATTTAATAAATAAATAAGGCCCAAGGATCTGCTCAATTAGAATGTACTGAGGGAGACTTTGAAAGTGCTCTGTGAAAAAAAAAAGATCCTGTGTTGTATCCAATCTTAGGAACCGCTTGGAGGGTTTGCATTTTCACATCAGTTTGTGGTTTATTTATTTTTAAGCACTAATGAAATTTCATCAGCATTTTAATGCTGATATTTCCTAATAGGCATGTTTGTATGCAATCATCTCCCCAATTTTTTGCAAGCAGTTTCCCCATATATATGCAGTCCTATGCACATCTTACCCCAGTCTATTCTTTCTCTACATACTACTTGGCTTGAGAACTGCATTGCAGGAAACAGAGAAGTATGGCTTTTAAAGGATGGCTGCTTTTTCAGTCCGTGTATTCTTTCAAAAAGTGCAAAATAAACAGGTTAGCTTTTATATGTGAACTGAGCCAAGTTTTCCACCATTCCTACTTCTAATAGACTTGGAAGGGCGAAACCCTTGAACCTCCCCCTTCTGAACTTCACCTAGGATGGCGTGTTATTCTTGACAATGGCAGCCTCCTCAGAGCAAATATAACATGTGGCTCAGCTGGCATTTTGTGGACAGGTTTGGGTTGTGCTGCCTTCCCCGTGCCCTTGCACATTCCCATCCCCTTTGGTGATTTTTTTCAAACACAATTTCACTCCAAACTGGAGCATGCGGTGGGTTAGAGATCCCCACTGATTAATAGGAGCTGTCTAGATAAATCAAGCACCGTTCAGTCAGGCACGTTCTGTTAAGGCAGCCATTTTGTCTGAGCCTCTGTCTGCAGCCACAAGCCGGCGCCACTAGATGGCTCACATACTCCTTGAGGAGAAACCCAACTGGTTTCCCTTCTGTTTGCCTGCTTCCATTCCTTGAGGCAGCGCTGGACATTTCTGCTGGGGGTGGGCGATGGGGGGGGGTAGAGAGAAGAGGAGCTCATAAAGAGTTCAGCCAATTGGGTTTGTGGCACTGTTAACCACCATTAATGTAGATTAATTATATATTTCATTAGTTAAGCCAAAGCCTACATTCTGGCCACTAGCCGGAAAGCATTTCCCCGAATTAAATCAAGGAAATTGAAGTAAGAACCATTCAGTGATAGCAGTTAATAAACCATGACTAAGTAACTAGAGAAGAGTTGAAAATAAAACCCAGCTTCCTGTTGCAAGCTGGAAGTGTGTGGAGGAAAGAGGCTCTGTGGTAGAAGTTAACGGATGCTCCACCTTGGACGCACAGGAGGTGGGGTTTAGTTTGGGAGAACATTTGCAGCGGAACAATAAATTGGGAAAGGTTTCGTTGTGCTGGCTGGAAGGGCATGAACATTTTATTGTTGTCCTTATTAATGATTTGTATAAACTGCCAACTCATTCAAAAAGAGTAGCATGGCAGTGTACAACAAAAACCATTCAAATCTCATCATAAAACATAGGACAGGTGGTCCTGCGGTCAAACTACAGGTGGCGGACATTTTGCATGTGTCCAATTGACGTATGTTGGTTGACGCGCCGGTCCTTTGGGGTCTGAAAGAGAACAGAAAAGGAGTATAACCAGGGTGGGTGGGGAGTAATAGGGGTGAGGCATAATGCAGATGTAATAGAGAGGGGCGAGGTTATGTTCACTTGGCGGATGCTTGTGGGAACCAGGAACGGAACCCCATGCAAAATGGTTGCTCACTATAATTCTTGAAAAATGCTTGGCCAAATAAAAATGTGATGGAATAGCAGGATTGGAAGCTCCCATCTGACTTGAATGGGAACTATGCTCTGGGGATATGGGTTCTGTAATGTTGAAACTCATCGTTGGTGTAGAAACCAAATCAGTATATATTATAGCTGGGACAGTCAGGAGGGCTTTTCCAGACAATTGCAGTGATCTGGGGATTGTATAACGGTCAAGACAGCTTTATATACTAACAGTAATGCCTTGAGCTTGGGTTTCATCTTCACTCTAAAATAGTACCATGCCATTTTAAAGTCATGACACCCCCCCAATCATGGGAACTGTAGTTTGCTAAGGCTGCTGGACATTGATAGGTGTAGTCACAGAGCCACAAAGCTCAGAGTGGTTTAGAAGCCAATCCCTCCTCCTTAAAAACCCTCATAGCTCTCTCCGAACAATTCTTAGCACCCTTGACAAACTACCATTCCCAGGATTATTTGACTGCCTAAGTGGGTAGGATGCTGCAGGTGGGGCCTAAGTTTGTGTTTTGAGACAGTCACCCAGAAGCCATTGGCAAATCGTGGGAAGTGCCAGCAAATAGGTCAATGCATTCTAATCACTGCAATTGCCCATTAGCACTCTTCACTTTAGGAACAGTACGGGTGCCAGGCCAGAAATGGAGACTCTGTCATGAAGGAATTGCCAGAGTTCCTCAGTTTGAGGCTGCAAATGCTTTGCAGATTGACTCTGAACGCAGTCAAGCTTATTTCCAAGTGAGCGTTCACATCACTGCACTGTTGATGTCATATCTGTGTCTGCTGGCCTTATATAGGACGGACTACCCATTCTGACTCCTGCCAACCTAGCAGTTCGAAAGCACGTCAAAGTGCAAGTAGATAAATAGGTACCATTCTGGCGGGAAGGTAAACGGCGTTTCCGTGCACTGCTCTGGTTTGCCAGAAGCGGCTTAGTCATGCTGGCCACATGACCTGGAATCTGTCTGCGGACAAACACCGGCTCCCTCGGCCAGTAAAGCGAGATGAGCGCTGCAACCCCAGAGTCGGCCACAACTGGATCTAATGGTCAGGGGTCCCTTTACCTTTTTACCCATTCTAACCGGTGCAAGGGGGTGGGTGGGAAGAGATGGATCTTTATAGATCAGGGGTGCCCCAACTTTTTTTCAAAAAGGGCCAGATTTGATGAAGTGAACATATGTGAGGGCCAACTGAAGTTGTTGAGGTTTTTTTAAGATGAACGTTGTTGGGCTTGATGGCTGAGAATGACTTAGAATCATAGAATCATAGAGTTGGAAGAGACCACAAGGGCCATCGAGTCCAACCCCCTGCCAAGCAGGAAACACCATCAGAGCACTCCTGACATATGGTTGCCAAGCCTCTGCTTAAAGACCTCCAAAGAAGGAGACTCCACCACACTCCTTGGCAGCAAATTCCACTGTCGAACAGCTCTTACTGTCAGGAAGTTCTTCCTAATGTTTAGGTGGAATCTTCTTTCTTCTAGTTTGGATCCATTGCTCCGTGTCCGCTTCTCTGGAGCAGCAGAAAACAACCTTTCTCCCTCCTCTATGTGACATCCTTTTATATATTTGAACATGGCTATCATATCACCCCTTAACCTCCTCTTCTCCAGGCTAAACATGCCCAGCTCCCTTAGCCATTCCTCATAAGGCATCGTTTCCAGGCCTTTGACCATTTTAGTTGCCCTCCTCTGGACACGTTCCAGTTTGTCAGTGTCCTTCTTGAACTGTGGTGCCCAGAACTGGACTTAACACTTAACACCTTTGTTGTGTTGAATCTGCTCTTGCTGGTACTCACTATGATGTTGTTACAGTAAGTGTCACACTTTTACCCTTGAATACCCCCAGAAAACAGCACTGCTAACAATTTAACACCTTTGTGTGTTGCTTCAGGTGTATTTATAGAGAAGCAGCTCATAAAGTGTTATAGATAAATAAGTTGGTTAGTCATAAGTGTTACATCATAAATAGATGCAATTTGTGATAACCAAGTCACACTTGAGTGTCTGTGTACTGCAATAGTGCAAGGATGGGGAAGTGCAGGCCCACTTAGATAAATGCAGTTTTGTGAGAGGGGGCAGTTTGAAGTAAAAAAAGACAATTGGAAATGAAAGAAAGGCTTAGGTGCCCTGAGAACTCCTTCCTTCTGGCTCCAACGCTCAGTTAGCATTCTGTTCCCATTGAGCATGCTCAGTAGGATGGTTGGATCTCTGTTTCTCATTTTCCTACTCTTAAATGTGGTTCTCCATATTGCCACATCAGGTTGCATTATTTGATTTAGTTTGCAAAGAGGTGCTAATACATTTTCATGCAAATTTCTCCTAACATTCTTCCGCAATCTTGCCCAATGAACCACATCTTTGCAAAAGAATTTCCCTGATTTAATGCATTTTTGCACACAGTTTCCACTAATGTGTGGATTTACATGCACAATTTCCCCTAGTATAAGCTTTCCCCCTGCACATCCCTTGGTACTGCAAAATTCAGAGAGGTGTGGATTTCGCAGGACGGCTATGTTTTGGTTCATGTATTATTTCAAAACTGTGCATTCAGTGGGCTCACTTTTGAATGCAAACTGAATGCCATTTATACCCCATCCCTAATGCTCAGTCCTCCTTTCTTAGTTCTTCTGCTACTGCCCCCCCAAAGTGTTCTGATACTTCCCTCCTGCCCATTGAAGCTGCGGTTTTGGCTACAAAAAACAACAACACTTACTTCTAAACACTGGAAACAATTTCCCAAGAGAAGCAGAAAGCTCATCTTCCGCAAGTTCACAGCAGAGGCACATGTAAGCAGCGGAATCGGAAACGGGCTCTCACATCACGCACAGGACTCAGTGTTAAGGTTAATGGGAGTTATTGCTCTGTGGCCAAGAAGAAATCAGGTTTCTGTTGCTGCAAAATTCCTCTGATGGTTCATAATGCTGTAGCAGATTCTGTGCAGCGATGCAAGCACCCCACAAAATACCATGTCAGACAGAACAACAGTTTTGACCTTTTTTGTGTCTGATGGTAAGCAGAGCAATGGCTTATTAAGGTTGCAGGAGGCACAGGCACGTCCTCCAATAAAGCTATCTCATACAGAGTCAGGTTGTTGGTACTTCCTGCTACGTTTCGTTGGCTCTGACTGGTTGGGTTCTCCTGGGTCTCGGAGATTATTTCCACCCCTGCCAATTGAGACCTTCTCATGGAGATCTCAAGCAATCAACTTGGAACCTTCTTCAAACAAACGACGGGCTCTTTCTTTGAGCTATGACACCTCATTGAAGAAATGATGTCACATTTGGTCACTCCCCCCCTTCTTTAGCTTTCATTATTTTGCTTTATAGAACATGTCCTGATTAAAGCTGGGCCAAAGTCCCAACAGCCTTTTCAGCAATTCATGCCCACACCCAAATATCCCCCCCTTTTCATGGGAGACAAATGGACGTGAGAGAGATTTAGCCAAATGCACGTTAATCTGAGTGGTACATTAATATGAGGAAGCATACTCACCATATTGTTCAATAAAATATGTATTACAAGGGAAAATGCGTACTGGGGGAAAACTTGCCGTAACAGAAGCTGTTTGCTGTGCAAAGCACGGATTGGCTGGAGCATGTGATGTCATAAACCCTCCCTAATGTCTACAGCCGATTTACAGCTTTGCTCTTCCTTTGTTCTTCCTTTCAAAAGCAGTGAATAAACATGTGTAAATTAGGCTTAAAACAGTTTAAAAAGTCAGATGCCCTCTCGAAAGAATGGGGTAGGGAAGGAATGAGAGGACAGCTCTTTCACCTTCAGTCGTCTCGTGGTCGCCTGATTCCCGAAACGATCCACCCATTCTCCCTTGTTGCCCCTTATGCCAGGAGCTGCATCCCAGAACACCTCCTCTTCTCTTATTCCCTTTAAGCCCCTCCTCAAAACTTATGGTCCCTGAGAAACATTTTGATCACCTCCCCATTAATAATCTCTATTACTCTGGGTCCATATTCTTGTCACCAGAAAGTTGGACTCCAAGGCCATGTCAAATAGCTGCCATTTAAATTACCCACAATGCACCCGATGTAACACAGCTCTGGGGAATTGTGGGAAATTAAAGTGCAAGCTCTCCAATGCTGGCCACAAGGGATAAAATGGCAGTGGCCAGTGTGGTGTAGTGGTTAAGATTTGTAATCTGGTGAACTGGGTTCGCTTCCCCGCTCCTCCACATGCAGCTGCTGGGCGACCTTGGACTAGTCACACTTCTCTGAAGTCTCTCAGCCTCACTCACCTCACAGAGTGTTTGTTGTGGGGGAGGAAGGGAAAGGAGAACGTTAGCCGCTTTGAGAATCCTTAGGGTAGTGATAAAGCGGGATATCAAATCCAAACTCTTCTTCTTCTTCTCCACTTCCCCAGCAGATGCTCAAGGCTGCCACATGGTGATGCCAGAAGTGGTGATGAGCGCTAGCCAATCAGTGCTGTGCACAGCAGGGTTCTATTTCAGAGGAGCAGAATTACTTTTCATGCTGGAGGAGGAGGAGACACAAAAACATCATGTGCCATGTTTAAACCTATATTGTCTTTGCACATAACACTGTCATAGCTAAGCAATCCGTTTAATTGCCAGGAGTTTTTTCTATCTAGAGGCAAAGCATTGGCACATTTCAGTGGCTTTTCTCCATGACACCCCCCTTTCTCTGTGTGTGCATGGGTTGGTGAATCCCGCCCCGCCCCCCCGTTCTCGCCTTTTGCTGGGTAGCAACAGCAAAACCTCGAGGGAATCGTATATCAGCATGCCGATGAAGTGTAATATCTCCCAGCGGTGTGATTGCCAATTCCTAGGCGACGCTCCCCAATGCTGCAAATCACCATTATTTCTACAAGCTTTAAAAATTAAGAAGGGAAGTTCCACTTTAGGATGGGCAGCCTTTCATGGGATGGCCTATGAACTGGGGGCAAATCCCTCGCTTAAAAAGATACCGTTTATAAGTTACACAAGCCATGGCCTTCTATTAAACGCCTTTCATTCTCTGCCAGGGATTTGGTTCCAGACCAAATAACATGTTTGCACATACCTTTTAATAGGTTTACTCATTTGAGGTAACTTTCAGTCTGCTTTTTTTTGCAAGAATGCATCATTTGTCACATGCAACGCCGTTTCCTTTCTCCTGCAGTTCACCTTCTGCCCCAAAGTAGGTTATTCGTCTTGTGGCTAAATTATGTGACTTATGTAATTATTGATGTAAATTATGTTATCATTATGTTATTCCACCCCATTCCTTTCAAAGAAAAGGAAACACAATGGAAATGAGGGGGGGGGGAACCCCATAATTATGTATTGTAATTACGTATTGTTTGGAAGCATCAACCAGGACTGATTATGATCACTGGATTGAGGTCTATTCTGGACATGGGATGAATAAGAAAACATAAGCAATTTCCACCCATGTTTCTGTTCTTCTTGTCTCTTTCTTCAACATCCTTTGTTCCAAGTGCTATTTTCTGTATTTTTGTGTATGCTCTATGCTGCCCTGAAATCTGATATGATGACAACAGGAATCAGAAAATATTTTTCAAAGAAGAACATAGCTCAGTGGTGGCGAACCTTTTAGAGACCGAGTGCCCAAAATGCAACCCAAAACCCACTTATTTATCGCAAAGTGCCAACACGGCAATTTACTATGGGATAATAATGATTGTCTGCATGTGCACATACAAATAAATATAAATAAATAAACCCAGCCAGATGGGCGGGGTATTAATAATAATAATAATTATTATTATATTTTGCCATTTGATGACAGTTTGCCTAAGAACCCCATGAATGCTAACCTTGAGTTCCATGATGAAGGAAAGGCAGGCTATTGGTGTATGCAGGAGCAGCCATTATGGTGCCCTTCAGATGTTGTTGGACTCCCAACCCCACAGCATGACGAGCAACTCCCCCCGATGCCGCTGTGGGTGGCGTGCGTTCTAGGGAGCATTTCCTGCTCACAGCGGTGTGTGCGTGTGGGAAGCCCACTTTGCCAACCCCCAGCAATGGCCCTGCTGGGGCGATGGAACGCATGCCCACAGAGAGGGCTCTGAAAGTTTGTAACTTCAGGGTTAATTCTCTTATCTTTAAAGTCAACTAGCCAAGAGGGAGATGGGTGGAGATATTGCTTGGCAGCCAAGCAGAGTGGCATGATCTTTTCTGCATTACTTAAGTGGCTTTGCTAACACGGTCACAAGCTGGGCTGGGCCCCTCTTTAGCTCCAGCTGCCTATAAGGCAGCAGGAAACAAAATAAGGTGGCAGAATATAACAGAGAAAGCCAAGGCCTCACAACTTCTAGTCACTTTGAGAACAATTGGGTTGCCAGGCTATTTCTCTGGGACCATTAATATGCTGCTAGTTAGTTAGTTAGTAAGTTATAACAGTGAGCACCCTGTTTCCATCCAAGCTGTCCATGATAAGGCCCCTATAACATTAAAAATTCAGCGCTTGAGTTTTCATCTACCCTCCCCATTCCCTTTTCCTTTTCTGCTGTTAGCATTTGGCAGCTCTGGGAGTTTTTGCAGCTAAAGAGCAGGGAATAAATTTTATGAATGAGTGATAAATAAAATTACAAGTAGCCATATGAATGAATGAATATTATTTTATTTTTTTGGGAAATGCCTTGGGGATCCTTCTGGAAATCAAACCAATAAATAAACCGTTCCCATGAATAAAACATTCCCCAGAGCAGCTCATGGGGGAATAAGCTGAGCAAAGCTGTTTGGCGGAGACTGACAGAAATCCTGATAACAGAGCAATCTTAGTAAGGAAACCACGATGGCTGAGCGAATGCATTTTTGTCACTTCAGAAATTCCCACACTCAGATATTGAGCACCTTCCATTCTTGCCTCTCTCCGGGGCTTTTATGCAATTCTGTATGCTCTGTGCCAGCTCCTCTCAAGGCCTATTATTTCCTTCTGATACAGCATGACAAGCAAGTATAAATATTCTGTCTAATATCACAGGCATTGTTTCTCTTTTGATTTATACTGTGTTCCTCCAGCAATTCACACAAAACAATGTGCTTTCTCTTTTCACTTCAGCAATACAAGTTACGGGAACTCAACATGGAACGCCACCACATCACTCTGTTCTGAGCCAAACCAGTTGCACGGTGTACATTTTCCTTTGGCATGACACTTTGGGTCCTCCTAGGGCAGAAAAATACTGCCATTCCCAGAGTGGTTAAACAGTCAGTTCCTCTTCACAAAGAACTCTGGGGATTGTATTTCTTGGAAGGGAACAGGGGCCTCCCAACAACGCCCAGCACCCTTAACAAACTACAGGTCCCAGAATTCTTTGGGGGAAGTCGTGACTGTTTAAAGGAGGATTATAATGTTTTAAATATAAGGTGTGGGTGTGGCCTTAGGTCCATTAATTTAAATAGGTATACTCTGAGTAAAATTTAGTTGAATGCTTCTTCTTCTTCTTCTTCTTCTTCTTCTTCTTCTTCTTCTTCTTCTTCTTTTCTGCATTTCCCCCTGATAAGGGCTTAAAGCGGCTTATAGATAAAACAAGACCAGCTAAAACATTTTTTTGGGGGGGAGGGGCGGGGAAGAATCATTAGAAACCATTAAACATTAATAGAGTTAAAATTATATGTGTATGTGTGCGTGTGTGATCTATGAAAAACATACAATCACAACGAAACAGCACAGCACCGCACCAGCCCCCTCATTAAAAGCAGTCATTCCCCAAAGCCTGTCAGAACAAGAAGGACAAGGAGGGAGCCAGTCTTGCTTCTCCAGGAAGGGAGTTCCAGGGCTGGGAGCAGCCACCGAGAAGGCCCTCTTCTGTGTCCCCACCAAGCATGCCTGTGAAGGTAATAATAGTCTGAGGACTAGGCAAGTCCACATGTGGCTCTCAGTTTCTGAAGATTGTACAGTCAGTTGTCAGGAAAGCTTGGCAACTTCTTTGTAACAGTTCTGCCCTCATTTATAAGGGAAGGTCTCAAGAAAAGACCTTGTCCCATCTCCAGAACTCTGCAGGGAAAAAGCTGCATCTCTCAAAATGCACACGTCCTTGAAGGAGCTAGAGAAATGTGAGCTATCACATAGTAGAGATTTTGGGAAATCTTGTAGATTACCAGCTAATGAACCGCATAGCAACTGACCCACTAAATGCTCCTGCTCTGCCATTTGAGTAATACCGCCCTGGCCTTGAAGTCCAGTTTAGTCCCGGCTTTATTTTACCATTCTGAATTAAATTGTAAAACAAATGGATTTCACTGGTAAGATGGGGAAGCCAAGGCCCACAGCGGCGGGGATGGAAGCAGAACCAAAAGCCAGCATCTGCTCATTCCTATCCTGAAAAATGATATTGCTCTCTTGATCAAACGCTCTCCTGAGAATGCCAGCTCCCTCTTTGTCTGAGTGCTCTGACAACAGGGAGGTGCTTCTAATATAGAATATTTTCACCTTGGTAGTCTGGGGTGTGTGTGTATCCATGTCCCACAGGTAATTACCATCTTCTAATTGGCTTTAAAAATAAGAGGTTCATGTTCTGTTGGAATCTGAGCCACTTTGGCCTAAAGAAAAGCGAGCGCTTTCTAATTTAGGATTTTCAAAAAAAATAACGCACCAAATAAAAGCGTTACGACCAAACAAGGAAGGGAATGGAGGTTATTTACTGGCACTTCTCCGTGTCAAAATTGGACTGACACAAATAGTAGATGGGGAGTCCATATTATTTGGAACGGGGTTTTTTGCAGAAGAAGTAATATAACTGCCAAACCACCTGCTCTTTTACTGGGGCGCAGCACAAAAACCAACCCAGACCTATGGAAAGGGGAGGCAGTTTGCAGTCTACATACAACTCCCAGTACGTTTCCGAGCACAATTCAAAGTGTTGGTGCTGAACTTTAAGGCCCTAAACGGCCTCGGTCCAGTATACCTGAAGGAGCATCTCCACCTCCATCGTTCAGCCCAAACACTGAGGTCCAGCTCTGAAGGCATTCTGGCGGTTCCCTCGCTGTGAGAAGCCAAGTTACAGGGAACCAGGCAGAGGGCCTTCTCAGTAGTGGCACCTGCCCTGTGGAACGCCCTCCCACCAGATGTCAAAGAGAAAAATAACTACCAAACTCTTAGAAGACATCTGAAGGCAGGCCAGTTTAGGGAAGCTTTTAATGTTTAATAGGTTATTGTATTTTAGTGTTTTGTTGGAAGCCGCCCAGAGTGGCTGGGGAAACCCAGCCAGATGGGCAGGGTATAAATAATAAATTATTATTATTATTATTATTATTATTATTATTATTAGTTCTTAAAATTGGGCAGAGCAGTCCAAACGATAGGAAGCCAGTATACTTTGTGCCTGGGTGAATTATGCCGGTGCAACTTACCCATGTTTCAAACTCCGTTCAGAAGCACGGCTACTGGCTGCCCGAAACAAGCCATTAGAAGAGAGTTTGACTTACACCACCTTTTTTGCCTGCGTGACCTCCATGGGGTTGCTAGGTCATGTGAGCTAACAGGGATAAGCCTCCCCTGCCCCCCGCCCCACCGCTGGAATGCGATTTGATCTGGCTGATCTGGCTGAGTCTGGATAGAGGACTCCTGCTGGCATATCTCCAGCTGAGCCGGGATGAAGTTATTGTGAAGCTTGTGTCGCCCTGGCTGAACCCGGGCTTGGATGGCTCAGCCAGAGAGCTGCCTATTCCAAACCGCCCCCCCCCCCGGGTTTGGATTGCTCCCTCAATCAAGAAAATGCCTCCTGGCTGTCACCAAGGACCTGCTTACATATACAAGCATGTGCATGACTCATTGGGTTGTCTGTTTTTGCCCCCTTAGGTATGTTTTTTTAAAAGGCTCATTTGCAAATCTCTTTGTGGACATTTGAATACAGTGGACGCTCGGGTTGTGAACACGATCCATGCGGGATGCGCATTCGCAACCCACATCTGCACGTGTGTGGGTTGCTATTTGGCGCTTCTGCGCATGTGCAAAGCACAGTTTAGTGCTTCTGTGCATGTGCGACCGGCGAAACCTGGAAGTACAGTCATACCTCAGGTTAAATGTGCTTCAGGTTGAGCGCTTTTGGATTGCGCTCCGTGGCGACCCGGAAGTAACGGAACACCTTACTTCTGGGTTTTGTCGCTCGCGCATGCGCAGCCGGTCAAAATGACGTCACACGCATGCACAGAAGTGGCGAATCGCGACCTGCGCGCGCGCAGACATGCATACGCGGGTTGCGTTTGCTTCTGGATGCAAACAGGGCTCTGGAACGGATCCCGTTCGTATCCAGAGGTACCACTGTAACCCGTTCTGGTACTTCCAGGTTTCGGTGGTCCGTAACCCAAAAAAACGCAACCTGAAGTGGCTGTAACCAGAGGTATCCCCGGCAGCCAGCGGCATATGCGTGCGATCAGTGGGCAGTGCTGGCATCCCTGGGAGGATCGACGTGTTGCTGATGCCACCCCCTGGGAGGATCGGTTGCCACCGATGGCACCCCCAGGAAGATCGGTGTCCCCCATGGGTGAATCTGTGGGTGGATCGCCCCACCCCTGGGTGCATGTCATGTTTGCCGCTCCGGGAACAATGGGGTGGAGATGCTCCTTCAGGTATACTGGGCCACCTGTGTTCATTTGTAGAGGGATGGCTTGCTAAATACAGCTTCCCACATTCTTTATGTCTTAGTTGCTTTTCAGAGCAAGACTGAGAATTCCAAAATCTAGGGATAATGAATTTTGGGAGCAGGAATATAGGAGCAGAACAGTGGCAGGTGTGTGTGTCCTTTCATCCCTGAAAAGCCATTGTGCTTTTGTTTTTGCAGAACTCTTGTTCCAGAATACGTTCACTCTTTCCCTTTTGCTATTAATAAAACAGCTGTTCAGCAGAGTGTCCCAGAAAATAATTAGATCCAAACCTGCATGGGCGCCTCTTCTTTAAAGGGATTCCAGAAGGAGTAAAGTGCTTAGAGGGGAATAAATGTGTTTGGAACATGTGAACTTGCAACAACTTACAGCAATCTCGTGTGGGGGAAAAAAATCACTGTGCAAATTAGAGAGCAGCTTCCCATAATTGCCACCGTGCTGGTAACATGAAACATATTAAGCATTCATGAATTTCCGTATGCTTGACAAAACACAACATAGGTTTCTCTGCGCCCCAGAGCGTGTTGGAGATAATAGCTTTTTATAAGGAGATTCTGCAAAGGCTTGAAGATATTTCTCTTTTTAATCCTTTGTGTAAAACATTGACTTTTCTAATCAATTGCACGGGGAACAGAAATAAATCCTTTGGATTTGCTGGATTATGCGTGAAATGCAACAGGGGGCACTTAGACTTATCAGTAAATAAACAAACACATAAATCAAGCATGAAAGAGAGAAGGAGAGGGAGAGATTGGGGGAAGGAGGGAGGGAAGCCTTTGGTAGCCTGGCCCATTCCCATGTTTGTTATTTAATTTCCAAATCAATGGTCAAATGGAATTAAAAGAGGTTATGTAAGCACAGAGACACTGTTAGGTACAGGTGAGAGGTGCTTGCCATACATGACACAAAATGAGCTTGTTTACTTAGTAGATAAACACACCTACAGTGGTACCTCGGGTTAAGTACTTAGTTCGTTCTGGAGGTCCATTCTTAACCTGAAACTGTTCTTAACCTGAAGCACCACTTTAGCTAATGGGGCCTCCTGTGCCGCTGCACCATTTCTGTTCTCATCCTGAAGCAAAGTTCTTAACCTGAAGCACTATTTCTGGGTTAGTGGAGTCTGTAACCTGAAGCGTATGTAACCTGAAGCGTATGTAACCCGAGGTACCACTGTATTTCCCAAAGCACCCAGAGGAAAGTTTGAGAAAAGAGAAGTATTGCGCCCTTTTTGGAAGAACCCTGGGCCATAGTTTTGCATGCAGAAGGAGCCATTTTCAATCCCCATCCTATAGGACTGGGAATGCCTTATGCCTGAAATTCTCAAGATTTGCTGTCAGTCGTCGTCGTCATCATCATCATCATCATCATCATCATCATCATATATTATTTATACCCTGCCCATCGAGCTGGGTTTCCCCAGCTACTCTGGGCTGCTCCCAACAGATTAAAAACAGAATGGAACATCAAACATTAAAAACTTCCCTAAACAGGGCTGCCTTCATATGTCTTCTAAAAGCCAGATAGTTGTTTATTTCCTTGACATCTGATGGGAGGATGTTCCACAGGGCGGGCGCCACTACCGAGAAGGCCCTCTGCCTGGTTCCCTGTAACCTCACTTCTTGCAGGGAGGGAACCACCAGAAGGCCCTCAGAGCTGGACCTCAGTTTTCGGGCAGAACAATGGGGGTGGAGACGCTCCTTTAGGTATACTGGGCCAAGGCTGTCTAGGGCTTTAAAGGTCAGCACCAACACTTTGAATTGTGCTCAGAAACTTACTGGGAGCCAATGTAGGTCTTTCAGGACTGGTGTTATATCGTCTCTGCAACCACTCCCAGTCACCAGCCTAGCTGCCGCATTCTGCATTAGTTGGAGTTTCTGGGTCACCTTCAAAGGTAGCCCCACGTAGAGCGCATTGCAGTAGTCCAAGCGGGAGATAACTAGAGCATGCACCACTCTGGCAAGACAGTCTGCGGGCAGGTAGGGTCTCAGCCTGCGTACCAGATGGAGCTGGTAGACAGCTGCCCTGGACACAGAATTGACCTGTGCTTCCATGGACAACTGTGAGTCCAAAATGACTCCCAGACTGCGCACCTGGTTCTTCGGGGGCACAGTTACCCCATTCAGGACCAGGGAGTCAGTGTAGAGGACTCTGAGTGAGTTGGTTTCATTCAGGCATTGCATTCAATCCTTGTCTCAGAACAAAACCTCTGAGCTGAGGCTGGTCCATTTGGGTCAATGAGGCACAGCCCCACCAATGTCAGCTGCCTCACCGGTTTGCATTCTTACAACTAGACCATGGGTAGGAAACTGCCTGTCAGCTCCCTACTCTGTAGTCTCAATGTTGCTCTTGTAGAACCCAGATGCTGCTAGGAAGATGGGAACAAAATTAGACTTAATGCTTGTCATTGGCTTTGGCTCAACCTACTGTTTGGGCTTCATGCCTTCAGTCCTATGATGACAATGGACACCAGGCACCCCTGCTACCTCAATCCACCTCCTCTATCTCCTCCCTTCTTGAGTACTGTCCATTTTCCCAGCTTCCACTGGAAGATAGAGTTGTGGCAGATCTGTGGTTTTAATGGAGTGAGAGTTAGACCTGTTTTTTTTTTTTATAAATAAAAAAATTCACCATTATAGTGAATGGGAAACACAGAATTGGGAAATAGGAAAGAAAAAATTGGCCTGGCATCCAGAGCACAGATTGAAGCAGGGAGAACACAGAGTGACTCAGAAACAGATTTCATTTTTTAAAATGCACAGTTACTGCTACTAGGTGAATATTGGTACCTCTGCACATCCCTAGTAAATGCACCTTCCCAGGAAGCATTGGCTTGCAGGATCCAACCTTTTCCTTCATTGCAAATGCTGGATCGTGAGCTATCTATGTTAGGAGGAGTAATATATGTGCTTCAGGATACTCTGGCAATGATACCATCATCTCTTCTGATAGAGGCATCCAAGCTTTGCTGCTAGTATCAGAATGAACAGATCTGTGTGCATTGTTGAAGCCAATTCCATACCGTGGCTCATGCAGTATATCTTGCTACCCGCGTTCATTAATCACTTCTGCCAAATCCACCCTTCCCCATTAACTGCATTGTGTTTGAAGTCCATAAAATATAATTAAAATATGTAAATGCATTATTATTTAATGAGTACATTGAGGTGCCCAAGTTTAAATTAGACCTGAGACCTACATGGACCTATTGTTATTGATTAACTAGATGCATAAATCATCTGGAAGTTGAACGGGTGGTCTTCCAAACACCTCGCCCTGGCAGTGAAAAACAAGCTCGGTACGAAGATCCTCTGCCAGTTATAATAGCTTTGCAATTTTTTTAAAGAAAACACACGCAGGTGACATACAAAGGAAATGCTCCAGCTTTGTAGGAAAAAGGTAAAGGACCCCTGGACGGTTAAGTCCAGTCAAAGGCAACTATGGGGTTTCAGCGCTCATCTCACTTTCAGGCCAAGGGAGTCAGTGTTTGTCCACAGACAGGTTTTCAGGTCATGAGGCCAGCATGACTAAACCGCATCTGGTGCAATGGAACACCGTGATGGAAACCAGAGTGCATGGAAGCACCGCTTACCTTCCCGCCGCAGCAGTACCTATTTATCTACTTGCACTGGCGTGCTTTCAAACTGCTAGGTTGGCAGGAGCTGGGACAGAGCAATGGGAGCTCACCCTGTTGCGGGGACTCGAACAGCCGACCTACTGATCAGCAAGCCCAAGAGGCTCAGTAGCTTTGTACTGTGGCTGATCAGGAACAAATAGGTGAGGAGAGTGCTGTTTCACTCAGGTCCTGCTTGTGGGCTTCTCATAGACATCTGGTTGGCTGCTATGAACTCAATGTGCTGGACTAGACGAGCCTTTGGCTTGATCCAGCAGGGTTGTGCTTATGTGCTTGTGCTCTGTGCTGAAGTGTTTAACCTTCCTTTTCCCAGTCATCCACAGGAGGAGAAGTCAATCAGACAACAGTGAAAATGTGATTGGCAAATTTTCTTCATGTTTTATATGGTCCTCTGTCCTTTCCTGGAAGAACTCCCCCTCCATACTTTTCATCTCATTTTTCCCAGTGGGAGGGAAATAAACTATGCTAGCTCTCAGGCTTGTGTCATGCCTTTTAAGTGTACAAACACTTAAAAGGCATGCAGATTTTAAAGGATTCTATTGGATATCTAACACTGGTAGGGTAAGGACTACAAAAGTTTCTGCTACAGTGAGGAGGGAGCATATCCAGCAGCTGCGGATATGAGGAAGAAATCGTAATTGCAAGGAGGTTATGTGGTACCGCCAGCAACCAGTTCACAAGCTCCATTATCCCAGTTAATATGGAATGTATACACTCATTAATTGAATGCCATGACACCTGGGATGGAGCTTGCTCACACAGGTGTGTATATTTTGTTTTGAGATGCACAGTTCATGCTTATTTCACCTAGTGACTGAGGGCTCCAGAAGATCATGCAGCTTATAGTATAAAAACAGCCTGTGCGAGCCTCAAAAAAGAACCTCATCAATGGGCCAGGACTGTGGAGCATGCTAGAGAACTCAGCCTGGTCCATTGCTGCAGAGGGGGTTCCAAGCAAATGAAGAGATATAAGATCTGCTTTGTGATTCTTTGCTGTTTTCCTGCTAATAAAACTGAGCAAATGGATAGCAGTCTCAGTACACTTATTGAACCCTGCCCTGGTGGTTGCAGAATGCTAGCATTGGCTCTCTGTCTCCATCCTTGGGGACCCAGTGCTTCCTGTGCCTTCCCAGTGGACTGTAGAAGATGTTTCTTCTTCTTCTTAAACTGCATATTCAGTTTATTAGATCATTTAAATGATAAATCAGTATGGTATACAAAATTAATCAGCAGTGGATTCATAGGCATATATTTAATAATCTGAAGTTATTCAGCCTTCTAATCAAGAAGTGGTGGTTAGAGCGATCAGTTCGTTAAATTAAATGTTATCTAAGTAGAACAAAATATGAGACATAGCACACTTACAACAATTTATTAAAAGCTCATAAAGCAGGCAACAGATCAGTCAAGAGCAGGCAGTAGTCCAATCCAGTAGTCAATCAGTCACACAAGTGATAGTCCAGTCTGGTGGGCAATAAGTAGTCCAATCAAGCAAGCAGTAATCCACTTCATTAGGTAGTGGTTGATTAAATAGTAATCCAATCAGGCAAGAAATATTGGTAGGCAATATTTAATCACATCACAGTCCTATCAGGCAAACACTAGACCAATCCAAGCAAGCAACAGCTCAATCAATACATTGTTTGGGCCTTTTAACTCCTGATGTCATGTAACTCCTGATGTCCACCAGGCCAACAGGAACATCATGTTAAGGTCCAGGTTCCTGACTTTGTCTTGTTGTCATGGCTCTGCAGTGAGATTCCTTGGGGAGCAAGGGCATGGATTCTATAGCAGAGGGGGAGGGCATGGAGGGCCAGCCCCAGAAGTGCTCTCAGTTGAACCTGCAGTTCCAGTGCTCCTTGACCTGATGATGTGGCACTGCTATCCTCTGATCCAGAGGACTCCACTGCAGAAGACCCAGGAAGACCAAGGCTGCCCTGCTCTGCTGCAGTAGGAGATTGCTGGAGAAGGCTGGGCCCTTTCCGTAGAACAGCATCTTGCAGCTCAGGCGATGCTAACAATGAGACTGCACCTGCTGCTGCTGCTACTATTACTGTATAGGACTCAGTTTCTACTTGTCCTTTACTGGAGCAGCTTCAGAGCTCTGTGTCTCCCAGAGCACAGCCTGAGCCTTGCATCTAGCTTGTGCCTTGCCTGGTATTCTTCCTGAACCTTGTCACACCTCGTCTTGCGAGCCTTGCCTTCTTGTCTTGTGAGCCTACACCCCAACTGGACCTTCTCTTGCCACAGAGAACAACAGTCATGCTGCTGATCAGGAAATCACTGAACCAAAGGCTAGCAGGCAGGAAGCAGAAGAGTAAAAGGCCACAGTTCGTATTCAGCCATAGTTGGAGCACGTTGGCCACTAGGAGCTCTCCATGGTGCTGATACAACCAAACTGCCTTCCTGCCTTGCAGTCTTTATCCCTGAATGCCACATTGAGGCCAGAACAGGACACTCTTGATGAAGTTTCACTCTAATGCTTAAAAATATACCAGCCATTTCTGTTAATAAGTTCTTTAGTCCCTGTTATACACAATGGGTTGTATTCAACTGAGACTATGGTCCCATCAGCACACACATTTCTCCTTGCACAATGAAATATTCTCCTGCTCCTCCTCCCCACACGTCCCAATCTGTTATGGTTTGCCCCTCAACCTTTTGAAGGCGATATAGGGGTGGCACAGGGGTGCATTGGTGGAGGAGTGAGGAGTCCTGATGTGCTATTGGTAATCCTTGTACTCATGTGATTATTTCATTTAATACTGCTCAATTCATTTATGGAACTTAACAGGAAGCCATTCCCTCTAGGTGAATGAATGAATGAATCCTGAATGAATGTGTGAAATCATGTTGTGTGTTCTTGTTCCCCTTGCAGTTCTAAAGCTTGCAGGCTAGTAGCAGGGTAGGGGGCAGGGGAGGATGGAGGATGTTCATGAGCCTTATTCAGGGCCCTGCCAAACTTCATGCAGGGAAGTTTTTAATGACTGATGTTTTAATGTATTTTTAATTTTTCGTTGGAAGCTGCCCAGAGTGGCTGGGGAAACCCAGGGTATAAATAATAAATTCTTCTTCTTCTTCTTCTTCTTCTTCTTCTTCTTCTTCTTCTTCTTCTTCTTCTTCTTCTCCTCCTCCTCCTCCTCCTCCTCCTCCTCCTCCCACTTTTGCAAACAAGGCTGGTGTACTTCTCTCTCTCTCTCTCTCTCTCTCTCTCTCTCTCTCTCTCTCTCTCTCTTAGTAGCAACCCCCAAACTGTCCCCAACACATCCCTCGCCACCTCAGCACTTCCCTTTTTTGGTCATACTAACATAAGATTCCAACAGTGGTAGGACAAGAGCTGTGGAAGCCGTCACAGGAAAGCTGGGGCCAGTGGGAAGAAGCCTCTGTCCTTCCGACCTTATTTCTCCGGCTCTCTCTCTTCTTACTTGAAGACGAGACCAGATGGCCACCTGTAAGGGATGCTTTAGCAATGGGTTTATTGTATAGGCAACTGGACCAGATAATTTTTGCACTCTGTGAGTCTATTAGAGCTACACATATGGTCACTGCTGAGCCAGCAGAGGGAGCCCCAGCGTACACAGCAATTGCATTGTCTTTGTGTCTGTCTTACTGGTTCTTCCACCTCGATGAAGTATTATTTTCTCTTATTTTCTTTTTTGAAGTCATATGTAACAACGAGTAAAACACTCTCTGGGTGTGCTTGTCACTCTGCCAACAATGAAACACTCATGGAAATACTGAATTCTCCCTTTACACTGTTACTATCCTCTCCTGGTTACAGTTTTCTCAAGGCATCCAAGTCAATCAGGGAATGTGCAATGTGTGCGAGATTTCCTACATAGGGTCATGGCATTTTGTTTGTCTTGTAGTGAGAAGTCAAGATTTCACATTTCCTGAACCAGTTCACAAACCCAAATAAAGCAAGCCATTGAAATTCACACTTCTTCTAATTATTCAAAGCAACTCTCCAATAAGTGTGTACAAAATGCATAGATTAGTTAGAAGTGTGCATAAAATGCACATATTAAAGAAAATAAAATACTAAAATGCATTATATTAAAGAAAATTGCATGCAATAATATGGTAAAGCTCCACTTAGTTAAAGCTGCTGATTAGCTGCTGGGTTAAGTCCAAGGTTCTCATTTCTGAAGAAGAAGAAGAAGAAGAAGAAGAAGAAGAAGAAGAAGAAGAAGAAGAAGAATAGTAGTAGTAGTAGTAGTAGTAGTAGTAGTAGTTTGGATTTGATATCCTGCCTTTCACTCCCTTTAAGGAGTCTCAAAGCGGCTAATATTCTCCTTTCCCTTCCTCCCCAACAACAAACACTCTGTGAGGTGAGTGGGGCTGAGAGACTTCAAAGAAGTGTGACTGGCCCAAGGTCACCCAGCAGCTGCATGTGGAGGAGTGGAGACGCGAACCCGGTTCACCAGATTACAAGACTACCGCTCTTAACCACTACACCACACTGGCTCTCCTATGCAGCCCTATAAAGCCCTATACAGTTTGGGACTAGGATACCTGAAATACCTTTTCACCCCTTATATGCCCAATCAAACACTGTGCTCTGCAGATGAGGACTTTTTGCAGATACCATCTTATCAGCAGGTCCATTTGTCACAATCTTAAATTCAGTTCTCCATGTTTCCACAGTTACTTGAGACAACCCTCATAAAAACCCATCAATGTTTTAAGGCAAAATTATCGTAATAGATGCATTTTTGTGTGCAGTTTTACAATATGCAAGTTTGACAAGCAATTTCCTCCAATTAATGCATTTTGGTATGTTTTTATGCTGTTGCATGCATTTTTGTGTGTTCTTTCCCCTACTTTACACATTTTTGGTTGGACAACTTCATTGCAAAATTCTGAGAAATTCGCATTGTGTTTCGTTTCACATATTGGTTCGAGAAGTGTGGATTAGGTAATTCCTCATAAAAATGCAAGCAAATCATCATCATCATCATCATCATCATCATCATCTCCCCCATCCCTATAACAAGCAATTCCTAGTAATGGGAAATCTTAAGCTCTCATTAAGTCACTGCTTTTCTCTCTGGTTGTATTGCTCATTTTGCAGCATTTTCACACAGAACCCCCCATGTTCCTGGCACCTGTTTAGATGCTGGTCTGCAGGGAACAAGTCAGTTGTCAGGTTATGTATTAACATTTAAAATTACATACGTGAGCTTGCAGGAAACAATCAGCTCAAAGGACAGCGGTATCACATTCCTGTGTTCTCATCCATTGTACAAACAGGGTTTTCATTTTTACAAAGTGGCCTGAAGTGTTTGTGTTGTACAGATTTAAGCTCCCGCCTTCAAAGCTGCTTTAATTAGCAACTTGCATGGAATGTACTCTGCAAATTTGTGGTCCTTGGAGATCCTCCCTCACTTTACTGCTTCTCTTTTGTGGTTCCTGGGTAAATCTTCCTTTGATAGCACTGCCGCCTGCCTTTGAGCTGCAAGAGAGCAGTAATGATTGAATTAAGCAGAGGTGTTTCCTCCCCTCCCTGAATTGCTGTATTTTATCTCCTCCTTGAAGCCTTGTTGGCTCAAGCCATCCTCAGGCACTAACAGATATCACTCTGCCTCCCTCGCCCTCTCTCATTTTATCCCAAGTTGTTCTCGCTAGGGTGTGTAAATCTTCACTATTGGTCTGAGTGTAGTTTGGAAAGCTTCTCCGCTGATCCCCATGGGGGTTTCTTTCCTCCAGCTAAGATTTGTTTCTCCTGATCCAACCACAAAAACCAATTTTACCTGCCGTAAAAGACTCCATGCTATATAAATGGCCGTGGAGGGGGAGCCCAGCTCCGATTCCCACAGCAGTTCCCCATCCTCTCAATTTGCCGTTGCTGCACTAAAGTGGAGGTCTAGGCCATTTGACAAAGGAGAGGCCCATCTTGTGGGACCAAACTGCCATCTTGGTCTGTGTGTGGGAAACCTGCCAGTCTACGATTGATTAGCCTGTCAGAGTTGAGGCACTGTGTGGGATGCCAAAGGCCAGGAAAGACAATCAGGAAATAAACACCCAGCCTGAACAGGAAGCCTTCATAGCTCTTCCTGTGGAAGGAAGCCAATAGACTGCCTTGACAGATGGAGTAACTCCAAGTACCTGTGAGCCCATTGCTACCAAGGCAGGTGCTCCAACTTGTAGCCCTAGTTTCCATACGTTTTGTGTTGGTGATACACCTTTTAGACGTGCATCATTTTGCAACATACTCATCCAGTTTTACTAGCAAGCCAGAGGTTAAACTAATGCCTTTCCAGCCTCAGGAGGAGTGTGGGGACCGTTTCTGTGACACACCTACACACTGCAGCCGACACACTAATGTGTCATGACACACAGTTTGGAAAACCTGGTGGCTCACACCTCAGAAGATCCTGAGTTGGGGAATCTCACTTGGCACCCTGGTAGCTCATGAAGTAAGTCCTTCAGATTTAGGAAAGTTGGAGATTTCCCCCCACATTAAAAAAAAAAATATTCCCCAGAGATCTCCAAAATACAAGTTGAAATTCTGTATTCCCATTATAACAGTTGATGTTGTTTAGTCGATTAGTTGTGTCCGACTCTTCGTGACCCCATGGACCAGAGCACTCCAGGCACTCCTGTCTTCCACTGCCTCCCGCAGTTTGGTCAAACTCATGCTGGTAGCTTCAAGAACACTGTCCAACCATCTCGTCCTCTGTCGTCCCCTTCTCCTCGTGCCCTCCATCTTTCCCAGCATCAGGGTCTTTTCCAGGGAGTCTTCTCTTCTGATGAGGTGGCCAAAGTATTGGAGCCTCAGCTTCAGGATCTGTCCTTCCAGTGAGCACTCAGGGCTGATTTCCTTCAGAATGGATAGGTTTGAACTTTTTGCAGTCCATGGGACTCTCAAGAGTCTCCTCCAGCACCAAAATTCAAAAACATCAATTCTCCGGCGATCAGCCTTCTTTGTGGTCCAGCTCTCACTTCCATTTATCACTACTGGGAAAGCTATAGCTTTAACTATACAAATCTTTGTCGACAAGGTAATGTCTCTGCTTTTTGAGATTATAACAGTACACATCTATAAAACATGTTCAGATTAAGTGATCCACGTTGTTGGATACTTCTGATGAAAACAGAAAAGGGAGTGGAATTTGCCAATGTTCACTTATTTGTTCTACGTCTGGAGTGAAAATCAATTAAGTGAATATGATCGGTACTCTTGTTGCTTTGAGTCTGCTAAGGATATGTAATTGATTATGTTTCTCCTGCATTTGCATTGTGTTTCCTTTTCATTGAAATGACTGAGGTGGAATTACATAATGACAGAGCAATTATGTAATCTATGCAATTAGTAACATAATTTGCTGCAGCAGACCACAAGGCAAATTACATAGTTTTGGGTGGTATATGAACTGCAAGGGAATGGAAACAGTGTTGTATGCAATCAATACATGGCAGAACAGGAGAAAATACCTTCTTACATCTTCAGTTAACCTCAAACCTTCCATGCTATCAGCAGCTCATAAACTGTTGCTTTGACATTGAGTGCTCAAGAAGAAACAGAAGAAGAGTTTGGATTTGATATCCCGCTTTATCACTACCTGAAGGAGTCTCAAAGCGGCTAACATTCTCCTTTCCCTTCCTCCCCCACAACAAACACTCTGTGAGGTGAGTGGGGCTGAGGGACTTCAGAGAAGTGTGACTAGCCCAAGGTCACCCAGCAGCTGCATGTGGAGGAGCGGGAACGCGAACCCGGTCCCCCAGATTACGAGTCTACCGCTCTTAACCACTACACCACACTGGCTCTCAGGTCCCTCTTGGGGAACACTGGGAGACAGTGTGGTGTGTAGTTGTGTGTCTGAGAGTGAGAGACTGATATAGGGGAGAAATTAGATTCAGTTAACATTTAAAGGTGAACCTAGCTAACCCTAACACACACTTTCTGAAACAAAGTTATCTTTAAAATTCGCAATACTCTGAATTTTTCAGTGCAGTTTTCCTGCCACGTAATGTCCATAAGACCGCATATACTGAGGTAAAATGCATGTATTAGTAAAAATCACTCCCAAAGATTCATCATATTTGGGAAAAGTGCTTTGCAAAATTGTGTATATTAGGCAAAATTGCATATGACTATGTGTATATTGGAAGAAATTTACCCCAAAACGCTGATTAAAGTTTCATGGAAGCTTTTTGAAAGAAATCACAAACTGATGTGGAAATGTAGAGAGCTGAACTTAAGAATGGAAATATGAGAACATGAGAGAAATAGAAATTGACAGGTTTTGTCATCCCTAGTGAGAGAGATGTGCAGGGGTGTGTGTGTGTGTGCATACCTGCATGTGTATATGAGCACATGTCTCTCTCTGTGTGTAGTTCCACCTGTCTTTTGGGCACACCCACCATGACCCTGTGATTACAATGGGGCATTGGGGAAGGTTTAAACTCCTGTATTAGCAACATGGAAAGATGGAGCTGTGTAGATTCTGTTTTCTAACCCCCACCCCAAATGTCAAGAATTATGACTTTTACTCTGCTATGCATAGTGTTTTTGTTAATATATTCTTCCTGTGACTACACATTTCAGATCAATCTTTTACCAGTATCTTTTCAGTCAAAATGACTGACACTTGCCCTTCAATGACATTGTCATGGGAGCATCTATCAGAAGCCAGAGAGGATGACTTCATCTTTATGTTACAATATTCAGAGGAAATGACTGTCAGCAGTAACACAAGGGAATGTTCATCCCACATTGATAAAAAACAAAACAAAAACCCATGGCTATGCAAACTACATTCTTTGCTATTTATGTCTAGAGCTGCTCACAGTTCTTCACCAACATTTTTTGTCTGTGCTCTCTTTTGATGACTACTCACTACTTCTGGTAGTGCTTTGAGCTGCTCTGATTAAAGACTTTCTCCTCCAGAAGAGGCATCACCATGCGCTGCAGATTGGGTGGCTGGCGTTGCACACATGTGATGTCGTATGAACGATGTGGTGACGAGCCGAGGCAGGGAGACTGCAGCTGAGGCTGCTACGTCCACTGAAGGAATGACTATCGGGTGTGGAGCACACTTCCACCCACAGACAAACCACAGCTGTCTGAACATCATGCCCTCTATCTAACCTTTGCTCTCTTAGTGGTCTGCTGTGCCCTGTCTGTGACATTTGTCTCCTTCGTCATACATTGTGCAAGGGAAAAGTGACATGGTGGAAACAGGTGCCAAAATAACTTTGTACTACCCCTTGATCTCGGGATTGGAAGATGTGTAAAGGTCACAGTCCAAAATGTATCTGACTGGTTTTGCATATTGTGCTAATAAAAAGAGCCTCGGCAGAGCTAGTTGGCAGCTTGCTTATGCAGAGCTCACCTGCATTACCAACTCCTGACTCGTGCCTTCACTTCAGCCATCAGCAGACGGAGTAGACTTGCAGGCTCAGTGGGGACATGCAGGAGAGTGGAGAGCAAGATAATGGTCCCTTCCAATTTCCACTGCTACTTTCCATTAGTTGCTGGGGGTAGCTGCAGATGCGAGAAAGGAAGAGGCAGTGTGGGGGAAAAAGATGGTGCGGCAGGGGCATGACCACGACCAGAAGCAGTGCTGCTGCATCTGGTTGGCCACTGTGATAACAGGATGCTGGACTGTAGATGTGCCATTGGTCTGATCCAGAAGGCAATTCTTATGTTCTTAACAGTGCTCCTCCAAATGATCTCGGTGATCAGACTGGGATATAAGGGCTATCTGACTGAACATACGGAAAAATTTTCTGACAGTAGGAGCTGTTTGACAGTGGAACGGACTCCCTTCCTTGGAGGTTTTTAAGCAGAGGTTGGATGGCCATCTGCCATGGATGCTTTAGCTGAGATTCCTGCATTGCAAGCGGGTTGGGCTAGATGACTCCCAGGGTCCCTTCCAACTCTACGGTTCTAGGATTCTAAGTTGTTAAGGGCTTTGTATACTAACACCTAGAACTTGGCCTGGTAGCAAATTGACAACCATTGCAAATGTTTGAACACAGGTGTTATATGCTAACAAGGCTTCACTCCTGCCAGCAATCGTGCTGCAATGTTCTGACCTGGCTGCAGCTGCACATGGAATGCATCACAGTAACGCTGTCTTGAAGTAACCAATGTATGAAACTGCTATGACCAGCCTTTCCTGGTCCAGGAATAGCCGTAGCTGTTGAACCAGTTGTGATTGTTAAAAGGCACGTCTAGCGAATTCTAGACACTAAAGCCCTCCCTTGTTTGCAAGCTGCACATAGGGCTCCTGACATCACCCCACATCAGTGTAGGGAGCTTGTCATGGTGCTGAAAAACGCTTTGATGTAGACTTCCTAAAAATGCGCTGAAGCAAGTCTCTCATCCGTAATTTCATGAACCCATAGCCATTCCAGATTGGATGCCTCAAAGCTTTCAGATCAGGTCAAACTCAGCACATTTCAATGCAGACTTTTCATGCACTCAACTGTGAGTCACTGAGGGATGTAGGCACATGGGTGACTCAGCCCTAACTTTGGATAAGAAAGGGGAAAAAGTGGTCTGTTTGTTTTTTAAAAAACACCCCTTGTAATATCCTCCTTGCAGAGTATTCTTAACTGCACACATTTCCATCAATGCCTTTCAATTCTTTGCTGAAGAGAGCTAAAAACAAACAGACAAAAGCCCAACAACCTCAAATATGATCAAAACCTGACAGCCCCTTAAGTCTCAAATTCCCCTCACGTACAATGATAATGAAGGCTACAGCAATTGGCTTGCGGAAATTGGACAGTGTTTGTTGTGGGGGTCAGCAACACTGACTCATGCACTCATATTTCTCGCACTAAGCAAGTATTTGTGTTCTTTAAAAAAGCATAAATCAGTGAAATGCAGAACGAAAGCTTTTTGGCTCAGTGCTGGGGCAGACACTGCCACCTGGAGCAGAACAGAACAGAACAAGCTTTTTTGCTGGTGGGCGTCAAAGGGCTGAATCAGGGGATTGAGCCAGAACTAAATTTAGATGACGCATGCTGCATCTTTCCTCTGCTCCTCCAGGGTTGGGTAACTTGGCATACAAAGCAAAGGCAGGGATTTTAGAAGTGCTCGCAGCTTCGCCTCACACCACTACCTGAGTGCACACCTCATTACCTACTTGATTTTCTTCCATTTCCCTATTACGTTGTTCCAAGAAAATATCACCACCATGATTCGGGGAAATGCAGGTCTCCGAAACATGGCTGGTCTCATTTTCTGAAGGGCTGTAGGGAAAGGCATTCTCAGGCAAGTATAAGACCTTCTCCTTGCTGCTTTTTTGCCTCTCCTTCTGGGGTCCAAAGAACAGATGGGGAATCTGTGGTCCTCTAGCTGTTATTGGACTTCATCTACCATCAGCCCCAGCCGGCATGGCCAATGGCCAGGGTTGATGGAAGTTATAGGTCAACAACAGCTAGAGATCAGGAACATAGAGAGCTGCCTCAAACTGAGCCAGACCATTGGTCCATTTAGCTCAGTCCTACCTACATTGACTGGCAGCAGTTCCCCAGGGTTTCAGACTTGGACATTTGAAGTTCTACTTGGAGATGCCCAGGATTGAACCTGAGACAAACAGGCATGTCCAAAGTCTGTTTTGGGGCCTAATCCGGCCCACCGGTCGGTTTAATCCAGATCCTGTGGAAGTTTATTTTGTCCTGGGGTAAAAAAACACACCTCAACATCTTCAGTCCTAAAAAAAGCTCAACAACTTCTTCAACCCTTAAAAAGAGCTCAACAACATCTTTGGGGTAAAATCATAAAAAACTTCAGACCTAAAAAAAGGTTAACAACTATGGTCGGCCCTCACGGCCCTTCACTTCATCAATTCTGGCCCGCTTTGAAAAAAGTTTGGACACCACTGTAAAGACAGACAAAGCACATGTTCTAGCGCTGAGAAGCAGTGCTTCCATATCCCTGTGTTTTCCATATCCCTGTCTAAGGGAGAGAAGAGGAGGCAATATGAGTGTATGTTGCTCCTCTGCTCCTCTCAGTGCTTGCTAGCTCAGAGCCAAGAAGGCACAGCAAGGAGGAGGGCTAAGGTGCTTCAGAGATTAACCGTGGGGCCCCTATTCCAGTGTGGGCCTCTGCAGATGCCAGCCTGAGACACCACCTCAGTGATGCCAGCCTGAGACACCACCTTCTCCCAAATCTGAGGTTGCCCTAATATCACTCTGAGACAGGGATAGAATCATAGAATCATAGAATCATAGAGTTGGAAGAGACCACAAGGGCCATCGAGTCCAACCCCCTGCCAAGCAGGAAACACCATCAGAGCACTCCTGACATATGGTTGTCAAGCCTCTGCTTAAAGACCTCCAAAGTAGGAGACTCCACCACACTCCTTGGCAGCAAATTCCACTGTCGAACAGCTCTTACTGTCAGGAAGTTCTTCCTAATGTTTAGGTGGAATCTTCTTTCTTGTAGTTTGGATCCATTGCTCCGTGTCCGCTTCTCTGGAGCAGCAGAAAACAACCTTTCTCCCTCCTTTTATATATTTGAACATGGCTATCATATCACCCCTTAACCTCCTCTTCTCCAGGCTAAACATGCCCAGCTCCCTTAGCCGTTCTTCATAAGGCATCGTTTCCAGGCCTTTGACCATTTTGGTTGTGGATACATAGGCAGCTGAGTGCATATAGGGACTATAGCTATAGGGACATAGAGACTACTGCCTCATGCGTTGACCGACCAAGCCTACAGCTTGGAGCAGGGCTGGAGAAGCTGTGGCTCTCTCCAGATGTTGTCAAACTCCAAAGCCTTTCAGTCCCAGCCAGCATGGCCAATGAAGAGGGATGATGTACTGTATAACACGCCCCCATGTATAAGACGACCGCTGTTTTTGGGGACCGAAACAAAAGGTTTTTTGGGGGGGAGAATGCCCAGAGTTGTTGAGCGTTCTTTGGAGGGGGGGTCACCACACCAATCACTCTACAGCCTGCCCGCCACTGAAAATTGCATGCCTCGCCATGGCCACCAATCGTCTGAACGCTCGCCGCCAGAAGCCCATGTTTTTGCATCAAAGCAGTTTTGTACAGCAGCTTCGGCCCTGAAACAGGGGCCCTTACAGCTAGACCTCCTTGCATGGTGTGCAGCTCCCACTTTGCAACAAGACAAGAGTTTCTCTTTGCTTTCCCTGCCGCACTCCTTCAAGCTGGAGTTGTGCCAGGCAAACTGACACCTGGGGAAATTTAAGGCAGCTGTGTATTGTTATTTTACAAGTCCTTATGCATCATTTGTTTTAAATTATGTGCCCCATGATTTATTAGTATCTGCAAGTCTTTTTAATTTTTTTAATGCATGCTGCAGAATGCTCTGGTCAATGCTTTGTATCTCTGTGGCTGCAAGCAATAGTCACTACCAGGAGAATACCCCAAAGTAGGTAATAGTTCAGAGATTCTGGTACTTGGGTGTGTGTGTGTGTGGGATGGTGATACTGTATTGGCCTGAATATAAGCCTCTTTTAAAGCCTCCCAGGTTGGTGGCCATCACTGCCTTGTGGGAGTAAATTCCATAGTTTATGTGCTGTGTGAGAAACTACTTTCTTGTGTCTGTCTTGAATCTTCTAGTGGAGATCCCTGAGTTCTCCTCTAGTGCTATGAGAGGAGAAGAAGGTTTCCTCTATTGACTTTCTCAATGCCATGCATAAATTTCTAAACTTCTATCCTGTCACCTCTCATTCCCCTTTCCACTAAACTAAAAAGCCCCAAATGTTGGAACTCTTCCTAGAAGAGAAGTAATGCAGTGTTGTTCCTAGGCTTCTGAATTAGTGGGTATGGCTCAGTTAGGCATTTGATTAACCAGCTCTTCCGCCTCCTAGAGACTGAGTCTTGTTGAGCTCTGCCATGTTCCTATGGGTTGTATCCAGCTACATTATCCTCAGAATACTGAACCCAACTTAGTCATGTCTATTACCATCAGTAGGTCTGCTCTGAGTAGGACTTCCACTGGATACAACTCATTATCTTTGGTTGTTCTGTTTGTCATAGCTTCTGGCTCATCATGGCTGTTGTGGTTAGCCAGGAATTCTTCTCCTTCCCCAAGTTTAGTCTGAGCCGGAGAAGAATTTGATTCTCTTAAAACTTGCTTCTTCTTTGAGGTGAGCTTTTAAGCAGCTCCTGGAACTTAGAGCCAAGCCTGAGCTCAGCAAACTTTGACATTGTCATCAATGAGGGCATTGTCCAGGAAAACCTCTCTTCCCTGGGAAAAAAAAATCTACTTCAGCTAATTCAGGTAGCCAGATTCTCCCTTGGGTTCCAGAAGATCTTCTTTGCCTTATTCACCAAGGCACAATTCCCCCACATTGTCAAAATGTGAAATGTTTGCTGGGGAGAAACCACCACAGGCAGATCAAGACCTGTTTACTAGAGAAACTGGAGGGTCTGTACAACTGGGTCTGTGCACTTTTGCGCACCAAGCATTCTCAATCTGGGTCCCCCTGCTTTAAATATTTAAAATAAATAAACACACAAATTCTTCAAGCCTTGCAGTTCTTCCATGCCTGTTGATTTCATCTCCCATGACTGGTACTGTTCTGGTCTTGAAGGATGAGGTTTTGTTAGTACATAGGTTAAGAGAATGCACAATGGCACATAGCCCCATACATGACTAGGAGATACCCTACTGCTAAATCCTGTGAGTTTGAGAGTTAGCTGGGGAATAGCTTTTTTTATAAAAAAAGAAACTTCAAGTGGAGCCAAATGGAACCAGCTGAGGTGACTACGTCCCTATCATTGCCGACTTAATTCCACATATCTTGTTCTTTGGAGAGAAAATGTAAAGATAACAGAAATAAATCAATGCTTTTGAAAAGCTGACACCCAAACGACATCTCATGCAGATTGTTCCATTTCCAGCTCCTTTCCGGCAGAGAAGATCTAATCTCAGCATCTTCTGATCCTTTTCCATAGTTCATTACTTTCTAATCACTTAGAGCCCTTATCAAAAAGAAGCTCTGAGCCTCTCTGACTGGAACAAATCCATAAATCAAAACCAGAGAGAGCTTCAGCGAGAATGCCTTTCCTTTCACATTTCACCTTCCTCTAAGACTGGGGGGGGGGGGGAAATGCAGTGTATGGATATATATGTGTGTGTGTAAGGATTCTAGTCATTCCTGACCAGAAATAGAGTTCCACCGAGCGTTTACTCCTTTGCAGGGTTTTGGTTCTTTTAGTGCAAAGCGGAACAACTAATCTGGATATGATTTCTTGAAGCTAGTCTCAAATGCTTGCCCTATGTCTTCCTCGTATAAAAATGCAAGGCTGTCATCACACAGCCCCCATTGGAAGATTTGTAGGGCTGAATTTGCGTGAAGAAATGGGGTTGAGAAAGTTAAAAGCAAGTTTAATAGTTGTCTGGAGTGGGAAGTGGAAGTTCTAGGGTGTCAATGTGGGTGGGGGAATGGGCAGGGGGCTGGTGAGCAGAGCAAGAAGGGGAACAGCACCTAATGTGTTTATAAATGGGCAAAAGTGGCTACAGTGGTACCTCAGGTTAAGTACTTAATTTGTTCCGGAGGTCCGTACTTAACCTGAAACTGTTCTTCCCAGGCGATTGATCTGATCTGGATGAGGTTGCATTCCCTCTGAAACAACCGGTTTGGAGTTTGGGGTGCTGCCCCTTTGCGGGTGGTGCTGTGGTCTAAACCACTGAGCCTCTTGGGCTTGCCGATTGGAAGGTTAGCGGTTCGAATCCCCACGACGGGGTGAGGTCCCGTTGCTCAGTCCCAGCTCCTGCCAACCTAGCAGTTTGAAAGCACACCAGTGCAAATAGATAAATAGGTACAGCTGCAGTAGGAAGGGAAATGGCATTTCCATGCGCTCTGGTTTCTGTCATGGTGTCCCGTTGCACCAGAAGCGGTTTAGTCATGACCTGGAAAGGTGTCTGTGGACAAATGCCGGCTCCCTCAGCCTGAAAGCAAAATGAGCACCACAACCTCATAGTCACCTTTGACTGGACTTAGCCGTCCAGGGGACCTTTACCTTTTCTTTTTTTTAACCTTACCTATCTTTGTCACTGGAAGCTCAAATGAACTCAGTGGCTAGGAGTGCTTTTTACAGTGGTACCTTTGGTTACAGATGCTTCAGGTTATAGACGCTTCAGGTTACAGACTCCACTAACCCAGAAATAGTACCTTGGGTTAAGAACTTTGCTTCAGGATAAGAACAGAAATCGCATAGCGGCAGCGCGGCAATAGCGGGAGGCCCCATTAGCTAAATTGGTACCTCAGGTTAAGAACAGTTTCAGGTTAAGAAGGGACCTCCAAAACAAATTAAGTTCTTAACCACTGTACTTTGGAATGAATTCTGGAGGTTCTCCTGATTCAGAAAGAATGAGGCATAGGCAAGATCTGAACAACAAATGAATAAAATAGGCAAAATTCACTCATCCCTTAACCCTTTAACAAAACAACAACAACAACAACAACAACAACAAAACCCCAACACAATATTGTAATCTGATTATTTTGGACCCCCAATTTCTTTTCAGTCTCTTACACCGGGCGTTTATACCTCTTGGATGGAAATCTCCTCCAGTCCAACACCAGCAAAGTGAAGGAAAGAGGTGTAAGATTCTTATTCTTCTACTGGAGGCATTGAGAGTACTTAACACTGTCCCTTTTAATTAGGAGCTCATTAATAAATCCGTCTTGTTCTCAAATCCCCACACACCATTGTACAGTAGTTCATTAGCTGAAGAAGAGGCAATTTAGATTTCCTCAGATAATAGCATCTGTCACTAATCACATTAAGAAACTATGCAGCAAGGTATCTGAAGCCAAACCAAGTGGCTGGCTCAAGGGGTCGGGGAACAGAAGCACAACCAGGGAGGAGACAGCCTCACTCTGACGAAGGTGGAGTGGGGGAAAGATACTTCTGAAAAACCTGAATGTCTCCCCAGATTTTAGAGCTCCAAATTAATTGGCTTTGCTTCCAACATGGAATACAAGCCTTGAAACTCATCCACTGTTCCATATTTTTATTTCTTACTTTCTACAGAACACTGTTCATGTGCAGATTGATGAAGCATTCCTTGGCTTCATTCACATCCTTCTCCCCTCCTCCACCAAATTAACCATAAGCATTGAACCATAGCACAAATTGTGGGCCAGTATAGGGATGTGGGTGGCGGTGCGGGTTAAACCACAGAGCCTAGGACTTGCCAATCAGAAGGTCGGCGGTTCGAATCCCCGCGACGGGGTGAGCTCCCGTTGCTCGGTCCCTGCTCCTGTCAACCTAGCAGTTCGAAAGCACGTCAAAGTGCAAGTAGATAAATAGGTACCGCTCTGGCGGGAAGGTAAACGGCATTTTTGTGCGCTGCTCTGGTTCGCCAGAAGCAGCTTAGTCATGCTGGTCACATGACCCGGAAGCTGTACGCGGGCTCCCTCGGCCAGTAAAGCGAGATGAGCACCGCAACCCCAGAGTTGGTCATGACTGGACCTAATGGTCAGGGGTCCCTTTACCTTTATAGGGGTCCAAGTGTTCAGCTACAACCCCAGAGCCCATGGTTCAAATCTCCACTCAGCCATTAAGCTCACTAAGTAACTTTGAGCCAGTCACCTTCTCTCAGCCTAACCTATCTCACAAGGGTGTAACACATTGTTATATACAATTTTGACTACCATACACATTTGTGCAAACAATTTCCCCAGATGCATATTATTTTCACAAGTTTTGTGTGCACTTTCCTCTAAAAACGCAGACAATGTTTTTGTGCAAATTGGTTGGAAAACTGCATCACAAAATTCGGATCTGTATATATTCTGAACTTGGCTGTGTTTTGGTTCTCATATCAACTCAGAAAGTGGGTTGAATAAATACAGCTATTATTATTATTATTATTATTATTATTATTATTATTATTATCATACCACGCCCATCCGACTGGGTTTCCCCATCCACTCTGGGCACCTTCCAGAAAATATAAAAACATAATAAAACATCAAACATTAAAAACTTCCCAATACAGGGCTGCCTTCAGATGTCTTCTAAAAGTTGTGTAGTTATTTATTTCCTTGACATCTGAAGGGAGGCTGTTCCATAGGGAGGGTACCACTACTGAGAAGGTCCTCTTCCTAGTTACATGTAATTTCACTTCTTACAGTGAGGGAACCACCAGAAAATCCTCAGAGGTGGACCTTTGTCTGGGCTGAGCAGTGGGGATGGAGACGCTCCTTCAGGTATACTGGACTGAAGCCATTTAGGGCTTTAAAGGTCAGCACCAACACTTTGAATTGTGCTTGGAAACATACTGGGAGCCAGGGGATGAAAACAGAATTGGAATTCTCCCTCTTCCCTAGTGGTTAACCTAGACCAGGCTTCCTCATCCTCAGCCCTCCAGATGTTTTGAGACTACAATTCCCATCATCCCTGTCCACGGGTCCTGCTAGCTAGGGAGTTGTAGGCCAAAAATATCTGGAGGGCCGAGGTTAAGGAAGCCTGACCTAAATCCAGCCACTTCAGAGTGCTCAGAGTGGTGGGTCAGGAGCAATAAATAATAATAAGGCGAGGACAGGGCAGATATCAGCAGTGGACCCTTCCAAGCAACTGGGGCAGTGGTGGATGCTCAAGAATGCCAGGTGGTGACAGCAGCTCTGATTCCAATGACGGAACCTGTAACCTTCTGTATGTAAAGTACATGCTCAACTAGAGCTATGGGCATTCATGCCAACATGGCATTTCTCACGCCTCAGACGTAGTAGGTTTTCATACCTTTTTTCACATTCTGGAGACTTGCTGTTAAAAGTCTCCATGCCAGATTTTGAAGGAGAAGCTGAAGGACACTCGAAAGCTACTGACTTGTCCCACAAAGTGCTTCTTCACTACTGCGAAATGAGGTAAATTAGGACAAGTACTTATCCATTTTTGTGAAGTCCTGGATTAAATACACACACACACACACACACACACACGGGTCGTCTAGCAAATTTAGGTTTTAATACCTATTTGGAAGCTACTAATTACATTTAAATTGCAAAATGAAAACCAAGCACTTCATCTCCAAGTCATCCAGAACCATTAGAGCAAATGTGCATTTTTAATGGTCCGTGTGCATTACAGTGGTGCCTCGCAAGACGAAATTAATCCGTTCCGCGAGTCTCTTCGTCTAGCAGTTTTTTCGTCTTGCGAAGCAACCCTATTAGCGGCTTAGCGGATTAGCGCTATTAGCGGTTTAGCGGCTATTAAAGGCTTAGCGGCTTAGCGGCTAAAAGGCTATTAGCGGCTTAGCGGCTTAGAAAAAGGGGGGGAGCGGAAAAAAATCGGAACACTTGCAAGACATTTTCGTCTTGCAAAGCAAGCCCATAGTGAAAATCGTCTTGCGAAGCAGCTCAAAAACGGAAAACTCTTTCATCTAGCGGGTTTTCCATCATGCGAGGCATTCGTCTTGCGGGGCACCACTGTATTTATGTAAAGAAGAAGCAAAAAAAAAAAGAGATTAATGGACACTGAGGAACAATAAGAGTTCATTGCCTTGACATCATCTCATTGTCTGACTCAAGCTCCTAGTCCATAAGACTAAGTTTTCACAAGCTTCAATTAAGTCCAGTTCCCTGCCCATTACAGTATTTGAGTTCTCTTCTCCATCCAGCCAAGTGGGAAGTTACGATGCAAGGCTTTTTGTTGCATAATGGAAGTTTAGCCATAATAATGAGCATTGAACGAGTGCAATACCATCTGACATTCCACAAGTGAGCATGCTTGCAAAACCATATTCTCATGCCTAACGTTGCAGTCTGAGCTCCACTCCAAAGAGTTGATTCCATCTGCTGCATTTGTTTGATTTGCAATAGCCTGTCCTCTGCCATTTTAAAAGTCCAATATGGTGTTTGTTCTCGAGCTTGAAAAACATCCCATTGCCCTACAAGCTGTTACCGACATTTCAAACAGAGCCTCACTAGTTGCAGGCTGTGCACTACATCAATTCATTTGTTTCCAGAGTTTCAAGTGTGAATACTCGGCAGAACTTCAAAATTTGCAAACTACAAAAAAGGAGGTGGCTAAAAAAACAGCCCACTGAAGACTGAGTGGGCATGGGAAGCTGGAGATTTGTTTGGGAGGAGAGGGGAATGAAGGAAAAGAAATCTGAAGGAACACTCTGCATTGAATGAAAATCTTAGTCAAGCTTTACTGCATGGGTTTTATTCTAATTCCTGTCTTGGTCATTATCTTGATGAGAAGAGAGGAGGTTTTTTACCGTTTCCATTAAAAATACAGTTCTCACATATTATATGCATTATTCTATAAGCATACTATACATTCGAACAAGTTTCCTGAAGAAACCAGCTCTAGGGGAAGGGGAGATCTTCCAAGATGCACCATGCTGTTCCAAAGTGACTCACTGTGGGGGCAGCAGATCATCAGAAGCCTAATTAAAACAGCACATCACATATTACGTGCATGTGGCGTCTGTGCTGAATCAGCTCACTTTTATGGCTAGACGCATCCGTCCTTTCTCTTCCCATCACTAACATGACTGATTTGCCTAATGGAATTTGACAAGGAAGCTCTGTCTTGGTTATCAGGCTGGAGAAGGAATCTCAAGGGGGATGCGGCAGCTGTGAGGGTGCGGATGTGTGTGAGTTTGCATACATAGTCATTCGATGCACCAAAATATTTTGGTACTGGAGGCAAAAGACCAGATAAGAACATAAGAAGTGCCCTGCTGGATCAGCAATGGCACATTGAGTCCAGCATCCTCTTCTCACAGTGGCCACCCAGGTGCCTGTAGTAAACCCTCAAGCAGAGCCCAAGAACAAGAGCACTGTCCACTCCTGTCATTGGCTCTAGCTGCACCTGTGGTTGGGCTCCCTGCCTTTCTCCCCAGCAGTCCCAATGGGCACCTGTCACTACTGACTGGTGCTAGTGAAGATGTTTCAGTGATTTCTTGCTCTCAGTGAGATGCCTGACTCTTGTGAAGTCCTCCACTCCTGTTACATAATAGTTCTGGATCAATAAACGTGCTTGCGTTGCAGCTTTTTGAAGCAAGCATTCTGGTCGGAGTGGTGGGGACTCCACCTCTGTTAGGTATAATGGTTTAATTGTACATTGAAATGGAAAATGGCTCTGTATGTGTATTGCTAGAGGGAACATTGGTAAATTCCGCTGAAGCTACTTAATAGCTCCCTGAGTGCCTAATAGGTTGATAGTTAACTGAGGATGTATCTCTGCTGCTCTCTCATGTGGTGTTTAACTTAGATCACATGGGAGCTGTATACAGTTGCAAATCTCCATTTTATGGGAGTTCTTTTGGTTCTCAAGCCACTGATGTCAAATGTGTGCTTTGATTGAGAACAGCCTCAGGCTAGAATGGAGAAAAGGTTTTGATTTCAGGTCCGTTTGAAGTAATTTCATATTTTTAAGATGCTGAACCTGTGCTTAGACAAGCACATGATTTTATGCAGCTATTTGAATGTATCATTATTGCTTTAAATCTGTTTTGGAACAAGTTCTGTTAGTAAAGCTTTGGAACCATATTATTTGCCTGGGCAATTTTTATTCCAAGAAGAGTCCGTTCTTATTCATCCAATTGCTTCCGTATGTGCAATATCAATAACTGCAATAACCTCCACCTGGCAGCACTGGAGTTCCTCCAGTAAGCCTCCCCCCCCGCACCCCACCCACTGCAGCCTGTTCCCCAAGGTCCTTGATCTGTAGGGTGGCTGGTTTCTCCTCCAAGGACTCATCTGTCAAATTCTGGGTCAGTGGCGGGCATAACAATAATCAGCCACTCAGGTTGTTATCAGGCCAAAAAAAGTGGATGTTTCTTCAAAAACAAATAACTATTCATAGATTGATGGATGATATGAAAACTAAATACAGTGGTACTTCAGGTTACATATGCTTCAGGTTACATACGCTTCAGGTTACAGACTCCGCTAGCCCAGAAATAGTGCTTCAGGTTAAGAACTTTGCTGCAGGATGAGAACAGAAATCGTGCTCCGGCGGCGCAGAGGCAGCAGGAGGCCCCATTAGCTAAAGTGGTGCTTCAAGTTAAGAACAGTTTCAGGTTAAGAACAGACCTCCAGAACGAACTAAGTACTTAACCCGAGGTACCAGTGTATCATCCATTCTATCCTTGGCTGTTGTAGCTCTCTCTCTCCCCCCCCCCCCTTGCAAAGTAGCAATAATTTTCTTTGGCAGAAGGCTGCTCTCTAGTTGGCTGCTGCCAGACAGAGCAAATGACAAATGGCTTATTTGCAGACAGCTGCAACTGCAGAGGAACTGGATAAGGTCAGGTGCGAGAGGAGGCCACAGCGTTAGTTCCTCAAAATGCAACACAGGCCAAGGTGACTTGAATGACCTTTCACTGAAGAAATTTGCAAAAATGTTTTAACCCCCCCCCTCAAATGACACACCATACCCTTCAACATTTCTCCAATGAAAATAGGGATGTCCTGTTCCATAATAATAATTTTACTCTATATACTCCACCCATCTGAGTTGCTCCAGCTACTCTAGACAGCTTCCAACATATATAAAAACATAATAAAACATTAAGTATTTTAAAACTTCCCTTTGCAGGGCTGTCTTCACATGGCTTGGGGGCTGGATAACTCCATACCCTCCAACATTTCTCTGACGAAAATAGGGAAGCGGGACGTTCCAGGATCAAATCAGAAACTGGGATGGCTTCTGTAAATCCAGGACTGTTCCTGGAAAATAGGGACACTTGGAGGGTCTGACACACCCTACTGTGCCATGCCTTCAACCACCAATTTTTGGGTGTCCTAATAAACGTCTTCAGAATATCAGCCAATTTATTGCACTGGACTGATGTCTCACTTATTCTATGTCTCAGCAGCAGTTTCTTAAATGCAATGGGTGGGCAAGGAGCCTTTGGAAACAAAAAGGCCTAAGGCTGAACTGAAAAAGGGAGAATGAATGAAAAATCCTCTCACCTTGATCATACTCTACCATAATATTGGCATACACCATGGCAATGAAATGAATGAAGTTAATCAACATGGCTCCAAAGTGCAACCAATTACAATATGCAGTATGCATAGCCGTAGAGCATAAAGGTATAGACTGATTACTGGGCTCTGTGTCTTTGTGCTTGGGGGAGTCCCTGAAATTTGGAACACGCACAAAATGTACCTGCTTTACACCAGCCCTTAATTACAGGCACTGATTACCAATTAAATCAATAGTCTAGTGCTTTTTAATTAGATCTGGAACTGCTTGACAAAGTGGGATTGGCAGGGCTTGTTTTAACCCTACTGGTTGCTTTAAAAATGCTAATTTCTGATTTTAAAAAACTACTACAAAGATCCATCAGCATTCTTTGGCTTTTTATGCAAATCATTGCAGATATGACTATTGCCTTCTAAGCTTTCCTCGCACAGGCGCAAAGACATTTGGAACAGATTTATTGCTGGGTTAGTGTCATGTCATGGAATCATAGAGTTGTAAAAGGCCGAAACTGTCATTTCCTGGGGCAGGAAACCACTATGGTGTATGTCTTCTTGGGGGTCTGGCCCACAGAAATGACCAAACAAACATGTTAGGAATGGAAGCACATACTGAGAAGGGACACTGATTAAGCTTTAGAATGTTGTCACAACTATAACTGGGGAATCCACAAACAGACAAGTTTGTTAATTTCAGTTTCTTATTTTTTTGGAATCTGAAGTTCTGTTCTGAACATTTCTGGATCAGTTTGCCATTTATTTTTTTAAGTCATTCATCAGCATTTTTGTGTGAATTTCCCCTGCTATACACATTTTAATATGTAATTTCCCTTAATATACATATTTTTGCAAAGCCATTTCCCCATATATAATGCATTTCTGTATTTTACCTTCACAAATGTATGCCTCTATATGCACATGTGATCCTTGTATCTGCATCTTTGTACTCCTTACTTGCAGAATTTGGAGAAGAGAAGTGCAAATTTCAGAGGACAGCTGTGTTTCACCTTGCATATTTTGGAAAAATTTGGACTTGTCTTTAAGTGTCAACTGAGTTGAATTTCTCCCCCATCCATAACAGGAAGTCTGTACACAACTGCCTTATTTGAAGCATCTCCATTGGCAGTGAAGCAGGGATGGAGGCCTCCAGATGTTGTTGGACTCAAGGTCACAATGGCTCCAGCCAGCATGCTTAACAGTCAGGGATGATGGGTGTTGTTGTTCAATAACAGCTGGAAAAACACAGCTTCCCCATCCCTGCATTAAAGTACTCCTAGTTACTGGAGTGTCTCTTCCAATGCCGACTGGCCATTGGCTCTCCTCCCTATAATCTGCCACAAAGGCCAGCTTCCAGTCCAGGTTAATAACACACTACAACAAACAAACAAACAAACAAACAAACAAACAAACAAACAAACAAACGCAACCCTTTTCTGCCAGTTCCATGTAGTCAATCACCTTCATCTGCCATTCTTCCAGAGTGGGTAGATCTTGTGTCTTCCAATACTTTGCAATAAGTATTCTTGCTGCTGTTGTTGCATACATAAAAACAGTTCTATCCTTCTTTGGCACCAATTGGCTGACAATGCCCAGGAGAAAGGCCTCTGGTTTCTTCAGGAAGGTATACTTAAATACCTTTTTCAATTCATTATATATCATTTCCCAGAAGGCCTTAATCTTTGGGCACGTCCACCAAAGGTGAAAGAATGTACCTTCAGTTTCTTTACATTTCCAGCATTTATTATCGGGCAAATGATAAATTTTTGCAAGCTTGACTGGGGTCATGTACCCCACACAACCCTGACATTATAGTTTGTATGGCTGTATTTTTTCAGTACAGTAATTGTGCAGACTCCATAGGGTTGAGGTGTCTTCACCCTCCCTCCAAAGCTTGTTGGGATGTGGCTGAGACCCCCCCCCCCAATCTTGAGGGGCTGGGCCATGTGGTGGTGGCAGGCCTTGCTGGGCCTTTCCATGGCAATTGGGCCTTGGTGGTCTAGATGATTTGCAGCTGTCTCCCTCATCTCTCCTCCAGAAGTGGCTAATGGTACGTTCAGAAATAGGGCTTATTGTACTTGTTTCCCTGCCTACCTTGCTAGCAGTTCCATCCTGGCTTCAAACTTTTAAACTCCATTACCTGCTCAGTACAGTGGTACCTCGGGTTAAGTACTTAATTCGTTCCAGAGGTCTCTTCTTAACCTGAAACTGTTCTTAACCTGAAGCACCATTTTAGCTAATGGGGCCTCCTGCTGCCGCCACGCCGCTGGAGCGCAATTTCTGTTCTCATCCTGAAGCAAAGTTCTTAACCTGAAGCTCTATTTCTGGGTTAGTGGAGTCTGTAACCTGAAGCATCTGTAACCTGAAGCATATGTAACCCAAGATACCCCTGTAATGGAAATAGATTTGCTTCATTCACACCAGTGAACATGGTGTGACACAGCAGCAAACATCACCAGACATGTCGGCACTCCCCTACCCTTTATGCACATGTGCGCACCTGTTTTTGGGTGACAATTCCCGTAAGTCCTAGCCAATGTTGCCCAAAGGTGATGGGCATTCTGCTAGACCAGGGGCTTCATCCAGGTGTCTGTGGAGAGCCTGAAGGACAACAGGAGCAGCAGCTGTGAACAGTGGGTGCTCCATCATTCATAGAGGCTGGTGTTCCACCTGGAAGATGGGGTGGATAAACACAACAGGCCCCCACCCCAGTGTCCCACCTGCATGGCTGCTTAGGCTGACAACCCCGGTGCAACCCTGCAGTGGTGGCATTGTGGGTGGAGCACCTACAAGGGCTCTGCTCCTATTGCCCGAAGCGGCTGCTTCAGTCTGCCTCATGGGCACTCTGGCCCTGCAAGAGGCACACCCACCACATCCAATAGCCATTGTTTAATTGCTTCTTTTATTCATTACATTGCATTTTGTTGTATTGCAATACAAATTCTATGGAAAAGTGCACAACACCGGTCTTGAAAGACCTACACTGGCTCCCAGTATGTTTCCGAGCACAATTCAAACTGTTGGTGCTGACTTTTAAAGCCCGAAACGGCCTCGGTACTGTATAGCTGAAGGAGAGTCTCCACCCCCATCATTCTGCCTGGACACTGAGGTCCAGTGCTGAGGGCCTTCTGGTGGTTCCCTCGCTGCGAGAAGTCAAGTTACCAGAACCAGGCAGAGGGCCTTCTTGGTAGTGGTACCTGCCCTGTAGAACGCCCTCCCACCAGATGTCAAAGAGAAAAACAACTGCCAAACTTTTAGAAGACATCTGAAGGCAGCCCTGTTTAGGGAAGCTTTTAATGTTTAATAGATTATTGTATTTTAATATTCTGTTGCCAATGTGGTGTAGTGGTTAAGAGCGGTAGACTCGTAATCTGCTGAACCAGGTTCGCGTCTCTGCTCCTCCACATGCAGCTGCTGGGTGACCTTGGGCTAGTCACACTTCTCTGAAGTCTCTCAGCCCCACTCACCTCACAGAGTGTTTGTTGTGGGAGAAGAAGGGAAAGGAGACTGTTAGCCGCTTTGAGACTCCTTCGGGTAGTGATAAAGTGGGATATCAAATCCAAACTCCTGTTGGAAGCTGCCCAGAGTGGGCGGGATATAAACAACAACAACAACAACAACAACAATTCTTATTCTTATTCTTATTCTTATTACCACAGTTGCTACAACAGACGGGAATATACCGTAATTAAGCAGCTCCCCAAGAACCTCAGCAATTTCCAAGTGTTCCATGAGGGTGGGAAGTTTGGAAACCACTGTCGTAGTCTGATAAAATCTGGAGGGCCACAGGTTCTAGGGCTTCTTTGCTCCAAGTTAGCAGAGAACAACCTCTTCTATGGCAATCCTTCTGTTATTTGAAGAGGGCTATCTTGTCTCCCCAACAGGTTCAGAATACCCAGCTACTTCAGCCTTTCCTCATAAGAATTGTTTTCTATGCCCGGGGAGAGGAATTCGGTGAAATGAATGGGGAAGGTCCCATGCATCTATTTGAGTGAGTAATGGTAAGGAAAGAGTTGGGGTGGGGATTCGAAGTCTCGGCAAACACATTTGGATGATTATACTGTTTGACTTGTGGGCACGTTTAATGAGTTCCTGGAGAAGCAATTGTACATCCTCGTCGAGATGCGTGGAATGAATGCAAAACCTTCTGCAGCCGGCAATTCCATCAGAAAGTGGGGGAGCCAGATGTTTTTGTGAATCTTGCCACTAATGAGCCGCAAGTGCTGCAGTTTCCCGGCTCCTCTCCCGCCACACATGCATTGTAAGGGAAAATTATGAATTTTTAAATGCCACCCCCAAACAAATTGTTTCTGATTACACTTAGACCTTCAAAAGGAAGTGAGGACATAAATTTGGGAGATTAATAGCATAATATCAGAGGCTTGCCTCACTGCTAAACTCGAATAACTTAGCTCAATAAATCCTGCAGCAGAAAGCATCTGACACACAACACAAGTGGTGCCAAAGATGAGCCAGGGATGCTGGAGGAATTCAAAGCAGAGGGGGCTTCGTAGCAACAGTGAACAAGGCAAAAATTACAAGGTAATGGAAAACACAGCAGGAGGCTCTCCAACCCTGCGATTAGCTAACTCCTGCCATGATTGCTGAAGAAATTGCTTAGCTTTATGTAATCAACAGATGCTGTTTCTCCACCATGCATTTTCATTCTGCAAAGCACAAAGGCAATTTAATTAGATGAGAGGAGCTACCCTGTGCGGCCGAGGCTTCAAGCTGAGCCAGGGGTTGGCCTGGAAACATGGGCGTTACAGGATGGAGCCAGGCCAATGGGAGTCTTCAGCATAAGCCACGCCCCCTGTGGCCATGTTTAACCAGATTACAGAAGCTACCAGAGTTCATGTGCCCAGTCTCCCAGTTGCAAAATTTACTAGCATGAGTTTGGCCAAACTGCGGGAGGCCGTGGAAGACAGAAGTGCCTGGCGTGCTCTGGTCCATGGGGTCACGAAGAGTCGGACACGACTAAATGACTAAACAACAACAAAATGCTTGTCTTCAATGTAAGATGGTCATTATTGGGCTCTTCTCCTTCTTTGGCTGAGATTCTGACCTTAGCTTTATAAAAACTCTCCTTCTCTGCCACCCACTGAGGTGCATTTGCCTGGCATGGGATTTGGGGCAACATGGGAGGAGATGACAATTAGGAGAAAATATAGAAATCTTGGATGTGTGTGTGTATATATATATATACATGTGCGCACAGAGATATCTTCTTCCTTTCTTAGCCCTGTCCAATTCATCTACCTCTGAATTGTCATTTTCTTTGAGTCGACTCGAATATTATCTACTGTCAGGGACCGTGCTGAAGAGGGCTGCACTAAGGAAGAATGGTGGGAGCTTCCCCCTCTCCCTCCCCCCCGCTCCTGATCAGGATCCTGAATCTTCCCAGGAGCAGGAGGACACTATAGATTTGGAACAGTGGTTTGCAGAGGGGCATAGTTCAGAAGGCAGAAGCTGGGAAATACTGGATGGGGAACTGCTAGGAAGAGAAGCACTGGGAGAGAGAGAGTTAACAGACTCATTGTCTCTGGAAAGCATCCATCCGCTCAGCCCAGGGTATAGCAGATAAGGTGGCAGCACAGAAAGCACAGTGGTTACGAGATCAAGTTACAAGACGTGGTAGGGACGTGGGTGACTAGGGAGGAAGTGGGTGGAACCCTTAATTGGGAGCACCTTCATTCCTAGGAAATTGATTCTTTGTTCTCTCGCTGTGATCATTAAAGGTTATAACCGGTAAGAAGCCTCCTTTCTCTTTGTTCTCCCAAAGGGTGGTGGGGGAGGAAGCTGATTCCCTGATATACCACAATGGTTGCTCTTCTGTAAACATACATTGTTTGGATTTCATTATCTGAGCTGTGCCGAGGGGGCTGTCTTTTGGGATGGGCTCTCTTAACTATTGCTTTGGAAAGCCAAGAAGGCATCATCTCACTCCCATCACGGGTCCCCCTACATCCTGGATCTCTCCACAATATCTCATTACTGCTGTGTGCTTGACTGAGGAGAGAAGTCCAGTTTCCAGATACACATTGTTTTGCTTATCCAGGGATGTTCATATAGATGTACCTGTGTTCAGGTTCTCAGTTATATGCATTATGCTTCTGAATATCAGTTGTTGGGAATAGCAGGAGGGCAGAGTGCTCTTGTGTATGGATCCTGCTTCTGGGCTTCCCATAGGCTTTGCCTCTCAGCCATTCTGGCTCCACCTCTTGATTATCTCCCTGCCTTCTGCCCTCCAGTCCCAATGGGTAGCAGCCACCACTGCCTGAGAGTTCATAAATCAAAGAATGACATACAATGAATCTCCAGCCCCATTGTTCAGCCCAGACACTGAGGTCCAGCTCCGAGGGTCTTCTCGCGGTCCCCTCACTGTGAGAAGCGAAGTTACAGGGAACCAGGCAGAGGGCCTTCTCGGTAGTGGCACCTGCCCTGTGGAACACCCTCCCATCAGATATCAAGGAAATAAACAACTATCTGACTTTTAAGGGAAATTTTTAATGTTTGATGTTTTGTTGTATTTTTAATATTCTATTGGGAGCCAGCCAGAGTGCCCGGGGATACCTAGCCAGATAGGTGGGGTATAAATAATAAATTATTGTTATTATAAAATAAATATATAACCATAGGAATTGGGGGTGAGTGGTGGAATCACTTATGTGAATTGCTCTAAAGAGGACAATCCCAGAGCTTTGGTGTCCAACATGACCTTCTCTTCTAGTTTGCAGCTTTTAAGAGCAGATGCTTGTAGCTTGGAATTTGCACTCTGGCACTGGCTGTGCTGACTTCCAAACCATCAGATGAAGGCATGTTGCCACCACAGCAGAAAATAGATGGAGCACATCAGAAGAAGAGAGATTTCAGAAGACTTTACAATAATGAGATCAGGTGGGAGAGACACTTTTATACAAAAAATGGATAAAATAGCAGGAAGAAAGAGCTACCTAATATGACATAAAAGTGTTTCCTTTGCCTAAATAAGGTTGAAAACTTCCGTTTATAAATTAATGACCTTAGAATTCTAATGAATGGTTTGAGTCGTAATTGCTGGATTTTCTCAACTAACCGCGGAGGAATTTTATATTTATGAAGTACTAGTTTTCCATAAATACAGAGCTTTGTTAATGAGCACTGGGACTGATTAATTAACAGTCAGATGGAGATAAATAAGGAATTTAAAAGCCACTGTTTGTTCATTAAAAACAATATCAGGGGAAAGAAGACCAGGAGATAAAAACACACACACCAAAACCTCTCTCTTTTTTAAATTGCTGATTAACCCAGTTGATTTTTTTTATGAGCTTCATTTTAATTAGTGCCATTTAGTGTAATTACTGGCAAAACAATATACAGAAAGTTAAATATTATTTATTGTGAGCAGGATGGACTTAAAAGGAAGTAGAAGGCAGTGTGAACATGGAGCCATTGGGTAACCTTGAGCCAGTATTTTCCAAACATTACATACCAATGGCATTCCCTGCCTCTTTTCTCTCCTGGATTAAAACCAGAGGTAGGCTTTTCTCAGGGCTGGCCCCTGGTTTTGCTTGTCCTTAGGGACGTGGGTGGTGCTGTGGGTTAAACCACAGAGCCTAGGACTTGCCGATCAGAAGGTCGGCGGTTCGAATCCCCGTGACAGGGTGAGCTCCTATTGCTCGGTCTCTGCTCCTGCCAACCTAGCAGTTTGAAAGCATATCAAAGTACAAGTAGATAAATATATACCATTCCAGCGGGAAGTTGGATGGTGTTTCCGTGCGCTGCTCTGGTTCGCCAGAAGCGGCTTAGTCATGCTGGCCACCTGACCCGGAAGCTGTATGCCGGCTCCCTCGGCCAATAAAGTGAGATGAGCACCACAACCCCAGAGTCACCTACGACTGGACCTAATGGTCAGGGGTCCCTTTACCTTTACCTTTTAGACTCCAATAACAAATGTCCCAAGCCCTACAGCCAGCAAGGGAGGTCTTTGTGGTGGTACCACCACTTGATAGTAAGTAGTGTTGTAAGACAACATAGTTTTCTATCCCACTTCATATTTGTCATATGCAATTCTATTTCTGTTCAATTGCAGTTTGCCTTCTGCCCAAGACTAGGTTATTCATCCTGCTATCGACTGGCTGTGGTGAAATTACGTAAGTTATGTAATAAAATTGTCTTTATGTTATTGCATGCCATCCATTTCAATGCAAAGGAGATGAAGGTCAAATTGGGGGGAAGGGAACTATAATCAAGTACTGTTTGTGAACTGAAAGGCAGCAGCAGCAGCAACAGTAAATTCCGACTGCTTTTTGCTGGATTATTCTCTGTTCTAGACATGGGACCAATGTAGCACCCTGCTTGTGGTTAACGCTTAGCTGGAATGAAATATTCAACACAGCAATAGAGAAATTAAAATAATAATTTATTTGTCAGACAAATAAATGAGACACACAGTGGTATATGGATACCAAAGCTCTGCCCTTCCAGCCCTGATGGCCAGCACTTATATTCCCTCAGCCCAGCCCCCTTGCTCCTCCTTTGGCTGCCTCTGTCCAATCAGCCTGGTTGAAATTCCTATTGGCTGTTTGCTAGAACCAATCATAAAAGATACACCCATTTCCTATTACCTTTTATGGGAGACAAAGAGCTATATTTCCTTCTATCCATAAATGGCAGACAAGTAGCCATATATCTTACATTTGCCTCGACCAGGCACCTTAATTACCAGATAACCTTTGGCCCCTGCTGCCCTATTACCCTATTCACTCCAAAACAGATGGCTAATGGTTCTAATTTTATTTTAAACAGAGATCTTGGGTTCACCTTCTCACACACCATCAATGAAATAAGAATCTAACATAAGAATCTAACATTTCTTACTTTCTAAATCCTTTGCATAATTACATTTAAGCCAATATATTTCATACATAACATAGATAGATTTTTAGAAGGAAAGGTCTTTTCAAAGTAAAAAGGACTCAGTAAAACATCTTCGAAAGCAGCCTCTTTAGTTTACAACTCCTTTCCCTAGCCAGCTGCTGTTTCTATTAGCTTTTGCCCTTTAACCTTAGGAAGATGTGGCTCAAGTTTAATGGGAGGCACAGGGTATTTCTGTTAAACAATAAATCTCACTATTTACCAACTCTTAATTGTGTCTTTGCAGCTTGATTGTATTCTGTAATTTGTATGGTCAGTGTGACCTTTTGCTCCTAGCCTGTAATTTCCTTTTACAACCCTGAGGCACTCGTCTCCTGCTAATGCTAATACAAATCAGAGGGGCCCTGTTTAGGAAGATAAACATCTGCCAAAGCACCCAGCTGGTTTCTGCCTGGCATGAGAGATACAAACATTTACAAATATATATTTTAAAGCACATTTTAAAATGCAGGTCTTCATCAGATGCCTCACCATGAGACCGAGTCATCTAGTCCAGTGCCTTGCATGGGGGAAAGGACTGTACAGTCATACCTCGGGTTACAGACGCTTCAGGTTGCTTTTTTTGGGTTGTGGACTGCCAAAACCTGGAAGTACTGGAATGGGTTACTTCTGGGTTTTAAGGGTCGAGCATGCGCAGAAGCGCTAAATCGCACTTTGCCCATGCACAGAAGTGCCGAATCACAACCCACGCATGCGCAGATGCACATATGCAGGTTGCGAACACTGCGGGTTGCAAACGTGCATCCCGCACAGATTACATTCACAACCAGAGCATCCACTGTATGCTGATACAGTGGTGCCCTGCAAGACGAATGCCTCGCAAGACGGTAAACTTGCTAGATGAAAGAGTTTTCCGTTTTGGAAGTGCTTCGCAAAACGAATTTCCTATGGGCTTGCTTCGCAAGAATCATAGAATCATAGAATCATAGAATCATAGAATCATAGAGTTGGAAGAGACCACAAGGGCCATCGAGTCCAACCCCCTGCCAAGCAGGAAACACCATCAGAGCACTCCTGACATATGGTTGTCAAGCCTCTGCTTAAAGACCTCCAAAGTAGGAGACTCCACCACACTCCTTGGCAGCAAATTCCACTGTCGAACAGCTCTTACTGTCAGGAAGTTCTTCCTAATGTTTAGATGGAATCTTCTTTCTTGTAGTTTGGATCCATTGCTCCGTGTCCGCTTCTCTGGAGCAGCAGAAAACAACCTTTCTCCCTCCTCTATGTGACATCCTTTTATATATTTGAACATGGCTATCATATCACCCCTTAACCTCCTCTTCTCCAGGCTAAACATGCCCAGCTCCCTTAGCCGTTCCTCATAAGGCATCGTTTCCAGGCCTTTGACCATTTTGGTTGCCCTCCTCTGGACACGTTCCAGTTTGTCAGTGTCCTTCTTGAACTGTGGTGCCCAGAACTGGACACAGTACTCCAGGTGAGGTCTGACCAGAGCAGAATACAGTGGCACTATTACTTCCCTTGATCTAGATGCTATACTCCTATTGATGCATCCCAGAATTGCATTGGCTTTTTTAGCTGCCGCGTCACACTGTTGGCTCAAGATGACAATGTCTTGCGAGTTCCTGCTGGTTTTTTTCCTCCCCCCCTTTTCTAAGCCGCTAAGCCGCTTATCAGCTGATCCGATCAGCAGATAAGCCGCTAAAAGCCGCTAAAAGCCGCTAAAAGCCGCTAATAGCCGCTAATAGCGCTAATCCACTAATCCGTCAATGGGCTTGCTTCGCAAGACGAAAAAACCGCTAGACGAAGAGAATCACAGAACGGATTCTTTTCGTCTTGCGAGGCACCACTGTATACCACACCAAATCTCTTCTATTTACTCCTATGATTTTCTGGGTTAATGGGGTTGCAAGCTGATTATTTCTGGAACAAATTAACATGGAAATGAGCACTAAATTTCCACTACATTCTGCTAGGTTTCCAGAAGTGGTTTTTATGTCATGAGAAACCTCAAATATAATGCGCAAATGAACACTTAGGGAAACGGCAGGAAAGTGGAATAAACTGCTGTGTGAATGCAGCCCAAGTGAGTGAGGGATCTCCCCACTCTGAACATTACATTTCTGTCCATCCAAACATGTCCCTAGCCCCTGGCTTCACAGTCTCCTCTTCATGTTTCCAGCAGCACTTCTTCCAATGTTCATATCCTGCATATTAGATGCTTTGCCATGTTATTTAAAATGTATTCAGAGAGCTCTGCCTAAATCTTTTAATCCCATTTGATCTACAAACACAGCAGCAACATGACAGGTTGGATTAGCACATTTGGGCCTATGAGAAATTATAGATCTCAAGCCCGGTTACAAGGAAACCGACAGCTGCAGCTTCAGATAGAGTTTCTCTCCCTTCCTCCCCCCCCCTACCCGTGCCTTTCATTTGTAACCCTGAGCTAGACATGAGTAAAGCCTCTCCCTGCATCTCAACTTGATTGAAAGACAGGCATGTGGGAATAAAAAAGGGAAAGAAATAAGGAACGCTTTCTAAGCAACAGGCTCAGCAAGAGATTGATTTTCTGTCGGAGCTTTGAGGCGTCTCCAAGACGCTTCTTGAGATCACTTAATGTGGATTAGTTAACCCTAGACATGTTTTTAGCTACTCTTTCATACAAACAATAATCAGGGTGCTTTCCATACAGATCTGCCTGCTTCAGTCTGGTTCATGGGCTCCTACGTCCTGCAGACATTACAAATAGTTTCACTCCAAACCCATGTGGGTCCCAGAATTACTCCCCAAGAACGTGAGCCAACGGTGTGTTAGAATTGTTCAGAGGAATCCCTGATCTGGATCTTGTGTGGAAATAAATGAGCTTTCCACCCCCAAGAACGTGTTTCAAAGCTTTGCTGCAGAGCAGTTTCAAAACTACTTTACAAAGAACAAAATACAAAGTAACACATCGCACTCAAGTAGCAACATGGTTCAGTCCTTTTGGTCCTTTAACACTCTCCAAGAACTTCTCTCTCTGATCCCAGAGAGAGACTCCATTATGCTGGAAGCTCCTTTTCCCAACACGCTGAGCGGATGATCTCTCTGCTGGCTTCCCACAACATAGAGACTTCAGACTTCTCAGGTTTCAACTTCCTGCTGACAATAGCTGCTTGGATTTACCATATTACCTATAGTAAAAGCTCCTTCTCTGACACAAACCTCTATTTAAAAGCATTTTAAATGCAATGCATTCAAACACACGTTATGCACGTTAAATTTTTATATCTTTAACATAGTGTGTCATGCATGCGATGCAATGGTGAGACGAACCACTTAAACTAGGGGTGGGACACCTCCATTTTGTGTGGTGCTGCCTGCAAGTTGGGAGCCATGGGTCTACAGCAACTGACCCATCTGGACAAGAAAGTAAAAACCAGGACACCCTGAAAGTTGCTGGTTGTTGATCTTATTTTAGGAAGACCCCCAAAATATGCAGATTTTTGATAATATGTTTTGTTTAAAAAGTAGTAAAATCATGGTGAGAATTCCAGCTAAATGTTGCTGCTGCTTATTTCTGGCAAAATATTCTGTAATAAAATTTATGTTTGGAGCTACGAAGAAGTGGAAGGACCGAGGCTGCATTCACACAGCAGTTTATTCTGTTTCCATAACTGTTGTTTCCGTAACTATTTCCATATTATAATAGAGCTTCCACACAATGGAAAAATCACGTCTAGAAATCTGGTGGAATAAAGCACAACTTTAGTACTCGTTCCCATGTCATTCCTTCCAGGGCAAAAAAAGGTTTTGTGTAGGCCTGTGAACTGGTCAAGGCCCAGCAAAGTTTCTACATAAAGTGGCTTTTCTGCTGCTTGTGTTGCCTCACACTCCCCAGACTTGCCCTCTTCCCTCAACAGTGGTTCTGAAGAGTTGGGCAATCCTGAAGAGTTCAAGGAAGGCTTAGGCATAAATGAGCCATTCCATTTCAGTTCCCTATGTTTCCCATTTTTCCAGTTACCTCTCCATATTTCCACAGCAGCTGAGGGGGCAGGGGAGAGGGAAGTGATCACGAAAATTGTCAGCATTTTAGAGAGTATTTCTAAGCATATTTTGTATGCAGTTTTTTTTTTACTTAACTATACATTTTTGCAAGCAATTTCCCTTAATATACCGTATTTTTCCGTGTTTTTTCTCTAAAAAACAACGTCCAGAATTTGGGGGCGTCTTATACATGGGGGCCATCTCCCCCCATTTTCTTAAATTGGAGTCCCCCAAAATAGGGGGTGTCTTATACATGGGGGCGTCTTATAGATGGAAAAAATACGGTAATTAATTTTGTATGGCATTTTTTACCAAATGCACAAATTTTTATGCACACTTCCCCCTAATATACAAATATCTTTGTTCACATTGGTTGGCAAATAAAATTCTGAGGAGCACGTGTCTCGGATAGCTCTGTTTCAGTTCATGCATTGATGTGGGAAGTGTGAATCAGGTAGCTTCTCATTAAATTGCAGCAAAATTCAGATTTCCCTCCTGTTCCTTTTTGTGCCTCACGAGCCAGGGTTTCCTATTTCCAAGGATGCTATTCAAAAAAATAATGTGTCACCTGAGGCAACCCCGCTCACCTCATGCTACCTCATAATAGGGACTCCCAAGGAGAGAGGAAAATGTCACACTACCTTTTGTGATGCAGAACAGAGCCTGTGCTCGGGGCCTCCCATGCGACATTTAATTTTCTTCCGCTATAATTAAAAACACACTTTCATTTTAGGTCAAGCACTACAGGACTAGGTCGTCACTGCTCATTAAGTCAAAAATTACTTCCCGCACACATTTGTACCCTTCGTACCCAATGCACACACACACAAGACAAAGGTACTGTATGCAGCCTGTGAACACGCGATAATTAAAAGGTTGAACTACTCTTGTAAACAAATTACCATGAACAAAGGGGTTTACAAATGCTGTCTAATTAGTTTGAGCTCCCTAAAGCTTTTAGCTGTGTGTGTGTGTTTAATTCAATAACACAGTGTAAATTCTCCAGCCTGAGAAGTCTAATAGGAATTGGCAGAAAACTGAATAATGGATATTGTCAGCAAGTTCAGCAGCACAGCCCTTGAATGTTATTGTCTGCCAGTAAGTATGAGCTCCCTGATTTCCTGAGAGGATAAAGAACTGATTGTAATGAATTAACAAGCGCAATGGTCGACAGCTGGCTCTTGATGCTACCTCAGGAAGCAACACTTTTAACTGACATGGAATGCCAGCAAAAATATCCTTCCTCAAAGGTACCTGGCAGACTGGCTGGATCTTACATGAATTAAAAACCTGTTGGACTTGCAACATTTTACTAGCTGGAGTCAGGTAAAGGTAAAGGGACCCCTGACCATTTGGTCCAGTCGCGGACGACTCTGGGGTTGCGGCACTCATCTCGCTTTATTGGCTGAGGGAGCCGGTGTACAGCTTCTGGGTCATGTGGCCAGCATGACTAAGCCACTTCTGGTGAACCAGAGCAGCACACAGAAACGGTGTTTACCTTCCCGCCAGAGTGGTACCTATTTATCTACTTGCACTTTGACGTGCTTTCGAACTGCTAGGTTGGCAGGAGCAGGGACCGAGCAACAGGAGCTCACCCTGTCACGGGGATTCGAACCACCGACCTTCTGATCGGCAAGTCCTAGGCTCTGTGGTTTAACCCACAGCGCCACCCACATCCCTGGAGTCAGCTGGAGTCAGGTTGCTCCTAACTAATAATTCACCCTTTGGTGCTTGTGCTCCTCCAAGTGCTGGTTTTGACCTATAACACCTGCAACGTCTCAAGGAACGCCTGAATATTATGTCCCACATCTTGTGCCCATTTAATCGCTACTGATTTGACCTCTTCATCCTTCATTTTCCATTCCAGTAACAGATTGTACAGTTTGCAGCTGGGATGTTTTTAATGTACACCCCCTTTGGTTTTAATGTACCTATGTGGGTTTCTGTGTTTGCTTTATTTTTATGTAGGTTGCTTTGGGTTGCCCTGGGCAAGATAAAGCGACAAACAGATTTAATAAATAAAATAAATAATCTGCATTCATGAAGGCAGTTCAACCACAGAAAGCAGAAGAAAGCACATGGTTTTATCTCGAAGGGGTCGGCTTCCTATTAGTAGGTGCTGAAATTGGAGGGGCATTTCTCAATGGTATTGAGCAAATTCTCTAAAAGTTAAAAAGAAGAAGAATTCACTGAAATTAAGGCTATGAGAGGAAAAATGAAACAAATAGTAGGCAAGTCCATCGACTCTTCATGTTCTTGTTCCATTTAGCTTAGTATAGGCTATACTGACTGGCAGCAGGCATCTCCCTAGGGCTTCCAGCTCTCCAGGGTTGTTGAGAATTGGGGACATAAGAAGGCTTTGCTTTCTGTTCCACCCTGGATTCACTGCACGCAGCACTGTTTCCCTTCGACTGCAATTTGCCTTCTGCCCAAAACAGCACTGTCTGCGAAATTACATAGAACGTGTAACATTGTCATTATGTTACTTGACCACATTCATTTCAATGCGAAGGGTGTGCTGTGTAAATGGGGAAAATGTAAGCAATTGCATATCTGAAAGCAGCAGCATTAAATATTGGTTGCATTTACTGGATTGATTTTCATTCCAAACACGGGACCAACTGCAAACACCAGTGTTTCTGCTTTCATTGGATTCTCCAATATCCCTGGTTGTAAGCCACGCTGTGACCTTACAATGAAATGCGGGTCAGAAATCTTACAAACAGTAATGCCCATTGATTTGAGTGGATCTTCTCTGAATGTGACTTAACATTGTATGCAACTCCACAACTTATAGTATAATCCCCATGATTGCTTGGGGAACATCTCTTCCTGCCATGCAAAAATCCTATCCGACACTCCATATTTTGATTTTTAAAGGACATCCATTTTGAAATGTCTGCTTTTTAAGAGACATGCATTGTAAATGTTGCGTTTTCTTTAAGAAGCACTGCCAGATATCCTATACGCAATGGTAAACTTTGGGCACTATGCTAAAACTGCCTTTGTTATAAGTGTATCCTTACAGCCCCTGCAGCATAGTATTTATACACAGGGCTTCAGCATATATGAATTAAGGCATAAGGAACCTTCTGACTGCATTATTGCGATGCTTATGCCATTGCAAAAGTTTTATCACCCTGCAATGAAGGTGAAGGTAGTTTTGTGTGTGTATGTGTGTTTAAGAAAGCATGCGTGCTGAATGCTTAATTTCTGACATAATAGAAAAAGATATAAACTGATCAGGGGGGAAAAGAGGAGGGGGAAAAGGTCCCAGGAAACCCAAGGCAGTGAATGGATGTCTTTGTTTTTATCAGCATGTTGCACAACCCATTCATTACTCTGTCTATCCTCTGGGAAAACTAGCTATTACACTGACACTGCAAAACAACCAGAGAATATCTGCGCACCTAACCATGAAATCTTAACAAATCTTAAATCTTAACAAATCCAAACTTTGTTTTCCATTACCACAGACTCCCCTTCCTCGATGCTTCCTTAACAATTTGCCTGTTGGAAACTGGCTGCTTGGTGGTGGGAGTGTGGGTGGTCTCAAAGTAGATTCCCAGCAGCCTGGCTTTATCTCTACTTGATGGCACTACTAAGGTTGTTGTTGTTGTAATTTATATACTGCCCTATACCTGGACGTCTCAGTGCGGTTCACAGAACAAGATCTACAGAAAAACCATAATGTTTATAATCGAAATAAAAACGACAACAACCCAATACCCTCCCCCAAGAGCCACATTTTAAAAGGGCATAGGATATATAAGATAATAATAATAATAATAATAATAATAATAATAATAATATATGCCCTGCCCACTCCGAGGGCAGCTCCCAATAGAATATTAATAGTAAAAAAAACCGAAAAAAGTGATAAAACATCAAACATTAAAAACTGCCTTCAGATGTCTTCTAAAAGTCAGATAGTTGTATATTTCCTTGACATCTGATGGGAGGGCGTTCCACAGGGCAGGTGCCACTACTGAGAAGGCCCTCTGCCTGGTTCCCTGTAGCCTCACTTCTCACAGGGAGGGAACCACCAGAAGGCCCTTGGAGGTGGATCTCAGTGTCCGAGCTGAATGATGGGGGTGGAGATGCTCCTTCAGGTATTTCTGCCAGAAGCCTTGGAATGGTGCTTCTCAAGGTTGCCATACAAGACAGTAGTTCCAGTCCACTGATTCATTACCCACTGCATTAGCTGACGTAAAACAGGAGTGAGGAACTTCAGGCCCAGGATTTGAAAGGAGCCCTCTAGGCTTCCCTATCTGGCTCCCAGGACTCTCCCTAAGACACCAGCCCCCTCACCTGCCTTGCTTACATGTTCCACAAGTATCTTCACATAGCTGGAATATGTCCTTGATGTGTGATGGAATATGTCCTTGATGTGTGATATTTATTATTATTATTTCATAAAAATTATACACCATTTGATAAAAAAAACCCTCAAAGCGGTTTACAAAAAGGTAAGATGATAAAATGTACAGCCCTCCTTTAAAACATACAAAAGTTAAAATACTAAAACAAGATTAAAATTACCTCAACCCTCTAGATATGAGTGGAGCATCCCAGAATTACAGACACCATCTCGGCTTCTGATTCGATCCTGGAAAGTCTTGTTTTTTGATTTGGCACTCTGGTGCAAGAGCTCAGGACCAAAAAATCAGGTGTTCTGATTTTGATCAGTGGCATGTTGGAGGGGGATACAATAATCCCTTTTGCTTGCCTGGATAAAGGGGTTTATCTTATAGAGTCACACTCAGTGCTATTTTTTTAGAAAAAGGAGTGCTGGAACTCACCATGAACACCTCCCTTGTTATTTCATAATGGCAATGGTGCCCACCTGAGAGGTGCTAGAACTGAGTTCCAGTGAGTTCTGGCTGACTGGGAAAAAAGTCTTGGATCCATTGCCCAACTCACTTTTTGCCTGTCACCGCACCCACCACCGGAAACTGGACTCCTAAGAGGGCTGATCGCCAAAGAATTGATGCTTTTGAATAATGGTGCTGGAAGAGACTCTTGAGAGTCCCCTGGACTGCAAGAAGATCAAACCTCTCCATTCTGAAGGAAATGAGGCCTGAGCGCTCACTGGAAGGACAGATCCTGAAGCTGAGGCTCCAATACTTTGGCCACCTCTTGAGAAGAGAAGACTCCCTGGAAAAGACCTTGATGTTGGGAAAGATGGAGGGCACAAGGAGAAGGGGACGACAGAGGACGAGATGGTTGGACAGTGTTCTTGAAGCTACCAGCATGAGTTTGACCAAACTGCGGGAGGCAGTGGAAGACAGAAGTGCCTGGTGTGCTTTGGTCCATGGGGTCACGAAGAGTCGGACATGACTAAACAACAACAAAGAAGCTTTCTTCTTGAAGCTCTTCAGTTCTTCCAGTGGGCTGCAGCTGGCTGAACTTTGGAGGATGTTGTCTCAGCAAAGGACCAGGCTGAGCGGGGAGTATCTGCATCCTCCATTGCCGTCTACCTTTGTTCTATGTTGCTTTGTGTTTCCTGTAACCCTTTTCCCTGCTTGGATTTTGTATCTCAAGAGTGTTTTCTTTTGAAAACAATGGCAACCATTTGGGATGTTGGGCCACACAATGGTCCACTTGGTGCCAACGTGCATGCGAGCTGGTTGATGTTCAGCTGGAAATCGGGTTGGAAATGCAGCAATCCCAGTTGCCAGGGCAACTGGAAGAGAAGGATGCCACCCAGCAATGACTGCAAAGAGGCCACCCACATCTTGGTTGCCAGGACAACCAAGATGTTCCCATGACTTGATGAGGATGGAGACATCTTGCAAGGACAGGAGGGGCTTCAGAGCACTTGTGTGGTTTGCTGGGGTCTGTGTTGCAAAGAAGTCGAGTCCTTCGGAGAAGATGACTGTGAAATGCCTCTTTGTGGAGCAGTAGTGAACTGAAAGGTGACTCTCATCCCTCTCTGTATTGAAGCCAAAAGGGATGTGTAATTCCAGTGGGTCAAACCTTGCAGCTGGTCTGCTTCCAAAGCAGGGGCCAATGCCTATTTGAAGAGCTCATGTGGCTCTTCAGTATCAGAAATTTTCTAGAGCAGAAGTGGGGAACCTTTGGTTCTTCAGAGCATAGAATCATAGAGTTGGAAGGGATCCAAGGGACATCCAGTCCAACCCCATACAATGCGGGAGTCTCAACTTAAGCATCTATGACAGATGGCCATCCAACCTCTGCTTAAAAACCTCCAAGGAGGGAAAATCCACAACCTCCTTGAGGCCAACTGCTAGGGATGATGGGAGTTGTAGTCCAGCAACAACTGGAGGGCCTAAGTTTCCCCCACACCTGGTTTTGGAGTCCCAAAGACATCTATTTCCAACTCTACTAGATAATTGTCTCCTCTCCACCACCATGGGGTTTTTCCAGAAGCTCTGACTACAGCAATAAAACTGCTAGCACATTTGCAAAGCTAAGCAGGGTCTGGTATGGTTCCGGGTTGGATGGGGGACCTCAAGTTGAGGTCCCTGCATTGCAGGGGGTTGGACGTGATGACCCTGGGGCCCCTTCTGACTCTACCATTCTATGAACAGGTACAGAACTCTGCTGAATCAAGCAAATCATCCATCTATTGCCACAGCCTTCCTGTTTCCAGCAGTGATCATTTAGTTGCCTCTGGGAAGCCAGCTTTCCCATTCTATTGTTCTCCCCACCCCAAACTGGTATTCAGAGGCATACTACCCCCCTCCTTCTCCCTCTCTCTACAACATTGTACATAGTTGCATAATCCTCTCTCCTGGTCTCTTCCTAATTATTATTTCTCTGTACTAAAAAGCCCCAGATGTTTCTCATGGTTAACTAGCTCCGGTCCAGAATTCTATAGGTTCAGGCCAAGCAGCGAATTATTTTGACACAGAAACTAGTTCCGTGCTTTCTGCCCTACATGAAAAAAGTCGGTGCTGGAGCTTAAAAATTAATATGCAAAAGTTTAAAAGGCACAAGGAGATAGGATAATAATATACTAAGGATGGAATAACAAATAAAGTGAATAATGGAACAATAACAAAAATCATAGCAGGTAAAGAAGATCGCACCCGGGTGGAGGGAAGTACTGGGCTGTGGGGGAGGGAGGTGAAGGGATTAATTGAAACTGTTAATGACTGGTATATGATTTAAGAGATTTAAATTGTTATAAAGATTCTATAAGGAAAGCAGAAAGCAGCAAGAAATATCAAGTAAATGCATTGGAGAGGAGATCTTGTAAATGAAACGATGAGACTTATGGTTTTGTTACATATGATTTTATTTTGGAGTTGTCTGTTGTAAAGAATGTGAATAAAATAATAATTGATTTTTTAAAAAATTAAAAAAGAAAAGGGAGCATGAAATAAAAAAAAGAAGAAAAAGAAACTAGTGTCATGCAGAAAATTCCTCCTGCTTTCTCATCCTGCCCCACCCCATCCTTTCTCCACCATAGAATCATAGAATAGTAGAGTTGGAGGGGACACCCAGGGCCATCTAGTCCAACCCCTGCAACTCAGGAATCAAAAAGAATTCTGGACAGATAACCATCCAATTGCTCTTGAAAAATCTCCAACAAAGAAAAATCCATTCCCTTCCAAGGTAGATGGAGATAATACATTTAATTCAAAAATTATCGAAGGGTAGTTTTTTGGGTATGTGTGTGTGTGAATTCTCATGGGTGAGGTTCAGGGTTTCTCTTGTGCTTACCATACATTGGAGGTGGCTGAAGAGTGTTTGTCTCTTCCATTCTACATATCATCTCACCAATGGTCTGCATTGGGCAGCCTCCTTGTATGCCTGTGCTTTGGTTAAATCCCCAGGAAAGACGTCATGAGGAAACTTCTGCCATGGGTCTTTTCAAATCAGGAAGCACATGTCGGCAGGAATACTGCAGAGTTTGCTGGAAATGAAAACACGCTGTTTTGTTCGTACAGAGCCCCCGGTCATCTCACGGACTATTGACCCGTACACCACTAATCCGCTGCCACCAACCAGGTCCTCCCTGGTAAATCACTTAGTCTCAGTCAGGTTCTTAAGTTAACAATGAAGATTGTAGTTTATTGCAAACACAAATAAACTTTAAACGCATTCGAAACGCTGTTACCCTTTACCCCCTTAGTCTTATTTTATTCTGTCTCTAATTCTTCTACATCCCCTCACACAAGAACCAACTGAACTAACTGTCTCTCTATTTCCATCTTTCAGCCAACTGCTTTCCCAACTGCCTTTTCCTAACCAACCAAACCTCAGGCTAAGCCCTTTTATAAACAGGTAGGCTCCGCCTCTGACTTTTCTATTGGTCTACCTATTAACTCTTTCTCTCCCCCTGTACAGACATTTTTAAAAGAACGGGCAAACGCCACACAGTCGTTTAGTCGTGTCCGACTCTTTGTGACTCCATGGACCAGAGCACACCAGGCACTCCTGTCTTCCACTGCCTCCCGCAGTTTGGTCAAACTCATGCTGGTAGCTTCGAGAACACTGTCCAACCATCTCATCCTCTGTCATCCCCTTTGCCTTGTGCCTTCCATCTTTCCCAACATCAGGGTCTTTTCCAGGGAGTCTTCTCATGATGTGGCCAAAGTATTGGAGCCTCAGCTTCAGGATCTGTCCTTCCAGTGAGCACTCAGGGCTGATTTCCTTCAGAATGAAGAGGTTTGATCTTCTTGCAGTCCATGGGATTCTCAAGAGTCTCCTCCAGCACCATAATTCAAAAGCATCAATTCTTCAGCGATCAGCCTTTTTTATGGTCCAGCTCTCACTTCCATACATCATTACTGGGAAAACCATAGCATTAACTATACGGACCTTTGTTGGCAAGGTGATGGAGTCAAATACATCATTTTCATATGTGAAAACTTTCAACAAACTGATTTTAGCAAAGTGTCTTAATGCTGAAAAAACAAACAAAACAGTAGCCTGAGACCAGGAGAATGGAGCTGGGCACCAGAGCTCTAGAGACTTCCCTTTGCATTTGTCACATTTCTGTTCTTTGCATCAGATAAATTGATGCCTCAGATGGAGCTCTTGTAGTAGCTGTCTGGGAAGACAGGCTGGAAATAGATTTACTGAGATACAAGCATGTATTTGGAGGAGATAACAAATGCCTTACTCAACAATACATCAACTATATGGATGTGGAAATGTGGCAAATCCAAAAAGGAGTTAGAAAAGAAAAATCTGTAAATCAAGGCACGCGGGGGAGCAAATCCAGCGCACTCAGCACAGAGGCTGCCAAGTTGATGTCATGTGGAGGTGACGGTAACAATGACAGACTTTGGCAGTTCATGTACATTTCCTAGATATGGGCTCATAAAACAGATTATGTTCTGCCTGTTGTCAATGATAGCTGGCTTAGATCACGATACCCTAGGGATGGGCAGATCTGTCCATTTCACTTTCTCTTAGTTTCGTATTTCCCCCCATCTTAAAAACTCAATTCCCCATATTTCCAAAGTGGTTTGCCACTTTTACTTCTTTAAAAGTTAAAAAAACCCACCCCTTTTATGTGAATTTCTTCTAATGTTGGATTAGTTGGATAACATCCTTTATTAAAATAACAAAAAATCCTTCCAGTAGCACCTTAAAGACCAACTAAGTTAGTTCTTGGTATGAGCTTTCGTGTGCATGCACACTTCTTCTTGGTATCTGAAGAAGTGTGCATGCACACGAAAGCTCATACCAAGAACTAACTAAGTTGGTCTTTAAGGTGCTACTGGAAGGGATTTTTTTTATTTTGACTATGGCAGACCAACATGGCTACCTATCTGTAACTGGAACCATGGAAGGCACCACTTTGAGCCGCATGAAATGGAAGTCCATCAGGTATCTGAAGAAGTGTGCATGCACACGAAAGCTCATACCAAGAACTAACTTAGTTGGTCTTTAAGGTGCTACTGGAAGGGATTTTTTTTATTTTGACTATGGCAGACCAACATGGCTACCTATCTGTAACATCCTTTATTGTTATCTGTGAAACTTCCGAGATGGCAAAAGAAAATGCCTTTGCTTTTCTTCCCTTCCCTTCCCTTCCCCTCCTAGATGGGATCTTTGTTGACAGAAAATGCACCAATTAAATCTGTTAAAATGGAATTTAAAGGCATCTTCCCATCTGCGTAACATCCTTTGGAGACAGGTGAGACCTGAATACTAGACTAGTGCTTTGCCATTCCCCATTCCCTGCCTTGAAACAATATGCTTATGTCTCCTGTTATAAAAAGAAAAGCCCTGATTTAATCAATCCACCTGTACAGATTACTTAAATAATTTGTCTCCGCAGCAAATGCTATGTTAAACACGGATGAGGAGGCATGTTTCCACAATTTTGTGTTTCGGCCTCTTTTCCTGCTCCTTATTGACGTGGTGGCCATTTTGTGAATGGCACGATTTCTCACTATTGTTGTTGTTGTTTAGTCGTTTAGTCGTGTCCGACTCTTCATGACCCCATGGACCAGAGCACGCCACTATTACAAACAAACAAACAAACAAACAAACAAACAAACAAACATTCTCACTATTCTCACTATTACAAACTATTACATTCTCACTATTACACTATTACAATTCTCACTATTACAAACAAACAAACAAACAAACATGGAGAATTCCTAATGCACCAGTTCTGCTTCAAAAACAAAGCAGGGTACTTTGGAAAGCCAAAATCCAGGGTGGAAAAAAAAACTGAGGAGAATTTTAGAAGCACCTGTTTCCGGGCTGTGGCTTCTTCCATTTAATGAAACCCCCACAGTTTATCATGCCAGAGCAAGACACATTCGCAAATGGGATCCGGATGATTAGCGTTGATTCCCCATGGATCAAGAAATGACATGCTTCTGCGTTGACAGTAAATGATGGACTCTCTTGCTATACAGGTCTTGTGTGAGCTTTTAAGTGTTTTAATATTGAAGCTGGATTGTGAAGAGTGGCTTATAAATGGCTAATAAAGAGAGGAGTTTACAGTTTATGAAGCACGTTGCTACTTTGGTGCGGGAGAGAGAGAAATGCTTGTGTTTTGCCATCTGGGGTTTTGCAAGTGCCAGTAATTCCCTCCACTTGCCTTTTGGACCTATTAAAAATCAGCAGAATAATGCATTATCTCTCTTCTACTGTGATTTTCATATTGTTCCTGCCAACATCCCAGTTTTAGAGGCTTTTCAATGCCAAAAACTGTGATTAGAATGATGGCAATCTTGGCTTTGTTTTGTTGGGTTTTTTGTTTTGTTTTTGGGTGGGTGGGTAGGAATCAGAAATAGAGATTTGGCTCCAAAGTTTTGCTTTAGAGAGATGTTGTGATGCAGAACTGTACAATAGGCTTGTAAAGGACAACTTTCTTTGGCTGGATGGAGAAAGCTGAATTATTGAACTGGTAGATGGGCAGAGTGAAAGCTCTGGCCTCCATGATGAGTCAGCTCACCTAAGTTATGGCAGACACTGGGAAACATTTCACTTTCTCAGGGGTTGCAGAGATGCAGACAGGCTCTCGGTAGTCTTGGCAGTAGTATGTAAGAAGGCATAATTTTCTGTTCTGCCCTGTATTAATCACATGCAACACCTTTTGCACACGCAGGAGGTCCCCAGTCTAAGATAGAATCATAGAATCAGAAGGGACCATGAGGGCCATCTAGTCTAACCCCAATGTGGGGCTTGAACCCACAACCCCGAGATTAAGAGTCTCTTGCATTACTGACTGAGCTATTTTGGGTTCCATTGCAGTTTGCACCAGAAATGATGTCATATGTCTCCCTGTCTACTGTGGCAAAACAATTAAACTTATGCAATTTACACCATTAATTAATTATCATTTGCAGACTGAAATAAAAAAATAACAGCAAACAACAACCATATTTGCTGGATTGATTTTCACTGCAGACATGGATGGAAATAAGCAACAATTCACAATTTCAACTCCCATTTCTGTTTTTATTAGTATTCTCTCACATTCCTGCTTATCAGAAATGTAGTTTTACTGCAACTATTTTAATTAGACTTACACTGGTTTTGTATTATATTGCCATTGTAATGGTGATTCCTTTTAGATTATGGATACTCTGCTTAGTTACTTATTAATTTTTCTAAAAAATATTAGCAGCCTCATACCCTGAGTGCTGCTCAGGAGTTATAAGAAGCTGGAAAGATTGGTGTGGCTTTAAAAGGTCCAGTTCAGCATCTTGATTCAAGATGGCGTCTGATAGTACCCAAACGTAGACTAAAACATCTTCTTTCATCTCAGGAACCATCATGACAAATCTGGTTTACTGTCCTGCTTCAGATGAAATTACACCCAGCTGTCCCAAGTCCACATACGGGAGTCATCAAAAAACCAGGGCTGGTCAAGATCCAAACTCAAAACACAGGGGCAAGGTCCAGAAGAAACCCAAGGTCAAAAATCATGGAGGTCCAGTTGCACGCTAGGTCACAAAGCAAGTTAGGGAGCTGGTGGAATGAACTGGAGGCTTATAACCATGAGCCTCCAGAGACCCACCAATTGCAGGTCTCTTTACCCTGGAGAATAGAATACTCTCTGCTCCCTTGCTTGCAGGTAGGACCTGAACCAGTGGATTCAAATTGCAAGGAAGGAGAGTCCAACCAAACATTAGGAAGAACTTTCTGGTGGTAAGAGCTGTTGGCTTTCAATGGGCCATCTCGGAAGCTGCTGGAGGTTTTCGAACAGAGGTTGGGTGCTTATCCATCAGGGATCCTCTAGCTGTGATTCCATTTTTTTTAAAAAAATTCTTTTTATTAAGTTTCATATACATAACCAAAAAAGAACAACAAATCAGCCGTTACAAAAAAAGTAAATAAATAAATAAATAAGTTACAAATGTCCAAATATAACATAAAAATCTTATCCGTTTCCATTACAGTTATTTGTCTTCACATTTATTTCTTTATCACTTTAAGAACTTAAATCCCTCTTCCACCCCCTACCGACCTCCATCCCTCCCGCTTTCAGGCTTCTTAATATACATAATTTATTTTTCCTGCAGCTAGTAATTGTTAATGATTTGCGCATCGTAAGATTTATATCTAGCTGTGATTCCTGGCTTGTTGAGGGTTGGACCCTTGGGATCCCTTCCAACTCTACCAGTCAATGATTCTATCATCTTGATTCAAAATGGGGCCCAATTGTAGGCGACAACAGACCAAACCCTGCTCCTTGATCTCAGGGACCATTGTGCCAAATTTGATAATGTCATCTTTAAGAGGCGTCCAAATGCATAGAGAACAGATGGGCAAGCATATTTCCAACTTAGAGATATAGATTTATAGACCATGCCTCGTATAGGCTATCAGGATGATGTACAACATAATATGCAGGGATCATGAAACATATAATACCCAGGGTTGCCAAAATCCAAACAAAGTTGTTGGACCCTCCCCCCCCCATATCTGAGGTTCTTCTCCATGTGCTTCCTCTGCCAGAAGTCCAGAGGGCAGCAAGAATGGGTCTTTTCTGTGGGGGCTCTCTGCTTGTGGAATGCTCTCTCCAAGGATGCTGGCTTGGAACCTTCATCATATATCTTTAGGCACCAGGCAAAAACTTTCCACTTCTTCTAGTGCTTTGGCTAGTTAGAGAATCTATGGCCTTTTAAACTGTATGTGGGGAGTATTGTTTTTGTTTGTTATTATGCTATGTATTTTTGTGCTTTTATATTGTAAACTAAGGGACGCGGGTGGCGCTGTGGGTTAATCCACAGAGCCTAGGACTTGCCGATCAGAAGGTCGGCGGTTTGAATCCCCATGACGGGGTGAGCTCCCTTTGCTCCGTCCCTGCTTCTGTCAACCTAGCAGTTCGAAAACATGTCAAAGTGCAAGTAGATAAATAGGTACCACTCTGATGGGAAGGTAAGCAGCGTTTCCGTGCGCTGCTCTGGTTCGCCAGAAGCGGCTTAGTCATGCTGGCCACATGACCCAGAAGCTGTATGCCAGCTCCCTTGGCCAATAAAGTGAGATGAGCTCCGCAACCCCAGAGTCGGTCACGACTGGACCTAATGGTCAGGGGTCCCTTTATATTGTAAACTGCCCTGCGATCCTTGGATGGAGTGCAGTACAGAAATTTAATTAACAACAACATCATGGCGGGGGGCAACAAACATCACTCTTTGGGCTGATCTCAGTGACCCACAAGGGAGGAATTCAATTAAGTTCACTTCTGAAGATAAGCCTATCTAATTCATGTTTTCTGAAGCATTCTATGAACCGAGACACAGCCAACCTTTCTCTGAATTCACAGCCACATTTCTCTGAATTCTGAAGTGCCGTTCTGCTGCCAAGTAATGTATCCAAAAATGCATATTATAACCTGTGCATATAAATGCATCAAAGTGAAAATAACATACAAAAATGGATTAATAGGCGTGAGTCTCTTCGAGCTGCCTCAGTAAGAAACAGCGACTAACAAATTTCGTAAATAATAGTAGTAATAATAATTGGGGGAAATGACCTTGTAGGCCAACTTGCATACATGTATGTGCACATTAGGATAAGCTGATGCATTTTCATGATGACCTTTTTAAAAAAAATTAAAAAAACAACATTTGTTCAAAAGTTACAACACTTTTGAAAGGGGGGAGGGACAGGAAGCAACGCAAACATAAATTGAATTTCAGATTAGAAAAATGAAAGGCTGAGAAATGCAAAAAATGACAGCCTCATCCTTAATAAGCACAGGGACGGTCCTTAAGGCATCCTGAACCCAGATTGCCAAAAAACACTCTCACATGTTTTAGCCGAGGGCCTTCTGGTGGTTCCCTCGCTGTAAGAAGCCAAGTTACAGGGAACCAGGCAGAGGGCCTTCTTTGTAGTGGCACCCGCCCTGTGGAACGCCCTCCCACCACATGTCAAAGAGAACCACAACTACCAGACTTTTAGAAGACATCTGAAGGCAGCCTTGTTTAGGGAAGCTTTTAATGTTTAATAGACTATTGTATTTTAATATTCTGTTGAAAGCTGCCCAGAGTGGCTGGGGAAACCCAGCCAGATGGGCGTGGTATAAATAAATTATTATTATTATTATTAGCCATAGGTAACATCTTAAAGGAGGAGGAGCTATAGAAAGGGCTAATAGCAGAGCACGGGCAAAAGAAATAAGACAAGGAGCAGAACAGCTATAGATTCTGATGCAGCCCTGAGTTGTTTGTTCAAGTAACTTGCTTAGGTATAATTACACTTCCAGTCACGCTCGGGGGCTTCTGAACTGCCGATACTTCAAGGGAGAGGGAATTGCTGGAGCACGTGGGAGCCGGGGATCAGAAATCAGCAGAGACTAGCTCAGAAGCCCTGCGGGCCTGCTCCTCATGTAACTCCATCCAGCCGAGTTATCTTTGGAACAGCTCAAACACTTCCCAGCTGTGACGATTCCGCCAGGCAAAGCGAGCCAGGCAAAAAGCAGCAAGCCAAGACAGAACGGGGTATCCTTAAAATACTCCAAGGATGATTTTATTCAAGATCAAACAGTGCCAAGAGAGCAAAGCAGACTTTCAACTCGGCTGCGACGGCGAGGAGGTGTGCATGTCGTACAAATTCCACGCAAAAGGTGCCAAAGCAGGAATGTGAGACTGGGACATTCTAGCCTAGGAAACTACTGTGGAGCAGGGATTAGTAGATGTAGTGGGCTGGAGTTACTCGTGCGTAAACTGTCCCCGTTGGGGAGCTTAACTGCCTGGGTTAAACCGTCCTGACTGCACAGCCCATCTCAGCGCGGCTGCCTCAGTCGCTAGCAGAATCTGTCTGTGGGCATTTCTTAAACCTTTTCCAGCATAAAAGCTGTTTGACCCCCAGTCGTCTCCGCCTCTCACTGCGCGGGAGTCTTCTGCGCAGGGAGGGCGTGGGTAGTGGAGGACCAGTGCTCTCCTCACTGATGTCCAGGGAAGAATCCCGGAGCTCTTCCCCCTCTTCTCCCATTTGCCCTCCTGGATCCTTGGTGTTACGCTGATTTCCTTCCCCCTCTACCAAGCTGCGTCTCCCCCTGGTGCTGGTACCTTCTCCTGCAGAATCGGGGAGCCTCTCCTTCTCCTTTCGCGCTGATGTCAGTTTCCTGACAGTAGAGCTGTATATTTTGGCCTCTCTCCATTTCTCATATTTTCAATCTAATGTGAACATTTATGGGCGGTGCTTTTCTAATGCTACCGAAAACTGTCCCTCCTTAGAGAAATGGTTATATGGTTTGTGCCAACCTGTTTGTGCCGACACTTCTCTGACCTTCCCTTGACAATATACTTATGAAAAAATTTGACAGGGTATTTTACTACTCTAACTCACTAACATTGACTGAGGTAATAAACACACCTCAATGGCAAAATTCAATGCATTTCCAGGGGATGTTATGCTGAAGTGAGTTTTTTTTTGTTTCTAGAAAAAAAATGCTAAGTGGTACCTGACTGAAATTGAGTGACATTCCTTAGGTGACTATTTGTGACAATGTTCTCGAATAACAACCTTTTTTAAAATAAATAATATTTATTAAGTTTTCCAATTTAACAATCCAATAAAAACCATAATAAATCATTCCAAATTATAAGACAACAAAACAGCCAAATAAACATGCCAAATTATACATCTTTGGGTGACTTCCCATGCTCTGAAGTTCAGGAAGTGATGATCTAATATTGTTACTGCATTCCTTAACTAGTCAGATAGTCCCAATAAACATTTCCAATGTTGATCCTTTATTTATTTTTAACAGCCTCTGAGTTCGTTTAGACAAGAGGGCTAGTCCTTTGTAAATCAGTGTGAAATATTGTCCCGAATAACAACCTTGTAGGCTTACTTAAGCGTAAACTGCACAATGAAAAGTTTCTTTTCTCACAAAATTGGATGTTCACCAGATTTCCACATTGGTTTGACATTTTTTTTCCTTTTTAAGTTCGCATGAAAAGTTCACACTCACGCATACATTTTTGCGGAGCAATATCCCCTAATATAATGCTCTTTGTATGTTTACTTCCATTAATATATACCTTTTTATGCCCAGTTTACCTGAGTAGAGGCATCCCCCCCCCAGTACACATTACTTGGCTAGAGAACTGCATAGCAAAATTCGGCAGAGAAGTGCAAATTTCAAGTTGCTGAGTTTGGGTTCTTGTACTGTCTTGGAAAGTGTGAGTTCAGCAGCCTTGCCTTTATATGGGAAGTGATTCAAATCCTGCCCCCAATGGAGTGAAGTGTGCTGAAAGCAGTAGGGAAAAGGAGATAGGCAACCTCAGCCACTCATGTATTTGAAGCCTTCTTTTAGCGAAACTCTTTACAGTGGTGCCTCGGGCTACATACGCTTCAGGTTACAGACGCTTCAGGTTACAGACTCCGCTAACCCAGAAATAGTACCTCGGGTTAAGAACTTTGCTTCAGGATGAGAACAGAAATCGTGCGGCAGCGGCACGGCAGCAGCGGGAGGCCCCATTAGCTAAAGTGGTGCTTCAGGTTAAATACAGTTTCAGGTTAGGTACGGACCTCCGGAACGAATTAAGTACTTAACCCAAGGTACCACTGCATGAGACAAGATTATGAAAGATGGTTACAACAGCAAGAACCTCGGTTTATCTTTATGTTCAAAACCATTCATCTGGGAGGACTCAGTTCTGAATTGTATCTCAGTTGTTTTATTTGATTTTTTAATATTCTGACTGTTAAACTGTACTGTATCTTTAAGCTCAATCTCCTAGTTATGAGCACCACCTGGGGTCGGCTTTTTAGGTTTCTTGCAACATGCAGTCAGTAGCAGTGGTTACATAACCCAATGACCACTGCTCCATAGCTATTGCTGTTACACAATTCCATTGCGTATAGATTATATAAAGAGTTTATATTGATATTGCATTGTTGTACTTGGTCATCGTGCTGCCTTGGATATCACTGGTAATTGTTTGCAACACAGGGGTTTAATTATTTGGTTACTTCTTTTAGGGAAAGGCTGTTAACTCAGTTCACATGCTCTTCATACAAAAGTTTCCAGCTTCAGTGCCCAGTGGCACCTGCAAGTCGGGCTGCAAGTGTGCCCTGCCTGAAATCCCAGAGGGCTGCTGCCAGTCAGTGTAGAAAATACTGAACTGGGTGGACCAATGGTCACACTCAGAATAAGGCTTCTTATCTAGTGCCCGTTTCCAGTGTCTTTGGAGTACAGTGTTTGTTTCTGCTGCACCCAGGAGACAGCACGTTCATGGGTTATAGACCATCTTGGCTTGAGTTCAGCCTATTAATTAACAGCTGCTGCTGGCTAGCTGCAACCAATTTTCTGTGGGTTGTTTCTATATTAGCAACTGACAGTAGAAAACTTTTTTCTTGTCCCCAGGTGGAGGCTGGTTATCCAAGGCTGCTGCTTATATTCTGGAGTGAATCCTATACCTTAAGTGTGTCTCACAAGGAACTTTCTAACAACCAGGTGTGGATGTGGGTGTAGGGGGAGGGGCAGCCTCCATCTTCTTTTCATCTGCATTTTTCTTTGAATGAGCTAGGTTACATAATTAGTCCATGGCTAAGGGGGGTCGGCAGTTCGATTCCCCGCAACGGGGTGAGCTCCCGTTGCTCGGTCCCTGCTCCTGCTAACCTAGCAGTTCGAAAGCATGTCAAAGTGCAAGTAGATAGATAGATACCACTCCGGCGGGAAGGTAAATGGTGTTTCCGTACGCTGCTCTGGTTCGCCAGAAGTGGCTTAGTCATGCTGGCCACATGACCTGGAAGCTGTATGCTGGCTCCCTCAGCCAATAAAGCGAGATGAGCGCCGCAACCCCAGATTTGGCCACGACTGGACCTAATGGTCAGGGGTCCCTTTACCTTTTTAAGGGAGGATTTGAAACCTTCTACATGTACCTCGGGATGGAAGGATCTGTCAATTTCAGTTCTCTCTGGTTCTCCTTTTGCCAAGTTAAATTTGGTTCTGCACATTTTGCAGCAAAATCCATAGTACATTCATACCTCGGTTTACAGATGCTTCAGGTTGTGTTTTTTCAGGTTACAGACACTCCAAAACCCGGAAGTACCGGAACGGGTTACTTCCAGGTTTTGGAGGTTGCACATACACAGAAGCACTAAATTGCACTTTGCGCATGAGCCCCGAATTGCAACCCGTGCGCGCGCAGATGCGCTGCTGAGGGTTGTGAACGCTGCAGGTTGCGAACATGCATCCTGCACTGATCACATTCACAACCCGAGTGTCCACTGTATATTAAAAAAAAAAACCTTATGAAAAACCTCAACATTTTAGTGCAAATGTCTTCTAATGGTGACATTTTTTATATACACTTTTGTCTGATGTGCAAATTTTTGCAAGGAGTTCTCCTAATTTCAGTTGAATGAGACCAATGAGGTTGTGCATTGTTCCGACACTTTTTCTGATTGCCCAGAAAACTTGTATTTGTGGGATAATTTGTTAGTTATATGAGGATGAAAGAGGTTAATGTCACAGAGTAAGCAGTCCTAGAAGGCTTAGTCCTCACTTTAGGACGAAGGTACCGGTAATCAAACCTATTGTTCCATTCAGCCTACCTGAAAAGCTCTCTGTGTAAAGAGTTCTCAGCTGGTTGCTCCAAGCTCAGACAGCGTGGTTTTAAAAAGCTATTCCTGAGTTCCTGTACCATTAATTCAGGAACTTTCACCAATGTCACTAAGACAAGTTGTACTGCCTGTGTTTCTTGAATGCTGTGTGGAAAAGCACATGAACCTGATCTTTGGAGAGCTTGTAAGTAAACCAATTTAACTTACTAAATGTGTGGTCTTTTTCTATGATGGGGAAAGAGGGGAGTATTTTGGAACTCACAAAGGCATATTTTAAAGGCAAAACAGCCTATATTTCCACACTTTTCTTTGCTGCATATTTTGTGATTTTAAATCTCTGCTGATGTTCTCTCACCAAAAGGTGCTTGCCCCAAACCTGGATCTTGGCATCCAGGGAATTCTCCTTTTATATACCTGTATTTTCCCCTGCCAGCCAACAGTGTTCATCTCATCTCTTTGCATTTCTGTCATCAAATGGCTCAGCTTGTCCCTCCATTCTATTCCTCTTCCTTTAAAAAACTTTCTGTTGGCTCAGTTCATTGTCCTTTTCCTTCATTCTACTTTAGGATGGAAGGATCTGTTTCTAGGATTTCCAGTGTGAAATTCAGTTCCCCCCAGTAGCACAGCAATTTGCAAATTCTACTTTTCTATTTTTTAAAAAAATCTTCTTGAAAATTCAGCAGCATTTTTAATACAAATTCCTTCTAAACAACACCTTTTTGTACACAGTTTTGACGAATGTGCAAATTTTACAAGCCTTTTCCTTGTATTCATTTCTCTGTGACCTGTTAATTTTTAGGCATAATTTCTCCTTACATATGCATTTTTGTAAACAATGGTTCGTTGGAGAATGGCATCGCAACAGTCAGGTAAATGCAAATTTTGAAGGATTCAAAATTTTCCTTCAGTTTTCCTATTGCTTTGGAAATTTTGAAATTTGATAGATTCACCACTATATGTACAGGGGGTCGAATTTCTCCATCATCTCTATTCCAACCCTTTGTTATATGGGGAGATATATATATATATGACAGACATGTTTATCCAGTCCACCAGCTGCTCCTTGTGTCAATAAATTATCCTCCATTTTTTCACCCCAGAGTTGTATATCATACTTACTAAACTTTTCTTATGAAGGTTCATGTGTTCTAAAAGCTCTGTCCATAGCTTACTTAAATTTGTTTTTCACCTCTAGTGCATTTGCTCTCTCTCTCCTCTTATTTATTGCACCATCTCTCGCATCCTGTCTGTAGCGGGTGTTTTATCACTTGCCCATTGTTCTTATCCTTTTACACTCAGCTTCATTGCTTTGTTATCGCTATTGGTCTTTCCTGAAAACCTGGAGTATTGATAGCCTGCTGGAAGAGAGAGAGAGAGAGAGAGAGAGAGAGAGAGAGACTCATCACTCTTCCTTGTAGGTGACTGACTTGGTTTGAGTGAGGGATAAGAATTTGAGGCAGCCCCAGTGAATCTGATGAATAATGTGTCAGCCTGTGGCTCAGCAGCAGAGCATCTGAAGGTTTCAGGTTAAATCCCTGGCATCTCTAGGTAGGCCTGGAAGAGACCCTGCCCAAAATCCCAGGGAGCTACTGCTGGTCAGTGTAGACCAGGCATGGCCAAACTTGGCCCTTCAGCTGTTTTGGGACTACAATTCCCATCATCCCTGACCACTGGTCCTGTTAGCTAGGGATGATGAGAGTTGTAGTTCCAAAACAGCTGGAGGGCCATGCCTGGTGTAGACAATACTGAGATGGAGCAGTGGTCTGACTCAGTATAAAGCAGTTTCACAGGACCTTAGTTGATCAAAGCCAGCCAGATCGTTGGCAGATATGGGGTATGTTTTGCCAATTAACTCTGCAGGTTCTTCAAAGCATCTTTGGTAGTCAATATACAAGGGAAAATATATTTTTATTTGAACAGAGTAGGAAAACCTCCTCAAACAGCAACCAACCCCACTCCCCCAACAGTAAACTTTCTTACAACAAGAAACAATGCCAAAGAAACAATTTCCCCTACCAGACCTTCACCCACATACAACACCAGACCCAGCCGTGGGAACACTCTCAGCAGTGTTTGGTTCATCATACCCTCCCAACTCAACCATATTGCTCTGCACTATTTGTAACTGCCTCAACCAGGCGGGAGGACGCGGGTGGCGCTGTGGGTTAAACCACAGAGCCTAGGACTTGCCAAACAGAAGGTCAGCGGTTTGAATCCCCGTGACAGGGTGAGCTCCCGTTGCTCGTCCCTGCTCCTGCCAACCTAGCAGTTCGAAAGCACGTCAAAGTGCAAGTAGATAAATAGGTACCACTCCGGCGGGAAGGTAAACGGCATTTCTGTGCGCTGCTCTGGTTTGCCAGAAGTGGCTTAGTCATGCTGGCCACATGACCCGGAAGCTGTATGCCGGCTCCCTTGGCCAATAAAGCAAGATGAGCACCGCAACCCCAGAGTCGGCCATGACTGGACCTAATGGTCAGGGGTCCCTTTACCTTTTACAACCAGGCGGGGCTGGATTCTCCACGGCTGCCACCTGTGCCAATTTCTGCTCCTAATCTGGGCAGTCAAGCCCCAGCTGGGCCACCCTCAAGGGCAAGACTGCTCCTGCAAGGACTCACAGGAAGGGTTGCCTATGCAAGGCCAAACCTACACCTCCTCAGTTTTTCTTTTGCATTTTCTACTACAGGGTGTACAAATCAGTAACAGTTCAGTCCTGTGCCATTTTCGTGTAAGCCCATTCCATCCGGTTTCTGAATTAGGAACATTTTTTTTACCCTTGGCTGCAGAGATAGGGATACACACACACGCCAGCCTCTCTGCTGAAGTAGGAATACAGAAAACACACCTAAGAAGCTTAAATCATATATGACTGACACCCGTCTTTGGAAATTAAACCAACGTCCAGGCTTTAACATTCAAAGACTTTACTTGCAGAAGCATTATAGATCAATTAAAACATAACATTTACAGTCACATGCTTATTCAAGCATGGGTCTACGGTCTCTTCTTCTTACTTCCAAACAGCTCTATTTCCCTCTCTTTCCAAAGCTCAGCACTCAGCCTTCTGTATCTCAATCAGGCAATGCCTTGCAGCTCCTATGAGAGATTTCCACCTTTACCTTCTCCTGCAACTTTACTCTAGTTCTTTCAAGCAGAGAAGATACACTCCAACACTCCATTCGACTTAGCAGTGTTCACAGTGGATTCTAAGACACAGCCATCTTGATTCACATAAAATAGAGTCTCTCCTTCACTAGATACCTCCCATGTGGCCAATGTTCGCAAGTCACATGAGAACTACTAGAGAACTCTCTAGAATTCAGTCACCAACCAAATTTAATCACATAGCAATGTATGCAAGCATTTACCATTGCAGTGAATTAAATTACTATACTTAATACGCGGGTGGTGCTGTGGGTTAAACCACAGAGCCTAGGACTTGTCGATCAGAAGGTCGGTGGTTCGAATCCCCGTGACGGGGTGAGCTCCCGTTGCTCGGTCCCTGCTCCTGTCAACCTAGCAGTTCGAAAGCACGTCAAAGTGCAAGTAGATAAATAGGTACCACTCCGGCGGGAAGGTAAACGACATTTTCGTGTGCTGCTCTGGTTCACCAGAAGCAGCTTAGTCATGCTGGCCACATGACCCAGAAGCTGTATGCCGGCTCCCTTGGCCAATAAAGCGAGATGAGCGCCGCAACCCCAGAGTCGTCTGCGACTGGACCTAATGGTCAGGGGTCCCTTTACCTTTAACCCTCTCTACCTTGCCTTGGGGACTCTCCTGAGGCTACAGCCCTTATTTCGGCCTTTTGGCTTTTTGCCTGCCTGGATTGTCTCTCCTTGAACACCAATAATGCCTCTGGCTTTCCTAGATGGAAGACAGAGAGGGGCGCATGAGTCTCTGCAAAAACTAGCCTCCTGCACAAAACCAACATGAATTGCTGTGCCCACTTTTGACTCTGGGCATGCCCACCAGTGGCGTGTGGCCCCTGGAAAGTTGCCCAGAAGGGAACATGGCCCACAGGCTGAAATCCCCCCCCCACCCTTGCCTCACTACTGACTAACACATTATCCTTGCTGATGTTGCTGTATCATAGCAAATCCTTTTGACACTGAGATGGGTTCTCTTGCTGAGCTCGGAAATTTTGTAATCAGGTCCTAGGAGGGAATTCCCCCCCCCCTTTCATTTTGCTTTTGGCAGGGAGCGAATCGAAGACTAACTCTGCTGTCAGGCTCGGGGCTTTTAGGTATCAAGGAGAGATGATTTTGGAGATCAAACTGTACGCTGATTCGAGGGAGTGCTTGGCCTTCAAGAGTGCTCCGAAAGGAACATCGTCAGTTCAGTCTACTGTGGAGTGTAAAGCATATTAATGATCTGAAGAACACTTTAGGGATTGCTGTCGTATGTCTATTTTAAATTAAACTCCAGGGTGCTTAGCTGTCCAAAATATTGAGTTCTAGTTATTAGACAAAATCTAATAATGGGCGCTTCTTCTTCTTCTTCTTCTCTCTCTCTCTCTTTTTTTGGCAGCTAATTTAGACAGTGAGGTTAATTATCTGTGGAGGAGTAGAGTGTAGCTAATTTAAAGTCTACCTGCACACGGCTCTGTCACTAATTGATTTCCCAGAGAAAATGATAAAAAGGCCGTTTTGAATGAAGACACAATTTTTCAGCATTTTCCTCAGATAGGTTGTTCACTGTCTGTTCTGATGCCAGATAGAATGTTTGTAACATGGCCGGGTGCAGGGTTTTTTGGGCTGCCTCAGCAAACATCCTGCTACTCTGACTGGTTCCTAAGCACCACCACTATAACACTAATAGGGTTAACCCTTAAGTGGCACATGGAATGATCTTTGCTGTTGCCCTCCCAACACCTTTTTCAGGTCAAGAATTTTGGACTGCTTGGGAGGCCGCAGAGATGGAGCTGGAGAAATGTTTACAGTGACACATGCACCACCCTCACGATAAGAAGGTAAGCTCAAAACCTGACACCTCCATATTCCTAAAGAAATTCTGAAGTGCCCCAGAATGAGGCAGGCAAAAAGGGAAGCCTCTTTCGCAGAAGAAGAAACAGAATGACAGATTTTGGCACACATATACTAGTGTATATATACCTGGCTAAATATACAGAATTATAGAATTATAGGAATGGCGTATATATACAGTGGTACTTAGGGTTAAGTACTTAATTCGTTCTGGAGGTCCGTTCTTAACATGAAACTGTTTTTAACCTGAAGCACCACTTTGGCTAATGGGGCCTCCCGCTGCTGCCGCACCGCCGGAGCACGATTTCTGTTCTCATCCTGAAGCAAAGTTCTTAACCCAAGGTACTATTTCTGGGTTAGCAGAGTCTGTAACCTGAAGCGTATGTAACCCGAGGTACCACTGTACCATAGATAGTGTGTATGTGTGTGTGTAGTGTAGTGTATATATACCTGGCTAAATATACAGAATTATAGAATTATAGGAATGGACCACAAGGGTCATCTAATCCAACTCCTTGCAATGCAGGTCTCTTTCACACAATGTGAGGCTTCAACCCAGGACCTCAAAGAAAGAAGATTTGAAATTAGACCAACATGTGTAGAACTTAACATTCTTAAGTGTTCCCAAAGAATTCTTGTAAGAGCTTATTGGCTAACTAAATCACCCCCACCAGCCAAGCAGACAGTCAGGTTGTCTGTGATAATTAGACTGGCATGGACCTGGTAGTTTGCTTGGCTAAATATACACATCGTATGCTGAACTGCTGTCTGATATTAGGGGTGAGTTAAATATTCTTCATTGACACTTTTGGGCTCCAAGATAAGAGGCTGAAAGGAAAAGGGGTCTTAACACTCAGGAGACATATGAATAGTGGTTGGAAAAAAATCAGGGAGGAGGGTTGGCATTTTGTGGTGGTGGTAGTAGTGGCAGCTTCCAAATGTTCTTTTATTTGTTGAATTCAGTAAAATGATCCTGGGAGCTTTGTTTTAGATCCCTCTTCTGATCATTACTATCAAGCACAGGGGGTCCTTGGGGGGGGGCAGGGTCTCTATGATCTGGTATTATTGTGTGCGCATGTATACATCAAAAGATGCTGTGGAAACATGATAGATACTACAGCGACACCATCATTTAAGTTGCATGGTACACCATCCCCTGTCTTCCGTCTGACAGCACAGTCAGACTGATCATTTAATGACATTCCTGGAAGCTTTCAAAGTAACTGTTTACCTATCACAATGAACAGGTCTGAGCAAAGAACGGGGGGGGGGGATGCAGAATTAGGAGCTGGCGGTCTTCCCCAGAAAACCATGTGAGGGTAAGCCTTCAAGCGCTGTACTATACGTAGCTGCCTTGAGATGTATGCTTCACTCGAGGGGCTATTGTCATCTTTTCCATATTGCCCTTAATATCTTTTATCTTCCCTCCCCTCTATTTATTGATAGGTGCTCAACAGCCTCTTGAAAGATCTGAAGTGGCCACGCAGAGCACTCCAGGAGTTACTTGACTGACTGCCGGCCACAATTCTTTATTTCCAGCTACCGATTCATCTGTGAATAAATGGAAGCTGTCTCGCCGGACTGTTGGCAGAACCGTAGGATTCCACTGCTTGCTTTGTGACTCCCAAGAAATTATTATTGCGGGGTTTAAAAATACAGCTTCTGCATTGGATTGGAGACTTTCTTCAAAAGGAATCTACATTTGACTAAGGCACAATTAAGACAAGCAAGCTCTTGTGATGAAATGGTTCCTAGATTGTAAGAAGTAGGCTGTGAATAGGAATGGACAAAGCCATTAATTTCAGTTTCCCATTTCCCCTCCCCCCCCAAAGGCAATCTTAAATTCAGTTCACATCGATGTGTGGGTTTTTTGCAAGTCCTTGTGAAAAATCAGCAGCATTTTACTGTATATTTTCCCTAATATACACAGGGCTTTCCCCCCCCTAGCCGGAACTCGCTGAAATTCAGTTCTGGCACTTCTCAGGTGTGCACCATTGCCATTCAAAGAGAACGAGGGAGGTGTTCCTGGTGAGTTCTAGACCTCTTTTTCTAGAAAATTAGCTCTGAGTATACACATTTTTGTATGCAATTTCAAGTATACATTTTTGCAAAGTAATTTCTCTGCTTTTGTATATTATTTTCACTAGTAGATGCATACCCCAGTATATGCAGTTTTGTGACCCACAAGTTAGCATAAACCTTTAGAACCAGTCTTTGGTTGTCTACAGAATTTGTAAATGAAATGAAACTCTTAACATTCTCTCACAAAGATATATTTGTGCTTTGCTCCTCTTGTCAGGCTTAATTTGTGAGTCAATTTTCCATAAGGGTCATACATCACCCTCTCTTTTACCAAGCATTCAAATCTGCACCTTTTAAGTCTTTCCAGAATATGGCTACACCCATACATGCAGCCACTAAGAGAACTCCAATTAGTAGTTTATCCACCAAATCCTGATTCTCATTTACATACAGATACAGTAATGCAAGTGCTGAAGGCTTCATGACATGCTGGTGTGCGTCTCATATCTCATTAATCACTTGTTTCCCAAAATTTGCAGACTCGCTCTCTGTTTTACAGTGTGTGGCTCTCATCTCTTCCTTCCACCTTTTCCTTTGGCAAGTAAAGCATCCATTAAGATATGAAGCAATGGGAACTTGCTGATTCCCTCTGACTAATATTTGGATGAAACCTAATTAGAATGGGAAACAAATAATCCATCTGGTAAATGTGCTAATAATAATCAACACCACAGAATAGTACGTTATTTCCGATAAGTTTGTGGTGGTCCCTGATGCCAGCGTGAAAAGGGGTGAAGGAGCTAATCGCCTGCCACTGTTTGTGGAGGTTCATCACTGCCACTGTTCATCACTGCCACTGTTTGTGGAGGTTCACCCTGCCACTTAAACCTATCAGACCGCAGTGAAGTCCTTGGGTAGGGGACACTCTAAAAATACCTCTGCAACACAACAGTGCTGAGGGCTCATCATCAAACCTACCTAGCGGCAACGAAGGCAGCAACGAAGGCATGCTTTTGCTGCCTTCGTTGCATTTTCATTGTGCAGTCTGGCAGAGCTTTTCCGGGTAGTGCAGGGTCTCTTAAAGTCTGGCCAGAAGGTGGTGTCAGAGCTGGCAGTAGCTCACAGGGACTTGTTTGTAAAGGATCATGAGGATAAAAGTTGCTTGCATCCATCGGGATATTGACTCTTCCGTCACAGCAGAGGAATCTCTGCATTGTCAATCTCCTGTTGCACTGGATGAGTTTCAGTCAATAAGGCTTGAGGTTATGGGCAAGGGGCTTGGGTCATTGAGGGTGAACACTTGTGCTCTGGACCCTCGCCCCTCTTGGCTGATAAGAGCTAATAGGGAGGGGACATGTGCCTGGGTCAGAGAGGTGATTGATACTTCCCTGTAAGAGGGAGGGGGGGTCCCTGCCTCCCCCTGCCTGTGACAGTTTTGGTATCAATACAAGTATTTTTGGAGATCTTCTTTTTTTTAAAAAAGTTTTTTATTAACAATTTCAACATATCAACATATCAAAACATCTCATATTCATTGTTTCCCCCCCTTTTCCCCCACCTTCCCACCTCCCCATCAAGCCCTCCCCACTCCCCCAAGACTTCCCTCAGCTCCTCTCTCTGATTTTTCAACACATATTATTCTCTGTATACTGTAAAATGGTATAAATCCTTATATTATCCATCTGCTATGTTAACAATCAATAAATTTCTGTATGTTTATTCAAAACCTGCCAAGGAGTCCAATTCATTTTGTTGTCTTTTTTAAGTAATTTGTAAAAAGTTCCCATTCTTCTTTGACGTCACAGTTGTCCTTATCTCGCAATTTATATGTTAGTTTAGCCAGCTCTGCATAGTTCGCTTTTGGAGATCTTCTGATGAACTAACTTTACCTACAATTTTGTGAACTAAAAATTCGCAACCCTTCATATTATTATTTATTTATTTGCTTTTATTTGTACCCCTGCCCATCTGACTGGGTTGCCCTAGCCACTCTGGGCAGCTTCCCACATATAAAAAAACACAATAAAACATTGCACATTAAAAACTTCCCTATACAGGGCTGGTCTTCAGATGTCTTCTAAAAGGCATCATTGACATCTGATGGGATCGCATTCCACATGGTGGGTGGAATGCGATCCACTACCGAAAAGGCCCTCTGCCTGGTTTCCTGTAACTTCACTTCTTGCAGTGAGGGAACAGCCACAAGGCCCCCAGTGCTGGATCTCAGTGTCCGGGCTGAACGATGGGGATGCAGAAGCTCCTTCAGGTATACAAAAGTGAAAATACTAAAACAGATTAAAATTACCTCAGTCTTCTAAGCATCTGCGTAGGTTTGTCTAAGCAATAATATTCTTAAAGGTAAAGGGACCCCTGATCATTAGGTCCAGTCGTGGCCGACTCTGGGGTTGTGGCGCTCATCTCGCTTTATTGGTCGAGGGAGCCGGTGTACAGCTTCGGGGTCATGTGGCCAGCATCTCGGCCACTTCTGGCAAACCAGAGCAGCGCACGGAAACACCATTTTCCTTCCCACCAGAGCAGTACCTATTTATCTACTTGCACTCTGACGTGCTTTTGAACTGCTAGGTTGGCAGGAGCAGGGACCGAGCAACAGGAGCTCACCCCGTTGCGGGGATTCGAACCGCCGACCTTCTGATCTGCAAGTCCTAGGCTCTGTGGTTTAACCCACAGCGCCACCCACATCAAAAAGAGCACAGTGTGAAGGAGCCTGTTGGATCTCAGTAGGCAGGAAGTTCCAAAGTTCAGACACTGCCAATCTCAACAATTCAGTTCTTACAAATGTGGCGCTTGTAGTAGTGCCAATTCCACCGATTCAGTATAAGAACAGATTTAACACCCTCCAGAATGTAAAATACAAATGGGTTGAGTAACCTGGATGTTTTCCAGTATTTAAGTACATAGACCTTAAGAAGCTGTTATCATGGTAAGATAATTGACTATGTAATGCCATCAACTCCAGCAAGGTGAAGTCCTGGGCACTTAACATATCAATGAGGTCAATTATATGATTATGGCAGCTGTCTGAGCTGCATTATTGCCCTCTGTTGCTCTGATTAAACATTCCTGACGAAATATCCTACAAAAATGATTAAACTAAAGAACGGTAAAGGGTTTTCTTTTTTTAAAATACGGGAATGTTCCAACTTGATAGTCAAGCACCCTGAGATAATGACCGGCTGATTAGTTGCCTGTTGCAATGAGGTTTTAATCAAAATTCCTTTTGTGTGGTGTAGTGGTTAAGAGCGGTAGTCATGTAATCTGGGGAACCGGGTTCGCGTCTCCGCTCCTCCACATGCAGCTGCTGGGTGACCTTGGGCCAGTCACACTTCTTTGAAGTCTCTCAGCCCCACTCACCTCACAGAGTGTGTGTTGTGGGGGAGGAAGGGAAAGGAGAATGTTAGCCGCTTTGAGAGTCCTTAAAGGGAGTGAAAGGCGGGATATCAAATCCAAACTACTACTACTACTACTACTACTACTACTACTACTACTACTACTCTTCTTCTTCTTCTTCTTCTTCTTCTTCTTCTTCTTCTTCTTCTTCTTCTTCTACTTCTTCCACTAATATGATCCTTTCAGCTTTGATTGGCTTCTTTTCAGCAAGGGGCAGGGTTGGCATTGGGGTTTCAAGCAGTGGTGTTGATGAACACCCAAATGAAATGTACTAGAGATTTGGGGTAAACTCTAGAAATTAATAAATGCTAGGATTTTGGGTTCTTTGTGATATGCAGGGAGAATAGAAGCTGCAAGGGGGTTCCTGGGCTGCTTTACACAAACCCGTCTGACTGGCTGGGGGAAGACCAGAGCTGTTAGCATTGCAATAGAAAGCCATTGAGGGTCATCAACAACTCCTTGTCTCAGGTGTGGCCAGAGACTGGAAGGTTGCCATGGTAACTGCTCTGGGGGAGGGCATGGGTTTTCTGGGAAGAAGGAAGAGGGAGATCCATCTTGGCAAGGGTGATGAAAGGACTGCTTGCAATGCTCTGTGCCATGCTGCAAGATCTGGACCCCCTCAATGCAGACTGAAGGTGTAAATATGTGAATAAAGGCATATTTCTTAAAGCACAACAGTCTCCGCCATGTCTTCCATTCTCCAAAGGGTCACAGACCCTGTATGGGCGCCTGAGTTCCCATGCGTTCTTGCCACGGCTTGGCAGAGAGATGGACAGGTGCCGGGCTTTTGCAGCAGTATCAAACACACAATACAGTGGTACCTCGGGTTAAGTACTTAATTCGTTCCAGAGGTCCATTCTTAACCTGAGACTGTTCTTAACCTGAACCTAATGGGGTCTCCCACTGCTGCTGCGCCACCAGAGCACGATTTCTGCTCTCATCCTGAAGCAAAGTTCTTAACCCGAGGTAATATTTCTGGGTTAGCGGAGTCTGTAACCTGAAGTGTCTGTAACCTGAAGCATATGTAACCTAAGGTTCCACTGTATCAAGTTCAGGGATTATGGATCCAAGATCAGGTAGTGCCTGGGGGAAATTTAGAAAGAAAAAGTACCATGTACAAAGGCCAGTTCTTCACAGCCACCAACTTAACTGATTTTACAGACAGGTGCATAAGCAAGCAGGTAGGCACAGCTGGGTGAAGATGGTCCTTTAAAGTATTCAACCTTTTTGAGTCCATGGCTCCCTTGACCAACCACATTCTTTCTGTGGCACCCCTGTGGGGCACAGGAGCCCAGTTATATCACCCCTTGCCTGCAGAGCTGGTGGCCTCTCACCCTCCCTTGTGGAGTGTTCCCTCAGCCTCCTCTCCTCTCCCCTCTCCTTGGGAGTCCTCTGGGCAGCCGCTGCTGCCGCCCCTGGTCTCTGAGCTGCCTCCTCACACTGCCCCACAGGGGCCTGGGTGGCCTGGCTGGCTGGGCTTCCTCGCCCACTTGCTTGCTTACTCCAAGGCTGCCTTAGCTCCTGGCAACCAGCACCCCCTGCCCAACCCAGAGGCACCATTCACCTGGGGGGCTTGTAGCTAGGGCTGCTGCAACCAACAGCCGTGCAAGCCTTTGGGAGGCAGAGATGCAAGAGGCATCAGAAGAAGGGAGGGAAGGAAATAAGGACAGAGGCCAGTGTTGCCTGCGGCACCCCTGACCATTGTTCAGGGTACCACGGCATACTGGTTGAAAACCACTGCTTTAGAGGTCCAAAGTGCACATTTCCCAGTCGATATATAAACATGGATTTTCTCCAGGGCCTGCTGGAGATTATGCATACAATAGATGTTCACAATTCCCTCTTCATGGATGGATTATTTGCACTTTCTCAATGAAGTCTAGCGAATGTGCACAATGGCTGGTTGTTATGCACATTAACACTTACAGCCTCCTAACAGATATACCTCAGATCTCAGTGGGCTCTTTGGATGTTCTTATGAGCAGTTGAACACACATTAGGTACTCCATCCAATCGGGACCCTTCCATAATTGTGCACAGTGCCTGTGTGTGTGTTTATTTGGCCACGTAGAAGTATCTCTTTGCAGAGGGTCTGGGCAAATTCATGGTCATTGCTGATGTGATCCAAAGCACAGCTGCACTCCCACTTAACTGTGCATATATTTGACACGTGGATAACTTGAGGGCTAGGAGTTGGACATCGACCTGAGCCATGGAATTCCTCCCCCGTTTTGTTCATGCCTTGCATTCTCCAATTTGTAATCCTTTGTTTAGTTAATCTTGCAGCCAATTAGAAGATCTAAGGCACACTATTAAAAGCAAGACTATCAGCTGCAAGTTCAAATTATCTCAGTCCAAGAAGATGTAGGAAAAGGAGGGTGGGGAGGGGAGAGAACATTTTAAAAGAAGTCTGCTTTCTCTCTCTCTTTTTTTCCGGCAGATGTCCAAGACTTTTTTTTCTTACCCCAGAAAAGCTCTTTCCTCTCCATAATTCTCATTGTTTGAAAATTTACAAGTCTGGCTTTTAGTAACATCTTTGTTTTATTTCTTGAAGGCTTCATTTCGTTGAGTTCATCTGGTATGTTTTACAGAGAAGGCTTTCATCAGTGGAGGGTTTTCTTTCAGTTTGGCTGCCAAAGCCCCTAAAAAAAAATTGCTTGGAGATGCCATGGAAGTTCAACATGGGAAGCAACTTCCATAGTGTGTCATCCGCAAATGAGTTCTGCATGTAAAGAAATTGCATAGAATTGTGTCCTTGCCTCTCTCACACAACCTTCAGAAGACCTTTAAACTGTTCTTTTAGAGCAAGCAATCATGGTGGCAACTCCAATAAGATCCCCAAACACCAAAACGTTGGAAGAAAAAGACTCTTTAGCCCATTGGACTTCAGTGGTGTTATAACATTTGAGATTAAATTAAAAGATAGAGTAAGGAGTAGTGTAGGGATGATCACGGAGTGGGGAGTGGGGTCTGGAGGGAGCACACCCCCCACCCGCAGGCAGCCTCAGTCGCCTGCACGCGTGACCGTGGGGTGCGGAACCCACACACCCCTCACAGACAAAGCCATGGCTGTCTGAACATTGTTGCCTCTGTCTAACCTTTTGCGGTCTCAGTAGTCTGCGGTGTCCTGTCTGTAACCTTTGTCTCTGAGACCTTTTGTCTCCTTTGTCATTGTGCAAGGGGGAAATGACGCTGTGGAAACAGGTGCCAAAATAACTTTGTACCACCCCACAATCTCGGGACTGAAAGATGTGTAAAGGTCACAGCCCAAAATGTATCTGCCTGGTTTGCATATTTGTCTCAATAAAAGGAGGCTCCACAGGGCTGGCCGGCAGCTCGCTTCAGCTCACATGTGCGCAGCTCACCTGCATTATCAACTTCTGCCTCATGTCCATCACTTCAGAGTAGAAGGGACAGGAAAGTTATCAATTGAAGTGTTTCCCAAACTGTGATTTTTGCCGGCGCCTGCTGTTGTGATTCGCTGCCCCGGCAGGGGGCAGGGAAAAGCTGAGCTGGCAGAGATAACAGAGGCTGCAGGAATCAAGAGAAACATTGTCTGCCTTCACAGTTTTTCCTACATTGTGATTTTTGCATAGCACACAAACACACGTCACGACTCGCAATATATTGGCAGGTCAAAAATTATGAAACCGATATCATGACAACAAACCGATTGTGGACGATATATCGATATATTGCCCAGCCCTAGTTGCAAGTTGGGCCCGGAATGAAGCTTGGTAGCCGGTGTGATTTGCCATAAGTAAAGCAGAGCTGCTAATCTCCACCCAGGTTTACACTGGGAAATTTAAAGGCCATTCCAGTATATTAAATGAGACTGGAAACACTTTGGATCGATAACTTTCTCCTCTATGAAAAATAAAAAGGAATGAAAATTGATGGGAGATTGATTTGAAATGCCTAATGCCGACGACCAGCTGATGGGAGCACCTTATAAATAGCGTTTTGTGTGGTTGCCAACGAGTTAAGTGAGAATGACTGAAATGTGTTTTATAGTGTTCGTCTCCACTTTAGCAGCCATTTACAAAATTTAGAAGGGAGGAGTAATCCCTAGGGACAGGGGGAGAAGCTGAGCATTCTGCAAATATATAGGATAACTGTTAATCATCATCTGGGCTCTTGGAGTGTCTGGAGTGGGAGGAGCCCACTAGAAATCCCTTGTATTAAGATATATTTCACAGCAGCAACATTAAATGCCATATTTCAATAGCTTGGAAACTTGGAAAGACCCGAGTTGTTGCTATGAGAGCAGGGAGCAATAGCCATCGAGTGTGCATATTTATGTTGAGTGTGGCATTAAGGATTATTACAATGAGTCAGTTTATGCATCATATTTCTGATCTTCCAAAATACAGCACAGAGGATACTCATACCCTCCTTCCTTCCTTCTCCCCTTGCAAACACAGTTTCCATTAATTATTTCCTAGCCCGGGCAATAATCCCCTATGTGCACCTCAGCCACATCTAGACATAAGAGTCTGCCACTCTTTCACATTGTACCTGCAGTTTCCCCATCCTCAAAAACTCCTGTTTTCTTGGAGGTGAGACTGTATATTCCTTGGAATAAGTGGATCACTGATGGTGCCTCTTTCCCATGTTGAAACACAAGCTAACTCCTTCATTCTCCTTTTGCTCATGAATGCTAAAGGCCAAAAATGGTACTTGTCCTGTGGCCCACATCACAGGCTCTCCCAAAGATGCTGGACTTAAATAACCAGGAGACGAAACAGCCTCAACAAGGAACCCAATGGTCTTTCAACAAATTCCTGAGGGTGCAAGTTGGTGGCTGTCCTATGAACAGGACTATAGTATGCTGCTACATTTGCACCCCACCAAAACCCATGGTTTGTCCTTACCCTACAAACTACAATCGGAAACCACATTTTATAGCAACAACAATTTATTATTTAAACCCTGCCCATTTGGCTGGGTTTTCACAGCCACTCTGGCAATAAAACATCAAACATTAAAAAAGGGCTGCCTTCAGATGTCTTCTAAAAGACAGACAGTTGTTTATTTCCTTGACATCTGGTGGGAGGGTGTTCCACAGGGTGGGCGCCACTACCGAGAAGGCCCTCTGCCTGGTTCCCTGTAACCTCACTTTTTGCAGGGAGGGAACTGCCAGAAGGCCCTCAGCTCTGGACCTCAGTGTCCAGGCTAAACAATGGGGGTGGAGACGCTCCTTCAGCTACACTGGGCTGAGGCTGTTTAGGGCTTTAAAGGTCAGCATCAACATATTGAATTGTGCTTGGAATTGTGAGGCAAATGATTTGCACCCCTCTCCCACTTATGCACGTTCTACTGTATGTGTAGCACTGGGAAATAATTAAACAAATAGAATCATACCAGGAAATGGTTGGAGAGAGCTAGAGAGTCCTTGTGATTCGTGAGGAGACTCTCCCTAGAGCCTGAAAAGGACATCAGTGAGGGTGGAGGAAGCCCCCTAAAGACCAGCTGGTGAAGAGAGAGGCACTGATGGAGGAAGGCAAGTGCGGAGGGTGCAGTGTGCAACGGGTGCCAGCCATGAGGGCTGGTGACATTGCCACACCCTCCCGCTTGCTGTGCAGGCTGCGCCCCCGGATGCTCGCTGTGCGGGCAATGGGCCACTAGGGACGATGCTGCTGCGGGTGGCTAATGGCACCCCTCGACAATCGCCGTGCAGGCAGCAGGCGGCTAGGGAAGCTCTTTGCACAGGTGGCAAGTGGCACTCTCCCTTGCTTGCAGGCAGCTAGGGACGCTCACCATGCAGGTGGCTAGCCCGGCCTGCGGGCTGGCTAGCCCCACCCCTGTGCTGCTCCGGGTGCCAGGGCAGGTATTTCCCCCCTGGGTGGAGGGAGAGAGAGCTGGAGAGCAGGAACAGACAGGCATTTAGAGGGTGCTCTCCAAGTAAGTGGGTGGACCCTTGTATTCAAAAATCCCATGAATGGAAGGCAGCCACATCCCACAAATCAATTCTTCCTAGTGCAGATATGCATTTTTGGCAGTGACTTTAAAGGTGCTCCCACTTCCCTTTCTGTTTCTCCATTTTCTAATAGGAAGGAAAATCCAGAGGCATAAGTGAGCTCCCCCCCCCCCCGTTATGTTTCCTAACAGGAACGGCTAATGATCGATGGGCTTGGCCTTTGCCTCACCGTGCTTTATTATAATGGAAAGGAAACACAGCAAATGAATAGCTTGTGCAGCCGGTCGGCTAGGAGATTATGTTCTTCAAGAATTCTGCCAAACAGAAAGGTGATGAAGCATCAACATCTCCTTGCATTGGTGTGTGAGTTTAACGAGAAACAAGCCGCGAAGGCCTGGCGACTCTGCCTTGCTAATGAACTCTAGATATCGTTAACATTCTCCTGCAACATAGCTCCTTCAGGGAGGAGTGATGGGGTTTGTTTATTTGTTTGGAGGGGGGAGGCAGGATTTGAAATCAGCTGCAGCAAGTCCCCATTTGTAATTAGATGGCTTCAGAGTTTCTGCCTGTTTTCTGGTAAGCCTTTTGTGCCGTTATTGTGGATGTTTGCGTGCTAGTGGAAGGAACGGAATGATCATTACGGGACACCACTGAAGTTTGAGATCCCAAATCTACCACTGACTGTGGTCCTGAGCCATTTAAGGCTTTATTAGGTCGAAACCAGCACTTTGAATTGGGCCTGGAAACTAATGGAGAGCCAGTGCAGTTGGACTAGGACTGGTGTAACTGTATGTGCTCAAACCATATCTTGCCCCAGAGAGCAACATGGCCACTGAATTCTGCACCAGCTGAAATTTCCAAACTCTCTTCAGAGGCAGCCCTATGTATAATGCATTGCAGTAATCTAACTTACAGCAAGATCCGGTAAATTTCTAAAGCAGAATAGGGTCCACTGAGTCTCTTGGGACTATTACAGACTTTCTGTGGCATTACTCTTTGCCCTTGGCCTTTCCTTGTTAGCGATGCCTCATTAATTGATAAGCAAGCAACAAGCACTTTGAGTCATTTCTGCAATTCGCTCTCATTTCACTACCTGGATTTTTGATGCCAAGTCACTTCTGCCCTAGCTAGATGGTTTTTGTTTTTTAAAGTTTTAAGAAGAGAAGATTGTAACATATAATACACAATGCCCCCCAGCTGAATGTAAAAGCTGTGGCTGCAGAATCTTTAGAAGCAACCAGAGCATTATCAGACCCTCCAAGTTCCCCTATTTTCCAGGGGCAGCCCTGATTCACAGAATCCGTCCCACTTTCTGATTTGATCCCAGAATGTCCTGCTTTTCCTTAGGAGGTCCCTATTTTCATTGGAGAAATGTTGGAGAGTATGGAGCTATCTGACCCCCGAGCCATCTGAAGGCAGTCCTGTATGAGGAAGTTTTTTAATGTTAAATGTTTTATTATGTTTTTATATATGCTGGAAGCTGCCCAGAGTGGCTGGGGCAACCCAGTAAGATGTGTAGGGTATATAAATAGTAAAATTATCATTATCCCTATTTTCATCAGATAAATGTTGGAGGGTATGGCATTTGTTTGTTTTAGCCAAAGACCTTGTTTTAATTCCATAATTTTATACCACCAAGACCCAGGCTATGTAGCCCTGTGTGTCATCTATTACGATGATTGTACTCACTCTTGTGCGCATCTTGAGACCACATTCTGGGTGGTTATTTCCCATGTATTTTCTGCTCAGAAAACCTGGAGTCTTTCCAAGATGGTCCTTTCGCAACACTGTCATTTAATTTTTGAAGACTGCTGAACTATCACTGGCTACACCCAAGTGTGCTAGACTCCATTTGTGGTGGTGGGCAATGGAGGTGGGAGTTCTTCCCTATCAACTAGGAAAGGACAAACATGTTCATTTGGGTTTCTTTCAGTTTTTCAGCTTTCCAATCTTTCAGTTTTCCACATCTCCAAATTGGTTTGTATTAAAAAAAAAGTCCACATGAAAATTGATCAGCATTTTAATGTGAATTTCTCTCAATAAACACATCTGTATGCAATATTGCCTAACTTACACATGTTTGCAAAGCAATTTTCCCTTTTATATACATGACTTTTTATGGACACTTCACCAGAGTAAATGCAGTTTTGTACATGTTACTCAGCTGTAGAACTGCATTGCAGAATTCAGAGGAGTGCAAATTTTGAAGGTTGGCTGTGCTTTGGTTTGGCATTGTTTCAGAAAGTTCAAGCCTGTGCTCTGTATTACTTTATCTTTGACAATTATTTTTAAAAATTATATAATTTTAAAAAAGGAAATTCAGGTCTTGGTCTCTCCAGTGACATACAGATCTGAGGTAGCAGAGCTGTGGGAATCCTTGGAGAGTCTTTGTAGGCAATACAGCAGTACCTTGGTTTTAGAACAGCTTAGTTTATGAACAACTTGGAAATAGAACGCTGCAAACCCGGAAGTAGGTGTTCTGGTTTCTGAATTTTGCCTTGGAAGCTGAACGTGTTCCACTTCCTGTTGAGTGTGTTCCATTTGTAAATAGAGTCTTCCGCTGCTAATCAGATACTTCCTGTTGAGTCTGTCGGCTGTTGAGTCCCGTGCACCCACGCAACACAGAGGTGATATTTGGAGCTTTTGTTTTTGCTAATTTTTTGCATTTTTGTTTGTGTGGCATCTTCATTTTATGGGACTGACTTGGGACTGTGGCTCATGACTTCATTTTTGTGACTTCGTTTTTGTGACTGTGTGGAACCCAGTTCAGCTACTGATCGATTGATTGTGGGACTGCAGAAATTGATAAAAGCCCCCCATCCAAACAATGCATGTAAAGAAAAAAATAATAATTTTAATTTTTATCATCTACAATACTGTCTTATTTATTTTATAGTAGAGTACATTGATTATTGCTTTCATTTTATGGATCAATGGTCTCGTTAGATAGTAAAATTCATGTTAAATGGCTGTTCTGGGGGTTGTTTTTAAAAGTCTGGAATGGATTAATCCATTTTGCATTACTTTCTATGGGAAAGCATGCCTTGGTTTTGGAATGCTTTGGTTTCGGAACAGACTTCGGGAATGGATTAAGTTTGGGAACCAAGTGTAATGGGTATGAATTACTCGTGCGTAAACTGGTGCCTTTCTCGGTTAATTTGCCTTGTTAAAACTTTCTGACTGCGCAGCCCCTTCTCATTGTGGCTGCCTTAGTCACTGGCAGAATCCGTCAGTGGGCGTTTCTTGAACCTCTTCCAACATAAAAGTTGTTTGACACCCAGTCTCCTCCTCCTCTCACTGCGCGGGAGTCTTCTGCGCAGGGAAGGCGTGGGTAGCGGAGGACCTGGGCTCTCCTCACTGATGTCCAGTGAAGAGTCCTGGAGCCCTCTCTCCACTTCCCCCGTCTGCCTCCCTTTATCCCCGGTGTTGCGCTGATTGGCTTCCCCCTCTACTGAGCTGTTTCTCCCCCTGCTGCTGGGTCCTTCGCCAGCATCATCTGGGAGCCTCCCCTTCACCTCTCCCTTCGATGTCAGTTCCCTGACACCAAGGTACCACTGTATTAGAAGCGCTGACCCATCTAGTGCCACATCTTGTTCTCATAGTGGCTAATTCAGAAGCAGGACCTGAACACAACAGCCCTCTCCCCTCTTGCAGTTTCCAGCAACTTCTATTCAGAAACATTACTGCCTCTGACCATGAAACCACAGAGTAGCCATCACAGCTAGCATCCACTGGTACCTTTTATCTCAATGGATTTGTCCGAGTTGGGGGGGCCCACCACCTCCTCTTGTGGGAGAGAGTGTCAGTTTGCATTTCTTAGTACAGAAAGTAGTGATCTTCCCTGTTCTGCTTAATTCAAGAGGGTTCTATGAAGTTTTTCTTTCTATATGAAAGAAACAGGCAGAGGGTCCTTGTTTGGATTATTTCTTCTGGGAGTGCAGCTGGTTTAAACTGGTTCTGTTATCTTTCTGTCAAGGTCATACTAACTATAATAGTGAGGCCAGGAGCAGCCTGGGTTACTTACTTTCTCTTTGTGGTGTTCTGTTCTGTATGCTATAGTGTTGAGGTTTAGTCATTGTAAGTTTTATTGTAAGTGCTTGCAACTGGATTTTTTATGTTGCTGTTGCTGTTGTTTAGTCGTTTAGTCGTTTAGTCGTGTCCGACTCTTTGTGACCCCATGGACCAGAGCACGGCAGGCACTCCTGTCTTCCATTGCCTCCCGCAGTTTGGTCAAACTCATGCTGGTAGCTGCAAGTACACTGTCCAACCATCTCGTCCTCTGTTGTCCCCTTCTCCTTGCGCCCTCCATCTTTCCCAACATCAGGGTCTTTTCCAGGGAGTCTTCTCTTCTCATGAGGTGGCCAAAGTATTGGAGCCTCAGCTTCAGGATCTGTCCTTCCAGTGAGCACTCAGGGCTGATTTCCTTAAGAATGGATAGGTTGGATCTTCTTGAAGTCCATGGGACTCTCAAGAGTCTCCTCCAGCACCATAATTCAAAAGCATCAATTCTTCGGTGATCAGCCTTCCTGATGGTCCAGCTCTCACTTCCATTCATCACTACTGGGAAAACCATAGCTTTAACTATACGGACCTTTGTTGGCAAGGTGCGCCAATCCTGAATGTATTGGATTAGTGACCATTAGGCTCATTTGCTTTCAGTAAAGCTCTGCTGAATGAAGTACAATTGCCATTGGTCTATTTTTGGAAACTCTGCCGCATCGTGTTTAAGTTTTTTCCTCTCCAGAAAGGGCTGGGGCGACAGAGAGTTCCATAGTTTAACTGTGTTGCATGATTAAATTCTCCGTCCATTGACTAGGTGGATCAGTGGTTCATCTCTTTGTAAGTCAGTTTCCCAAAAGGAACAACAAAAAGAGATTTCCTGGAGACTTTTCCTAGCTACGCTGCTATTTAACACCCTTTTAACTGGACCAACCAGAGATTGAACCTGGGACGATCTGCTATGCATAGAAGGTGCTCTACCCCTGCGCTTTCCTTCCTTACTGGAAGACTGCTTCTCGAAACACCTTTGCTTAATGGGACTTACCTTGATCTTAATCGATTCACAGCCAGGTTGTTCCTTGTCCCTCTGTAAACACACATCCGTTCCACAGTCTGCTTATTGTCTTTGATGCTCTGTGTCTTTCGCCATAACCTCTGTTCCTCCGGGGATTTCTTTATTGTCTCAGACCACTGCTTGATATTTCTCAGGCACATTGCTTAATAACAGCAACCTATTCTTATTCTGCTCACCTTCTTTTTCTCAGTCTCTGAAGAAAGCAGAAAGTTGCTGGGCTGCAAGCTGAATCTTTCCGGGGCTTTGAGTCTTCCTTCATATTTGTTTTCCCCCAGATTTAACTCCAGCATACAATGCATTTCTGTATGTTACTTTCACTAATATATGCATGTGCCTACAAATTTTATCATGTCTATGCATTTTTGTAGACATTGCGTACCTGGGGAACTGAATATTCCAAGAAATGTGGATGTTGAAAGATCGTTGTGTGTTGTTTTGTGTATTCTTTCAGAAAGTGCAGTCAGGTATGTTTGTCTGTAAGTTCAAACTTCAGTCACTACTGAAGCACTAGGAAACAACCTTCCGTTCTCCATTCTTTGCTTTAGGGGAAACCAGAGGGAGATGCAACAAAATGTTCCTATGTAGAGTAGACTGTTCGTGTTCAATCCAACTACGCTACATTTCATCATCTCCTCCTAATTTGCTGTTTTTCCCCATCCCACAAACCAACCAACCAACCAACTATGCCTAATGAACTTGCTCAATTCTCTTGTGCCATTTCATACCCTTTGGGATTTCTTTTCTTTTTAAAAAAGAGAGAAGTATTTCCGCCAACCTTTGGTTCCTCCGAAGCCTGCTGATACCCTTTTTGCTATGCAAGGACTGATGCTCACTATTAGTACAGTGGTGCCCCGCAAGACAAATGCCTCGCAAGACGGAAAACTCACTAGACGAAAGAGTTTTCCGTTTTGGAGGTGCTTCACAAAACGAATTTCCTATGGGCTTGCTTCGCAAGACAACAATGTCTTGCGAGTTCCTGCTGGTTTTTTCCCCTCCCCCCCTTTCTAAGCCGCTAAGCCGTTTATCAGCTGATCTGATCAGCAGATAAGCCGCTAAAAGCCGCTAATAGCGCTAATCCGCTAATTCGTCAATGGGCTTGCTTCACAAGATGAAAAAAACCACTAGACGAAGAGAATCACAGAACGGATTCTTTTCGTCTTGCGAGGCACCACTGTATAACGCAGCGGTGGAGCAAGTAGGTGTGGTTTGAGGGAAAGGGCCTCATGGGCCAAATGGGGAAGCCTAGCAGGCCTACAGGCCAGAGGTTCCCACCGCTTATGCCCCATATTATGGTGTAATGGTTGTGTGGTATAAATGGCTACTGTGCTGGGAGCAAGAGACCAGAGATGAATCCCCATTCAGCCAACCTTGGGCCAGGCCCTGACTCTCAGACGAGACTACCTCACAGGGATGTTGTGAGCCTACAACGAGGGACGTTTTTAATGTTTAGTGTTTTATTATGTATTTATATATGCTGGAAGCTGTCCAGAGTGGCTGGTGCAACCCAGTCAGATGGGCGGGGTACTATTATTATTATTATTATTATTATTATTATTATTATTATTAAACCATATGCACTACCATGGGGGAAACAGCATACCCTCCAATATTACTCTGACAAAAAAGGGGATGTGCATCACCAAAAGGCCTGCGTCTTTGGTGTGGTGCTCTTGCGGGAGCCAGCTGACTTGCATGAGATTGGGGCTCCAAGTGCCAGTACCAGCTGCAGCTGCCAGCTCATCCTCCTCCCCCAGTTAGGTGACAGCGCTGAAGAAGAAGAAGAAGAAGAAGAAGAAGAAGAAGAAGAAGAAGAAGAGTAGTAGTAGTAGTAGTAGTAGTAGTAGTAGTTTGGATTTGATATCCTGCTTTATCACTACCCTATGGAGTCTCAAAATGGCTAACATTCCCATTTCCCTTCCTCCCCCACAACAAACACTCTGTGAGGTGAGTGAGGCTGAGAGACTTCAGAGAAGTGTGACTGGCCCAAGGTCACCCAGCAGCTGCATGTGGAGGAGCGGAGATGCGAACCCGGTTCACCAGATTACGAGTCTACTGCTTTTAACCACTACACCACACTGGCTCTCTGAAGGAGGAAAATGGGGCATTCTGTGATTCTGGGATGTCACAAGAAAATCAGGACACTTGAGGGGTATGGGGGGGGAATGGTATATAAAAGTGACAAATACATAAAATGAGCCACAGCCACCAATCTGCATCCCTCTGGCTTCATTTGATCCACATTCATTCAAAAACTGGCTTCCAGTGCCCACATATCCACAACTGTGACTCCTTTCCGTGAGGCAGATGAATGCAGACGGTGAGATGGCAATGAAGCTGACAACACATTTCCATTTAGCTGGTTTGAAACATACATGTTGGTAGCACGTGTCAAGATTCATTAAAAGAAACACAGCTTGTGATCCCGGTGATAAAGTGAAATTTGTTTCCAAAGAGGCAATGACTCCGGATTGAAGCAGACACGAACAGCATCCCAGTTGTCAAATTGCCCCATTTTCCAGCCCTCCCTGAAAATCATATGATGCGACATTAAAATGTTGACCTCTTTACTGGAGCTGCTGGTGAAGAACCAGTATCTCTCATTCCTCAATGGTGTGTGTTTTTTTAAATTGCTTTATTAGAAAATAGAAAGCAATATTTGCCCCCTTTATGAATTTTGATTTAATAACTTAAGAGCCTTCATTATTAGTTCATTACAGTTCAGTGGAAGGGAGGCCTCCTGAGTGAAAAAGCCCATTTCCTGGACTAATCTGGCCTCAATTAAAATGTAATCATGTGGCTCTTTATCTCCACAGAAGTGTGATGTGCGTGTGCATCAGGAACAAGAGCAAAGAGGTTTGGAAAAGGGCGCTATGAGAACTGAGCTGGAGATATGGCCGAAGGAAGAAGGTGGGGAGGCAAACTGACCTCTTAAAAATCTACGTGGGGCAACCTCCTCCTCTGCTATGGCTATGGCACAATTCAAGTGATCAGTTATGGAGAAAGTGTCATTCACTACATCAAACCTTCAGCCTCAAAGGCTCAGATGGCAAATGGTTGTCTAACTTGGATGGATTTTGAAAAAACGATTTGACAAATTGATGAAAGGTAAGGCTGATTTTGATATATAAAGCCTTATGTGGCTCAGAACCCCAAACTTCAAGGACCACCTCCCCTGATATGAGACCTTTTTGTGTGTGTGCCCCTTCCATGAGAAGTCTAGAGGGTGGCAACACGAGAGTGGGCCTTTTCATTGTGTGTGTATGTGCCATTTCACCTGAGTCAAGTTGTGCCACCTGGAGTGATCTGGGGCTATCAAGAGTGGGGGAGCCAAGTGGAGAGGGAAGAAGGCAACCATTGAAAGAGGGCTTTTAAATAGCCCCACATTGTGCTTTGGACTGCAAGAAGATCAAACCTGTCCATTCTGAAGGAAACCAGCCCTGAGCACTCACTGGAAGGACAGATCGTGAAGCTGAGGGTCCAATACTTTGGCCACCTCATGAGAAGAGAAGACTCCCTGGAAAAGACCCTGATGTTGGGGAATGATTAAGGGCACAAGGAGAAGAGGATGACAGAGGACGAGAAGGCTGGACAGTGTTCTCGAAGCTATGAACATGAGTTTGACCAAACTGCAGGAGGCAGTGGAAGACAGGAGTGCCTGGCGTGCTCTGGTCCATGGGGTCACAAAGAGTCAGACATGGCTAAATGACTAAACAACAACAACAAAAGTGCTGTGGCCAGCAGGGGAACACCCAAGCAGTCAAAGCAAGCAGGATTCAACCCTCCGTTCACCACCTGGTGAAGTGTCAGGGACTGGTCTGAGGAGGAATGGTGGAGTCTGCCCTTCTTCCTCCTGCACTTCCCAGAGAAAAGGGAGACAGTATAGACTTAGAATAGTGGTTTGCAGAAGGTCATAGTTTAGAGTCTGCAGAGGGGAGAAGCTGGGAAATATTGGGAGAGGAGCAGGAGGGAGAAGAAGCACCAGGAGATAGACAGCTGACAGACTCAGTGTCTCTTGAAAGCATTCCTGACCCTCCCTCTCCCAGGACCTGGTGGGCACTGAGAGTAGGAGAACAAAAAGCTGGCACAGGGGTGACACAGAATAGGAGGAATGAAGGGGGTGGGACTTTACTTGGAGCAACGCCATTTTTACGTCTCTCTGTGAATATTGAATAAAAGACTGGTAAGAACTCTTGTTTATCTACTTCTTGGCTGCCACTGGGAGGAATCTGATTCCTGGTAGCCTGACATGAAGGTTCAGTTCTACTCTCTGCAGGGCAGTCAGGGTGGGGGGTGGGAAAGAGACTTGACATCTTCTTCTTCTTCTTCCCTTACCTCCTTGCAACCATACATTTATTTAGGGTTTCTTGAACTCTAATGAAACATTCACCCCACACCCACAAACACACTGAGTCGGGGCTGGATCTGGGTGAGGTTGGGCTGGTGAAGAAACGCTTCGTAAACCAATATACAACCCAGACCATCGCTATCATTTGACATTTGCACTTCTCTGATTTCTGCTGCTCAATGTGCCCTAATAGACCAGCCTCCGCTGCCCACTCCTGACTGCCAAACCCTGAATCAGGGATTGAGCAATGGAATCAGGGTTTGAGCAGTGACAGCTAGCGCCCTATGGCAGTGGTTGGGCAGAAGTCAGGGAGCCCAAAAGTAGGTGGCGCCAGAGCCAATGACAGGCAGAGCCAACTCATTCTATTTTTCTCCCTGTCCTCCTCCCTGCTGAATTCTACAAGGATAGCACTGATGCTAAGGAGGAGGAGGGTGGCAAGTAAGTAAGTAAGTGTTAGTTTCTGTTATCACTGTGCAGCTGCGTGGAGTCATAGGACTCTGTTTACATTCAGAGACCTTCAAGTCTCACAGGAAAGGGAGACGGGATGTGACGTTAGTGGTTTCCTGTTTCCTTTGTTCCTTTGTTCAGTTGCTCTCTGCTCTCACAGGGAGAGGATGTATATTTCGTTGCTCTCTGCTTTCATAGAGAGAGGATGTCTTTTCTGTTCTGCGTAGTTTAGAAATAAAACTCTTTACAATGTAGCCAAACCTCTCGTCTCTTCCCTGTGCTGGGAACCCTGCTGGATAGAATTTGCTTGAAGCCTTAGCAAAGGCCCAGGTCATTAAACACGTCGAAGGCGATTTCAAAGGCTTAGCTCGGAGGAAGATGAGGCCTTATCGGCTTGGCCGAGCGGAGATTCCAACATTTTTGTTTATGGGCCAAGGTCAAAATGGCTGCAAAAGGTAAGGTGTCCAGTAGACAAGCTACAGAACCATACCAGGTAGTGCATGATGATCTCGTTGGCCCACCTACACCCTCTTTGGGTGCCAGGTACTTCATGGTTCTCATTGATTTTTCCCCCAGGTATATTCATGTGTTCAATCTCAAGCAAAAATCAGAAGCGTTTCCTCGGTTCAAGGAATTCTGTGCTTGGTTGCAAAATGTGCATGATAAACTGGTGAAAGTAAGAAGGGTGCCACACTCACCCAAATGGACTAGCCTTCTCCAGGATTGGGAGGTGTTTACTGGATCCCAATGAAGGCTCCTAAGCCATTGTACAACTTATCAAAGGTAGTCCCTGCCGCCCATGCTGCAGTGGAGCATGCATATCGCTTGCAAATTGTACATGTGTGAACAATCTCATTTTTTTGCTGCCATCTTCCACTTTTTCATTTCCCTGGGGCATTTCTTGCAGAAAGAAATACAAATATCTGCATTTCAGTTGATAGAGTGCCAGCAGTAAAGCCATTTCGAGAAACAGATTATGTTGCTGTTCCCTTCAGTAAGGAAGTGCGGTGGGTGTGGGAGGGGAGGAGGGGAGAGGAGAAGAGGTTTAAAAATATATATATATCCTATTGCTGGTGCTGTGGACATCACGGGTGGGAAATGATGCAAAGCACGGACTGGAGATTCCTCTTATCCAGGGGAATGTTTTAGCATTAAATTAATTCCCCCCTCCTCATGCCTTTTTAATGGGAAAAAGCTTTCGGCTCTTGGGCAAGCATAACAGGCACCCATTTGCATTTAGATGAAGCCATTTGAAAAAGGCTGGAGCTTGTTCTGAGGCCTGGGATCATTTCTGACAATTGAATCCATACAGCCTAATGAGCCAGCTTGTCTGCTACTCTGGGACGGGACCCCAATTTGAGACCAGTTCTCATGACCCGAAAGTGTGTGGAGACCACGGCTTCCTGCTCCTCTCCCGATAGGAACTGCCTGTTTAAATCCAAGAGCATGCTCATATTGAAGCAGCTAAATGTTCCTCAGAGACATAAGAATGTAACATGAGAATCATAGAATCATAGAATCATAGAGTTGGAAGAGACCACAATGGCCATCGAGTCCAACCCCCTGCCAAGCAGGAAACACCATCAGAGCACTCCTGACATATGGTTGTCAAGCCTCTGCTTAAAGACCTCCAAAGAAGGAGACTCCACCACACTCCTTGGCAGCAAATTCCACTGTCGAACAGCTCTTACTGTCAGGAAGTTCTTCCTAATGTTTAGGTGGAATCTTCTTTCTTGTAGTTTGGATCCATTGCTCTGTGTCCGCTTCTCTGGAGCAGCAGAAAACAACCTTTCTCCCTCCTCTATGTGACATCCTTTTATATATTTGAACATGGCTATCATATCACCCCTTAACCTCCTCTTCTCCAGGCTAAACATGCCCAGCTCCCTTAGCCGTTCCTCATAAGGCATCGTTTCCAGGCCTTTGACCATTTTGGTTGCCCTCCTCTGGACACGTTCCAGTTTGTCAGTGTCCTTCTTGAATTGTGGTGCCCAGAACTGGACACAGTACTCCAGGTGAGGTCTGACCAGAGCTGAATACAGTGGCACTATTACTTCCCTTGATCTAGATGCTATGCTCCTATTGATGAGCCTGCAGGATCGGGCCAAAAACCTATCCTAGTTCAACATCCTGATCTCACAGTGGCCAAGCAGATGTCTGTGGGCAGGGCTTTTTTTTCAGCCAGAACTCACCGGAATTCAGTTCCAGCACCTCTCAGCTGGGCGCCATTGTCATTCCAAGAGAGCAAGGGGGAGTTCCGGCCCCTCTTTTTCTCGAAAAATAGCACTGGATGTGGGAAGCCTGCAAGCTGAACCTGAGCAGAAGAACACTCCCCCCTCCTGTGGTCCAGCTCCGAGGGCCTTCTGGCGGTTCCCTCCCTGCGAGAGGCCAAGTTACAGGGAACCAGGCAGAGGGCCTTCTCGGTAGTGGCGCCCTCCCTGTGGAACACCCTCCCACCAGATGTCAAGGAAATAAACAACTATCTGACTTTTAGAAGACATCTGAAGGCAGTCCTGTAGGGAAATTTTTAATATTCGATGTTTTATCACATTACAGTGGTACCTTGGGTTACATACGCTTCAGGTTACAGACTCCGCTAACCCATAAATATTACCTCAGGTTAAGAACTTTGCTTCAGGATGAGAACAGAAATCGTGCTCTGGCAGCGCAGCAGCAGCGGGAGGCCCCATTAGTTAAAGTGGTGCTTCAGGTTAAGAACAGTTTCAGGTTAAGAACAGACCTCCGGAATGAATTAAGTACTTAACCTGAGGTACCACTGTATTATTATTATTATTATGACAATGATGATGTTTGGGAGCAACCCAGAGTGGCTGGACAGGGTATAAATATATTATTATTATTATTATTATTATTATTATTATTATTATTATTATTACTTCAGCAACTGGTATTCAAAAGTGTTATTCCCTCTGAGGCATCACTTTATCTCATTGCTGATGCTCAGATGATTGATTGCTGATGCCCTGTCCTTCGAAAAACACCTGTACCTGTCTCATCTCCCTCTGTGCACACCTTTATGCTGCTGCCTGCCTGTGTCTGCCTGATGCTGCCTGCCCATGCCTAGTATCTCAAGGGGGAAAAAATCTCAGATATTTTCAAAATCTTGATGGAAGGAACACATCAAACACAGGAGTACAAGAACTGGGATGACTGAGAACTATTTTTAATAGATTTTTTTTTAAAAAAGGTATGAAAACCTGTGGAACTACCCATCTGAAATTTGGCAGGGTTAATCCCCACATCTCCAAAGCCCCTCTGTGGGAATAAAAACCAAGTAAGCTATGGTCATGTTGGTTTTTCAATTCAAGTCAATGAGTTGTATTTATCAGGTAGCAACCTGGATGTGGATCTAACCCAGATTCATAAATTGTGGGTGGCAACTTGTATTGTGGGTGTAGGTGTGGGTGTGCGCAACCCTACTTTTCAGCATAAATGTTAGATTTGAATAATAATGGAGCAGTGCTTAACTTTCAATTCATACATATTTTTGTTAATGGTGAAATCTGTTTAACATGAGTTTAAAACTAAAAGCCCGTAATGGTTATTTGAAACATATACTTTTTAAAAAAAATAAAAAACCCCCACTGTATTGCTATAAGGATTCATTAATATTTTTAAGGATTTTGAATGGCTGCTTTAAGCAGAAGTATATTGCACAAATTGAATTTAGGCTGTTGGTGACTATTTTTAAAATGAATATTCACAGACCCTTCAGCATGAAATTAAATCTAGTTACGCTCAATGACTCTGGTATATTTGAAGGGAAGATTTTCCCCTCTGCAATGGGAGATATTAAAGTGAAATCAGCTTCATCTTTTAATCATTTGGCTGGGATATTACAATCTTATAAGGTTGAGGCAGGGTATATATCAACATCTGGCACCCCAATCAAGCATTTTTTGATATTTAAAAGTCTGCTCTGCCCTGTACTTCATGAGCAAATTTGACTACTTGTAACAGGGTCAGTCAGTCACTTTATTGTGTTTTAGCAAGCATCCAATACGCACATATAAAAAAGTTAACACTAGTAATAATAATAGTGATTTGCATTTCTACTTTAAAGCAGGCATAGGCAAACTTGGACCTCCAGATGTTTTGGGACTACAATTCCCATAATCCCTGACCACTGGTTCTGTTAGCTAGGGATGATGGGAGTTGTAGTCCCAAAACATCTGGAGGGCCGAATTTGCCTATGCCTGCTTTAAAGGATACATCATTTCCCATATCTCCTTTAAATTTTGTAGCATGGATCTGTAACAGGGTTTGAATAAGGAGTTGTCAGACCACAGTAAGCTCAAGGTGTTATAGAGCTTGAGAAGAGGGACGCGGGTGGCTCTGTGGGTTAAACCACAGAGCCTAGGACTTGCTGATCAGAAGGTCGGCGGTTCGAATCCCCGCGACGGGGTGAGCTCCCGTTGCTCGGTCCCTGCTCCTGCCAACCTAGCAGTTCGAAAGCACGTCAAAGTGCAAGTAGATAAATAGGTACCGCTCTGGTGGGAAGGTAAACGGCATTTCTGTGTGCTGCTCTGGTTTGCGAGAAGTGGCTTAGTCATGCTGGCCACATGACCCGGAAGCTGTACACTGGCTCCCTCGGCCAATAAAGCGAGATGAGTGCCGCAACCTTAGAGTCGGCCACGACTGGACCTAATGGTCAGGGGTCCCTTTACTTTTACCTTTAGAACTTGAGAAATATATTGTTATGAGCTTGTTAGGTGCTGAAGTGTTAAAATATATTTTTCTTCATAAATTTCCAAGAAATGTTGTCAAAGGCCTTCTCAGCATCAATAAAATTAACACTGCTTTAGTGTTAATATTTGTTTGTAAAAGTTCCAGAATATCGATAATATTCCTAGTATTGTCAAACAAATGCCTGCCAGGAAGAAAGCCTGCTTGGTCCTTATGAATTACTTCATTTAAAACCTTTTTCAATCTACTTGCCAGAATGTCTGCAAATATTTTGTAATCCACATTTAGGAGTGAGATAGGACGGTAGTTCCTAAGTTGAGTCTTTTCAGTTTCCACTTTGGGTATCAATGTGATGAAAGCTTCTTTCCACGTTTCCGGTGCCCTTCCTCCCCCCATAATCTGATTGCAAACCTCCAATAGTGGTAGAATCAAGTAGTCTTTTAATATCTTATAGTACTTGGAGGTAAGCCCATCTGGGCCTGGAGATTTGCCCAGCTGCATATTCTGAATGGCATCCTCAATTTCCTGTTGTGTTATTTTACAGTTCAAGATTGATCTCTTCTCCTGAGACAGTTCTGGTAGGCCGTTGAGTTTCAGAAATCGTTCCATCTCAGACACTTCCTCAGGCCCTTGTGTATACAACTTTTTGAAGTATTTCTGGAAACACTTTCTAATTTCACCTGGTTTCTGAATATTTTTCCCTTCCACCTCTAGATTGGTAACGTAGTTAAGTTTCTGTCTTTTTTTCAACTGCCATGCCAGCAGTTTCCCACATTTGTTTGCTGACTCAAAGGATCTTTGTCTCATTTGTTTAATTTTCCATTCCACTTCTTGATTTATCAATTTCAAATATTGTGCCTGATGGAATTTGATTTCTCGCAAGATCTCTTTGGATTTTGGTTTAGATCTCAACCTTTTCTCTCCATCTCTTATTTTCTCTAATATTTTATCCTTTTTCCCATTCCAGAGTTTTTTCTTAATTGTGTTTTGTTGTATCAGAAACCCCCTCATTACAGCTTTACTGGCGTCCCAGATTGTTCTTTTTTCCACTGAAGTGTTCAAGTTGATTTCAAAATAGTCCTTTAAAGTTTTTTGGGCCTTCTTTACGATCTCTTGATCTCTAAAGAGGGTGTCATTCATTTTCCATCTGAAGGAGCCGGCTGGAGTAAGTCTCAATTCCATTTTCAGGGCGTTGTGGTCGGAGCAAGTCTTTGGGCAGATTTCCACTCTTATAGTCTTCGGTGCCAGCCCTCTAGTTGTCCAGATTTGGTCGATTCTCGTCCATGATGAGTGGGCCTCAGAAAAGAAAGTTCCCTCTCTACCTAGGGGGTTCCTTGTCCGCCAAATGTCAATCAAATCCATATTGTCTGTCAGTTCAAAAAAAGTTTTCGGTAGTCTGCCGTCCTTAGTTATTTGGCTTTGTGACTTATCCATCAAAGTAGAGACCACCCCATTCATGTCTCCCATCATAATGATGTTCGAATAGTCCAGATAGTCCAGTAATGTCTCATGCAGCTTCTTATAAAATTCTGCTTTCCCCTCATTTGGTGCATAAATTCCTAATATCAAAACTTTTTCTCCTTGAGTTTGTATTTCAATTGCCAAGATTCTCCCTTGCTCATCTTTAAACAGAAATTTCGGTGCTAGGTTCTCCTTTACATAGATCACCAGGCCTCTCTTTTTTACTTTATCTGATGAAATAAATTCTTGGCCTAATCTTTTATTAATTAACACTTTCCTGTGGAGCCTAGTCACGTGCGTTTCTTGCAAGCAAATTATATCCAAATTTTCCTTTTTCAAAATATGGAAGATCCTTTTTCGTTTTTCCGGGGAATTTGCGCCATTAATGTTCCAACTGTACAGCTGCAGAGACATCCTGTATCAATCTGTTGTTGCTCTTTATGGGGTGTCCTCCTTTTTGTCCGGGTCCGAGGGAGATGGTGTTGGCTCCAATCCAGGCTGTGGCGGAGGCCAAGGGACTGCTATTCCCTTCTGAAGATCCTCTCCGTGGTCGTGCAGGAACTTCTGGTTGTCCTCTTTTGTCTTAATTCTAACCTTCTTTCCTTTGTATTTAAATGATAAGCCTTGTGGGAACTCCCACCTGTAAGGTATTCCGTTGCCTCTCAAAAGTCTTGCTAGGTCAGTGTAGATGGCTCTGAGATCCAGTAATTGTTTTGGTATATCCTTATAAATTTCTGCTCTTCTATCCTGGATCTCAAGTGATTTATTAAAATGAAGGTCAAGTATTTTGTCTCTCTCCTGTTTGGTCCTTAGGATGATCAGGCAGTCTCTGGGTCTGTCCTTCCTGGTTACACTTCCCAGTCTAAATGCCGTTGTTATTTTAAAGTCTTCGTCTTCCTTTATTCCCCAGAACTTGGAAAATTCTGCTGTCAAAAAGCCAGTCAAATCCTCTTTTTCGAGCTCTGGGATAGAACGTAATCTTAAATTATTTTCCCTGTTTCTCAACTCCACCATGGACAGGTAGGCCTGCTGGTCACTGATGTGCTTGTGTAGTGGCCTTACCTCTCCTTTCAGTTCATCCACTTTTTGAATTGCTTGGTCAGCTTTTTCGTTCGCAGCTTCAGCCAATTTCCGGTTCTCAGAAGTAGCGTCTTTTAGATTCCCAATTGCTTGTGAGTGCTGTGCCACTTGTTCAGATAGCTTTGTAATGGAGGATGTGGCTAAGTCAATTTTTGCTGTTTGGTCATCCACCTTCTTATTTAAAATTGCAAATTGTTGTAGCATTTCCTTCAGAAGTGCATCAGATCCACCTGCAGCCATATCCTCTATTGCTGGTTGTTCAGCTTCCTTTAGTTCAGCTGTTGTTGAAGGTTCAGTTCCCTTCAATTCAGCTACTGTTGGAAGTTCAATTCCCTTCAGTACAGCAGGAACTGATGATCTGCGTGACTGAGAAGTCAGAGTTGTTTGCACAAGCTGGCCTTTTGATGCTATGCTACTTGAAAGTAAGACTCCGAGGTGAGACTCCGAGGTGGCTATCCCCAGTGGAGGCTAAGGCGTGGAAAAAACCCAATATGGAGGCCGGATGGCCGAAATATTGGGAACTAATAGAAAAAATTGGTGACAATTGGAGGTTGCGGAGCTTTGAAAACTTAAAGGATAAGGTGCAAGATTGGTTTCACTATGCCCAAATTAACGAGGTTGTTAAGTTGGATAAAAAAACAGGATTCCAGGTGGAAAAATCGAAACTTGAGACAGAGTTGTTAGAACCAAAGACCAAGGTATTATCGAGAATGTATAACTTGCTGCTTAAATGGAATACACAGGATGAGACAGTTAAATCAGCCATGATAAAGTGGGCTCAAGACATTGGTTACAATATCATGGTTGAAGACTGGGAAAGGTTATGGACCACCGGTATGAAATTTACGGCATGTAATGCCTTGAAAGAAAACATTATGAAAATGATATACAGGTGGTACATGACCCCAGTCAAGCTTGCTAAGATATACCATTTGTCTGATAACAAATGTTGGAAGTGCAAGGAGGCTGAAGGAACATTCTTTCACCTTTGGTGGACTTGCCCAAGAGTGAAGGCCTTCTGGGAAATGATCTACAACGAGTTAAAAAAGGTGTTTAAGTACACCTTCCTTAAAAAACCGGAGGCCTTCCTCTTGGGTATTGTCGGTCAAAAGGTCTTAAAGAAGGATAGAACGTTTTTTATGTATGCTACTACTGCAGCAAGAATTCTGATCGCCAAATATTGGAAGACCCAAGATTTGCCCACGCTGGAAGAGTGGCAAACGCAACTGATTGACTACATGGAGTTGGCCGAAATGACTGCCAGAATCCGAGACCTGGGAGAAGAAGCAATGGAGGAGGATTGGAAAAAATTTAAAAATTATTTGCAAAAATTCTATAAGTTATATGAATTATAAAATGACGTATAATTTGAAATGCTAGCCCCAGCAATTAGAGTGCAATATTTATGAAATTGGATAACAATATTGAAGGAATCAAAGTTTAAATGTTAAAAATGATAATATGTTTTGTTGTCAGAGTAAATGGGTAATAAGGGATTTAAACTTAAATTGCAATTGAAAGTACCAAAGAAACACATGAAACAAGGTTACAATTTGCTGATAAATTTATTGTCAAGAATGCATTGGGCGGGAGATGTGGGGAAGTTCGATAGAAAGTTGAAATAAGCTGTTGAAGGGCTATGTCTTTTTTGTTTTCTTTTTGTTTCTTTTCTTTTTTCTTCTTCTGTTTTCTGTCTGTGCCTGAAAAAATGCAATAAAAAATATTTTTTTTTAAAAAAATGAAGTGTTAAAATATAAGCCAGTCTAGCTTCCTCATGAGGTGATCGCCTGGGAGATGGGCCATTAAGTGAAGAAAGGAAAGTTGATGCGCCATTAAGAGATTGCATCTGAACTGGAATTGTTTTAAAACTGTTTTAATTGTTTTATCATTCATCTGTTTGCTGCCTTGGGTTCCTTGGGAGGAAGGGTGGGATATAAATTTACTATTTCATTTCACTTTTAATTTGTATACCACCTTTCTATATTACCATACACAAGGCAGTTTACAGGAACAAAATATACAACAAAGAACACACACCTTATAATAACCTGATCCAATACAGAAAGACATAATAAAACATAATTTTGACTTAACGTTCAACTATCTGTTAGAATATAATAGCACACAATAAAACCAACTCACAAAACATCAGCAAATAATAAACAGCAACTCACTCTTAACAATTGCAATAAATAATTACTAAATCATCATCAATAAAAATAACTGCAAGTCATAACACATAAAATACCAAAACCATGTAAAAGGATCAGAATGAGAAACAAAGATACACAATTTATAATTTTTTAAAAATACATAAATAAAACATTTTGTTGCTCCATGTACTTACATTTTACATCCCAGTTAGTGATAGCCCATTTTGTATACAAAGCCTTGAAAAACATGGGACCAGGATACCTTAAAACCCCTCTGAGCTCTTATAACTCAGCTTCATTACCATGATCACCCAGAGCAAAACTGCTAGCTTCCACCTATGTTACAGAGGCCCGGCTGGTCTGCACTAGAAGCTGAGCATTGTGTCACTAGACCCATGCTATGGACTACTCTTCCAGCTGAGGTTCAGCAGGCACACTTGCTTTCAATTTTCTGGCATCGTTGGAAGACTTTTAAGCAAACAGGCCTATGCACCTTCTAATTTTTTTTGGACGAGCCAGTCATTTTAACCATTTTGAACTGTTTTTATAGTATTTCATATTTGATTGTATATATTGCTCTACACCGTCATGTTAAATTGTGTGAATTGGCACAGTATTACTTTTGTAATGAAAAGGAAAGTAAATAAAGAATCATACACTTCCCCGAGAATTCCTCCAAGTAGCTCAGAAGTCTGCACACATTTACAGGATAAGTTGAGTTCTGGGGCATTGAAGATGAAAAGTGAAATTAAATGTGATGTGTTCTGGTGCAAGCACACCCTTAGATGCACAAATGTCCTATGTTTACCCTTCCCATTGAAGTAGCATCCCATTGAAATTATACCTGTGTATATGTGAAGCCAACCTAGCAGTTCAAAAGCATGTCAAAGTACAAGTAGATAAATAGGTACCGCTCCAGCGGGAAGGTAAACGCCGTTTCCGTGCGCTGCTCTGGTTCGCCAGAAGCGGCTTAGTCATGCTGGCCACATGACCTGGAAACTGTACGCCGTCTCCCTCAGCCAATAAAGCGAGATGAGCGCCTCAACCCCAGAGTCGGCCACGACTGGACCTAATGGTCAGGGGTCCCTTTACCTTTACCTTTATATGTGAAGCTGTATCCGTTGTAAAGGAAAAGAGGAGAGCTTGTTTGTGTGCATGTAGAACTGTCTCCAGACAGACCAATATATTCTGTTGACAGTCTTTACATAGCTCCTTTTTTATTTTTTTGGCTCTCTCCGAAGACAACCCACCCTTGAGGTCTTGGGAACAAGATGGCATGTCCTGTGATCTATTACCGAGACTTTGAAATACAAATGCCGTCTGTAATCTTTCCCCATGATGTACTCTGCAAAGAGTTGTCACCCCGGTGATGAAGTGTGGCATGGAAATGGGCTTCCTTCGAAATATATCACGGGAGCAATGGCACATTGAAATATACGTGTGACCTGCTCGGGCTCTAGGCACAGGAACTGGTGCACAGTGCCTAGCAGGGGGAAATACGTCAATCAAAGATCTTCCCTACAGACAGAAGGGCGAGGCAAAAGTCAGAGGCATTTTGATGCAATGGTGTAAATGTGGGATAAACAAGGCGTAGTGGCAGCAATGTGCTCACCCCAGGAAGGAATGATTACATCCATTCAGTACTGTGACACTAAAACCTCCCTTCCCTAAATCTCTGAAGTGGTAGCAAAATGATAGCACAAAGTAATTGTCATGCATTTGGAGGGAGAGGTCATAGGTTAGTGAGAAAGAGGGATGTAAGAAGGCATTGATTTCTGCCGCAACCCATGTTCTTTGCATGCAGTCCTGTTCCCACACCTCTGTAGTTTGCCTTCTGACAACAACAATAATAATATTAATAATTTTTTATTTATACCCCGCTCTCCTCAGCCAAGACCGGGCTCAGGGTAGCTAACAACCAATAATAAAAACAAGTTGATTAAAATACAATTTAAAAGATTAAGATACAACATTAAAACATTGGGATGCAGCCTCTTCACAGGAGGACAAAGGAAAAAGAGAGAGGGGGAGGGAATTAAACTGATTCTAAGCCAAAGGCCAGGTGGAACAACTCTATCTTACAGGCCCTGCGGAAAGAAATCAGATCCCGCAAGGCCCTGGTCTCATGAGACAAAGTGTTCCACTAGGCCAGAGCCAGTGTTGAGAAGGCCCTGGCTCTGGTTGAGGCTAATCTAACTTCCTTAGGGACCGGGACCTCTCGGGTGTTGCTATATATGGACCTTAAGGTCATCTGTGGGCCATACCAGGAGAGGCAGTCCCATGGGTACGAGGGTCCTAGGCCGTGAAGGGCTTTAAAGGTCAAAACCAGCACCTTAAATCTGACCCTGTACTCCACTGGGAGCCAGTGCAGCTGGGAAAGCACTGAGTGAATATGCTCCCATGGCAGAGACCCCGTGAGGAGCCTCGCTGCAGCATTCTGCACCCGCTGGAGTTTCTGGGACAGCTTCAAGGTGATGTTATCCGCTTCGCTGTCCATTATAGCAGAATTAATGTAACGTAATTAAGTACATCGTCATTATGATATCCTACCCCATTCATTTCAATGCAAACGGAAGGCACTGAGAGCTGGGGGGAAAGAATGTCTTCAATTGCATACATATCAATTGCAGCAGCATGGGACAAATAAGTGGACACCTGCAATTCCCACTCCAGTTTCTGTTTTCATTGGAAGATCATGGCACCTCTGTGTAAAAAGGATTCCAGGTAGCAGGACTAGGAAAGATCCCTGTCTGGGATCCTGCAAAAGCAGGCTGCCTGACAGAGAGAGGTCAGGGGTATTGTGTAGAAATTTTGTGGAGGTCAAGATTTAGTCTTGACTCTGCACTGTGTTGGAAGTTTGGGTGCAACTATGCTTTCTGAGGGCAAATCATAGAATTGTAAAGCTGAAAGGGACCCAACAGTCCAACCCCCTGCAATACAGGAATCTCAGCCAAAGCATCCATGACAGATGGCCATCCAACCTCTGCTTACAAACCTCAAAGGAAGGAGAGGTCACAACCTCCGGAGGAAGACCATTCCACTGTCAAACAGGTAGGAAACACCCTACCTGTAAATGTTTGGCAGAAACTATCCCTACCCATTATCACATGTCTTCTGAAAACTGCACAGTTTAGACAGGGGTTCACAATATGTTTTTTTTCTTTAAACCAACCGGTATCTACTGAGTTTTTATTAACATTTTTATATATGTTTTACAGATAATAGATATTTATAGATGGGTTTTATTGCATTTTATATGTTGTAAGCCACCATGTTATATTTGGTGAAAGAGCAGATTATACATTTTGAAATAAATAATTTTATGAATGAATTGCATGGCGGTATATCTGATTGAACTTAACGGAAGTTATTTCTGAGAATGCATGCGTAGGATTGTACTGTAAATATAAATTCATCAAGATAATAATAATAATAATAATAATAATAATAATAATAATAATAATAATAATTCTTTTATTCTGCTTCACGGTTGGGCTGCCATACAGTCAAAGCCCTTTCAGGCAGGGAACAAAAAGAGTTTGCTTTCCGTATTAGGAGATTAAGGGAATAGAGAGAGGAAGCATTTTGCAAATCTTTAAAGGATTTGGAAATCCCTTTCCTGCTATTTCTAGAAATCAGTGGCAATATGTGTGGATTTACCTCCATTAATAGCTTACGCCTTGTTGGCCTGCTCAACCTGAAAGCGCACCATGTGACAGATTCCTGCACATTTCAAAAACAGGGTGATATATTTGTGTGCGCGCTTGAAACTGGCCACACAATATCCTTCACACTGGGTTACAGGCTCCATTGAGTACAGGCTAAAGCGGAAACTTACCCAAAGCAGAATTCAGCTTGGATATTGCAGTTCTGACAAAATGACCTTACTCCAAAATATTGGGGCTGCCATTGTCTGCATTGTCTTTTTCCAGCCAAAATGGGACGGAGACAGGCATGGTAAGCGTGAAACAGGGACTAACACAGCAAGGCTCTAGTGCCTTGCTTCCAGTAGTGGTTGATATAGTGCGGCAGATCTGCTTTCCTGACTCCAGCATTGCTGCGGCTTACTTGGATGAAGTAGGGGTAGGGGCGAGACAAAAGGAAGGCTAGCCCATTAGGGCAAGTGAGGCAGTGCCCCAACAACCTCAGGCTGCCCTCAGCCAGCTCCCACCTGCTGACAACCACTTCAGAGGGGCGGTGTAGGGGGAGGTAGTACATCTGGTGCGAGACACATCATGGTAGTTTTGTCGTACGTGTGGAGGAAAATCTTAAACATGTAGTAGCAGAGTTTCCAAAAATAGACCAGAGGCAATGTTTTATCCACCAGAGCTTTACTTGTGTTTCAGGATTGGCACAGTCCATAAAAATCCAGCTGCAGAACTTACAAAACTTATAAACTTATAACAAGCCTTATCACTAAGCATGATATGTACAAAACACCACACCAGAAGAAAGAGAGATAGCTAGAAAGAAAATAAAATCCAGGCTCCTTCTGGCCTATATTTATAGTCAGCATGACCTTAATTGGAAGAGATAAGAGAACTAGTTCAAACCAGCTTCCCAGAAGGTATAACCCAAACAATCATTAACCCTTCTGCCTGCTTCTCTCACACAGAGAAGCTTCTAGTAGCTTCCAGAATCAGATCAATAATTTCTGCACTAAGAAATACACACTGACAAGTTTGTCCACCTTTGGTCCCCACTCTGCACTCAGCTCTTACCTGTGGTTCCTAGAAGCTGCCAGTATGTGATAGTGGCCACATTCCGGGAATGACTTCAACTGACTGGTTAACCAGGTGAGGGTAGACAATAGATCTCAAACCCTGGTGAGTTAGGGACTTATAGCCATCTTTCATGAGTTCTTGACCTGCAGCAAATCAGTGGACACATGACCCTTACATACCAGCTTGCTAGACAGGCTCTGGTGGAGTGAGAGGATGAGACATATAGTGGGTCCAACAGTCAAGAAGGCAGTTTTTTTTGCACATGCTGTAGAGCAGTGATGGCTAAACTTGGCCTCCAGCTGTTTTGGGACTACAGTTCCCATCATCCCTGACCACTGGTCCTCTTAGCTAGGGATGGTGGGAGTTGTAGTTCCAAAACAGCTGGAGGGCCAAGTTTGGCCATCACTGCTGTAGAGGGAAGTGAGGGTTGGATAGGTTTTGTCAGCCTGCGAAGGTACCCCCATCTAAGAAAAGAAAAACTCTGATACGAAACCACTGCTGCCCTGTGGGATATCTCTAGGAGAAGAAAAGGAGTGGAGTCCCTAAGGCAGTTGGATTGCATCTTGTATGCCTCCTTCTGGCAACTCCTGTTGCCAAATATATTGTTTTTCCTTGGAGCACATCGGTAAGGCCAAGAGAAGCATTGTGTCACTTGGGCAGCCCAGGACTGCCCTGGATTGTGCCCCGGATAGGTCACTTCAGTGCTGCCAACACAGCAAAAACATTTGGGAGGCAGCAGTTATGAGTTTTAAGCTCAACCTGATTGGCATGAGGTATAATTCCTACAGGTTGCCCTTGACGGTGGGAGAGATCATCTTGTTTCACTGGTCAGCTACCGCCTGCCTTAACCGGCAGCCCCCAGTCAATAAAGTGCTGACGCACCACCGTCCACCTGCTTCAATGGGAGCTGGGAGCTAAGAGTATCACTCAACAAGTAGACCAAGCTATTGCATGAGGCAAACAAAGAAAAGAAAGAAACCTTCTTGGGTGTAGCAATCTGGAATGTCCGGGTCATGTGTCCTGGCTTGTCCACTGATTTGCTGCAGGTCAACAACTCATAGAAGATGACTATAATTGATGGTGAACTGAAAATGCTCAACACAGATGTTGCCAAGCTGCAGGAGACCAGACTCGCTTCAAATGGCAGCCTCTGAGAGATGAACTACACCTTTTTCTTCTGGCAAGGAGGGCATCCAGAATGATGTCGTCATGGTGCAGGCTTCAAAGTGAGGACCTCTCTTCTGTATGTGATAGAACTACTGACCGAGGTCTCAGAATGCTTGCTTTCTGTCCACCTCTCAACCAACTCTGGTCCCAGAGACAATCAGTCAGGCCATGTATTCACAGCAGTGACCAGAGGAGAAATGATTGCTGGAAGAACACAGAAAAAGAAACAGCATGGTACATCTGTATCAACACCACTGGACACCTTCATTTGCCTCAACTGCAATGAAAATTGGTCAGTATCCGTCTCTACAGCCACAGCAGGCACTGTAACTCTCCAGTGGTTTGACGTCACCCCCAAAGGTGCAGTCTTCGATTGTCTTCTGAGATAGACAGGTGCCAATCATTACTTGTACACATAGAAAAGCACATAACTTTTTTTTTTTGGTCATAATGGGAAATCAGTTCCATTTCTCTGGTCTGGTCAAAGAAGCTTGGCCAGACTGATGTCTCCTCTTGCTTTCCAGTTGAGGCAGAACCCTCGTGGATCTGCTCCTGAGTGAAATATGACACATAATATATTTTTGCCACTTTGATATATTTCGCTGTGACTTCTGTAGTAGCCCAGAGGGAGGAGACCCTTCCATGTTCCATCCAATTATGTTAAATGTACTTCAACATCCCATGCCTGACATTATCTCTTCTTTCCAAAGGAGAGAATAGCTCTTTATCGGCACTAGGGCACATCTCTCATTAAGACATCATTTGCCTCTCTCCAGTGGTGCAGAAACAGTGAGTCTATGGGATGTCCTAATGTCCTAATAAGGTATGATAATGGGAGATAGGTAGGAAAGGATTAACAAGGACATGGTCCCTATATTATACTTTCCGCAGGTCTGTCAGGCCTGCTTCTCTGGAAACAGTTAGTACTCATGATTCACATGTATTTCATTGGTTTTGAAAGGAACATCTGTGTCTCAATCTAATGTTCAGCAGCTATATTTGATGGAATATCTATAATGGGTTGCTATTATTCACCATTTTGAGATGATGTGTTATTTATTGTGTTGGTTTGAACTTCTCTGTTTCATCAGTGTCTACTGGAAAAAGGTGAGGTTACAGGTTACATACTGTATTTGTTAAAAGGGTTTGGAATTAATTGGTTGTCGATAATTTAATATGGGTTATATTTTCTATTATCGCTTAGGAACATCGAACACTGCCTTATACCAAATGAGACCCCCAGTCCATCTAGTTAAGTATTCTCTACACTGACTGGCAGCAGTTCTCTGGAGTTTCAGACAGCTCACCTGGAGATGTTGAGGACTGAACTTTAGTCCTTCTGAATGCAAGCCCTTCTTCTTGCTCAACACTTAGAGCTTATTTTGATATTTTTTTCTTTTGTACTATTGTGGCTTGTGATATTGTCAAACCCCATCACTTTCATCATCTATCCGAGAACCACATGAGAACTTGGAGAAAGGTCCTATACTTTCAGAGTTCAAAAGAGAGTAAGCAGAAACACTCCCCTCCTTCCTCTCTCACACACAAAACAGGGAAGACTTATCCTGCAGACCTAAGAAGAAGAACATTAGAAGAGCTCATCCAGTCCAGCACTCTATTCTCACAGTGCCCAACCATATATCTCAAAGGGAAGCCCACAAACAGAACCTAGAGCACAACAATGTTCTCTCCGTCTGAAATCCTCACCAACTGGCATTCAGAAACAAACTACCTTTGATGGTGGAGGTAGAACATAGTCATCGTGGCCAGTAGGCTCAGGCAAAGACGTATGGCACAACTTGTCCCACCACCCTCCAGTTCTTCCAAGATCTCCCCCATGACCCTAGTGACAGAGGTTGTGGTGTGCCTGTGTAGAAGCTCAGGACTAAAGCCACAGTACTCATCTGGGACCTCAAAGCTGTACTCATGGGGATGAAGTCATGCTCATGTACTCCTCATGTACCCTGGACCAGGGCCCCAGTGGCATGCCAGGAAAGAAGTAGGCAGCAGAGTCAGTTATAAAACAGCTCAGTTGAGGCCTATTCAGTCTTGAAGCAAATCATTCTCCTTTGCAAGATAGTTTCTTGTTATCTAGTGTACCTCACCATTGGCAGACTGCTTTATTCTGTGGTCTAGTTGCCATATCTCCCTTGTGTGGGGGTAGTCTGCAAAGTTTTGGCAAGATTAGCTCCCTTTCTCCAGTTTTTCCTTAACTGACACCTATCAGGATGGTGCCCCCTGTCCTCTCTCATTTTCTTCTCTCCGCAGCCTGACTTCATTTATGTCCATTGTGCAAAGGTGAGGAGCCAGGGAGCCAGGAAGCCAGTGCCTGGGTGCCTACCATGCCGAGGCAACTTCCAGCCTAACCTGTTTAACATCTGGCTTGCAGACATGGACCTTTGAACCAAAATAAAGTGATCTTCTCCACCACCACTGCCTCTTCTGAAGCAGGACCTTCCACATTTTAGGAACATTGGAAGCAGCCTTATACTACATCAGACCATTGGTCCATCTAACTCAGTGTTGCCTACACTGGCAGCTGCTCTCCAGTGTTTCAGGCAGGAAACATTTACAGTCCTACCTGAAGATTGAGCCTGGGACTTTCTGCATGCAGATATGATGCTCTGAGTCATGGACCTACAAGTGAGTTTCAACAGCTTCTCTAGGCTGTGTCAATGATCTTCCTCACCACAGGGGTTCTGGGGTGGTAAATGAAATAAAGGTAGCAAATATTTGGATCTGTCCAGACCCTATGTGATGTATTATCACTTAGATAAGCACAGAGGCCACTCGTGACTTACCATCACTGTCTGAATGTTTGACGATATGTCTGACATTACCTTTGGTGACCTTTCCAATATTGCTGGTGCACTGCTGAGCTGGGGGCTTGCAAGGAATTCAAATTAAATTTGCTCAGGCAAAGAAGAAAAGAAAAACAATGATGTGGCTGTAGTAGGAGGCCTGTTGCTTTATTTGGATGTTCTCATTGTCATCCTCATGGAAACTGGAGCTCTTGATTAGCCAGCCTAATCAACTCTCTGTGTTGCCACTAACAAAAATGGCAGCTTGGGACACTCTGGAGACAGGCTAACTCACATGGGTAAAATCCACTCCAGAGTGTCCCAAGCTGCCATTTTTGTTACTGGCAGAGCCCCTCCTCCCCATACAGGTTCAATCCCCAGCTTATTTACTTAAAATGATAAGATAACTAGTGATATGAAAAACACCTGCAAGACACGCCAGAGAATGCTTGTCCATTCAATACTGGGTTGGATAAACAAATACCATTCCCTGACATAAGACAGCTTCCTTGTCCAGTTCTAGCACAATGCTGGATCCCATAGAGAAAACAGCAAGGCTGGCCAAAGGTTACAGTACCACAGACAGCTCCGAGTGAGCAGACTGGAGCCTTTTAAGCCTTTTATCTCCAGACCACCTCCTCTATGCTCATCCTCTTTGAGAGAACTTCACGGGCTTAAAGGACCAAGCCCCTCACCTGAAGATGAGCACTCCTTCATTTCATAGCTTCACTTCTGGCGCTACTGCACTGGCGATATGTGGAGGGAGACATCAGATACTTCATGGGAAGGTGCCTATGAAAGTCTGGGTTTTGGCCCTACAGGCCATGGCGGTCCTGGAGATTCCTCTGGGAGGCTCCTGTCCAACAGCCTCAGATGCAATGTTCTCCCTGTCTACAACAGCTCTGAGCCCTGAATGACTTATCTCCCAATATGGTGCCCCGCAGCCTGCAACTCTGTATCCAGATTAATGATAGAATCAGGGGTGACGACATTCCTAATAGGTTAAAACTAAGCTGCTATTGGCCCTCTAATACAATGTGTGACTTGAACCCCACATGACTCTCACATTCTCCTTCCTTACCACTTCAGTCAGTTGATGAAACTCTTAGGAACCTGCCGGGGCCACACCAGAGCTCACTATGTTCTTGTTACTTGAACATAGCTTGAGTGGAACAGGAAGTTTTTTTAGACAACTTCCTGTCTAGTAGGATCCAATGGCCAGCCTGGGTGGATGAAGTCAAACCAGGACATGAAGGTATGGCACTGAATGAGGTACCATCTGCAGTTCAGGGATGATGATGATGATATATTCTATACAGTGGTACTTCGGGTTAAGTACTTAATTCATTCTGGAGGTCCGTTCTTAACCTGAAACTGTTTTTAACCTGATCACCACTTTAGCTAATGGGAGCTCCTGCTTCTGTCACACCGCCGGAGCACAATTTCTGTTCTCATCCTGAAGCAAAGTTCTTAACCCGAGGTACTATTTCTGGGTTAGCAGAGTCTGTTACCTGAAGCATATGTGTCAGGGGTTCAGAAGCAGAGACGCAGAGAAGGGTGGAAACAGAGAGCGAGGGGGAGGAAGCCGAAGGGAGAATGAGTGATGATGACGAACCGAGATCTCCAAGCCTAAGCAGTGAGTCAGAGGACTCCCAAAAGGGAGCCCCAGTGAGCAGAGCAAGGGGGGGATCCGGGGGGACACCCCAGGAGGAAGGGAACAGAGGAGATTCAGAGAGCAGCAGCTGGAAGTCGGGACCCACGCTCAAGACTGAGAGCAGCAGGGAGGAAGGCAGCCAGGCATCGGGTTCCGGAGGCCGTCAGCAGGAGGGAGGGCACGAGTCAGGGGTGGTCACGCCCTCCTCAGAGAGCGAGGCAACGGTCAAGAGGAAAGTAGAGAGTTGGGCGCGCGCGCCAAGTTCAAATGCAGCGGAAGCTGGAGCAGTAAGCAGCCCGGAGAGTGAGCCAGGTCCCAAAGCCCGCCGAAAGGAAGCGGAAGGATCAGGGGGGTCAGCGTCAGAGGAGAGTAGAAGGGAGGAGTCCCAGGGGGGCAGAAGGACCCAGAGACGTAGGGAGAGGCGAAGGAGGTGGAGCAAGGCTAGGGTATTAAGCTGGTGTGCAAGAGGCGGGGACTCAGATGGGTCTTCGCCGACCTAGGGCAGAAGGTGTAGAGCTGCACGCTGCAGTTCGGAAATGAAACCTGTAACTCAATAAAGACTCTTTTAAAGTGGACGCTGTGTGGCGTGGTCCTATGTGAGCTGGGACCTGGTAGCAGCTCTGACAGTAAGACCCATCTCATCAAAGCTTCAGAAACCTGAAACCTCGCAGCGGGAGCAGAAGCCGCTAGGGGAGGAAGAGGGGTGTCTGTAAGCAAGCTCACAAAGGTTAGCAAGATGACGGAAGAACAGAGGATCTCCGCGTTGCAAGAGGCAGTGACCCAGTTGTCCTCAGAGGTATTGGCTTCCAAGAAACGGGAGGAGGAGACTACAGCCGCCTACAGAGACCTACACGCCAGGTTTGAAATGCTTGTTAAGCAAGGGCAACCGGGACCCAGACCGGAGGGCGTGGGATTGGCACGGAGAGCAGGAGGGCTTGTGGCTCACTTCGATGGGACTTTGCAACAGTACCCTAATTTTAGAGCAGACGTAATGTGCGCACTGCAACTGCTGGCAAAAGACTTTAGAGATGAGGAAGAGAAGGTGGGGTTCATATTGTCCCATTTGCATGGGGATGCCAAAGCCTGGCTGCGCAATTTGTGGAGGGATAAAGATCCGGCGCTTCAGAATGCAGATGCCTTTATCAAAGCGATGGATGCGTGTTTTTTGTCTACTATTGATGTGGATCTTGCCAGACGGGAGATTCATGGACTAAAACAAGGGAGGGCGAGCGTCCGGCAGTATCACGCCCGATTTTTTGCGCTGGTCAGTGCTTTAGAATGGGATCGGGATTCGCCCCCTGTCAGAGACCTCTTCTGGGAGGGTCTAAGTTCTGCGGTTAAGGATGAAATTGCAAGGGGGGAGAGGCCCCGAAGCACGCAGGAGGTGGTCCAAAGGGCGCTGACTGTGGGGGTGAGGCTGGAAGAACGTCCATGGTGCAGAGATGAAGGACGTGGAGGGCGCGAAGCAGCGAGAAGTTTCTCTTTCGTTCCGAGGGAAGCAGCGCGTGCGCAATCCACACCTCCGCCAGGAGGGGGAGGGGAACCGATGGAGGTTGGAGGTGCAAGGGCTCAGTCAGCAGCCAGAGCCCTAGCACCGGCAGCAGTGAAAGCGAAGCCTCCTAGAGGGAACAGGAAGTGTTACATCTGCGAGGATCCAGGCCATTTGGCGAAGGAGTGTCCCCGGAGGCTCCACAAGCACACTGCAGCCTCAGCAATGGTGACTGCAGCAACGCAGCAAGGAGAACCACAGCAGGGAAACGACGATGTCTGGCTGGAGACGGAGGCACTGGGGCCCAGCCAGACGCATCTGTGAAGCAGTCCCCAGCGATATTGCACCCCACGGATCCCCTCCCACCCAAACCAGTAGTGCAGCTCACAGCATCTCTCCAGCTACCCGACGGCGTCACTATCGAAGTGCCGCTTTCTGTGGATTCTGGAAGCAACGCAGACTTTATAGCGCAGAGCTTTGTGGAGCAGCACGCTATACAGCTATTGCCTGCCACTCTGCCCCTGCAAGTCGTCACAGTGGATGGCAGAGAGTTGCTAGGGGGGCAGGTGGTGAAGCAGACGCCACCGATGGTGATGCGCCTTGGCAACCACAGGGAAGTCATCAGTTTTAATGTCACCCAACTGTCGGACACGCCCATTGTGTTGGGCATGAGTTGGCTGGACAGGCACAGTCCGACACTGGCTTGGTACCAGAGACAACTGATCTTCGGCTCCTCTTATTGCGCAGAACACTGCATCCTGCCCCGACGGGAGGGAGAGGAGGAGGAATCACAACTGCAGTTGGGAACGTTGCAAGCGGTCCCCCACAAATACGCGAGCTTTTTGGAGGTCTTCTGCGAGAAGGAGGCGGACAAGCTACCCCCTCACCGGCCATATGACTGCAAGATTGACCTCCTACCGGGGGCGACGCTGCCGAAGGGGCGGCTATACTCCATGTCTGAAGATGAAATGCAGGAACTCAAACAGTTCATCGAGCATAATCTGGAGCGTGGCTTCATCAGAGAGTCCAAGGCAGTGGGGGGCAGTCCCGTTTTCTTCGTGAAAAAGAAAGACACGCCCCAAAAAAGACTAGTTGTGGACTACCGCCTTTTGAACCAGATGACCAAACCGTCTGATTACCCCATGCCCAGGATTGACGACCTCCTCGCGACGGTGCGCAAGGGACGCGTGTTCACCAAGTTGGACCTGCGAGGGGCGTACAATCTCATCCGCATGCGGGAGGGCGATGAGTGGAAGACGGCCATGTTCACACCGCTGGGCACCTACGAATACAGAGTTATGCCCTTTGGATTACAAAATGGCTCTCACTGTTTTCAAGCTTTTATGCATCACGTGTTGGAGGGACTCCTCTACAAGACATGCGTCTGCTTCCTGGATGACATCCTGATTTTCTCTGACTCGCAGCACGCTCACGACCGAGACGTGAGGGAGGTGCTCAGCAGGTTGCAACAACATAGACTGTACGCCAAGCTGGAGAAGTGCCAGTTCGACACGACGGAGGTGGATTTCCTGGGATACAAGTTGTCGGACAAGGGGATAGCCATGGACAGCACCAAGGTTCGTGCGGTATTGGATTGGAAGAGCCCGCGCAACCGGAAGGAGGTCCAGCGGTTTGTCGGCTTCGCCAACTTCTATCGCAAGTTTATCAAGGGGTTCGCGATGCAGACGGCAGCAATTACGGACACGCTCAGCTCCAAAAAAAAGAAATTCATCTGGACGGAGCAGGCGGAACAGTCCTTTCAAGCGCTCAAGCATCTCTTCGCATCGGAGAAGCAACTGCTGCATATCGACCCCAGTAAACCGTTGAGGGTAGAGACAGACGCGTCAGACAGAGCCGTGGGAGCTGTCCTGCTGCAGCGAGACCCGCAGGGGGTGTGGCGGCCGGGAGCGTTCTACTCCAGAAAGCTCAGCAAGTCGGAGCAGAACTACACCATCTGGGACAGGGAGTTGCTGGCCATTCATGCAGCTTTCAAGGCGTGGAGGCACTTCCTAATCGGCGCCAAGCACACGGTGCAGGTCTGCACGGACCACAAGAATCTGGAGCACTGGCGCACGGCTCAGTTCCTGAACCAGAGGCAGATACGTTGGGCGGAGTTCTTTGCTGACTTCAATTTCCGAATAGAGTACGTCCCAGGCGACACCAACATCATGGCGGATGCACTGTCCCGAAAACCGCAATACCTAGAAGAGGTGACGCCAGCGGCGGCCATGCACATCTTCGCACCGACGGCGTGGGCGTGTGCTTCAGCTACAGTAGACCTGGATGCGGTGCGACGTGCATTGCGGGACGACTCATTCGCGCAAGACAAGATGGCGGAACTGCTCAGAGGCACGGCTACCACGGACGAGTTCCAGGTGCGGGACGGCTTGCTCCTACGCAAAGGGGCTGTCTATGTACCAGGAGACGACCTTCGCGCCAAGGTACTGCAACAGTTGCACGACGCACCCACGGCCGGTCACTTTGGCACAGAGAAAACGATGGAATTAGTCGCGAGAGACTTCTGGTGGCCCAGGCTGAGAGGAGAGGTCGCGGACTACGTCGCGAGGTGCGACACCTGCCAGAGGGCCAAGCCGGTACACAGACCACCGGCGGGACTGTTAGAACCGCTGCAAACACCGTTTGAACCGTGGGAGAGGGTGGCCCTGGACTTTGTGACGGATTTACCCAGCTCGAGAGGCAAGACAGCTGTGCTAGTGGTGGTGGACTTGTTCACCAAGATGGCACATTTCATTCCGTGTGCGAAGGTGGCCACGGCGGAACAAACCGCCAAACTGTTCATAGATCACGTGTTCAAAGTGCATGGCCTGCCACGGTCTATCCTGTCCGACCGCGGACGCCAGTTCATCTCGTCTTTCTGGCAGAAGCTGATGGGTTTTCTAAATGTCAAGGTCAATCTGGCATCAGCAAGACACCCGCAGACCAACGGGCAAGCAGAGAGGGTCAATGCCATCATGCAGCAGTACCTGAGATGCTATGCCAATCAACAGCCTGCGACGTGGGTGGATTACCTGCCGCTAGCCGAGTTCGCTTACAACAACACGAAGCACGTGTCCACAGGAGTGACGCCGTTCTTTGCCAACAATGGGAGGAATCCCAGAACCTTCCCGGGACTGGAGAGAGTGGGGGAAGGAGAACCACAGACGGCGGACGCGTTCGCGTCAGAGCTGCAGGCGGTCCACGATCAACTCAGACGGCAGCTGGAGCTAGCTAAGCACGCCTACAAGGTGCAAGCTGACAAGCACAGGCGGGTTGGCGAAGTGATCCAAGTGGGAGACTGGGTCTGGTTGGCAGCCCACGCAGTGCCGACCAGGTCACTTGCCAAGAAGAAGTTGGGGCACAAGCAGATCGGTCCGTACCAAGTCGAAGCGCAGATCAACCCGGTAGCCTTCCGACTGGCGCTGCCGGAGGGTTCCAGAATGCATCCGGTGTTCCACAGGTCGGTGCTCACTCCCTACAAGGCACCTCACAGGTTCCAGGAGCCAGGGACGGCGCCAAGTCCGCTCCGGGAACGGACGGAGACGCGGGAGGTGAAGCACCAGGACCACATCAACGAGGTCACGGAGATTTTGGACTCCAGATGGGGGGAAGAGGGAGTCGAATACCTCTTAGCCAGAGAGGGCACCCGGGCCAGCGCCAATAGCTGGGTACCAGACTACGCTTTGGAGGAACCCCTGCTCAAGGACGAGTTTCATGCCCTCTTCCCACACAAACCCATGCCAGCGAGCTTCTTCGACGACTGGTTGTTCACACCCACACTTTCTTCCAGCACGTTCCATGGATTCGACTCAGAAGGGGAACCCGCACGGAGCACCCGTTCCCCAGAAGGTTCACCGGCAGGTTCGGCATCAGGCAACTCGTATTGGTGGGACGATCGACCAGAGGAGCAATGGCGCAGGAAGTGGCTGGAGAGGCCAGGTCGAGCGACCGACGCAGAGACTGACATGGACGTGTTCGGGGAGGACCTCGGGTTCGAGCACGGCGGTACAGAGATGGAAGAGCAACAAGTCAACGTCGACGACCGCGAGGGGGAAGACTCGGAGGTCTTCAGTTGGCGGCCACCCACGGGGAGCGACCTGTATCCAGCATTCCCTCCCATGATGATGGAGCGCCCAGCACCCACACCTGACAGCGGGGAGGGGGGAAGGGGGGGCTTCGAGGGGGGGATGGATGTCAGGGGTTCAGAAGCAGAGACGCAGAGAAGGGTGGAAACAGAGAGCGAGGGGGAGGAAGCCGAAGGGAGAATGAGTGATGATGACGAACCGAGATCTCCAAGCCTAAGCAGTGAGTCAGAGGACTCCCAAAAGGGAGCCCCAGTGAGCAGAGCAAGGGGGGGATCCGGGGGGACACCCCAGGAGGAAGGGAACAGAGGAGATTCAGAGAGCAGCAGCTGGAAGTCGGGACCCACGCTCAAGACTGAGAGCAGCAGGGAGGAAGGCAGCCAGGCATCGGGTTCCGGAGGCCGTCAGCAGGAGGGAGGGCACGAGTCAGGGGTGGTCACGCCCTCCTCAGAGAGCGAGGCAACGGTCAAGAGGAAAGTAGAGAGTTGGGCGCGCGCGCCAAGTTCAAATGCAGCGGAAGCTGGAGCAGTAAGCAGCCCGGAGAGTGAGCCAGGTCCCAAAGCCCGCCGAAAGGAAGCGGAAGGATCAGGGGGGTCAGCGTCAGAGGAGAGTAGAAGGGAGGAGTCCCAGGGGGGCAGAAGGACCCAGAGACGTAGGGAGAGGCGAAGGAGGTGGAGCAAGGCTAGGGTATTAAGCTGGTGTGCAAGAGGCGGGGACTCAGATGGGTCTTCGCCGACCTAGGGCAGAAGGTGTAGAGCTGCACGCTGCAGTTCGGAAATGAAACCTGTAACTCAATAAAGACTCTTTTAAAGTGGACGCTGTGTGGCGTGGTCCTATGTGAGCTGGGACCTGGTAGCAGCTCTGACAATATGTAACCTGAAGTGTATGTAACCTGAGGTACCACTGTACTGCACTTCATCCAAAGATTACAGGATGGTTTACAATACAAAAACACAAGAATACACACCACAGTAACAAACAAAAACAATGCCCCCACAGTATTATTATACTGAAATCTCAGAGCCAGCATTGCTGAACTGGCAATACTCTGGTTCAACTGCGTTGAGGGTGTTATGTTGCTATGTCCCCCAGTTGGCTTAGCCCTGATTCTGCTGTGACAGCTCAAGATTCCAAACTCGCTCATCCCAATCTCAGGTTTGCATTGCCTTGTTTATCTCATGTGTCCAAGGCGAAAGCGAGGAGTGAGCTTCAGGGTGGAGGAGGGAGAGAGGTTTGTCCTAGCTACTCCCCAGAAGGAAATTCTATTTTCTTTTGTCATAGTCCTAACCTGCTCAGATAAACCACCCATCTGGCTGGCGCCTTTTCCTTTCTAACTCAGAACTTGCCATATATTTCTGTAACCCACATCTTGAGCTCTGTGCGGATAGTAAAGGAAGAGGCAGGGGGAATCCAAATGATAAATAAATGAACCCTGAGGTGCCACAGTATGGCGCCTGCACATACATTCATGCCAAGCTGGCGATTGTTTTATTTATAGGCCATAATTTCTCTACATCTGAGCAAGGTGAAGTGCAGATTGTCATGGCAGATGGGTGGAATCAGCAGGAGAGATCTCAGCTGCTGGCACAAATTACAATTGCTCAAACTACTCTATTAGAGGAGTAAATGTCTGGATAGTTGAAGAAGGAGTATAAAACCTATGGCCTCCAACACAGGTATGAGCACATGTGTAAAGGTGATCACTGTTACTGTGGATATTACTGTTGTAATTATTTACATTTACTGCTTTATTTTTAATAACTCAAATAACTGCTGGATCAGACCAAAGAGGGTTGCCTTTGTTCCATCATCTTCACAACATAATGCACAAACTGTTTGTATCCTTCAATTGGGGTTAGGTAGGGAAAGACATTTAAATTACCGGCGACTCCTAATATGTTTGCATCAATGATGTTTTTAGAAGCATTGACTTGCCCAATTGATTTTTGTGGTCCGTATTTTCAGCTCTCTTTTCGATTTATGATCAAATTAAACAAAGTGAGGAACAAAAATCCAGCCCTGTTGGCCGCCTGTCTTTGCTGGATATCAAGAAAAATGGGAAGCTGTCAGACTCCCAAATGTGCCAAACCCTGGGGAAAAATTATTACGTTTCACTTGACATTTACTTAATTTTCCAAAATTCTTCAATGCTGCTATAAATAATCATAATAAAAAACCAGCATGGAAGCATTGTTAGCGGTATTTATTTTCATTTGCTTGATGATTTATGAGTTTGTCTGGAGAATTTTTCATATTATACAGTGTTTCACTCTCTCTCTTTCACACATGCATACCCATCACAATACATACCTTGCCCACCAGATCTGAGGTCAGCTAAAGCACCTCGAGCATTTCTCCATTTAGAAACAAATTTCTTTTAATGGGAGGGTGATTTAGGAACGCACCCAAAATTCTCATCTGAATTTTTCAGCAGGTTTCTTGAACTCCAAATAACAGTTCCATTATGAGTTCTAAACTATTCTGTTTTTTTAAAAAATAAAAACCAGAGTGTTGAAAAAGTTGTACCATGCATGTGCAGATTGCTGTAATCTTGGGTTCCTTCATGTCTTTTACAACTCTACATTACTGGTGAGTTTGTGTGCATTGATAAACATCAGAAACACAAACATGATGTGATTGTACAAGAAGTTCCACTATTTTTGTATTTGCACATATGAGATGTGTGTGTGTGTGTGTGTGTGTGTGTGTGTGTGTATCTGTGGTGTTTCACCAGTGTGAAAGCACATGTGTGTACTCCTCCAGACAACCAGGAGCATTTATCCCTATTTGCTTGCATAAAACTTACACAGAGGTTAGACTATATCAAGCCCTTATTACACATTCATCCAGATGTTGTCATTACTGAGCATTCATTCTGATTTGTTTACAGGGCAGTTGTATGATAATGAGCATTCATCTTGATTTTGCGTGTAGGGTATTTGCACATCTTCCTGTTAGTCATTCATTCATCTCCATACCTGTCAGCCATCCCGATTTGACCGGGACATCCTGGAAGCCATCCCAGCTTCTGATTGGTTCCTGGAATGTCTCATTTTCAGTGCTGGTCTCTCTGGTGAGTCAGCGAGAGCTCAGCACTGAAAGATGCATATCTTTCACGCAAAAGAAGGTGGCTGAGGTGGAGTCCATGGAGGGGGAAACCAGCTTCTGGTGGTGCAGGCCAGGCTGTCCTGCCAGGTCAATCCCTGCTGGAGGAGGAGGAGAAGATAACATTGATGATGATGATGGGGAAGAGGAGGAGAAGCTGGAGGATGTTCTTCTGGCACTTGCTGTGAGAGCTTGTTAGGAATACATTCTTCATGAAACAGAGTAATAGTTCCTGGAAACTTTAGAAAGCATTCCATAAGTTTCTTCAATGTGTGGGAGTGGCACTGCAGGCTTAATTGGTGTCAGCTGGAGACGCAATTAAAAGGAGGAAATTGAGTTTGCAATTTGAGGCACGAGGAGAGCACACATACGCTGTCAATACGCATGCTTACAGTTAGTTTGGATGCATGCTAAAAGTGTGCTGCTGATGCTATGAGTTTGTGGTATCAGGACTGTTTATTACTAGACTGAAAGTATACCGTGCCAAAGAGAGGAAGAACGACTCTAAATAGTTTGTAGATAGTAGTAACTGAAAATGCTTGTATAACCAAATGCTTGCATAAAGTAATTCTTGAAAGTGCATTCGAGTGTGACTACCGTTCTTGTCATCTGCCGCCAGGGAAGCTCTGCTAGACACCTTGGGAAGCGGTTAAGGTCGGTAACCTCTAATAGAGCTGCTGCCACGGGAGTGTGGTACCGAAAGATTTGTGCCCTGATTTTAATTGGTGGAAACTTGGAGGGTGTGCACCTCATGCTTTTCAATGCATTCTCCTGCCACTTCCCTAACTATAGAAAGGCCGATTCACGTTCAAGCCTGGTTTTTCTGGCCTCTTTAATCACAAAAGCCTCCCCAACCCTAAAGTCAATTTCTCTTGCACATTCTTTCGATAGGCAAAAAAGGTGGGTGGCTCAAATCCGTCTTTGCACAGTGCAGAGCTAAACTATGGAATCCTCTCCTCCATGAGGCAGTGATGGCGAGCAACCTGGATGGCTTTTAAAGAGGATTAGACCAGGCATAGGAAAACTCTGGCCCTCCAGATTTTTGGGACTACAGTTCCCATCATCCCTAGCTAACAGGACCAGTGGTCAGGTATGATGGGAATTGTAGTCCCAAATATCTGGAGGGCTGGAGTTTGCCTATGCCTGTATTAGACCAACCCATGGAGGAGAAGGCTATCCATGGTTACAAACAGTTGGAGGTTGTATGCTTCTGAATACCAGGGAGTCCTTTTGCACTCAGGTCATGCAAGTGGGCTTCCCATAGGTATCTGGTTGGAATAGTATGCTAGAATAGATTTATAAGCCTTAGATCTGATCCAGCAGGGCACTTATGTTCTTAAGGGGATTAGACAATTTTGTAGAGCCATGGTGGCGATGTTCTATCTCCACTGTCAGAGGTAGGAGGAGAGTGCTGTTGCACCTAGGTCCTGCTAGTGTGTTTCCATTTGGGGCATCTGTGAGAACAGTAAGCTGAACTAGATGGGCCACTGACCTGATCGAGCAGACTCTTATTTTCTTAAAAACCATAAATAAGTGATTTGTTATAGTTTATAATTATTGTGTAATGTTTTAATTCTGACTATCGGTCGAATAAAGAAATTGATTGATTGATAAATAAGTGATTCTGCTCAGATAGAAACCAGTTTCCATTTGTAGCCTGGAGTTGCATCCTTCAGTGGGGCTGGGAGACCTACCATCCTGTGCTTTGCCAACGGGTGGAGAAACAATGGCTTTCCCTCAGCCTTTTCCATTGAGCAAGGCAATATGGAAATTGCTGGCTTTGGAAAGAGCATGCTCCCCACTCTTTCTGTTTAGGAGGAAAGAAATAGTCCGGGCATGATGCAGAGAGATTCCTCTTCCATGCCAGCTCTTATGAGCATCTTTGAGAAAAACTACCTTTAAAGAAAGGGACACGGGTGGCTCTGTGGGTTAAACCACAGAGCCTAGGACTTGCTGATCAGAAGGTCGGCAGTTCAAATCCCCGCAACCGGGTGAGCTCCCGTTGCTTGGTCCCTGCTCCTGCCAACCTAGCAGTTTGAAAGCACGTCAAAGTGCAAGTAGATAAATAGGTACTGCTCTGGTGGGAAGGTAAACGGCGTTTCCGTGCGCTGCTCTGGTTTGCCAGAAGCGGCTTAGTCATGCTGGCCACATGACCCGGAAGCTGTATGCCGGCTCCCTTGGCCAGTAAAGTGAGATGAGCAACACAACCCCAGAGTTGGCCACGACTGGACCTAATGGTCAGGGGTCCCTTTACCTTTACCTTTTACCTTTAAAGAAAGCAAACATGCATGTGTGAATCCAACATTCTGGAAATAAATTGGCAATAAAGAAAGAAATGGATAATATTCAGTTGCCTGATTTTTATTTTTTATTAACAGTTTCCCCTTCGTATGTGCCTTTCGATTTATGGTCAGATTAAACAAGGTGAGGAATGAAAACACAGCCACCTCCAGCCACCTTACCTTTGGTGGATAGAAATAATGGCATCATTTAAAGTAGTGAATGCATATTGTGCCCAGATGTTTAACTTGGGGTGGGTTCTAAATGTTAAGGAAAGGAAAGGAAGGGCTAAAAGAGAGGAGGCCAGGCACCAAGGTGCCTTTTCTTCCCACGGAGGAAAACAAAGAGGAATCAGCACCAGTGATGGATGAGGTGCAGCAGGCCAGGCTGACATCATTTACATATCACAGTGATGCTAGGCACTGCTCCCAGAGCCCTTTCCCCTGTGAAAAATGCTTTACGGTGACACACAAATATTTCAATCCATCTTCCAAGTGAGCAGAAAGTAGAACTTGATATTTTGGACACCATCCCCACCCTGGAAAGCATCCATAAAGGAACTTGAAAGGCCCCTTTGTTGCAATCTTGGGGTTTGGTAATCTTGTTTGTGAGCTGAGTGGTACATTTTGCACAGTGCCCCCACCACAATCACCACCACATAAGTACATTGGAAGAGCCTGCTGTTCTTATGGTGGTCAACCGGATGCATACAAAAAGCCCACAAGCAGAACCCACACACTGTCCTGCGGTTTCCAGAAACTGGTATTCATGGAGGCAGAGCACAGCCATCAGGACTAAGAGTCCTATTTCCATGAAACCACCACTTTAGGAAAGTCTGTAGCTCACTATGACATAGCAAACTAATCAGTTTGTGAGCCAGAAAAGCTGCTTCTTCAGTTTTCCTCATGAAGATTTCCTTAAAATCTTGCTGCTCGAACACATTTTGGAATGTGACTTTGGGTTGCGTGTCCAATATCAGTCCTGCTCACAGTAGATCCATGGAAATTAACTCGGGCTAACTTGAGTCCATTTATTTCAATGGGCCTCTTCTGAATAGAACTGATCTGGATACCATCTTGGGAAGAGGCTGGTGGAAGAGTCCTGGGGAGTTTGGGGATCAAAGGAGTCACCGAGACCCAACGGGCAACACTGGAAAACTCCATTCTAGAATGAAAGGTCTGAATATGGTCTTACACTTAGTGATTTCCTGGACTGGAAGACAGATTACCAAACTGTGAATCCATTGAGAAGTGTTGATGGCATCATAAATCACAAGAGATGAAAATTCCAAAGCAGCTCAAACAATTCATTTAAACTGTGGCACAGCTCCAGTTTATAGTTTGACCCAGAAGGGAACTGAGGACTTCCTCCAAAGGGCACCAGGTTGTTGAAATCTGTATGGAGCCTTTCATTCCCGCTACTTAACTAGTGAGACAATTTATATTGATTAAAAACAATGCTAACATTTGCCAGGTTTTAAAAATCAAAGACGGAGCAGATTTAGTTTGAATTAGGGATGCTTCTGAAATTTTCATACAAAATTCTCCTCTGGTTTGGAGTTCCAAATTGCCTTGTTTGGTTTCCAAAGTGGAACTAATGCATTAAAGAATTCTTGGTAGATAGATAGGCATATGGTTTGTCAAAACTACAAAAAGCAACGAGGCACCCCCGTGTATGGAAGGACTGCTTACCTGGTTCATTGACCCTGGTTGATATTGTGAATTGGGGTGTTTGACCACATGAACTTTCAACACAGTTCCCGGAGCTTCTCTTCCCCTTCCTCTCCCCACTTTCCTGCAATCCCTCAAAATCCTTTGACTCACTCTTGACTTCATTCCAAGGTGAAAGTCTGGCTTAGGGATGGGCCAATATCTTGATTTAAAAGGTAAAGGTAAAGGGACCCCTGACCATTAGGTCCAGTCATGACCGACTCTGGGGTTGCGGCGCTCATCTCACTTTATTGGCCAAGGGAGCCGGCGTACAGCTTCCGGGTCATGTGGCCAGCATCACTAAGCCCCTTCTGGCGAACCAGAGCAGCGCATGAAAATGCCGTTTACCTTCCCCCTGGAGTGGTATCTATTTATCTACTTGCACTTTGACCTGCTTTCGAACTGCTAGGTGGGCAGGAGCAGGGACCGAGCAACGGGAGCTCACCCTGTCGTGGGGATTTGAACCGCCGACCTTCTGATCGGCAAGTCCTAGGCTCTGTGGTTTAACCCCCAGAACCACCCGCGTCCCTAATATCTTGATTTAGGCTTCTCTATTTCTCATTTTCCAATCTAGAAACATAGGAAGCTGACTTAGACTGAATCTGACTAGCTCAGTACTGTCTACACTGACTGGCAGCAACTCTCCATAGTATCAGGCAAGGGGCAATTCCAGGCCCTGCCCAGAGATGTCAAGGATTGAACCCGGTACCTTCTGCATGCAAAGCAGATGCTGTGGCACTGAAGCTATGGACCTTTTTATGTGCAGCTCCCCATATTTCCACATTAGTTTGTTTTTTTTAAAAAAAGTTATCACGAAGACTGGATAGTATTTTAGCATTAATTTTTCCTGATGGTCAAATTTTTGCACGCAATTTTCCTGAATGTATACATTTTTGCAAAGCCGTTCCCCCTAATATAATGCATTTGTGTATATTATTTTCATTAAATTGTGCATATTTATTAAAATCATTAAAATCTAAGCATTTTTGTTTACCTTCATGGCGGGAGTGCTACAGTGCAAAATTCAGATAAAATTGAATTTCAAAGAATGGTTATATTGCACTTTGCATATTATTCCAAAAAAGTGCAAATCAGGTAAGCGTCAATGTAAACAGACTCAAATTTCATCCCAGTAACTAGTCTTATTTCTGGTGTGAGTCCAGCTTTAGTGGTCTATGAGACTTCTTCGAACAGTATGAAAGACCCCCCTGCCCCCATTGTGTAGCCTAAAGTAAATATTCATTGTTCTGTTAGTCACATGGAAATTACAGGGGAGGGAAGGAAATCACCATGCTGACAGCCCTGAGTAAACAGATATTCTTCTACTTACTCATAACATACATTTCCCTGCTTACAAATGGTGCCCATGGTCCATTTAGCATCATATACACACAACAGTATCACTCACAGGCTGACTCCCAGGAGTGACACAGATGAGAACTAGGTTGCCTAGCAACCAGGGGGACAACAGGATGCTCAGATATATCAAATCAATGTAGTTCTGAGGGGTTCAAGCTATTGGAAACAAAACCTGAACCTTTTGGCAAATCTCCAAAGCAGTTCATGCACTTTCAGCAAATCGTGGGGTAGTATTCAGAACATGAGAACATAAAAATGGCTGCTGGATTTGGTCAATGGTCTGCCCATCTAGTCACAGATGCAGGAATCTCAGCTAAAGCATTCATGGCAGGTGGCCATCCAACCTCTGCTAAAAAACCTCCAAGGAAGGAGAGTCCACTACCTCCCAAGGGAGTCTGCTCCACTGTCGAACAGCTCTTACCCTTAGAAAGTTCTTACTGATGTTTAGTCAGAATCACCTTTCTTGTGACTTGAAGCCACTGGTTCGAGTCCTACCCTCCAGAGCTTGTTCTGTCTTCCATGCGAAGGCCCTTGAGATATTTGAAGATGGTGATCGTATCTCCTCTCAGTCTCCTCTTTCCCAGGCTAAACAGCTCCTTCAACCGTTCCTCATAAGGCTTGGTTTTCTAACCCTTGATCATCTTGGTTGCCCTCCTCTGCACACCTTCCAGATTGTCAACACCCTTCTTAAATTGTGGTGCCCAGAATTGCACACAGTATTCCAGGTGTGGTCTGACCAAGGCAGAATAGAGTAGTACTATTACTTTATTTGATCTGTACACAATCCTTCCGTTGATAGTATAGTATCCCCTTTAAAAGGGGATTTGATAAATTCATGGAGGATAATGCTATCAGTGGCTACTATCCACGATGGCTATGTCCTGCCTACACAGCAGAATGTTTCTGAATACAGTGGTACCTCGGGTTAAGAACTTAATTCGTTCCGGAGGTCTGTTCTTAACCCGAAACCGTTCTTAACCTGAAGCACCACTTTAGCTAATGGGGCCTTCTGCTGCTGCCGTGCCACCGGAGCACGATTTCTGTTCTCATCCTGAAGCAAAGTTCTTAACCCGAGGTACTATTTCTGGGTTAGCGGAGTCTGTAACCTGAAGCGTATGTAACCTGAAGCGTCTGTAACCCAAGGTACCACTGTACCAGTTGCTGGAAATTTCAGGAGGGGTGTTTGGGTCCTGCTTAAAGGTTTCCCAAAGGCACGTGGTTGGCCACTTTGAGAGCAGTGCTCTCCTTAAGTTCTTACGTTAAGCTCAGTCAGGTCAGAACTTCAAAATACTGTGCATACATCAATTTGAAATGGATTCCTGATCACTCCTAATGGATGCCTCTAATGGATGCACCTCTGGGCAAAGAAAAGGCAGTATCACAGAACAGGGATGCATCTCAGCTGAGCAAAAGCACCCGAGGAGAGGCAGAGAGCAGGCCAGCCAGTGGTGTGTAGTTTAGGGAGACTCCCAAGAGCTGGAGGTGAAGCTAAAAGAGCTTGATGTTGATAACACCAAGGGTGAAGGTTCAATCCCTGTGTGGGACGGTTGCATACTCCTGCCTTGCAGGGCTTAGGCCTGATGATGATGATGATGATGATGATGATATTTATTTATTTATTTATTTATTTATACCCTGCCCTTCCCAGTTCAAAAACCAGACTCCCGAGGGTCCCTTCCAACTCTACATTTCTATGATTCCAAAAGGCTACATTTCATTCCCAGGCCTGAGGTTCCTTGCCTCTGTTTTAAAACAAAGAGATTTTGGAAACAGAATGTTCTCCACATGAACATTCCAACGCTCAAAGGCTGCACCACTGAGAACAGTGCCGTCAAATGAAAATGTTGAAGAAAGGTTGGTGGTGGTGGGAGTTGAAGGGGGGGGGAGAAGAGAATAATTACAGGTGGAAATCTGAAGTTTTGATCAGCTTCTGAACGCCACAGAGTGCTCTGCATTGCCAGGCATGAATTTAATGGAGGCCCAGACTGTGTCTTCCCCACCTCTTTTATCAAAGCTGCAGTCAGGCAACTCACCCCCTGTTATTACTTACTGTGAGGCAAGTCTGTGCGGTGAAATTGAAGGGTATAATCACAGGTGCCAGACGTGGGGGGTGGGGGGAAGCAGATCCACATGTGCAAGGCAAAGAAGGGAAGAAAGAAAAGTTAAGCTGAATAAAAACACCCAAATGAGCTGTAAAAAATGAGATTACAGGGGGCTGGGGGGGGAACCTGGAGGAAAGTGAAGGGGTTGGGTATTAAAAGCTACCACCACCTTTAAAATGAAAAGAGGTGTTGAACAGACTGCATAGTGGGAGCGGGAGGGGGTTTGATCTGAGTGTTGAAAGTTTCCCAGTGTCTCAGTTAATACAAGCAGAGACAATGAGGAGGACCATGACTCAGTGGTAGAGGACGTGATTTGCATAGATGAAAACCCACAGTCAACTCCCATCATCTCCGCTTAAAAGAAACTATGGGTTGTGTTACTACAAGGCATAGTAATGGCCACCAAGTTGGATGGCTTTAAGAGAGAGGTGGATGAATTGCTGAAGGAAAAGGCTATCAGTGGTTACTAGCCACAATGGCTTTGTTCTACTTCCATTGTTGGAGGCTGTCTGCATCTGAATACCATCTGCTTGGAATCACAAGTGGGGAGAATACTGTTGTGGTCAGGTCCTGCTGGCAGGATTCCTGTAGGCATCTAGCTGGCCACTGTGAGAACCTTCTGGAGATGGGCCATTGGAGGGCTCTTCATATGCTGTCAGGCTTGTGATCCTCAAGAGCCACTGCCACTCATAACAGACAATTATTGGCCAGGTGTGGCGAACCTTTGACCCTCCAGATGTTGCTGAACTACAGCTCCCATCATTCCTGGACATTGGCTATGCCTGCCAGGGCTGGTGAAAGTTGTAGTTCAGCAACACCCAGAAGGCCAAAGGTTCCTCACACTTGGACTAAGTTGAAAAATAGCATCACCTGATATAAGGAAGCTCAGTGTGGTGTAGTGGTTAAGAGCGGTAGACTTGTAATCTGGTGAACCGAGTTCGCGTCTCTGCTCCTCCACATGCAGCTGCTGGGTGACCTTGGGCTAGTCACACTTCTTTGAAGTCTCTCAGCCTCACTCACCTCACAGAGTGTTTTTTGTGGGGGAGGAAGGGAAAGGAGAATGTTAGCCACTTTGAGACTCCTTCGGGTAGTGATAAAGCGGGATATCAAATCCAAAATCATCTTCTTCTTCTTCTTCTTCTTCTTCTTCTTCTTCTTCTTCTTCTTCTTCTTCTTCATGCACTGGGATGTTCTCCTGTAATATTCTCATGCAATGGTCCTCTGTGAGTGGAAAACACACTAGCCAAAGTGCAGCATCAAAAAAACACACATTGCAGTTATGGTTCTCAGGTCAAAGAGGAGGAGTCAAGGAAGGTTCAGGGACCTTCACAGTTTGTGAGTTGTGGACATCACGAGGTCAAAAAAGCAAGTATCTGGAAGTCAGAGTAGGCTTATGGGCTGCCACTCAACCTAGGAAGGTTGTTCTTGCCAGTTCCATATTCTTTGTAAGTGATTTGTAATAATAACGGCTGTATTGACTTCCACATCATAACTCAGCCCCATTGTCCTGCATGATATGGGGTGATATTAAATGACAGTTGATTGGAATGGTGATTTTTGTGCAGGTTAGGAGCTGATTCTAAACGTTGATCCCGGACAGCAGCATTTCCTCACAGCTTAGCCGGGGGGGGGGGGGAATAATCACGGGTAATAAAAGCTATTCTTAAGTTAACTCTTCACTGCTATATATAGGTTGCATTTGGAGTTGAGGTTTATTGTATTAATTTTCCTAGCTGTTATGTTTGCGCTTCTGTCCTGATTTCAAATGCTCCTTTTCTACTGCAGCACTTGTCATATTACAGAGCTGCAGCTTTTTGATCAATATAACACAACACCACACTAAATTTTAATTGGGAAAGGACTGTATGCCACCCCTAATTTTGTCACATTAGCAGTGCTGAATACCTGGTTGTGAATGAAGTAGTGAGCCAAGATCTAGCAGCCGAGCAGGAAGCGGAGATATCTGCAGTGAGGATATAAGGCTCTCATTAGCATCTGTGTCCTTGCTGGGTTAACAGTTTTTTACTGATCACTTATTCAACCAGCTGCATCAGTAGGTGCTGGTCTTGGACAGTTCCTTCACCAAGAATAAGGCCCCTTTTCCACAATAGGTGTGTAACGCCTGGTGGCTCTATTTCAGAAGACTTTTTTTTGGGGGGGGGATAAGAATCGGGCAGGGTTATTATTTTTGTTCCAAAATATCCCGATAATCAAAGGCATCACCCGTTTTAGGAATTGGCAAAGAATTATGACTAAGTTCATTTGGCAGGGGAAGAGAGCCAGGATAAAGTTTAAATACCTGACAGATGCAAGAGAGAGGGGCGGATTTGCGGTACCGAATATAAGGTTATACTATGAGGCAGCTTGTTTAAGCTGGTTAAAGGAATGGGCCACTCTTAGAAACACTGATCTATTGGACCTGGAGGGTTTTGATATTAGGTTCGGGTGGCACGCCTACCTGTGGCAGGGGAAAGGTGAGATTCACAGAGGGTTTTCTAGTCACATAATTAGAAGTTCACTATTGGAGGTGTGGAATAGATATAAAAAACTGATTGAAAAAGGGACCCCTTGGTGGCTCTCCCCAGTGGATATTGTTAAAATAAAAAAACCGAATATGATGGGAGAAAGATGGACCTATGAGGATCTCTTAACCAAGACGGAAGAGGGTTGGAAGCTGAAGTCCTATGATGAGTTGAAAGATAAGATAAAAGAATGGTTTCACTTCCATCAGATTAATGCACTATGGAGTGAGCACAAGAAACAGGGGATGAGTGATAAAAAATCAAGATTCCAGATAGAAATTTTAGAGAGTAATGATAAACACCTCTCTAAATTATATAAACAACTATTGGAATGGGATACAAGAGAGGATTTGGTGAAGGGCGCGATGGTGAAGTGGGATAGAGACCTTGGATATAATATTGATTACAATAAATGGCAGACACTCTGGAGGAAGGGTATAAAATTTACAGCGTGTGCAACCCTCCGAGAAAACCTAGAGAAAATGATGTACCGCTGGTATTTGACCCCAGCAAAGCTAGGAAAGATGTATAAAACTGTCGATAATAGTTGTTGGAGATGCAAAGAGAAGATTGGGACCTTTTTCCACATTTGGTGGACCTGTGAGGCAGTGAAGGAATTCTGGGGAAAGATCTATGATGAACTGAAAATTTTTTTAAAATATAACTTCCCCAAGATACCTGAGTTGTTTCTTTTAGGTATGATTGGTGAGGAAATAAAAAAACCAGATCAAACCTTTTTCCAATATGCGACAGCTGCGGCGAGAATCCTAATTGCACAAAAATGGAAATCCCCCGACATACCTACGACCGGAGAGTGGCAAGTGAAATTATATCAATACATAGAATTAGCGAGATTAACACAGAAATTAAGGCAAAATAATACTACGAAACTTAAAGATGAATGGAAGAAATTTTTAATTTATGTTGAGAACAATATGGGTATTAGTAATACAACAGCAGAAGATAATTAATACTGTCGATGTTAAATACTACTGTAAGTTCTACTGCAAATACTATTTAACGATTGTGTAATCCTGGACCAAGTTGAACGGAAGTCTGTCTTTTTTACTGGTCTTTTTCTTCTGTTTTTTTTCCCTTTTTTTTTCTTCTTCTTCTGAGTGTTTTCTTTTTTGTAATTTTCTTTTTTTTGTTTACTTTTTTTTTCTTCCTACTTTTAATGAAATGTATATATGTATCTGAAGTTTGACATGTAACGTGAATCTTTTTTCTAATAAAAACTTAATAAAAAATTTTTAAAAAAAAAGAATCGGGCAGTGTGGACCTGACCCCCAGTCAGCTGTTGCTGTTTACCAGGAGGCAGAGGTTGAGGGGCAAGGCTGTGACAATGTTATTATGGTGCTGCTGCTTCTTTGATGATCACTCGTGGCCAAGTAAGATTGCCTTCCATGAACACAGTCTTAACAGTGTGTGTGACTGTAGAGGCCAGTTCTGGATCATAGCTGTCAACCGTCCCTTATTTGGCGGGAAACTCCCTTATCCCAGCGCCGTGTCCTGCTGCTGTCCCTTATTGATGATGTCCCTTAAATTTCCCGGGTTTCAAAGGAAGCAGCTCCTCTCCCTGCTGGCCAGGGAGGAGGGAGGCTCCAACTGTGTTGCTTGGCTGTGTTGCTCACCCAAGAAGAAGTCTAAGAACGACTGGGGGGTGGAGCTTGCATGCCTTGTGCTGATCAAATCGGCTGCATTGCCTGGGGACTTGCCTTTGCTCAGCGCTTCCCAGCGGAGAGTTGGCAGTGGTTTTCCTTGCTGCATCCCCTTTGCTGGGTTGCTGCGCTGTGGGAACCACCGCTTGAGGCTTCGTTTGGCTGCTGGCTGGGCTTTCTGCCTTTGGCTTGGGGGGGGGGCTCAGAAGTTGAACATACCTGTGCTTGGAAAATCCCTTATTTTGGCTGCTGATCCCTTATTTTCGAGGCTGCTGGTCCCTTATTTTCAAATCTGTAAGTTGACAGCTATGTTCTGGATTCATGCATCCTTCCATTGTGGGGACATTGGTTTCCGGGCAGGAGTTGATCACAGTGAGGGTTTTCCAAACATGCCTTCCTCTTAGCTCGTTTCTCCCTTTCGTCCTGAGTTTGAGCATCTTCAAAGTCCATGACACTTTTGGTAAAGGCTGTTCTCCAATTGGAGCACTCGCAGGCCAGTGTTTCCCAATTTTGTAGGAATGTTCAGGGAGGCAGGAGAGGATATATTGTTCAATGATATCCTTCCTAACTTGCATTAGCAAGTTCTATATCTTAGCAGAGTTTAAACATTCCCCTTTGCTTGTTCCAGGCTCGTTTGAGCCTCTCTATATAAGATTCCTGGTAAGATCCCTTCTTGTCCGTCTTAAAAAGAATAGACATGACAATCTTATTAAAGTCACTATAAAAGTAGTTTATTCACATTCATTTAATTCACAGTTGGATCCCTGAAGGCAGATTTAGGTTACAAAAGTATATATACATGTGGAACTATCCCATAAGGGAGTTAGTCCCAAGTGACTGCAGACAGGCAGTCACTTCTGCTAACACACAGGAAAGCAGAAGAAGAAGAAGAAGAGTTTGGATTTGATATCCCGCCTTTCACTCCCCTTCAGGAGTCTCAAAGCGGCTAACATTCTCCTTTCCCTTCCTCCCCCACAACAAACACTCTGTGAGGTGAGTGGGGCTGAGAGACTTCACAGAAGTGTGACTGGCCCAAGGTCACCCAGCAGCTGCATGTGGAGGAGCGGAGACGCGAACCCGGTTTCCCAGATTACGTGACTACCGCTCTTAACCACTACACCACACTGGCTCTCCAAGCAAAATGGAGAAGAGAGCAAAAGAAGGAGGTGTGCTCCCCTGCCCAGATTAGGCCACACCCACATCTAGTCACATGCAGAGGAAGTTTGTTCCAGCTCAGGAGGAAACAGGAAGTTTTCTTCTGGCTGGTACAAAGCATCCCCTAGCATGTCCATTCTAGGAATGTTGTTCTTGGTTGCTATGTGTTTCACATCCCACAAAATTTCCCTGCTTATACAGCATTAATAGATTTGCCTTGAGAGCATCTTTAAATCCCATTTTGTTGTCCACTGGTATTTCACTTTCCATTCTTGAGTCGGTGCAAATACGTCAACAGGGGCAACGGACCAGCCTCACTGGTGGAATCCAATTCACTGCTACAACACCCCACAAACTCCTGGTAAACAGCAGACCAAGAGGAAGTCAGGTGAGCATGGCTTTCCCACCATACTGTCCACAATTCTGGGGAACCAACACTCATTAAGCATCTTCAGAAGTGTGAGTGACACTAATCTTTACAAAGCAGGTCTCAGGATTCATGTCAGTTTGTGAAGCTAGAGTTAGACTCATGACTGGTGCCATTACAAGTTATGGTGGTAGCATGTGGCATGATAAAAACAGGACTTTTATTTTCAGTGGGAACCCACCAGAACTCAGTGCTGACACCTCTCAGGTGGGCACCATTGCCCTTCTAAGAGAATGAGGTGAGTTCAGGCACCTCCTTTTCCAGAAAAACAGCACGGGATATAAATAATGGGAACTGGTGATTAACAGACTCAAGAACCAACTGAGCACATTAACAGTCTTCAGGGCAATCAGGGGCCCACTTAGATGACCCATGTGCTGATCATCCACTTCCAGCTCTTCCTTAAGAAGGTCTCTGAGGAATAGCAGCAACAGCACTGGCTATGTTCTCACAGCTGGGATGGTGACTTCTCCTGCTGTCTGGGAGCTCTCTTTTCCTAGTCTGCTCTGTTTCAAGAGCTGTGCAGAGAGGCTGTCAAGATATAAGTAATTGCTGCCAGATTTGTCCTGTCACCAAAGTGTAAATTCTGATGGCGGACAGATGCTGCTGCTCTTCTGAAGTTTGTGCTGTTTTGCTCAGAGATGTTAATATTCTGCAAACAGGGACGGATGGGTTAGTCTCTCTCCCATCCCATGTGTTTTTATACACTGGCGGTGTAGAACCTCAGGTCTTGGGGGGGGGGAGAGAATGTACCATTCCAGGCCTCTTTGTCTAGCCCTTAGGACAGGCATAGGCAAACTCGGCCCTCCAGATGTTTTGGGACTACAATTCCCATCATCCCCGACCACTGGTCCTGTTAACTAGGGACTATGGGAGTTGTAGTCCCAAAACATCTGGAGGGCCGAGCTTACCTATGCCTGCCTTAGGATAATTCCCAGGAGTTTCCCCTTTGCTGCCCCTGTTTCACAATTTCCTCAGGTGTTTTTGCCTGACCGGAATGTGTCATTCAACTCTGATGATGCCTCTTCCTTTCCTGGATGGGGGACAGAGAGGTCTATGCATGTAGAAATGAGCCTATTGTACAGAGGCAAAAGATGCATACATTGTCTTGCTCATGTTTTTGCCTATGGCATGTGGCCAATGGAAGGTTACCTGGGAGGGTATTTGACACTTAGTCTGAGAACATTTTCCCACCCCTGGCATACAGTCAATCAGGGAAGCCACTTGCACAGGATCACTTTCCACCACACAGGATTGAGTTTAGTATCATAAATTGCAAATTTAATCAAATGACTTAATTTTTTAAAGAAAATATTTATGCTTTAAAATGTATTAATTCTCTTAACCATTTGTGTTTTGAGATACAAACACACAGTGTATGTATGTGTATGTATGTGTGTGTGTGTGTGTATATATATATACTGTTATTTAACCTTTTGTATATTGCATATCATTCTTATCTTGATACAGTCAAACCTCGGTTCCTGAACGCCTCTGTTTTGGAACTTTTTGGCTCCCGGACCCCGAAAACCCAGAAGTAACTGCTCCGGTTTTTGAATGAATTTTGGAAGCCAAACGGCTTCTGAGCCATGTTTTTCATTCCTCCCCCCCATTGACTTTGCAGCCAGCTTATTGATCCTCGGTTTTTGAACTTTTTGGAAGCTGAACTGTCTTCTGGAACAGATTAAGTTTGAAAACCGAGGTTCCACAGTATGTTTTCTTGTAAGGGATGAGGATGGCGCTGTGGTCTAAACCACTGAGCCTCTTGGGTCAGCAGTTTGAATTCCCACAACGAGGCGAGCTCCTATTGCTCTGTCCCAGCTCCTGCCAACCTAGCAGTTCGAAAGCATGCCATTGCAAGTAGATAAATAGGTCCCGCTGTGGTGGGAAGGTAAATGGCATTTCCGTCACTCTGGTTTCCATCACAGTGTCCCATTGTGCCAGAAGCGGTTTAACCATGCTGGGCACATGGCCCGGAAAGCTGTCTGTGGACAAACGCCGGCTCCCTTGGCCTGTATTCTTATGCAATTCCTACCATGCTGTGACTCTGGATGCACCCACAACTCCTGTGGTCCATGCATGGATTTACAGGTGATTGCTAGAAGCCAACCAGCAACAGAAACTAGACCCCCAAGATTAGCTACATGTAAATCTATAAAGACAAAATCTTTTCAATGTGTGGCTATAGTTCTCTGATACTCCGAAAGCTAGCCTTGAAATATTTAAACGTTTCTTTAAAAAATCAGATTTGTATTCCAAATTGCAAAAACTAACATCACCGTCTCATTATCTTTCCTTATTAAGTATGTTTTCATGCTGTTGCACATCCATTTCCCCCCTGCTCACAGTCAATAACAATTTAAATGATACTCTTGGATGCCCTTTCTTCACACCATTTATTCCCATCTCTTTATCTGATTTTGCCGAGATAACCTAATTGGAAAAAAGGCAGCGTTTCATCAGCAGGAGGGATTTAAATACTATTAAGACATATTTTCCTTGCTCTCACGGAGTACCTAACTGCAAATGCATAATACTCTAAGAGGTCTCGCTGTCAAGAAGTTCAGGCGTACCATAAGGTCTTCTGGCTCCCCTGCCCCATCTTTCTTCTTTTGAAAGGAAAGGAAAACCCTCAAATCCATTATTATTAGCATCTTGGACTGGGTGAAAACAAACTACTTAATCCTTATTTGATCTGAATTAACTCTTGTAGTCTGTGTGACTTGAAGGAGTTTGAATGGGGAGATAGCCCATTTTGAGCAAATCCTGAAGATTCTGGTCTAATTTATTAGTAATCTTTCCAAGCACAATCACCTTTTGCCTGCAGTCTGCACCTTTTTGATGAGAAGAATGTGTAAAGAAGCTCTGCATCTTGTGGGCTGCCTTGATTATTGAAATACCATATACTTGGAGTCCTGTACTGATTTCATGCTCTTTATTGCAGCTTGTAAAACAGTGGGGTTTTTTGCCCCCCAAACCTCAGGCTTTTATATACATTATTTACACAATGAGTCCCGTCTGATTGGCTGATTCTGCTTCCCTCCTGGAGCCTGATTGGTCTTTTCCTGCAGGCCAATCAGTTGTTGCATTAGGTCCGTATAGTTAAAGCTATGGTTTTCCCAGCAGGGATGTATGGAAGTGAGAGCTGGACCATAAAGAAGGCTGATCGCAGAAGGGAATTGATGCTTTTGAATTATGGTGCTGGAGGAGACTCTTGAGAGTCCTATGGACTGCAAGAAGATCAAACCTCTCCATTCTTAAGGAAATCAGCCCTGAGTGCTCACTGGAAGGACAGATCCTGAAGTTGAGGCTCCAATACTTTGGCCACCTCATGAGAAGAGAAGACTCCCTGGAAAAGACCCTGATGTTGGGAAAGATGGAGGGCACAAGGAGAAGGGGACGACAGAAGACGAGATGGTTGGACAGTGTTCTCGAAGCTACCAGCATGAGTTTGACCAAACTGTGGGAGGCCGTGGAAGACAGGAGTGCCTGGCATGCTGTGGTTCATGGGGTCACGAAGAGTCAGACATGATAAACAACTAAACAACAACAACAACAACAACACGATCCTACCAGCCTAATAGGCTGATAAACTTCTTCCTGGAGCCTGATTGGTCCTTTCCTGCAAGCCAATCAGTTGTTGCATTCTAGGATCCTACTTGCCTATTGTTCTAGGATCCAAGCTTAGTACATAACAATTATGTAGCTACATTAAAGGCCAACAGCCCACTTTCATCAGATAGACAGATGCTGACAGGGAACATGGCCTTGCCTGATGTTGGCTTCCATTGCCCAGGCCCAGGTTCAAGGTTCAAATACAGCATCTTGGCTCCAGAGGGCATGTCTGTTAGGGAGAAGGGAGTTATTCAATTTTGTTTGCCTTTTATAAAAGTTGTGGTGAGCATGTATTGAGTTGCAGCACTTCTGTTAAAAATAACGACAACTGTCAGTAACTCCATGATGTGAGTCGTTCTTCAACTAAAGAAAGAATAAATAAATTTAATGTGGTCAATTTATTATCATGCCCCGCAGCAGCTTCAAGAAGCCAGTGCAGGACAGCTACTGCAGAGTAAGCGCATACAAAATGCAGTAGTTGGTTGAAGAGCAAGTCAAAGGTAGGACACATGCTTTGCTTGCAGAAGATCCCAGGTTCAATCCCCAACATCTCTAGCTTGAACGAAGGAAGAGGTCTGTTTGAAACCCTGCAAAGCCACTGCAGACAATACTGAGTATTGACTCAGTATAAGAAAGCTCCCAATATCCTTATTGCACACTGGGTGCGCTTTGGATATTTAAGTGTTAATCCTTAGTGTAAGAAACAGGTGTCATCAGTGCAGGTGTCCCTAATCTAAAAGTGATTAAGAAAAGTAAGTAATCTGTATATCAGGGTTGCCATAATGCAAAAAGTGAAGATTCAGACACAAAAGATGTTGAGCTTTCCCCCTTATTTATTAGGAAAACTGCGGAAGAATCAACACTTCCAATACGGGCTGCCATAAGCCTGGGATTTCCCCTGACATTTTTGCTGCTTTGCAAACATTCCGGATGCCACTTTTGCAGGACGAATCCCGATTATGTCTAGGAAATTGAAGACGTATGACAGCCCTATATATTCACGTGCCTTTGCTAAAAGGAATTACATAAAACTCTCTCTCTCTCTCTCTCTCTCTCTCTCTCTCTCTCTCTCTCTCCACACAAATGCATGCATGCATTCTTCCTGCATTTTTTTTTGTGTGAGTAGTGGGGGGGGGGGGAGAAGCCCAGCATCATGGGATTTGAATTACATGTCAACTATAGTTTTCTGTTGGCAACACAAAACCCGTATTGGAACAAAAGCCGACATCTCCCACACTGCTTTGCTGATTAATATCTGGCCAATACTCCATTTCGTGCTGTTTTGATGGATTGCAGCTCATAAGATTAACGCAGCCCCTTCTCCCTGGGCTACCTGTTAAGGTCTGTTTATACCATGTTAGAGGCATTACAGGCCGGCAGCAAAAGCAGCCGAGACTGAATAGATCTTCTGCTGCCTATTAGGGTCCCCCCATTTTCCCCCTAACTGAAATTTTGGGACCAATGGACATTTGATCCAAGACTCCTGCAGCAAGTCCTTCCTTCATGTTGAGCAGTCTTAATCCCACCCTACAGGTGGAAGTGTCAATATGCCCCTCTCTGCTGTCCTTCAGTGGCCATATTTGTTGGAATATTGGGGCAATCCAGTCAAGGTAGGCAGGGTACAAGCAATAAAATTACAATTATGAGAAAGAATAGTTGGTCCCTACCTGAATGGGATGCGGGTGGTGCTGTGGTCTAAACCACTGAGCCTAAAGCTTGCCAATTGGAAGGTTGGCAGTTCGAATCCCCGCGATGGGGTGAGCTCCCGTTGCTCGGTCCCTGCTCCTGCCAACCTAGCAGTTCGAAAGCACGTCAAAGTGCAAGTAGATAAATAGGTACGCTCTGGCGGGAAGGTATATGGCGTTTCCGTGCACTGCTCTGGTTTTACTAGAAGCGGTTTAGTCATACTGGCCACATGACCCGGAAAAACTGTCTGCGGACAAACGTTGGCTCCCTCAGCCAGTAAAACGAGATGAGCGCCACAACCCCAGAGTCGCTCGCGACTGGACTTAACTGTCAGGGGTCCTTTCCCTTTACCTGAATGGTAGTTCTATGCTGCTGTATGAAGGGCCTCAGGGCTCACCCTAGTTTACCACCACCCTTGATGGTAATGTCAACATGGCCAGGTGTGTGCTCTGTGCCTCAGTGATACCACCATGAAAACAGAGAATGGGTATGGTGGTGATATCAGCATGGCTGCATGGCTGCTCTCCGTCTCCACGAAACCACTGGGAAAGCAGACAAAATCAACGACTGGCAGGGCATTCAGCATCTCCAGCATCTCTGGGTTTTTATTATATTTTGAAATACAGTGGTACCTTGGGTTAAGTACTTAATTTGTTCCGGAGGTCCGTTCTTAACCTGAAACTGTATTTAACCTGAAGCACCACTTTAGCTAATGGGGCCTCCTGCTGCCGCCGCGCTGCTGGAGCCTGATTTCTGTTCTCATCCTGAAGCAAAGTTCTTAACCTGAAGCACTATTTCTGGGTTAGCGGAGTCTGTAACCTGAAGCGTATGTAACCTGAAGCATATGTAACCTGAGGTACCACTGTACAGGTTTTCTGGCCCAAATAATATTACTGTGGGGAGGAACGTGAAAAAAACCAATGTAACTAGTGCCTGAGGAAATGTGAGAAGCAGTGGGGGCTGCTCCATTGGGGTGAATACGGTGCTGTTACCCCACCAATCTCGGTCTGCTCTCAGCCAGCCTGTCTTCTGCCCGGCCACCAGCCCAGGGAGTGGCCCTGTCTGTCAGCTTCCTCCTCTTCTGTCTCACCTTGTAGAACTCGGAAGAGAGGAGGGATGGGGGAGGGAATTAGAATTAGTTGGCTCTGCCTCTCATTGGCTGTGGCTCCACCTACTGTTGCGCTTGCTGCTTCCCACCCTGCCAGTCTCAATGGACACTGAGCATTACTGATGAGAACCAAACAGGAGAAACTGAGTAAGGGGTTAGGAAGTTGGGTTTCTATTGTCATTGCCTTAGGCCACAGCATTTCTCAACCTGTGGGTCCCCAGATGTTGTTGGAGTACAACTCCCATCACCCCTAGCTAGCAAGGCCAGAGCTCAGGGATGATGGGAGTTGTAGTCCAACAACATCTGGGGACCCACAGGTTGAGAAAGGCTGCCTTTGGGGCAAACCAGAAGTTTTACTCACAGTAGACTCATTAAATTAATGCATCTATCTAGTCTTGTCTATTATTTTCAATAGGTCTCCTGTGAGTAGAATTTACATTGGATACAATCTTATTCCTGTTTTATTTTTGTTTTTGTTTTTGAAGTTTGGAGTGGGAGTTTTCTGGACTGCGTTGCATAGGCATGCTGATTATAAAAAAGCCCCCTCTGTGTAGCAGTTAGGTGGATGAAATGGAAGTTTTGGCTTGCACCTCACTAAGTTATACAGTGGTACCTCGGGTTACATACGCTTCAGGTTACATATGCTTCAGGTTACAGACTCCGCTAACCCAGAAATAGTGCTTCAGGTTAAGAACTTTGCTTCAGGATGAGAACAGAAATCGTACTCTGGCGGCGCAGCAGCAGCAGGAGGCCCCATTAGCTAAAGTGGTGCTTCAGGTTAAGAACAATTTCAGGTTAAGTACTGATCTCCAGAACGAATTAAGTACTTAACCTGAGGTACCACTGTACTTAGAGTAGGCCCACTGAGAGTATTTAATGTAACTTAGTCTTGCCCTAGTCCTGGGTTCAATCCTTGGAATCTCCTGGCAGGGCTAGAAGAGAACCCTAGTCTGAAATCCTGGACAGCCTCTACCAGTTAGCATGGACCATACTAGGCTAGATAGAGCAGTGGTCTTGCATAGGCAGCTTCCTATGTTCCTATCAAATCAGCATTTATTTCAGAACCACAAGGACTGGAATCTTGTGTTATTTTTAAGGTAAGAAGGCACATCATATTGTCCATTGCATAAGCCAGCAAAGTGTCTTACACCACCCCTGTATATTCAGCAGGCTGACTTCTTAATCTGTTACATGGGTAGCTCTCTACCCCCAGTGCTTTCAGGCTTTCATTGACAATTAAACCCAAATCCCACCTCTGGGGAGAAGATGATTGTATAATCCCATCCCTACATTCACCTTTGGTCCGTGCAACTCTCGTACATCATTATTTTTCAGTTAACCGTCCCCCTGGTCTGACTTCCAGGCGTATGAAGACGAATTGGAGCTGCTAAAGTTTCACCCTTTATAGTTAAATAACCAGTGGGAGGTTTCATCTCCTTGATCTTGGCACAATTCTGTCTCTTTTATTTATTTATTTATTTCCCTAGGGCCCCCCACCCTCCGATTCGTTTGGAAGTGTTTGGAAATGGTGATAAATTGTAGTTCACACAGGGTGGCTTTTATCATTGCAATGATTTGACAGCCGAGTTGAGTCACAAGATTATAATAAGAGTGTAGCTGAAAATGTTTATCCCATTTCCCATCTGGCTGTTTGACCTTCGACCAATTGCTCCCGTTGCCTGCCAATCTCTGTTCTGGCAATACATCATCAGTTTAATGCCCACTTCAGGTTCTGAATGATGGTAATTTATTGTAATAGCATGTTGTGCCCTTTTCAGCATTTTTGCATTCATGGAGGAAGCTGTTTATCCTCCCTCCCCCCCCCCCTTGCCTTTGGAGAGACTAGTAACAGCAAAAGAATAAAGGGGAAGGCAAGCCAGCCAATCAAAATGCAGAATACTGAGAAGGCCAAACACAGAGGAGCACCCCATGATTCTGAGAGGAGGGAGTAAGCAGGCAAATTCGAAGGGGGCGCGTTTGTGGTGAATAATGAGATGGGAATGGAATTGACAGTTTGTCAGCCATATGAATGAAAGGGCATTTTCTCCTCTGATGTTTTTGGAGAGGTGCCAGTGGATTTCTATGGACACATGCTCAGCTAATGCAAACCTCATGCTCACTTTGCATACCCTGTAGCAGGAGATTGGGGAGGAATTCAATTGAGTTTGTGCTTCAAGTTCCCAGATTTGCACTTCCCAAAGATATATGCAAACTGAAACAGTTTCAATATCTCTTTTCTGAATTTTTCAGTGCAGCTCTCCAGCCAAGCCAAGCTTACAAACACATGCATATATGTGTGCAAAGTGTGCATTTACATGCATGCATTAGTGAAAAGAACATACAAGTTGCATTATGTTATTGCTTGCAAAAGAAAGGCGTATTTGTCAAAACTGCATACCAGCTTGGGCTTATTAGAAGAAGCAGTGTTTTCATTCTATTAAAAAAAAGTTTAGGGGTTGTTAAGGAAAAATCTGGGTGTGAGGCTGCTCAGTCACCCAGCTCGTTGGGCAGAGCCCACGGGTCCCTGCGGAATAAGGGAAGGAGTCCAGCCAACTGGATAGCTGTAGACCAAAGTTTATTGTGCAATAGGTTCAAAGAGCAATTTTGAACCCCGAGTATGGGGTGACAAAGACTTTTAAAACTTTCCCACCACATCCCAGAATACAGTTCGAAGGGGAGGGGTTAACCTTGGCAAACATGTTCAGACAAGTCCTTGGTACAAGATTAGCATAGACAAATATGTCTTAAGTACCCACCACCCAAAAGTACAATAGAAGTTCCTTTGCATGTCTGGAGCCTGAGGCGAGTCAGGTGATGAGATTTGGCTTCCTTTGGCTAACAATGACCCCAGCAATTGTCACCTCTGAGAACTTCCTGGAGTCCTTTTGCAAGGGGAAAATAGCTTTGGAATGGAGGAAACTGGGAAAGGAGATGATTTTATATTATTTTTAAAGCTAGGTGACTTCCCTGAGCTATCAAGTTGGAAGGATATATTCAGGCATAATATTTGTAATATTTAACTTTAAAGATGTGCCCCCCCCTGTAATTTCTGTAACAGGGTACTCTCATTTTCCTACTCATATTGAAATACTGCCCCCCCAATGAGGTCAAACATAGATTCACAAAAGGTTTAGGGGTATGCGTACCCCCGCGTACATCCCCCCCCCAAAAAAAAGCACTGAGAAGAACTCTGGACTAAAACACTGAATAACATTGGTAAGGATTTTAAAACAAAACTAAACAAAACACCACTGCTGCAATAATGTGAAGAATTTAGTTGGCAACAGTCCCAAATTTAAGATTGCAAAAATAAGAGAGAATAAAAAGCAGTGGCATTGTCCTTTCCCACCTGTAGCCCCAGGGTTTACAAAGAGCTGAGACGGCTGTGTCATTTACAGTGCCAATCTTTGCTGACCCCAATGGGCCCAAAGGTTCATATGGAGAAAGCAGTCCATCAGATATCTTGGACCCAGTACAGTTAGGTTTTGAAGGTCAAAATTACCATCTTGCCCCATTCTTTGTCTTTCAGGCTAATGAAGTGAGCTACCATGAACCTAATCCTGAGCATCAGTCAGGGCGACAAGCCACAGATGCACTGAAAGGTTTTTCTTCCTCTCTCAGAACTCAGGGACACTGAGTGAAGCTGAATTATGGAAGATTCAGGAAAGGCTGAAAAGGAGAAGTGCTTCGACACAGCATGCACAGTTAAACTATGGAATTCGTTCCCCCGAGTGGCAGTGATGACATCCTGCTTGAATTCCTTTAAAAGAGGATTAGCCCAATTTGCGGAGGATAAGGCTATGCTCTGCCTCCACAGTTGGAGCCGGTAATGCTTCCGAAAGAGAGTGCTGTTGCGCTCAAGTTCTGCTTGTGAGCTTCCCATAATGAGCATCTGATTGCTCCAGCAGTCTCTTCTTATGTTAATAGCATTCCAGGCCTCAATACCAAGCCTGCCTGGCAGTGAGCTCTTGAACCTGAGTCTCTCCACCCCAAGAATAAGAAGAAAAAGAAAACATCGGATCCCCAAAGACTACATCCCCTGACTCCTTTTATAGCAAGGCCTCAAAATCTTCAGTGATTGCTCACCAGGGGAGGCAGAAACTGAGTAATTGAGGACTGCCTCTTTAAGCCTTTCCACGTTTCAGGAATGGAGCTGTCCAAGGTCCTGATCTCAGCCCAACACAAAGTCTGCTGAGGCAGCTCATGGATGTTGTTGTGATATATATTTCAGTTGAATTCTATTATTTTTATTACAGGTAGAAAGAAAGAGGTTGTATGAATGTCAAAACATCATCTATCTTCATTCCCTGCTCTGATGGAATGGAGGCTCAAAGAAATAAGGGCAGCTACTTTTCTATTTCAGACCGTACAAGGGTTCAGTTGGTGCTCTAATGCAAGGCTCAGGAAGCTGCGTCCCTCCAGGTGTGTTTTTTTATTATGTACAGTGGTACTTCAGGTTACAGACACTTCAGGTTACAGACTCCGCTAACCCAGAAATAGTAACCTTGGGTTAAGAACTTTGCTTCAGGATGAGAACAGCAATAGTGCGGCTGTGGCAGCGGGAGGCCCCCATTAGCTAAAGTGGTCCCTCAGTTTAGGTACCGTTTCAGGTTAAGAACGGACCTCCGGAACAAATTAAGTTCTTAACCTGAGGTACCACTGTATTTGTTGCATTTCTATCCCACGTTTCTTCCAAGGTGGTGCACATGGACTTCTTCTTCCCCATTTTGGCCTCATGACAGCCCTGTAAGATAGATTAGGCTGACAGGTTTGGCTGAACCAAGGTCACCCAGTGAGTTTCATGGCCAAGCAGAGATTTGAATCCTGGTCCCCCAGGTCCTAATCCAACACCCAAATCACTACACCAGATCTCACCAGCCTCAGCCAGCATAGCCAAGGGTGATGGGAGCTGAGCCCAGCAATATCTGAGAGGCCACAGGCTCCTCTTTCCTGCTTTAATGGCATCTGCATTCTATCAACTCAGCAAAACATTCACCTTTCTTAACCAGATGACAGCTTTGGTAAGGTAAAGGTAAAGGGACCCTGACCATTAGGTCCAGTCGTGGACGACTCTGGGGTTGCGGCGCTCATCTTGCTTTACTGGCTGAGCCGGCGTACAGCCTCCGGGTCATGTGGCCAGCATGATTAAGTCAGTGAACCAGAGCAGCGCACGGAAATGCCGTTTACTTTCCCGCCGGAGTGGTACCTATTTATCTACTTGCACTTTGACATGCTTTCGAACTGCTAGGTTGGCAGGAGCAGGGACCGAGCAACGGGAGCTCACCCCGTGGCGGGGATTCGAACCACTGACCTTCTGATCGGCAAGTCCTAGGCTCTGTGGTTTAACCCACAGCACCACCCGTGCGGTAGTTTCAGGCAAATGGAGAGCACAGCATCTGTCCAATATAAGCAGCTCTCCTTAGGTGGTGTATATGGATTAAATGGGAATTCATTGTAGATATGAACCACGGCATCAGAAAGGGAAGCTTTTCTACTGCTGATAATAGTGTTTGAGGAAGTGGGGAGGGGGAATGCCACAAAATACCAGGCGTTCGCAACATATGCCACATTGCTTTTCTTTCGCAGGCACTCAATACCCTTGAGAGGAGCTAATTAGATTTACTTCACTCTCTTTGGTCCCAGCCTTCTGGGATCTGTGCAGGGTGAGACAGGGAAACCTCCAAAGCAAATTGACTAGATAATAATATGGCACAACTGAAAAAAAAAATCACTTTCGCCGCTTGTGCTCTGAGAAGATTTTTTAAGGATAAACCAAATATTTTGCATGCATTTTAGAGCTCCGAGTGTGAGGGGAAATTTCATATATGAGGATGTTGATGGTAGCTTTCGAATCATCATCGTCACCACCACCAGGTAGAGGTGGGAAAGGCTTCCATCTGAAGCACTGGAGAACTGCTGTCATTCAGTGTGGACAATACTGAGGACCACAATACCTCAAGAAGTGCCTCGCCCCATATAAACTGACCTAAACTCTGCAGTTGTCCTCTGAGGCCCTTCTTCATGTGCCTCCTCCATAAGAGGTCCAGAGGGTGACAACATGAGAACAGGGCCTTTTCTGCAGTGGCTCCCCATTTGTGGAATGCTCTCCCCAGGAAGACTCGCCTGGCGCCTTCCTTATACACCTTTAGGCGCCAGGCAAAATGTTCCTCTTCAATCAGGCCATTGGCTGACTGATATCTGATGCCCTTTTAAATGTGTTGTGGGTGACGGGATTATTGGGTAGTCTGTGTTCTTATTTTTACTATGTATTTTGTATTTTTTATATTGCAGTTTTATGTTGTGAACTTCCCTGAGATCTATGGATGAATGGCAGTATACAAATGTATTTATTTAATTAATTATTTGATTATGACACTACTAGTTGATGGACCAATGGTATGATTCTGTATGAGGCAGCTTCTTATGGTCCTAACTCCCATGAACCCCCAACCAACATGGCCCTGCTGGCTGGAGCTGATAAGAGCTGTAGCAGAAACCATCAGCAGATCACCAGGTTAAGGAAGCCTGATGTCCATATCCCTTGGTTGACTTCTGTCACATTAGCCTTGGCTTTTGTTTATTCAATATAATGAAACTAACAGGGAGAGGGACCTGTGTGACCTTAACTGGAAGGGTGTTCCATAAAACTTTGCCCACAGTACTGATCACATGATGCTTGGAGGAGGCAAGCGATGCGTCTGAGTCATGGAGGGCTGCTCACAGCAACTCTCCAAAGACCTCAGTGATTGGCCTGGGATATAAGGAACCAGGCAGTCCCTGAAATATCTGAGGTATAATCAGTGGCGGACTTTGGTCTTCAGCGGAGCCCTGCGCAAGGCTGTAATCCGACATCCCCCCACGTCTTGCCTTCTGTTCTGCTCCATTAAGTATGCTACATTTGCGAAGCCCTGCTGCACCCTCTAGTGTTGGTGCCCAGTGTGGCAGAACCAGTTGCACTCACCGAAATCTGCCTCTGGTACGATATTGCCTCTGACTGTGGAGGTAGAGCATAGGCACTGATGTCCTTTATGAATCTGTCTGATGCTCTTTTAAAGCTATCTAAGTTGGTGGCCATCACTGCCTCGACCACTGTGCATTTGGTGCAGTGTTTGCAAAGTGATGAGCCTTTGCCTGAGTGTCTTGATATGAAACTTAAAAAAAGAAAAGATTGGTTGTGATTGATTGATTGATTGATTGATTGATCGATCGATTCATTGATTGGGTGTGTGTGCCCACATGTCAAAGATGACCCACAGGTCCCTACTCTTGCCGGTCCTGTTGTGGAAGATGGGAGTTCTGCTTCTATGTGACATCTGACTTCACCCACCTCCCCAAGAGAACTGTTCAGTAGTGTCACACCACCTTCCAGTGCCTCCACAAACACATCCAGTTACATTCCATTCTAAAGTAGGACTGAACAGAGTTATTCAGGAGCTTTGGGATGGTGATGGGAAGTTTTCGTCTTCTTTCTGTCTTTCACAGTCCTGAAGGCAGCCATGGCTCTGCTTCCTGAAGTCTTGGCAGATGGGTAACCAACCTGGAAGGTAATTGCCCCAGGGCCTGAAGCTACTTCACTGAGAGTAGCTGCCTCCTGCAGTCCAGTGGTTCACCATTTCATAGAATCATAGAATCATAGAATCATAGAATCATAGAGTTGGAAGAGACCACAAGGGCCATCGAGTCCAACCCCCTGCCAAGCAGGAAACACCATCAGAGCACTCCTGACATATGGTTGTCAAGCCTCTGCTTAAAGACCTCCAAAGTAGGAGACTCCACCACACTCCTTGGCAGCAAATTCCACTGTCGAACAGCTCTTACTGTCAGGAAGTTCTTCCTAATGTTTAGGTGGAATCTTCTTTCTTGTAGTTTGGATCCATTGCTCCGTGTCCGCTTCTCTGGAGCAGCAGAAAACAACCTTTCTCCCTCCTCTATGTGACATCCTTTTATATATTTGAACATGGCTATCATATCACCCCTTAACCTCCTCTTCTCCAGGCTAAACATGCCCAGCTCCCTTAGCCTTCTTTCTGTCTTTCACAGTCCCTTAGCCTTCTTTCTGTCTTTCACAGTTAGCATTTGGGAAACATGCATTCAGATCCAAAAATTCCTAACACTACCACCAAAACTTCTAATTAAATTAAATTATTATTATTTTATTATTATTGTTAATTGAATTTATATACCACCCTTCATCCAAGAATCATAGGGTGGTTTACAGTGAATATTTTTTATCCACATATTGCATTGAAGTGGTGGTGATTTGATGCTGAGAGAGATGACCAGAAAGACCCCAGAAAAGTAATACCAGCAACGGGGGGAAAATGTAGGGAAGTCCAGGTGCTGAAGAAGCCACTTAATACCAACATGTTTCAGAGAAATCCTTTGAGGATATGTTTCAAGCAGAAGTTCTTACCAGGTTCATGAACTGCTAAGAACAACTAGCAAATGCGTGGTGGAGCTCGAATTCAAGCCAGGCGTAGCTCAGACAGCAATTCTGTACCTTCAGTTGCTGCTGCATTTAAATCCTAATTTCCCTGCCAAGGATGCTGATGGCTCCAGCTCAGAGGCCATAGTAGGACCCACACAGAGACTGGACCCCTAAGAGCAGCCGCTCCACTCATTGGGAGTGGAGCTAGGTACTCAGAGAAAGCTGCAGTTCCATTGAAGGCTTAGCCTGGTTTGGCTGGTTTTTGGAGCATCTTTGAAGCCTGCCTTGTCTGGCTGTGATGTTAACTGGAGCTATCCAGGGTGCTACAGTATTCATCTTGCTGGTTTGGCTTTTGGAGTTTGAATTCTGCTTTGCCTGAAGTTCCTTAACTGATTTGGCCTTACTGGAACCTGACCTCTGCTTGACCTTGCTTTGCTTCCTGAATCCAGAACTGGTATTAGTGACATGTAACCTTATGTACCTTGCACATGAACAAACATTTGGGCTAGAACACTGTCCCGTAGCCCATCCCGTAGAACAATTCCATCAGCCCCATTGTCCTCCCCCCATTGATCGCCCAACCACCCCTCTTCCCACTCATTTCACTTGCCTGACTTCCATTGCTGTTTCCACAGTAGCAGGTAGAGGCAAACAGGAAGAGTGTAAGGTGTATGTGGGTGTAAGGAAGTGGGGGTTGGTGAGTGGAAGGGGCATTTGAGGAGAGCCTCTCCAGTTCAGAGGGCCTTCTCATTGGCTGCTCCCAGACTTTGGAATGCCCTCCCCAGAGAAGTTAAATTGGCTCCCTTCTTGTTCCAGGCTTTGGGGGAACCAACTGCTTTTAATGAAGGGGCTAGTCTATGCTGTTTTTTGTTGTGATGTCTTAATGTTCATCTAGCTATCTATAAATTCTGTTAATGTTTAATTGCTTTTAATGGTCCCCCCCCTATTCTTATTTGATCTGTAAGCTGCCTTGTGTTCATGCCAGGAAAAAAGGCAGGGTTTAAATAAAAATAGAAGGAGGAGGAGGAGGAGGAGAAAGAAGGGAGGGAGGGAGGGTTCTAATATGAGATCTGGCAACATCACTAGATTTGACATTTTCCAGGATGAAGTGGTCAGCAATTCAAAAGGTGTTTTACTGATAGATCTGTTATTGTATTAAGAATTCTGTGAATATTGGGGCTTAACGGTGCAAAAAGCTTGTTTGTGTTGTCTACCTTGTACAAATCAGCCAGCTTTGCACCACTAGTACTGTGTCTGGCGTAAAAGCATCCCATTATGCAGCTTATATTAGCACCGTGATTACCTCTTGTAATATAAATATGATGTGCTTGATAGCTCAGGATGAAAGGCTGGTTGGAGGACCAAAAAATAAAATAAAAATCACTTTGCAGCAACAAGTCAAGATCAGGCATCTATTTTGAGGCTGATTGGTGAATTTTTAAAAGAACACCTGGCAGGGGAAGAACAACAACATCCTAAGTGAGTCATGGCTTACAACAAGGAAACTTGAATTCCATAGTTGGGATCTAGCATCAGCTCTAGATCTCTGGATCTAGAGCAGGGCTGGCTTAACTGGTGGCCCTCCAAGTTGTCATTGGACTAGAGATCCCACCAGCCCTGGTCAAACATGGACAATGGCCAAGGATGATAGGAAATGTAGTTTGGATCGTTCACTTTCCCTCTCCTGGACCTTCTCCTTTCCCTGCTCAGCCACTCTACTACATTGCTAATAAACAGGGAATCTGAACCTCATTGCTCCATTATTGGTGGTACTGGGACAATGCCAGAGAATAGCCTTTTCCTGCTCTGCTCTACTTGTGGGGGCCATGCCAGGAGGTGAGAAGTGGTTTATTGGGTCTTTCATCGCACTAATGACTTCTTGTTGAGGATATTTGCTGGCAGTTAATATCCTGCTGGATTAAATACCCTTGGCTTAGTCTCAGGCTGTCCAATCTTCCAGCCATTTATTTAGCTGCCAAGAAAACAAAATGGCCTCCATCTGGGCTGTTAGAGCTTAATCAATGAAGCTGGGATGTGTTTTAGAACAGGATAGATACCCTTTGTAACCATACAACTCTAAGGGGGGGGGGATAAAACAAAACCCCTTTGCAAAGCGCCATAACATCTTTCCATTTCCTGGTTTTTTACTTGTTCAATCCTCTACCCCCAAATGCCATATATTCCTTCTTTCTATTAGAAGAGGGACTCATAGGCTGGACAGGTGTGTTTTCATGGATAGTCTTGGGAGGAAAAATGTGGAGAAACCACTTCAGTGGAGGCCAACCCCCTGCCCCTAGGAGATTGTAAAGTTGCACGATCTTCTGATCAGATGAGCAAATCAGATGAGCATATCAACCCAATTCTCACTTTCCTCCCTCCCTCTTGCCACCCATTTTCAGAATGATTTATCACGAAATAATAGGGGAGGTTAAGCAATTTATATTTGACCCACCCAGGTATGATAAAGTGTGTTTGTGGGAGAACCACTGCACTGATTTTTCTGAAAGTTGGAAGGGTTCGCTCTCTCAGAAGGAGTGACCATGCCTGCGAATTGTATCAAATTGAGGCAGAAAATAAGAACTTTGGGGACTTTGTTTGTTTTCCTTTTTTAAAAGGCAAATTGAATGGTTCTCTACAGAATGGTTTCACTCCAGCCTGGATGTCCTTGGCAGGTTTAATCTACTTGGGTGGGTGGGTTTCATTGGCATAACATTTCATCCACTTTGATGAAGCCCTTGCAGTTAACTGGGTGTTGGTAGGAGGGCACAAAACCTTTGGATTTAACAGACCCAAATAACAAGTAAAAATGGGGTGGGGATGGGTGGGAACAGAGCAGCTCTGAAACTGATCAAGTTGCTTCCCACTGCTACATAGAAACACAGAATCATAGAGTTGTAGAGTTGGAAGGGACCCTGAGGGTCATCTGTTCTAACCATAGCTGTCAACTTACAGATTTGAAAATAAGGGACCAGCAGCCTTGAAAATAAGGGATCAGCAGCCAAAGTAAGGGATTTTCCTAGCACAGGTATGTTCAACTTCTGAGCACCTCCGAGCCAAAGGCAGAAAGCCCAGCCAGCAGCCAAACAAAGCCTCAAGCGGTGATTCCCACAGCGCAGCAACCCGGCAAAGGGGATGCAGCAAGGAAAACCACCGTCACCTCTCCGCTGGTAAGCTCTGGGCAAAGGCGAGTCCCTAGGCAACGCAGCCAATTTGATCAGCACAAGACATGCAAGCTCCACCCCCCAGTCATTCTTAGACTCCTTATTGGGTGAGCAACACAGCCAAGCAACACAGTTGGAGCCTCCCTCCTCCCTGGCCAGCAGGGAGGGAGGGAGGGAGAGGAGCTGCTTCCTTTGAATTCTGGGAAATTTAAGGGACATCATCAATAAGGGACAGCGGGACACGGCGCTGGGATAAGGGACTTTCCCACCAAATAAAGGACAGTTGACAGCTACAGTGGTGCCTCGCAAGACGAAAATAATTCGTTCCGCGAGTCTTTTCGTCTTGCGATGTTTTTCGTCTTGCGAAGCACGGTCTGTTGCAACTGCGCCTCTTCAAGCGGCTTTTTTTAAAAAGCGCAAGACGTTTTCGTCTTGCAAAGCAAGCCCATAGGGAAATTTGTCTAGCGAAGCAACACAAAAATGGAAAACCCTTTCGTCTCGCGAGTTTTCCGACAGATGACCATCCAGCATCCAGTGAAGGGTTTGTGGGCTTCCCATAGGAGCATCTGGCTACCCACTGTGAGGGCAGGATCCTGGGCTAAAGAGGCCACTGATCTGATACAGCCAGCTCTTCTTCTGTACTCCTTCCTGCAGACCAGCCTCTCCTGATAGGACTTCTCCTCCCTCCATTTTATTTTCAGATTTCTGATGCCTTCCAAGTTGAAAAAAGGAAATATGATGAAAAGATTGTATGAAGTTTGTGGGAGTCGCCTTGCCAACACGAGGCATGTTGTTCTCTGAGCAGAAATGTGATTAAGAAAGGTTACAATGACAGCTCTGTCACATCATTGCTTTTATCCCAAGGTGCCTTTATGCAACTGCTAAATATTTAATACCTTTTTTTAAAAAAAAAACTCTGAGCCTCAGATTTCATCAGGCAATGATGAAAATGACTTCAGATCTAGAACTGGGCCATGGAGTGGATGGGGTGTGTGACTGAGAGGTAAAGACTCTATCAACAACTATCATGGGTGGACTCTTTGCAAAATGTTGGTGTTTGTCTGCAGTGGCGAGGAGTCAGCAGGTGCTTCTTTCAGATGGGACAAATGAATTAGAGTCTACTGCAGAACAAGCACAGAACTTTTCCCCCCAAGCACAGATATTTTCCCCCCTGTTGAAAGTTTTGAGTGTGAATTGTTAAAACACTTTGGCTTATGCATTTTAAATGTTGTTACCTGCCCTGAGGCCTTTTGACAAAAGGTATGACAGAAATCCTACAAAGACCACACTCATTTTATTAGCTGAGGGGTAAAGAAGCAAACAAAACCCCAAAACCCTACTCAACCCCAAAGATGGCAGCCAGTTATACCCATATTGCAGACCAGGAGGGTGGGCTGGGTGCTTCACTTGGAAGGAAGAAGAAGAGGAGGAGGAGGAGGAGGCTGGTGGGAAAGCTTTAAATATCTTCTGCCTGCTCCTCCCCTGTGCTGGAATGTGCTTTGGGAATTGGGAATGGCTTCTTGCCAGTCTTCTGGTCCCTCTGCACTCCCACCCAGACCCCTTTTGGAGCTGGATGGGGGAGCAATATTCCCCAAATGTTTGGCTGGACACCCTGCCTCTGGAGTCAACCGCATTCTCTGCTGCCTCTAGACAGGACTGGCCCAGGAATAATATGTCTTGTTTTCCACACACCTTACATAATTTATTATTTTTTGCGTTGCACAGCGATGGGCTCGGAAGACCTGTTTTTCAGACCTTTAGCAGAATTTCCCTTCCGTAGCAAGGAGGTGAAACAAACATCGTAATTCATGCCCCCAACTCTCCCATAAAAGCACCATAAAATATAATGGCCCATTTAGATTGCATGACTGGTCATATTTTGGGGTGGGGGGTTTTCTTTGCTCAGCTTTGGGGGAAGGGTGGGCTCAGAGACAGCTGGAGAGCTTTCATGTCAGACAAAAGTGTGCTTTCCTGAAGTGTTCCTTTCCATCTCAGTGCAGGGTTAGAGTGACAGGTGTTGCAGGGAGGTGTGAAAAATGGGCCGTTGCAAGCAGGAATTGGAGGCGGCTCATATGACTTCCCTACGCTTTCAGAAGTCTTTGGCTTCAATAAACCTTGATGGCTTCTCTGCAGCTGGCAGCTCTCCCGGCTCCCATCCCAAATGCTACAACCAACGGAGGCTTTTACACAAAAAGAAAGGTTCATTCAAGACTTTCAGCAGTACAAGTAAGGCTACAGTTACAGATTTCCAAGGCACATCTGGGGAGTTCGAGAACAGCATCGGTGGTCCGAGGCCAGATGAAACCTGTGAAGGCATCTCAACAAATGGCCACACCCTTCCTGCCATCTTTGAAAGGTGAGATGTGCCATTGTGGCATGCTCACCTGCAAGACTGCTTCTCCCTACAAAGCCTGGGGTATTGGAGATATGTGTTCCTGTGAATGGGGCATGGCATGGCTCTGCTTCCAACAGAGGTGGTGGTGGTGAGTTCCCAAGAATGGAATGGGGGTCAGCCCATCTCAGTCCTCCTCCTCCAGCTGTCCATCTTCCCCTCTTGGCTGGCTGAGGGCCTCTCCCATTGCTAGAGAAATCTCTCTGCTCCATAGCTGGAGCAGCACAGAGAGCCAGTGGGGCTGTTTCTGTCAGGAGCTCGTCCTACACTTGAGTAGGCCCCTGGCAGAGACACATGCCCGACTGGCATGTTCTCTCCCTCCTGGTCGATCGTTCGGGAGCTTGAAAAGCTTTCTTCAGCCCAAACATCACAGTGACCGATGCCAACAGACATTGGCACACTTAGGGGTCCGCAGAGTGTTCGCAGTTTGTGTAACAGACCTCAGCAACTCAGCATTTTGGCTAATCTGCTTTATTTACATATAAACACATGGAGCACTGCAACATGGTTCCCTCTCTTTCTAGCATCAGGCAGCAAAGAGAAAGAACAAAGGACAATAGTCCCACTTCATGGAACACATTAACTCAAACATCCTGTCTCTGTCACTTCCCACTCTGTGGAGTCAAAACATACACCGTCATGTGATAGACAACAATCCCATGACTGCAATCACAGAGCAGGAATTCTAACAGTTTCCCCGTCCCCAGCCTCTAAAGACACAGAAATGGAGGCCCCATCAATGCAGCACTCACAAAAGTAACCGCTAACCACCATTGCAAAGTACCTAATAGCTGTTGGAAGTGCCACAGCAGGGATCATTCCATTTGTAACTTAAGGGATCATACTGTTCTCAGAATACCCACTGGAGCCAGTAGGACAGCCAAGGGGGTCCCTGGAGACAGGGCCAGTCTGTTCTGATTTTCTCCTCAACCTTCTTAAAAAGAATACACTTTGTGATTTCCTACTAAACCCCAAGCTCCACCCATCTCCCACTCTCACTTAGCCTTAAGCCATTTTCTAGGGTTGTGCAGCAGATCCAGCCAACTTCTTGATCCTGCTCACCTGTTGCTCACCTGTAGGGATCCAAGGCTGCTGAAGCAGGAGGCAGAAAGTGTGGCAGCCAGCCACTGTAGAGTTGGAAGGGACCCTAAGGGTCATCTAGTCCAACCCACTGCATTGTAGGACTCCTGCCCACAGCCATCTCCGAGGCTGTCTCAACCCAATCCAGCTGAAAGCCTGGATTTCAGGATCAAGAAGTTGCTGCACAACCCTAGAAAACGGGTTAACACTAAGTGACCAGAGTAGAATCTTGAAAACTTTGATCCAACAGATCTGTACCATTCAGGCGAATGTACGTCTACTTGGCTGGATTTCTTTAGCTGTGTTACAGATTCACTTATGATCAATGCCACAAGCACCTGATCTGTAATTTGCACTGTGTGGTCTATTACTGTAAGATTCAAGAGGGTACTTTTAATTATACTAGATCCATCTTTTCTCCAGACCCCTTGCGTGACTCCTGGTATACAGCAATACATTCATATTAAAGTATTGTCATGCTGTTGGGCATCCACACCAGCTTTCCCATGTTGTGGGACAAAGACAGTTTAGGGGAAATAGCCATCACTCCATATGAGCCACCTCCTAGGGGCTGACATCCCTCCACTCTTGCAATAAAAGATTTGAGGTGGTCAGCCTCCCGCAAAGCTGATGGGCAGCGCCATTCAAAAGGTGTGTATGTACCGTGTGTCTTGTGATTAATTATGCAGGGTGGGGCTTACCTGCGCCCCCCTTATTTTATTCATGTTGGCGCCTCTGCATCATTCAGCAGTAGAACATCTGCTCTGCATGCATATGGTCCCAAGCTCAATTCCCAGTATCTCCAGGCTGTGCTGGGAGATACCCCTGTCTGAAACCCTGCTGGGCCACTGCCAATCATTGTAAACAACACCGAGGTAGATGGACTAAGGGACAAAGTAAGGCAGTGTGTGGTTCATATGTTTATTCTGGCTCATTTTGCTGGCCTCCACCCCACTCCCTGTTCATATTCCTTGCTTGTATCCAAATTTTAAGATAATAGTGTGTCACAGGTGGAAATTTAATAGATCGGTCAGAGTTGCAGAGAAAGATTGGGCAACCTTCTAATATTTTTTTCTGATACACATGCCGTCCCCCACCCCAACTCCCCTCATTTCTTCAGTCTATGGGATGCACTGAATGAGGAGCCAGGCAGCAGGCCCCCTCCCCAATCTCTCTCTCTCTGTCTCTCTCTCACACACATACATGCACACCAGTCATGTTTATTGGTTCGCACTTCCTCCCACTCCAGGAGTTGGGGGAAAAATGGCCTCTTGAATGCCGTTTGACAAGCCAATTCAGACCAATCCAAGAGAGTTACGCATCCATTCGGCACATTTGTGCTTCTCTACATGCCATTAAGAAGGAAATATGGCTCGAGCGCTCTCTCCAGAAGGGAAGTCTTTATGGCAGGCAATAAAAGAGCTGCTTGATCAAATTTCTGCAAGCAAGCAGCTCCTTATGTCCATGCATGGGCCTTCTCCTCCTCCTCCTCCTCTCCCAAATCCAGCTTCATCATGAACTGTGGGCTAGGGTACAAAAAACATTGTTCCTCTGGTGTCAGAACATACATTTCACATGCTATGATGCCACTGCAAGCAGTCACAGATTCCCCCCAAGGAATTCTGGGAGATGCAGTTTCTTCAGGGTGCTGAGAGCTGCTAGGAGGCCTCTGTTCCTCTCCCACAGCTACAATTCCCAGACTTCCTTATGGATTGATTGTTACACCACTCGGGGAATTGTAGCTGTTTGAGGGCAGTAAGGGTCTCCTCACAGCTCCAGGCACCCTCAACAAACAACAGCCTCCGGAATTCTTTGTGGTAAGTCATGGCTGTTTAAAATGGTATCCTAGTGCTTTAAATGCATGGTGGGGATGTGGTCAAAGTTCACATAAGAACAAAGGGAAGGGGGCTTATGTCAAGTCAAGACGTTGACCATCTAGCTCAGGCTGATTTTTTGGTGTGGAATCAAGGCTTGCACCGAGGGAGGTCAAGTCAGTCTTGGATTGGTCTTCATGAGATCAGCCTACCCAAAACAATCCAGGGCTGTCGGGGGGGGGGGCACCTGACAGGAAGTGCTGATTTTCAAGACTGTTCCCTGTTGAGCACAGGATTCAGTTCTGTTGGCTGCAGGGCACTGTTCCTTCCTTCCCTCACTGTGAGAAGCTAAGCTACAGGGAACCAGGCAGAGGGCCTTCTCGGTAGTGGCACCCGCCCTGTGGAATGTCCTCTCATCAGATGTCAAAGAGATAAACAACTACCTGACATTTAGAAGACATCTGAAGGCTGTTCAGGGAAGTTTTAATGTGTGGCATTTTAATGTATTTTTAATCTTTAATGTATTTTAAATCTATTATTACTCTTGAGCAAGAGCAGGGAGGCTCGATCCTGCAGGGTGCTTCCCACAGGGAAGGCTCTTGAGAACAGCACCATGCAGGGTTGAATTCTCCACAGGGTACACAGTGCTCTTTCTGCAGGCAACGCTTTTGCGAAGCAGCACCCCACAGGACCGAGCCCCCCTGATCTCAGCCAGGAGGGGGAAAGGAGACACTGCTGTCGGAAATCAAGCCTTTATCAGGAGAAACTGGCAACTCTCCCAGGCACCCGGCTTGGTCTCCTGTTGACCTCCCTGTCTGCTTTCCCGGCAAGATCCAGGCAGAGGTCGTGATAGGCGATCCTTCTCAGCGTGAGAAGAACACACCACTCTTTCCTGCCCCCCCAGGTAGGGGAAAGAGATAGACAGAAATGTATTTACATGCCTTTATTTCTGTCTTTGCAGTGTTACAGAAAACATGACTGCTCTCTTCAAACTCCAACAGCTGAGAGACAAACTCCTCCTGTACTTCCTGTACAGCTCATATTACACTCTGAGCTAATTCCGGTGCCCTCTGCACTGTGAATTGACTGTCCCTCTGTTTCCCACGGAACAGTCCAACATTCCCATTATGTTTTGCTTTCAAGCTAGCAGTAGCTTGCGGCTGCATTGCTTCAATATCGTAACAACTGCATCTCCTTTTTCCTACTCCATTTAAAATATCCAGAGCCTTGTAGGAAATCCAAATGACAACCTTTCCATGAGCCAGTGTAGTGGTTAGAGGACTAGAACTTGGGACAAGCCAGGGTTCAAATCCCCATTCAGCCATGAAGCTCATTGGGCCACTCACTGCCTCTCAGCCTAACCTACCTCACAGAGTTATAATCATAGAATTGTAGAGCTGGAATGGACCCCAAGGGTCATCTAGTCCAACCCCCTGCAATGCAGGAATCCTGGGTAAAGGATCCATGACAGATGGCCATCCAACCTCTGCTTAAAAACCTCCAAGGAAAGAGAGTCCAGGAAAGGAGAGTTGTGGGGATTAAAGGATGAGGAGGGGGAACCATGTACACCACCTGGGGCTCATTGTAGGTAAAGGTAGGATATAAATGCCATCAATAAAATAAAGTTTCTTATGCTCTGTCAGTAGCTGCAGAGCTTGATGGGGCACATCCATTGGTATTTGGAGGCACACTGGAATTGAGGGAGGGGGGTCTCACCCTTTGATCTGGAGGAAGTGGGGCATCCCAACATTTTCAAAACAGCTGCTGTTAATTGACGACTGAGGAAAAATTAGGTCAAAGCTGGGACCAGCTTTGAGCCACACAAATGAGCCGCCTTTTCTCCATTTGCAGAGACCCAGCCTTGCTGAACGAGGGAACGATCTGCTTTCTTGCAAGGAAATATTGGTCACTTCTCCTGGGCACCCTGACAGCATGCATGGCTTTATTTATACTGTGTGTGGGTAAATAATTCTATTTACATCTGAGGCTGTGAATCAAGCTCAGCTTGAGGTCAAAAGTGGAATTAAAATCAGTAGCACTTCGGCTCAAGCAATGCATCAGGGAGAGAGTGGGAGAGGGAGAGAGGGAGAGGGAGAGAGCCACACACCCTCAGCTCTAGGCACAGTTTCAGCATGGCTAACTCACAGAAAATCCACGAGTGAAGCAAGCATGAAGATTGAATTACGCTTCATCTGCCGTGCAGCTATTGCAGCAGCCCCTCTGGGCAGCAAATCAAGCCCTTTGGCAAAGCAGAGAGCAGCAGCTCTTTATGTGGGTCTTATTTCTGTGGTCCATAGGAGTCAGGTGCCCCCTTCACAAGAACCTCTGATCTTCACCAAGGAGGATGTCGGGCTGAGTCTGGAGCAGAAGACTACCATCTAGGGGTGGGCAAATATCTCAGGTCCAGTTTCTCCTTTCCCCCAATATTAAATGCAGCTCTCCACATTTCTGTAGCAATTAATGGACCAAAGTTAGCAGTAACTGTTAATTTCAATAGGCCTACTCTTGCGTGGGACTAGCATTGGGCACAGCCCTATGTTCTTCACATTTCTGCAGCAATTTGTGAATTTAGGAGGGGAAACCTTCTTTAGTGTTCTTTAGCATTTTAGTCCAATTCTATCCAAATAAACACATTTTAAATGGAGTTATGACAAGCAGTTTCTCCTAATATAATGCATTTTTGTACGTTGTTTTCACTGATATATTTCTTTTTCCCACACGTTCCTCTGATATTTGCATTTTTATACGTATTGTTTGGTTGGGGAACTGCATTGCAACATTCAGGGAAGTGTGAATTTCAAATGACAGCTATGTTTCGGTTCGCATGTTGGTTTGTATAAATTGCGTACTTTCTCATTAAAATCCAGCCAGAATTGAATCTCCCCATCCCTACAAAGGTGACATGATGTGCTTCGGAAATCTCATCTTTGACTTGCCTTGCAGACATCACCTCTGACAAACAAAAAATACATTGAAGGAGCCCCACATTTCCTCGGGATTCATCTGGATCCGATACATGCAGGGAAGCGCATATATAATTCCTCTCAACCTTATGGATTTGCTGCAGTTTCAGGCTGCATGATTTCTGGGGCTTTCATGAAATGTAGCTTGAACCAGACCTATAAATATTACTAGTAGAAGATGAAACCAAAACTCTAGTTACATTTCAATCACTTTCAATAGACTGTATAGTGTTCATATAAAGCATGACTGACTGAAGACATTTGACATCAAGGGTTGGGTTTTTTTAATAAAAATATATATATAGAAGCGAAGGAGCATCATTATGCAGTTTGCTGTGGGGATTATGTCTTGATGGAGTTAAAGCCATAAACTACCTAGAAGTAATCTTTTCTTATTTTTAAATTGCCTATTCCAGTTCAGTTGCAAAGCTGTTTCCCGACATTCCTGCCACCACTTATTTTGCTCTGCTTGGGGAGAAAAGAAAGGGGGGGAGGAGGGGGAGAGGACTGGCGTACCTGGATAAGTCAACTCGAATTAAATGCAATCTTCTTTACAGCCCCTCATAAAGTCACTCAACTCATAATATTGTTTAGTCTCACATTAGTCATCATTTTCTGTTGCGAACCAGCTGAGTGGAAATTGGATTGCGGCAAGAATGCAATTATTTCGTATATCCCCATTGACATGTGGCAGTTGGTTTCCTGCAAAAAAGAAAAAGATAGGAGAAGATCAGGGCTATGCATGGGTCAAATTTAACAAATATAGGTAGGCAGGAGCAGTAAGGGAAGGGGGAAAAGGTCTTCTTGACATCTCCATGGTCCTGAACACTCTCAATAGGAGTGGAAATCAGTTCCCCAAGCATTTTTCTGGGCTCAGATCTGTTTGCAAACCATCTATATCTGTTCTTCAACCTTGGGTCCCCAGATGTTTTTGGACTACAATTCCAATTATCCCCAGACAGCTTAAACTGAATTGGATTGAGTCAATTTATATATTTTTCAGCACAGGCCAGCACCATGGACAGCTCCCACCTGGCCCTGTTGGCTGGAACTATAACCTGAGATGGATGTTATCTCCGCAAAGAGCTGAAGCCTTTGAAGGATGTCAAGACCTGACTTATTGTTGACCGCCACCTACTTGGAGGAGCTGGCTGTATTTATTAAAGGATCCTTGTCTGATTTTGTATCCAATGGCTTCAACAAGGCCAGGGAGGTGGAGGTATCCTTGGACTGTTTTCTGAGTCAAGACCTGTCCTGTCCATTGACTTCAGAAAGGTCAGGGAGGTTGGGGTATTCTTGGAGTGCTCACTTGGATGGAGGATGAAGGCAGGGCCACATCAACTGGCAAGGAGATGGAAGAGGGTACCAAAGGTTCTCTACTGGGTGAACCTCATTTTCTGTGGGGTATCATGATGGAGAGGGGGTTTGCTTTGCAATCAGGATCTAAAGGAGAGATGGGGAATCTGCAGCTCTGCAGCTGTTGATGGGCTATAACTCTCACAAGGCTTGTCCATTGGCTGTGACATAGACCCCACTCTATGTTATGCATGTGGGGCAGTTTTAGGCATCTTTAACAGAACTCTATGCTACACTCCTTAGGTTTCTTTGGGTGAAGTTTTGACAGTAAACTGATACAACCTTGTACAGTAACCCCACAATTTATATACATTCAGCTTTAAGGGCTTGGCAAAAAAAAAAATTAATAGGGGGTGGTAAGGTAACTGGGGGGAAAGACTTTGGCAAATCCACTCGCTATTGCACCCGATGTGTTTTGACTCTACACAAGTTTGGCTTTAGGTGCTATCCCCAAAATGTAACCCCACATAAGTTGTGTGCTTACTGTACTTCAGGATGTGCCCTTATATATATCACACAATGTATACACACATATTCTTGCATGCTGTTATTGAAGTTCACCTAGCTTGTAATGATGGTATATATTACAAAAAGAACATTGCTTGCAAGAATGGCTGTTATTAGTATTATTGTTTCTGGGTCCTTTGACAATTGCCATTGGGGAATACATATTTGCAATATTCTCTGGGTTTACTGTGGAATGAATTCTGTGTTTGTGTTTTTAAAGGCGAGCTGCATTTTCTGTGCTCAGGGGCCTGTTAATCAAAATATTCAGTCCAGCCATCACATTACACTCACAGAGGTATGTGAAATATTCCTAAAAACCACACCATTATCCAGCTTTCTTAATTGTTTTTGTTGGATTTTGTACCTGGAAAACATGACAAGTTTCAAGGCTGGTGGGCTGTGAAAAGCTCTTGCTTTGGCAAATCTCCTTGTTAAATTGGTTCATACTGAAGACACAGAAGGAAGGCAGACATACAAGTCCTCTTCTCACTCTTCCATCCTTTGGTAAGTATGTAGACCTGGACAGCCCAGCAAACAAAAAATGAATCCTGGAGAAAACAGACCACTGCCATCTAATGAGGATTGCCACAAAAGTGTCCAAGATCTATTTGATGTTGGGGCAAAAAAACATTGGGTTTCTATGTTCTAGGATATGAGTTGGCTCTCAAATCCTATAGCTAAATAGGACCCTCTTGCAGCAAGATGGATTGCTTAGACCAGTGTTTCCCGACTTGTCAATGGGTCATGAAGCCTTTATAAGTAAGCCCAAAATATCCTTCAGTCAGATGGTGTGCTCACAATCCCATGAACAAAACTGTGAATAACCTTGTACGTCCTATAAATATTTCAACAAATTCCACATTAATAGGGATGTTAAGTACATTTTCACTTGGATGCCTTAAGCAATGGTTATAAAACTTGCAAACCTATTGCTAACACACCCACCCACCCACCCACCCACCCACCCACACACCCACACAGTCAATGGTTGCCAAAGACCTAAGGTCCAAAATTCGTGTAACAATAAATTGATGTGCCTCCAGAACAAATCAATTCAGACTAGCGCATCACCCTTACCAGAAAGATTGGGAACCACTGGCTTAGACCAAAGTCCCTAGTCTCAGGGTCTTCCTTTATAACAGGGGTGGGAAAACAATTCTAGCTCTCTTTTGGGTGATGTAAGAACACTTGCCAGCAGGAAGTAAGGCTAGTGGCAAAAGTGGAAAGAACAACAACTGCATTTTATGTTTTGTACAGTTACTTAGTTTCTGCACACATACATCTCTTTCCCCCTCCCGGCCAAGCAAGAGGCACAATTACAGTTCAATGACACATCCCAACTAGATAAAAATACTTGGGAGTGCAAAACAGAGCCACTGAAGGATGTGGAATGAGGTGAGTTCTGGGGTCCAGGCAGAGGTGACTGGATGGCTGCATGTGCTCCAAGGACCTGAGGCTCCCTGATGCGTGCTTTATAAGGCTCAGTGAGCAGAAATTGGTCCTTGGTGTCAGCTGGCCAAGGGATGGAGCTGATACTCCAGCCTCTGTGGTGTTGTTGAGAAGAGCTCCCTCTGCACTGCTGATGGTAGGGACACTTCCCTAGTGGTACAGGAAGCAAGGCACCAGCTGCCTCACAGCTGAGAGCTACTGTTCAGTAACTACAAAGTGACTTTGAAGGCTCTTTGCAATCTTAGGCACAGAACTGAAATGGAATAGCAGTAGAATCACAGAATTGCTGAGTTGGAAGGGACCCTGGGGGTCATCTAGTCCAAGTCCCTGCAATGCAGGGTTTGTCGCTATTCAGGATGGATGAAATAAAACATATCCATGGATGTGTCCAGAACCTCAATAACCAGTAGCCATTGATAGTCTTCTCCTCCATGTCTAATTTCCTTTGAAAGCTATCTATTAAAGCTTCATTGAATGGGCAACAGATGGGGAGGGCTATATTCTCCTTTAGTTTTCCCACCATTGCCCATCCTTAACCCCCACTTCCCATACACATATACACACTCCTGTCCTTGCTGCTCAAAGTCCTCCCCAGCCTTTGCAGCCTAAACATAAATTTACTGCTTCTCTCACTGTGGGCTCGGGCAATCTCTCTGAATCTGTTCTTATTGATTGAAGGAAAAGGGCTTTGATTCTGTGAGCCGTGGAGCTGTTACTCACGAAACTATGACAACTCAGTATTAGCTGCGAATCAATGAGCTTTTTAAAGGAAGTCGACGCAACAGAAAAACTCTCTCGCTGCCGAAGCCTGATAAGCCCATTGCTGGAACAAGTCATACCTTTATCTTAAATGCCATGTGATCTCTTTTCCTCCCTAGTTTGATAGTTCCATTTACTGCATTGATTGCGATTATAACCCATCTTGGCTACGATTTCACCCTTTCTGGAAGCACTTACACAGAAGGGTAATATTGAAAAGGACTGTCTTCCTTTTCTCACACACTACAGAAGAATCACAAATAAGACACTTCCAGGAAGAGAGAGGCAGGGAGACTCAGAAACTGCTGGATGAAAGTCACAGAGCTTAAGTTTTAAGAGGAAAGGTATGGGATCTCAATTCCATTTTTTAATTCTCATGAAAATTCCTCAATATTTTAATACAAATTTATCTTAATAAACACTTGTGGTTTTTTGGTTGAATGTACGCATCTTTGCAAAACAATTTGCCCATATGCAATACATTTTTTCAGTGTTATTTTCCTAATGTATGCATTTTTTGATGCACACTTTACAACGTGGTATGCATTTTTGTATATAAAATAATTGGCTGGAAATCTGCATTGCAAAATTCAGGGAAGTGTGAATTTTGAAGGGTGGCTGTGTTTCGGTTCTCATCCTGTTTTTGAAAGTGCAGATTTAGTAGGTTCCCTTTTTAAAATGCAAATGGAATCAGATTTCTCATCCATTCCTACTCGCTGTATACATCATTAGCCTTCTGTTTCTTGCCCAGTCCGGATCCGAGTGAATCCAAAGACACTTCTGTTAATAGATTAGCAGAAGAGCTATGTCTCATCTTCTTTTTGGCTTCCACTGCCTAGGCGCGAGCAAAACTCGAAACTGAGTCCATGATAAATGAGGAACGCAAAGCTGAAAATGCTTCTTTCCAAGTGTCCTATTGATCCTCTGGCAAAAGGTCCCGTCATTCCTGGGTTCTGAGGCTGGCATTTCAAATGAAGAGATGCTTTTATATAGTGGTACAAGTTCCGCTTCAATATAGTGGTACAAGCTTTGCTCTTGAGTTCAGGAAGGTTTTCTTCTCCTGCTACTGCAGGATGCAGAGCTTCCATTAAGGAAAAATGGACACCCCCTCTCATCCGGGGACATGATTGCTGCTCCTAGTACAATTGACCCTCTTCATGACCCTGGTTCCCCCTTGCCCTACCTTCTCAATCTGCAAACAGAATGGCAAAATCAAAGTCCTGAAGGGTAAATTTGGCTCAGGGCTTTATTTATTTATCATCATTATTTTATTTTATTTTATTTTATTTATTTATGATTTTCAGTTTTATAGTAAAGGTAAAGGAACCCCTGACCATTAGGTCCAGTCGTGGCCAACTCTGGGGTTGTGGTGCTCATCTCACTTTACTGGCTGAGGGAGCCGGCGTACAGCTTCTGGGTTATGTGGCCAGCATGACTAAGGTGCTTCTGGCAAACCAGAGCAGCGCACGGAAATGCCATTTACCTTCCCGCCGGAGTGGTACCTATTTATCTACTTGCACTTTGACGTGCTTTCGAACTGCTAGGTTGGCAGGAGCAGGGACCGAGCAACGGGAGCTCACCCCGTCACGGGGATTCAAACTGCAGACCTTCTGATCGGCAAGTCCTAGGCTCTGTGGTTTAACCCACAGCTCCACCCGCGTCCATTCAGTTTTATACATTTCAGTAATTTTACAATTATTTTAACATTTCCTTTCCCCCCTTTTCTTCGGTTCCTTAAGATTATTTTTTTATATTTTCTGCATATTCCAAATTAACTTAATTTACTCATTTATTCATTACTTTAAACATATACTCTTATAAAACTGCAGGTTATTACTATACTCCTGCCAATGTTTACAGTTTATTTGTAAATATTCAATAAACAATTTCCATTCTTTTATTTTAAAAAAGTTTGTTATCCTGATTTCTTATTTCTTCAGTAAGTTCCACCATTTCTGCATATTCCATGAGTTTTTGTATCTGTTCTTCTTTCTCTGGGACCTCTGTAGTCGCATACATGAGTAAATTTCTATACAGTTTGGGTAGTTCTGTCCCTATCATTCCCAAAAGGAAGGTTTCTGGGGTTGTTGTTTTTTTAAACAAACATTATTTTGAACATCTTTTTCAATTCATTATATATTGTTTCCCACTAAGCTTTAACCTTACTACAAGACTACCACATATGATAAAAAGAATCTTCTTTCTCTTTACATTTCCAACACTTATTTGATTTGGATTTATACATTTTTACTATTTTACTCCGTGTTAGGTACCATTGATATATCATTTTCATATAATATTTATTTAAGGGGTTTCCTGGTGTCACTGTGTTTTCAAATTTAGCGCATAGGGATGGAGGGATACAGATTTGGCCCACTGGCCACAGCCAGTTCCACCTCTTTGCTCCAACCATGTCAGGCTTCGGTAGATAAGCAGTACAAAGTGAAAAGAGTTGTTACCATTTAAAGCAGAGGTGTCCAAACTTTTTTCAAAGAGGGCCAGATTTGATGAAGTGAAGGGCCGTGAGGGCCAACCGAAAGGCCAACCAAAGTTGCTGACTTTTTTTATTATTTTACCTCAAAGTTGTTGAACTTTTTTTAGGGTTGAAGTTGTTGAGCTTGTTTTAGGGTTGAGATTGTTGAGCTTTTTGGGGCTGGATTAAACCAACCAGAGGGCTGGATTAGACCCCTGAAATGGACCTTGGACATGCCTGATTTAAAGAGTCTTTAATGATCACAGCAAAAGAACAAAGCAACCATTCTCGGAATGACAGTGTTCCCCATTAAGGTTTCCACTCACTTCCCTTCTAGTCACTTCCGTTCCTTGCAACCTGATCTCACAACCACTGTGCCTTTTGTGTAGCCACCTTCTCTGCTCTATGTGACCTCAGACTGATAGGCTGGACACTTTCTAGAGAGAGAGAGAGAGAGAGAGAGAGAGAGAGAGAGAGAGAGAGAGAGTCTGTTAGCTTTCTGTCTCTTCCTGTTCTTCTTCACTTTGCTATTCACCCCCCAGTTCTTCCCAACTTTTGCCTTCAGAACTATGCCCCTCTGCAAACCACTGTTCCAAATCTATACTGCTCCACTGCTCCCGGGCAGCTTCAGGATCCTGGCCATGAGCAGGGGGAGGGGGTAGGCTCCCACCATTCCTCATCAGAACTATACTCCTCAGCCTGGTCTCTGACAAATCACTTGGTAGCAGCCGCCCAGGTGTTGATGGTCTCAGAACATTTCTTGTTTCTTCCTCAAATGTTCAGGACAGAGCAGGGTTGCTGAAGAATATGCCTCTGGGAAAGAACAAAGAAGTCTTCCTCCCTTCCTCCTTCCCCCACCCTCCATTAGCTATTGAACTGTTTAATTGCCGTCACTGAGCAAAGACAGTACATCCAAGGCATCTGCTGTAATTAAAATGATTTGTGAACATAGGTTAACAAATTAGTGCATCGTAATGTTGTCTAATTAGGAGAGGAAAAGCCCCAACTTCAACCTTAAGGGAGGGAGGGGTTAAGAAACTGATAAGAGGAGGCACCAGTAAGAATGATGTTCAATTGCATTGGCATGGTTGTTCACTTAAAAGGATATTCCCATCGGGAATTCTGCTGCAACCTCAAAAGGACTGCAGGTTTCATGTAACTGACTGCATCCAAAACGTATCTTCCATGCCTTCCTTAAGCAACCTGGACCAATCAGTGTGCATCTTCATGTCAGGAACTGTTCTAGGGGTGGAGGAATAAGTTTGATTTGATTTGGATTTCAATGCACGCCTACATCATTCACATTTCTTGAACAACTACAATAGGGTTGATATATTTCAAAAAGTGAAAATCTGGACACAAAAGTTGTTGAGCTTTTCTTGCCAAAATTGTTGTAGCTTTTTTGAAATAAGAAAGAAAGAAAGTTTTATAGCTGTTTCTTTGAAATTCCCAAAAACACACACAAAAAAACCCACAACACTTCCGGTATGGGTTGCCATATGCCTGGGTTTTACTGGACATTTCAAGGGACTGCCAAAAATTCTGGACGTATGGCAGCCCTAAATTATGAGAAGTGAAACATACTTATCACTCAAAATTCATACTCCAGATTCTGTGGCACAGTTCTCCAACCAACCAATGTGCTTCACAAATATGTTCATTTTAGGCAAAATTGCATACAAAACTGCATGCACAAATGCATATATTTGAAGAAACTTACTCTAAAATGCAGGTTAATGTGCATGAGGTTTTTTAAAAAAATGCAAATAGCAGTGGCAATGTGGAGAACTGAATTTAAGGCTCCATGTGCATTATACATTTACAGCAATATCATACCACTATAAGCGCTTCAAAGAAACGTGGGAGCTATAACTTGTTGTGGGTGCTGAGAATTGTTTAGAGACCCCTGTTCCCCCCTACAGAACTACAATTCCCAGAGTTCCCTGTGAAGAGGGATTGATATTTAAACCACTCCTGGAATTATAGCTCTGCGAGGGAAACAGGGGTCTCCAATGAGTCTCAGCACCCTTAACAAAACTATGTGGTGTAGGGGTTAAGAGTGGTGGACTCGTAATCTGGGGAACCGGGTTCGCTTCCTCGCTTCTCCACATGCATCTGCTGGGTGACCTTGGGCTAGTCACACTTCTCTGAAGTCTCTCAGCCTCACTCACCTCACAGAGTATTTGTTGTGGGGGAGGAAGGGAAAAGGAGATTGTTAGCTGCTTTGAGATTCCTTAGGGTAGATATCAAATCCGAACTCTTCTTCTTCTATAGTGAAGTCAGGGAATGGGCAAGAGGAGGAATGTGTTACGATATGGAAGCAATGCAGCTGCGAGCTGCTAGCTTGAAAACATCACATAATGGGAATGTTGGGAGTGTTCCGTGGGAAACAGAGGGACAGTCAATTCACAGTGCGAAGCACCGGAATTAGCTCAGAGTGTAATATGAGCTCTTCCTCTTGCTCCTGTACAGGAAGTACAGGAAGTGTTTGTCACTCGACTGCTGGAGCTTGAAGAGAGCAGTCATGTTTTCTGTAATGCTGCAAAGACAGAAATAAAGGTATGTAAATACGTTTCTGTCTATCTCTTTCCCCTGCCGGGGGGGGGGAGGAAAGAGGGGTGTGTGTTCTTCTCACGCTGAGAAGAATCGCCTATCGCGACCTTGCCTGTGCTTGCTGGGGAATGCAGACAGGGAGTTCAACAGGAGATCAAGCCGGGTGCCTGGAGAGTTGCCAGTTACTACTGATATAGGCTTGAATTCCAACAGAATGGTGGAGACTGCCTCCCTATCCTGACTCTTCCAGGGAGGAGGAAGAGGAAGACAGTATAGATTTACAACAAGGGTTTGAGGGAGGTTGCAGCTCAAAGGCAGATGAGGGGAAAATCTGGGAAATCATGGGAGAGCCAGAGCAACACTTTGCCGACACATTGTCATTAGAAAGCATCCCAGACCCTCCATCTCCCAGAACCCAGCGAGCCTTAAAAGTAGGAGAGCAAAGAGCTCAAAGACAGAGGGCACATAGCAGCACTCATAGGGGAGGTGATGAGAATGATGAATGAGGAAGTGGGAGAGAAGGGCTTGTTGGAGATTCACTTGGGGCAACACCATTATCCAAGAGGCTGGGTTCTATAGCCTCTTTCTGAAATAAGAAAAGGGTGGTAAGAAACTTTTCCTTGTCTTTCTACTTTCCTGGGCAACCAGCTGGGAGCCGCTGACAGTATCCTGACAAGTTCTGACAGTGATGGGTGTGGGTGCACCCAAACAACTCCCACACTTAAATAACCCCCCACGGAAATTCTACATCCAAGTTCTGTGTCAAGAAAGCAAAATTCTGCAATCTGCAACGCTTATGGAAATCCACATTTGTGCATTTCCTCTTCTTTTGCTTATCTGAAGAGAAGATAAACAGTCATGCCTAGCACTGAAGCCCTCTCCTCTCACCACACCCCCAGAAAGACCATTCATTGACTATCACACTATCTTGCTTCCCAGATTTCACCGTGTGTTATCTGTACATGCCATGTAGCCTCTTTTCGTTTTAATCTTACGGATGAGTAGTGTGAGTTTAAAACAAACAAACAAAACAACAATAATGCAAACACACACAAACACAATTTGAGATTCCTAGGAGGCTGAATTCCACACCAGGTGCGAATCCCCACTCATCTTCACCCTGGTCCAATTGTTTTGCCTATTGAGAGATGTTTACTTTCCCCTCATCTTTCTTTCCCTATCCTTTCCTAGTCACTATAATTAGAAATCATGCAGTTTCTGATGCTATTTTGAAGCTCATTAGCCCTGTCGTTTCTGCTCAGGTTCTGTTCAGCCTCCTCCTAATCTCTTTGTTCCTGCTGTTGGGGAAATGAACTGAATCAGAAATAATGTTTATGATAGTGTAATCCCATTATTTTTATATCAACATGCAACACATCCCCATGCCAAGTGTACTTCGCGACTGTTGCAGGATAACACAACAAAAGCCATTGGCAGGTAGCAGTGTTCTGGATGGGAGAGCTTTCCTGCTCACACACTTAAGGACCAGGTTCACTGCTTGAGGGATGCTGCAAGGTCCTGCCTTGGTATCAGAGGACAAGTGCTTTTGGTAACAACAACAAAAACAATTATTATTATTATTTATATGCCGCCCATCTGACTGCGTTGTCCCAGCCACTCTGGGCCACTTCCAACAAATTAAAAACATCAAACGTTAAAAAACATCAAACATTAAAAACTTCCTGAAACAGGGTTGCCTTCAGAGGTCTTCTAAAAGTCAGATAGTTGTTTATTTCCTTCACATCTGATGGGAGGGCGTTCTACAGGGTGAGTGCCACTACCAAGAAGGCCCTCTGCCTGGTTCCCTGTAACTTCACTTCATGCAGTGAGGGAACCACCAGAAGACCCTCAGAAGTGGACCTCAGTGTCTGGGCTGAACGATGAGGGTGGAGATACTCCTTCAGGTATACAACTGTTTAATTATTATTTGCTGATGTTTAATTTTACTGTTTATGATTAGATTCTGATGGGTTCTTGAATGCTCCTTGGTTTGATACAAGTTGTTTATTTTAAAGTGATTGTGACTTTTTATATTGGATCAGAGTTTTATTGTTTGATGTTTTATTATGTTTTTATATACGTTGGAAGCCACCCAGAGTGGCTGGGGCAACTCAGCCAGGTGGGCAGGATATAAATATTATTATTATTATTATTATTATTATTATTATTATTATTAGGCCTAAACCCAAAACTTTGAATTGTGCTCAGAAACATACTGGGAGCCAATCTTTTAGGATCAATGTTATATGGTCCTGGTGGATGAACATAAGATGGTCAGACCAGGAATATAATAACATAAGAGAGGCTGCTGGATCAGGCCAATGGCCCATTTCAGACCCTCCACGTGTCCCTATTTTCCAGGGACAAACACGGATTTACAGAAGCCATTCCGGTTTCTGATGTGATCTCAGAAATGTACTGCTTCTCCTTAAAGGTAAAGGGACCCCTGACCATTAGGTCCAGTGATGACCAACTCTGGGGTTGCGGCGCTCATCTCTCTTTATTGGCCGAGGGAGCTGGCGTACAGCTTCAAGGTCATGTGGCCAGCATGACTAAGCCACTTCTGGCAAACCAGAGCAGCGCATGGAAACACTGTTTACCTTCCCACCGGAGTGGTACCTATTTATCTACTTGCACTTTGACGTGCTTTCAGACTGCTAGGTTGGCAGGAGCAGGGACTGAGCAACAGGAGCTCACCCTGTTGCGGGGATTCAAACCGCTGACCTTCTGATCGGCAAGTCCTAGGCTCTGTGGTTTAACCCACAGCGCCACCCACGTCCACTGCTTCTCCTTAGGACGTCCCTATTTTCATCAGAGAAATGTTGGAGGGTCTGCCATTTAGTCCAGCATCCTGTTCTCACTGCGACCAACCAGATGCCTCTTTGGGAAGCCTGCAAGCACGACCCGAGCCCAACAGCACTCTGCCCACCTGTGACTGGTATTCAGAGGCATAATTCTTCTTCTGACAGTGGAAGTAGAACATAGTCATGTGGCTAGTAGCCATGGATAGCCTTATCCTCCAGGAATTTTTTGAATCCTGTTTCAAAGCCATTCAGACTTCTCTAGCCTAGCATACTGTTTCTCAGTCATCAATCCAGATGTTCATGGGAAGCAATAAAGCAGCACATAAACAGGCCCCCTAAGCACGGAAAGGATTATGGTGCCCCCCTTCTCATTCAAAAGAGAAATGGTACTAAATAAAACAAAACGAAATGAAACATAGCAATCTATAAAATAAGCAAACTTTCAGCACCCTTGGCAAACTACAGTTCCCAGGATTCTTTGCAGGGAACGGGGATCAAAGTGATTAAAATTTATAATGCAGATGGAACCCCAAATTACCGTATTTACTCAAGTCTAATGCACCATCGAATCTAATGTGCACCTCAGTTTTCGGAATCCCCAAAAAGTATTTGCTGGAGAATGTAAATGTGCCATCGAATCTAATGCGCACTTTAATTTTCACAATGTAATTGGGCCAAAAGAGGTGAGCATTAGATTTGAGTAATCTGCACCACTGCTTGGATGACCTGAAAACTTGCTGGCCATCCAGCTATCTCTTTCTCTCAGACCACCTTTTCAGCTTCTTCAGGGGTTGGACTAGATGACCCTTGGTGTCCCTTCCAACTCTAAGATTCTATGATTTGTGGGATGGATATATCTGTGACTCTGCCACCACCCTTTCAGGAGCAGGGTAAGTTCACTGTGTGGCTGCATATCCTCTTTCTCTCCAGCTTTCTCTCCCCATGGCATTTCCTAATCTCTTTCCCCACCCCCACCCCTAAGTGAACTTTTCATGCTCCAGTGAGCCCAGTCCATCACGAGCCTGCCTTTGGTTCCAACATGCATCCTCTCCCCCCGCCTCCCTCCCCCAAAAAAGAAAAGGAGAGAGAGAGGGAAAAAACCGACTCTGCAATTCTGCTAGGGTGCATCAACAGATAAACGGCCAGCATTAGAACATTCTGCTAGATGGACGCCTTTGGCGACATTAATGGGCCACTGGCAGCACATCTAACTATAGCCATCACAACTGCCTTAGAGCAGGGAAGTGGAGAGATTATGGAAAGATGATCTGCCAGCCCATTCCTTATCGTTGTATTCCTATCTCTCTCTCTCTCTCTTTTTGTTTATTGCTGGAGAGAATTATGGTCTGTATTAACTGTTGGGAACCCATTGTCCTTCAACTACAGATAGATGGAGCTATCTGTTTTGCATCCATTGCTAGTCCTATGCAGAGTAGACTCGTTGCAATTAATGGGCATGCCTAGTGTGCCAGTGTGGTGTAGTGGTTAAGAGCGGTAGAGTCGTAATCTGGTGAACCGGGTTCGTGTCTCTGCTCCTCCACATGCAGCTGCTGGGTGACCTTGGGCCAGTCACACTTCTGTGAAGTCTCTCAGCCCCACTCACCTCACAGAGTGTTTGTTGTGGGGGAGGAAGGGAAAGGAGAATGTTAGCCGCTTTGAGACTCCTTTGGGTAGTGATAAAGCGGGATATCAAATCCAAACTCCTCCTCCTCCTCCTCCTCCTCCTCCTCCTCCTCTTCTTCTTCTTCTTCTTCTTCTTCTTCTTCTTCTTCTTCTTCTTCCAGTGGTTACCAGCCACAATGCCTATGTTCTACCCACACAGACAGAGGTGTTTGGCTTCTGAACACCTGTTGATAGAAACCACAGAAGGGGTGAGTGCTCTTTTGCTGAGGTCCTGCATGCGGGTTTTCAACAGGTATCTGGGTGACCACTGTGAAAACAGGATGTTGGACTTGGTGGACAACCGGCCTGATCCAACAGGCTCATTTTGGGCTCTTAACTTGGGCCTGTTAATTTCAATGGGCCTGTTCTGAGTAGACCTTAGGCCACCATAGGTTTTGAGCACAGACCTCTCATACTGTCATGGCTTCCCACAGAGAAATTGTGGGAACAGTAGCTGGTTATGGGTGCTGAGAGGTTTTCTTAGGAGACCTCTGTTGCCCTCACAAAGCTGCCATTCCCAGAGTTTCCTTTGAAGAGCGACTGATTGTTACACCACTCTGGAAATTGAAGCTCTGTGAGGGGAATAAGGGTATCTCAAAAACTCTCAGCGCCCTTAACAAATGATGTTCGCAGGATTCTTTGAGGGGAAGCCAGCGCTATTTAAAGTGGTAGAATGGCGCTTTGAATATGTGGGGGGGGGGTATGATCTTAGTCAGTGTTATTTTTCTAGAAAAAGAGGGGACGGAACCCACTCTTGTTCTCTTAGAATGGCAATGGTGCCCACCTGAGAGATGCCAGAATTGAATTCTGGTGAGTTCTGGCAGAAACAAAGCTTTGACCTTAGCTGGATACAACCGCCTGATTCCGATCCATGTCCATTTTGACATCTGTTCATCCATAAATCACTTCCAGATCTATTTCTGCCATCCAAAATAAATAACCAGCTGCATGAAAATTTTGTACACATTTCTAAACCCGTTTGAACCTAAGAGACACATTTTAAACCATTTTGATGCTTACTCTGCTCCCCTTTGAGCCAGGAACTGAATCACAACTTTTGCAGAAGTTGCGGAATCCAAAGGGTCATTTTCATGTTCTGATCCATGCATGAGGTGTGGATCAGGTCCGTTTCCTCCAAGGAGTCACAGAAATTGAATCCCTCAAGCGCCTCCCACTTTCATCTCTCTGTTCCCTGGCTCAGTGCATCTTCCTTCATTGCTTTGCTCCTGTTGCTGAGTGATTGCTTGGATCACCAGCAAAGTGAGCAGCCCTCCAGATGGAGCCAGTGGAGTGGGAGGGGGTTAAGGGGGGAACAGCGAGGAGGAGGAAGAAGCTGGAAGAAAGCCGCATGATGAATGCTAATGGTCAGCACTAGCTGGATGCCATGGGGAATGGCCTCTCGTTGCCTTTGCTAGCTGTGTTGAGCAAGAGCTATATGAGCAAGGGAAAGGTCGGGAGCTGGGGGAAATGGGAAATACTTAAAGCTAAATGCCAGAGCATCATTTCAGAGAGTTAATGAAACTCAGCGGCCCATGCCTAGAGATGCTATCAAGACCTAGAGTTTACCCTCTTCATCTTTGTCTAAAGAAATACGGAGGTACAGAATGAATAATAATAAAAGTCTCTTTGACCAAACCAAACTTCCTGCTTTTTTTTTTTTAAAAAAAGCTACAAGACTTCCAGCCGAGCTGAAATTGCTTAAATGTCCAGGAAAATCTGGATGTATGTCAACTCATGTCAGAAGTGTTGATTTTGGTGAGGTTCCTTAAAAACAGCCCAACAACTTTTTCTTTCTTCAAAGGAAAAGCTCAACAACTTTGCCAAAAAAGTCACAACAACTTTTGTGTCTCGGTTTTCACTTTTGAAATATGGCAACCCAAAGTAAAGCCGACACAAATCCATAGTGGATTCAGGAGTAAACCCCAAGGAAAAATCTATACCTGCTGCCTTGTGGGACAACACACTGGCAGAAGAAAATGCCAGAAGAGTAAACTCTACGGAAATCTGGAGTGGAATCCATAAGACGGTTGGATGGTGCCTTGTGTGCCTCCTTCTGGCAACTCTTGCAGTCTAGCAGGTGCCAGACGTATTGTTCAGCAAGGCTGAGGGATGGTCTTGTTGTCTGTGGAGCTCAGGACTTCCACATGCACTGCCCAAGCTTGTACCCTGGAGAGGTCACTTTGGTGCTGCATCAAAAACAATGCAGGAGGCAGCAGTTATGAGTTACCAGTCTCTGCAGCCGCAGCAGGAGTGGTGATTTTCCATCGGTTTGACTTCACTCCTGGAGGCACACTCCATTGTCTTTCGAGACAGATGGATGCCAGCAAAATATGTTCTAGCAACAATTCCTCTCCTCTCCTTTTGTTTTCTTTCTGCCAACCCTTCCTTTCTTCTTCTTCTTCTCTACATGCAGTAGCTAATCTGATCTTGAGACGCCCATAATTAGCCCAGTTACTGTGTGTTTGGAGTAAATTCCCTTTTCTGGAACTAATACAGGGGAGCTGCTTAAAAAGCCTCTGAGTTGAATACCCTCTAGGAAGCTACAGGTAAGACATGATTGCTACATTATTAATAAATAAATATGCAAAGAGAATCCAAATTCATTTATGCAAACACCCAGGAGGAAACTCAACATACACGGGAAACAAGATGTGTTGATAGAGGCAAGAGTGCTAAGTACACAGACTATTCTGTTTTATTTTAGGCGAGTCTGCCGCCTGATACCATCCTGGAGGCTTGCGTTGGGGAACGGTACGAGTAAAAACAATGATCCGAGTCCCAAATCCTGGTTTTGATCCTCAGTCCGAATTAGGGATGGCAAAGAAATTCAATGAAATTCACATTTAAAGGCGAACCTGTCAGATTTGTACTTTCCAAAAGAATACACGAGTCTTTGAAATCCACACATCTCCACAATGCAATTCTGCAGTCAAGTGATGTGTACGAAAAACATATTCACAAGGGCTTGCATGCGTCTCTGCCAACCCCCAAACTACACATTTAATCAACGTTTTAAAGTTTTGGGACATCTATTTGAGGGAAGGATGAAGTGCAGACTGTCACTCCCACAGACACATGTTTGTTTGTTTATTACATTCATCTTCTAAGGATCTCAAGGTGGTGTTACATGGTTTTCCTCCTCTCCATTCCACCCTCACAACAACCCTGTGAGGTAGCTTAGGCTAAGAGATAGTGACTGGCCCAAGGTCAACCAGTGAGCTTCATGGCCATGTGGAGATTCGAACCCTAGTCTCCCAGGTCCTAGTCCAACACTGTTACTGGGACTTCTCAGAGTCCCCATCAGGATAAAACACTGTCTATTTGATTTGCCAATGAGGAAGAGAAGGAACGGACTCTTGTGTCAGATCTTTTCCTTCTATGGATTCTGGGACTTTTAGGCTCAGTCGAAAAATGCACTCTGTATGTCTATGTGAGCGCACCTCCACCGACTCCTTCTCCTTCCCTAAAGACCTGATTAAAGTCAGGGTAAGAAGGTGTACCATGTAGGGAGGTGGCTGGTGCTGTCAGGAGGCAAGCAAAATAATGGCAGGGAGAGCTCATAACAGCCAGTCTCTGTTAGAATTCCTTACTCCATGGTTGCAGTCATGGGATTTTTGTCTTTCACATGACGGTGTAAGTTTTGACTCAACAGAGTGGGAAGCGACGGAGACAGGATGTTTGTGTTATTGTGTTCCATGAAATGGGATTACTGTCCTTTGTTTTTTTCTCTTTGCTGTCTGATGCTAGAGAGAGAGGGAGCCATGTTGCAGTGCTCCATGTGTGTTTATATGTAAATAAAGTAGATTAGCCAAAATGCTGAGTTGCTGAGGTCTGTTAGGCAAGCTGCGAAGATTCTGCGGATCCCTAAGTGTGCTGATGTCTGTTGGGATCAGTCGCTGTGATGTTCAGGCAGAAGAAAGCTTTTGAAACTCCCGAACAAATGACCAGGAGGGAGAGAACATGCAAGTTGGGCATGTGTCTCTGCCAGGGTCCTACTTGAGTGTAGGACAAGCTCCTGACAGTCTCTACTTCAGTTTGGCTCATAAGCAGGGGATAATGACCTATGGGGGCAAATGGGGCACAACGCCACGAGCTCACTTGTCTTCCTTCTTGCTCACAATCAGTCAGAGAGGAGCTCTGAGATTGGCCCTGGTGCCACCTACTGGTGGTCTCCTGGCTGTTCACTCCACCTGTACCAATGGGCACCAGTCACCACTGCTGTCATTGGGTCTGGCGCCACCTACTGTCTGGCTCCCTGCCTACTGCCCTACCGGTCCCAATGGGAACTAGCTGCCGCTACTCATCAGGATCTGAACAGAGGTGCTCAATGGCATGAGTGCCTCTGCTTCAGATTCCTGAGGCGCCGGACTAGTAGAGCCAGCTCAGACGTGTTTCCTGCGGGTGTCAGAGACAACAGCCCCCCTTCTGCGCTTGATTCAAAATAGTTGTAACATAATGAGCCCACGGTGTGTGTGTGTTGTTGTATGGCAAGAGGGGCTTTGAATCTTTTAAGGGAGAGCACGGAAACATGTTCCTTTGTGAGGAAAATAAATAAATAAAAAGCGAAGGGGATGGGGGAAATCAAAGCCTTGTCTTGCAAAAGCAACATCTTCTCTCCTGGTATTAACAACAAAAGCGCTGGTGCTGTTTGCCTTTTCAAATGAAGTTGCCATCTTTTAACGGCAACTTCGCTGCTGTACTGTGCAATGGCAGGTAGAGTCAACAGTGTGGCAACGCAGACTGCTAGCAGGAGGTGCAACAGGAAATTCAGGCCAGGCTATTTGTACCTGTTATTTATAGGCTGCCATGCAATGCTGAACTGAAGATCACGGGGCAATCCTGCCCAGTGGCGGCTAGTGCCCATTGCAGGGGTGGCATATCCCATTTCGCTGCTCGAGGCAAAACGAAAAGTGCCACCTTACCCTGCTCTGCTGCTCCCGCCGGCGCCACCTCTCTGCCTGCCCTGCCACCTCCATCACTGGCAGAGAAGCAGCATGGGCATCGGTGCTGATTTTGCTGAAATTTCATGAGATCTTAGAATCCTAAAATGGTAGAGTTGGAAGGGTACCCAAGGGTCCTCTAGTCCAACCCCCTGCAATAGAGGAAGCCATTCCTGGGCGGGCTCGAACCACCAACCTTCTGGTTATCAGCCAGACAAACTGACCCATTGCACGACAGAGTCCCTTGGGCGCTTGCAAGATCTCACACGATTTCAGCTGATAGTGGTTGAGGGGCCTACGGGGTGCCCATGGGGCTGCCGCCTTGGTGGTTCCTGGCACATTAAACTTCATTAGTTTAATAATATTACAACAACAACAATTTATTATTTATACCCTACCCATCTGGCTGGGTTTCCCTAGGCATTCTGGGCGGCTCCCAACAGAATATAAAAAATAGAATCAAACATTAAAAACTTCCCTAAACAGGGCTGCCTATTTATAGTGGCTCCTCCCCTGTGTACACATACATTTAAAGCATGTTTTCCCCGCAAGCAGGATGGGAGTGCATTAGCCCTCTGCTGGTGTTGTTCTCCAACAAATGGTACTCAGAGGTGTGGTGGTCAAAGGCCATTTCCGCTTGACTGTGTCTAGATGAAAGCCCTTGAAAGTGTGAAGGCCTTTCCTTTTGCATCTCCACTGGGAGATCCGAGAAACAGTAAACCCTTCTTGCTCATCTCTCAACTTACAGAAGTATGGTAAGATTGGACTGGACCTTCCCTGACTGGTTTTTGAAAGCTTCCCTCAATCTTCTGTTCAGAGTGTGCTTGCAGAGTGACAGTCCTATATTTTCTCCAAAACACGCTTTGATGAAATTATTGGCTGGCTGTGATGTGCCCAAACATGCTTCGACTCTCTGATCATCGCCAGCCAAAGTGCTATTCATAATGCACTTTCCTTTCAGAAGCTCTGGCAGATCACACAGATACGGGGATATCTCACAAAGTAAGTTTGCAACCTATAGGTATTCAGAATTGGTATCAAGGGGATTTATTCCCTCCAAATACATAGGATTGCAGATACAATCTTAGATCTAAGTTGGATAGGCTTTAAGGACATGTTTTCAGATGTATCAACTTCATCCTCTCACGGTCCCTTCTCGCCCGCTGCCTTCTTTCCCCAGAAACCGCTCCTGACTCCAGAGAGTACTGCACACAGATAAAAGGCCTTTTCAACATTTATTCTGATATGCCGTTACAAATTATTCTTGCTTGGGGCAAGGTTCTTGCAATTTCCCCAAGCAATGAGTTACCTTCTCTGTTTCCAGCTATGGAACAAAATTCTTCACAGATGCCAGAGGCTACTCTGCAAATTTGGTACTACAAGATCTTTGTGTGATACCCTGATTACATCTGAAACTTCATTTTCTTCCAATGAGACATGGAGTCATTTGCACCAGGGCTAGATTTAGGGCTGTATCAGCAGGTGCTGAGCTGAGAAATTGCTGGGTAAGCAAGGTGCTGGGCTTTGGGAAGCCTAGTTAGCGCCTTCCAGCTTTGGGAAGGAGAAGGGAGGGCTCTAGGACCTTGCCAGAGCCCTTGAACTTGCTTTCCCACCTTTGGGAAGGCAGTGTGAGGGCATGGGGGGGGCAGATTTTGGCCTTGCACAGGGCGCCATAGTACCCAAGTCCGCCACTGTTTGCACAACCCAAACTGAAGCAAATTTTCTGAACAGTTCTAAATGGACATGCAGAAATTGTATTGTGAATGGTTCTGTATTCAGCCTTCCTCTTGTTAAACACAGAGGTGAATGGGTTGCCCTTGTTATGTTCCATTACTAGTTTGTGGATTTGTTCTGCATTGCATATCTCCTGAATTGGAGAGCTTCTCAGACATTCAATTTCCCCACAAAATTACAGTGGTACCTTTTGTTCTCAAATGCCTTGGTACTCAGACAACTTGGAACCCAAACACTTTTTTTTGGAAGCCGAACGTGCTCCCTTTTGAGTGCCATGCTTCCATTTTGAGCGTTATGCTGAGGTCTGTCTGTTTTTGCTATCTATTTTGCATTTTTGCGGCTCTTCTTTGTTTTTTGTGTGTGACTGTGTGGTACCCAGTTCAGCTACTCATTGATTGACTGTGTGGCTGCAGTACATTGCTTATTGCTTTCATTTTATGGATCAATGGTCTCTTCAGATAGCAAAAATCATGTTAAATTGTTGTTTTAGGTTTGCTTTTAAAAGTCTGGAACAGATTAACCCGTTTTGCATTACTTTCTATGGGAAAGCATGCCTTGGTTTTGGAACACTTTGGTTTTGGAGTGGACTTCCAGAATGGATGAAATTTGAAAACCAAGGTACCACTGTAAAAGCATTGGAGGAGAGGGAAGGGACATGCTGGCGGGATCTACACTCCCTGTACCCTGCAAGGTGCAAAATGCTAGACTTCAGAGGGAGCCCCCAAGAGCACACAGATGGATATGGAGACATTTGTCTCTGGTGATTGGCTGGGAAATAGCAAAGACAGTGGAACTAGCTAGCACAGGGGTCAGCAAACTTTTTCATCAGGGGGCTGGTCCACTGTCCCTCAGACCTTGTGGGGGGGTGGACTATATTTTGAAAAAATAATAATGAATGAATTCCTGTGCCCCACAAATAACCCAGAGATGCATTTTAAATAAAAGCACACATTCTACTCATGTAAAAACAGGCAGATTCCTGGACCATCCGCAGGCCAGATTTAGAAGGCGATTGGGCCGCATCCGGCCCCCGGGCTGTATTTTCCTACCCATGAGCCAGCATGTCCACCACTCTACCCTCATCCCTGCTTTGAGGACAAGGCCATGGTCAGATCAATGGTATTCCTATCTTGATGAAAATGCTCTTGGTGCCAGTACAAAATGACTGCCCGGGTAAGTCTGTTGGCCATCCTTCCGAACTCTTGTGCATGGAAAAAGAGAGCGAATCAGCCACAGATATGCCCAGTGGCAGCCGTTGGTGACAATATTTCAAAAGGACCTCTTCAAATTGAATGAATGTGCAATAAAATGCAATTCGGTGTAAACTAATGTAAAGTGATGCATGTCACGGCAAAAAAAAATCTTAAGCATCTAATTTTGTGTTAAGCCATGCTCCACAGCAGCCATTTTGTGTTAACACACACACACACACACACACACACACACACACACACACACCATTTTGTGACTGGTACCACATTGAAACCCTAATTTTCATATGTTTTCATTTTATTTAATTCTTTAAAAACCAATGTAATGAGTAGTATCTAGAAAATGCTAAAGGTTTTAAATTTTCATTTTTTATTTTTATAATCAACATTTAATTACCATTTAATCACAAATTCAGTAGAGGTGGGTTGAGGGAGACGGGAGGGGTAGCAATGGCATTTGACAAGATACTCAAGATACAAGTACCACCACCTTATTACTAATATTACTACAAAAAAACAAAAACATTTCTTCTTTGCATATCTGTTTCGAAATACAGTGGTACCTCGGGTTAAGTACTTAATTCATTCCGGAGATCCGTACTTAACCTGAAACTGTTCTTAACCTGAAGCACCACTTTAGCTAATGGGGCCTCTCGCTGCTGCCACCGCTGGAGCACAATTTCTGTTCTCATCCTGAAGCAAAGTTCTTAACCTGAAGCACTATTTCTGGGTTAGCAGATTCTGTAACCTGAAGCGTATGTAACCTGAAGCGTATGTAACCTGAGGTACCACTGTACAGAGTGCCTATATTATTATATATGATTAACTTAGGATTGATTACTCTGCTCGTTAACATGAGCTTTCTTTCTTTCTTTCTTTCTTTCTTTCTTTCTTTCTTTCTTTCTTTCTTTCTTTCTTCTGTCTGTCTTTCTCATATTTGTATTTCTTTTTAAAGTAAGACTCTGTTGATAATTAGCCATTGTAGGGCTGTACAGCAGAAAAAAGACTCTGCCGTTACATGTTTGCATATGTGCCATCAATTTATCAGCTCCAAATAAAAAGGAGGAGTACTTTTGCTATGGTAGGCTCTTCCAACTGCCTATAGAACAAATCCTTAGCATTCCATCCAAGCAAAACATAAATAAATCCTGCATTAATGACCGGAACTGACCAGCTGAATACAGGGATGGGCGGAACTGCTGGGTCCTACTCTGTAATTAATTTGTCCTTTGAATTAATTACAGGTTCCACTTCATAATTAATTCAGACACTGACGAAGAGGCCACATTAATTACAGATTGCCCCTAGTAAGGCAACAAAATCATGGGTATGCCAGGGCCAAGAATAAACAGAGCATTATATATATATATATTTATAAAGCTACAATATTTATGTTTACTATAGCAGATTTATTTTATAACTGTGCAGTTGCTACATAACCACTTGGAAATCTCAGTTGGTTAGAGTGTGGTTCTGATAACGCCAAGGTTGCAGGTTCGATGGGGCAAATGCATGTTCCTGCATTGCAGGGGGTTGCACGAGATCAGGGTTTCCCAAACTTGGTCTCCAGCTGTTGTTGGACTACAACTCCCATCATCCTTAGCTAGCAGGACCAGTGATCAGGGATGATGGGAACTGTGGTCCAAAAACAGCTGGAGACCCATGTTTGGGAAACCCTGGACTAGTTGATCCTCAGGGGTCGCTTCCAATCAATTCTTTGATTCTATGAATCCGTGCCCGAGTTTTGGTTTCCCCTCTCTTCACATCCTGGTTGCCATTGCCATGATAAGAGAACAAGGGAGGTGTTCATGGTGAGTTCCAGCACCTCTTTTACTAGAAAAATAGCACTGAACAGGACCATATTGGCTCCCAGTACCTTTCCAAGCACAAGTGAAAGTATTGGTGCTGACCTTTAAATGGATTTAGCATCTCCATCCCAATTGTTCAGCCCAGACACTGAGATCCAGCTCCAAGGGCCTTCTGGCAGTTCCCTCCTTGCGAGAAGTGAGGTCACAGGCAACCAGGCAGAGGGCCTACTCGGTAGTGGCACCCGCCCTGTGGAACACCCTCCTGCCAGATGTCAAGGAGATAAATAACTACACAACTTTTGGAAGACACCCTGTATAGGGAAGATTTAATGTCTGATGTTTTATGATGCTTTTAAATTTTAAATTTGTTGGAAGCCACCCAGAGTCGCCAAGGCAACCCACTCGATGGGTTTATTATTAATAGGATTATTATTATTATGCTTTTGAATTATGGTGCTGGAGGAGACTCTTGAGAGTCCCATGGACTGCAAGAAGTTCAAACCTATCCATTCTTAAGGAAATCAGCCCTGAGTGCTCACTGGAAGGACAGATCATGAAGCTGAGGCTCCAATACTTTGGCCACCTCATGAGAAGAGAAGACTCCCTGGAAAAGACCCTGATGTTGGGAAAGATTGAAGGCACAAGGAGAAGGGGACGACAGAGGACAAGATGGTTGGACAGTGTTCTCGAAGCTACCAGCATGAATTTGAGCAAACTGCGGGACGCAGTGGAAGACAGGAGTGCCTGGCGTGCTCTGGTCCATGGGGTCATGAAGAGTCAGACACAACCAAATGACTAAACAACAACTATTATTATTATTATTATAGTGGTACCTCGGGTGACAGACGCTTCACGTTACAGACTCCACTAACCCAGAAATAGTACCCCGGGTTAAGAACTTTGCTTCAGGATGAGAATAGAAATCACACAGCAGCAGCGGGAGTCTCCATTATCTAAAGTGGTACTTAAGGTTAAGAACAGTTTCAGGTTAAGAACGGACAAATTAAGTTCTTAACCTGAGGTACCACTGTATTATTAAGAAATCTCAGGTACAACTTTGCTTGCTATCCAGTGGATGACATTGGATTTCATTCTTTCATTCACTAGTGGATATTCACTCTCCCCCCCCCCCAATTCACTTCACTGGCTGAATTGCTGCATTTTTCATATAGCGGCTCAAGGCACATAAGTCCTTGCCCCCTCCCAGCTCTTGCAAGGCATCAAGCAGCCCTCTCTGCAGCAATCAACCTTCCTTACCACGACCCCGCCCCCTTCTCTCCCTCCCCCGCCGCGTTAAAGGGCCAGAGGCTCCCGCGAGAATTCCCTTCCCCATTCATTCCTTCTGGGCTGGAATGGAGCAGAGCGCAGAGGCAGCGCGCAAACTCGGCGCGCATGCCTGCAACTTATTTCGCGCGGCTAGGGGAGCTTTCTTTCACCCTGCGCGGTGGGGATGGACGGGGGGTGGGGTGGGGGAAGAGAGAGGAAAGTTAGTCATGTGACCGAGGGGGAGGGAGAGAAAGAGAGAGAGAGGCAGACACACACAGAAAGGTAGGGAAGATGTGAAAGGGGCTGGATCCCAGCTGCTGCCGCTGCCGCTGCCGGAGGCGTGCGGGGAGAGCCAAACCGAGATTACATCTTCTCTTATCTTCAGCAGCAGCCCCCCAGGGAAGGATCCTGTATCTCTTGGCCCCCTTCTCGTGCCGTTACGTTGTCGCCCCCTCCCCAGTCTGGAGGAGAGGCAGCTTCCCGGAGACCCAGCAGCCCCTTTCCTCTTGCCCCCCTCTCCCACCACCAGAGACATTTATTTGGGGTGGTGGTGGCTGTTTGGCGTGTACCCCCCTCCATCTCCTCCAGCAGCACCTCTCCCTTCTCCTCCTTTCGGCTGTGTGGCTCCTCCTGGGAGGAGAAAGGGAAGAGAGAGAGAGAGAAGGGGGGGAAAGAGAGAGAAAGAAGGAGCTTGTCAATTTCCTTTGTGTTTGGATTCTTGGATGCTCGGCGTGGATTCCGTGGCGCTGAACTCTTCCCCACCTCGGGCTGTGCGACTTTGAGGAGGCTGCTGGGGCTCCATCTCTGGGGGGTTGAGGGGTGGGGTTTTTTGGGGGGGCAGGCAGCCCTAACCTGGAGAAAGGAGGGCCCAAGGGTGCGGGGTGGAGGGGGAAACTTGAAGCAGGTGGGTGTCTCTGCGCTGGCAGGGCACCCACTCGACCTACTCCAGGTGCGTCGGTCTATTCCAGCTGGAGGGGTTTCTTCTCTCCCACCGGATTGAACCACGACGAGGAGATTTTCCGGCGTGAAACAAGACAAGGCGGAGGGGACGGGGGAAAAACCACACACACACACACACCACCACCAAATCGGAAACAACTTCTCCCTGTTTAATCCAAAGCATCTAACGGGGCGGGGAAAGAGTTCCATTTACTTATACGTGTGTGAATATATCCATATATATTTACGTGGTCGCTGCCTTCAATTCTGCAAGCATGAAAAGAAGAAAGGAGCCAACCTCTCGGGTAGAGGAATAGTTTGGCTCCCCCCCTTCCCCCCTCTCAATGGATTAAAAAAAATATCAAAAAGGGGGGTGCGGAATCAAGAGACAACCCCGCCACACACACCCCTCCTCACGCTTGCCTGTCTCTGCCTTTGGATCAAGGCATTCTGTTCCTCTAATTTATTTTCTGCTGCCGAGGTTGGAAGGAATTACACATATCTCTTTTCCCAAGGAAGACCAGTGACCAGCCATTACTTTCCTGGGTTTGCTCGGAGGAATCTCTCGACATCTCTCTCGCCCGCCCCCCGGGTGCTGACATTCCTTGGGAGTCTCCCTTTCTTGCCCCCCTCCTTCTCCTTCTTCCTCCCCCCCTTCCCTCGCTCCCTCCCTCCCTGTATTCCACCGGGGGGTGGGGGGAGACGAAGTTGGAGGGGGTGGGTAGGTGGGGGGAAGAGCAGGAGGGAGGGAGGGCGAAGGCAGTGTGGAGTTGTCCGGGGGTGGGGGGGGGCCCTGTTGTTGCGACGAGAGCGAGCGAGCCATGGACGGCCCCACACTCTGCAACGGCTTTCGCAAGAAGCGGCGCTCCCGCTCGCAGCGCGACCGGGCGAGGCGCTCCAAACGCGGATTATTACAAGGTGCTGCTGCTGCTGCTGCTGCTGCTCCCGGCGGGGCGGCTCTGGTGGTGGTGGCGGCGGAGCCCAGGCGGACGCCCCCCGCCCCGTCCGTCCTTTCTTCCTCGGGCTCCGAGCTCGACAACAATGGCAAGCCGCCGCTGCCGCCGACGTGCCGGCCCAAGCCCCCCAGGAGGAAGCGGAGGGAGTCTTCCTCGCCCGAGGAGGACATCATCGATGGCTTTGCCCTGGCCAGCTTCGTCACGCTGGAAGCCTTGGAGGTGAGAGCGCCCGGGCTCCCCGTCGGGGGGTGGCGGCGGCGGGGCTATATTCTAGGGAAGCCCGGAAGGGGAGGGGGCGGCCGGGCTTGCCCTCTCGCTCATTGTTTGCTGACTGTGGGTGGGTGGGGGGTAATGGCAGCAGAGAGGGGTGTGTGCGTCGAGGAAGGAGGGTGTGCACTTTGGAGGGGGGGTCTTCTTTCCTCTCCTCTGGTCCCTACTGCTGGGATAACAATGCAGACCAGGAATCCCCATCTCTCCCTTTGCTCCCGCCCCGAATCCCTTGGCTACTCCAAATATTTATAGGTCGAGGTGGCTTCTTCCCCTGCCTTGCTGTGCGCTGAGTATATTTATTTTTGTTTGGGCTGCAGTTTGATGGATGTGCTGCTTTGAGGAGCGAGTTGGCTGGGTATCTCTCCCCCCCCCTTCCCCTCGCTCTCTCCAGCTGTTGGGGAGTGGTGGTGGTGCTTTATGTGTTCGGAGGTGGGGAGGGAATCGGGGTGTATTCATTGCGAGCGAGAGGGGGGTGGGAAGAGGAGGGGCTTGGAGGAACTTGGAGGTGGCGGGGGGGGGGTGGCAGAAGGAGAGACGGGCAACGGCATTGGACTTGCATCTCCTTTATGCTCCAGAAGGGTTGGTTTATTTATTTGCTGGCCCTTTAAAGCATGGATGGAATGAAAAAGGGGTGTGTGTCTGAATAGATGTGCAAAAGAACATCTCCTGGCTGTCATCTGAAGGGCTGCTTGCAAGTGGAACCCGGTTGTCAATGCCGCCTTAATCCCCTTCCTCCCCTTCTTTCTCGTTGCAAAAAAAAAAAAAAAAAAAAGTGCTTTTGTGTGTCTGGTGTGGACAAGTGGAGACTTCTCTTTATTCCACGCAACACTCGCCGGGTGCTGCTTTCTTCCCCCTCCCTCCCCACAATGCACTTTTCTGCTTCAATGTTTCATTTCTCCTGGGGAGAACGGGGGTATGCGTGTGACATCAAGAAAGGGCAAGTTAGAAGATGATGGGCAGGGTGAGATCTTACCTTGACATGATTTCTTGGGGAGAGGAAATCAGACTGGTATCGCTGAAAGACAATGCCAGTACTATGCACATTGTCACAAACGTGGTGTGCAAGAGAAACAGGAGTTGTGGAAGAAGCATGTGGCTCCCCCCTCTCCAAATCTGACAGTTGAGGGTTAACAGAATACCATTATTTCCCAGCTTCCTTCCATCTCTTCCCCCCTCCTCCTTGACCCCCATATCTTAGGGCTAATTTCTTGGTTTTGTCGATTTCATTCACTCCCTTTCCCCAAATCAGTTTCGCACAACTTTTTGGTCTTGGGTTTCCTGTTCTTTTTCATTGTGTTTACACTGCATGCCATTCAATGTTAGACCTTTCAAGCTTAGGTGTCTTTCTTGAGTGAGTATGTGTTAATCCAACATGTCCTTGCCTTTTGGTATATCAAGATACCTACGTGTTTTATTTCTCTTGAGTTAAAGGCTGATTGGGACAATGGTTGCTGGCCCTTTAATTTGCAGAGAGAGAGAGAAAGAGAGAGAGTGAGAGCGAGAGAGAGTGCAAGCACACTATTCTGTTCCCACCCCCCTTTAGAAAATGTGACAAAAATGCCTCCAGTTCTGATGTTCTTGTGAATTCAAAACAGCTGTTATGGTGTCCCTGGTTGTATAGAAACATTTGTGTACCAGTGATTTCCACTTACAATACCCACCTGGTGGTAAACTGCCTTGCAATCCATTCCTTTGGTCTCTCTCTCACCCCCACATCCCCACCAGTCAAAAATCCCTTCCTTCCTTGATTTGAAAACTAGAGGAATTCAAGGTTTGGGGTTTCTTCCTCAAAAGCTACTGACATGCATACGAACTGCCGAGTAGGCCAAGCCCACCATATAAACTCTCCGTACTTGCAAAGCATTTTCCTTTTCTGAATTTTCTGGCATTCATTAGATTAAAACACAAGCAAGGACAATAATCGCTGAAATGCATGAGGTATGGGATCAAGAAATATTGAGCTGCATGCTTTTATGGTGGGGATGGAGAGGAAGGCTTGGATATCTTTATGTGGTGGTTTGAGGTTTGGCAAGTGTATACATTCTTTCTAGGCACAGCGTTGCCAGTTGCTGTTGTTGTTTGAGTAGTTTTGGAGCTTTGCTTATATGTATCTTGGCTCTATGGCACCACAGTTTGCACTCTGTATGCAGCCTGGGGGTCCGTATACCAGTATGAACATCTCCTCCAATATTTTCCTGCCTGTACAGTAAGATCTTTAGCTGAGGCCTTTCTCTTGAGTGCTGTCACTTACTGAAGTGTGTAACACTCGCATGGGCTTTTCTGTGGTGGCCCCTTGACTTTGGAAAAGTCTCCCTGGAGAGGCTGGACTTGTATTTGACACAGTGCAATCTTCTTGGTGCCAGGTTAAGACTTCCTTGTTTTCCTAAGCATTTTGAAAGTGTTCTGTTCCTATTCAGGCTGCTTTTCTGTTGTCTTCTAGGGCTTTTAAGTTTTTGATGATGGTTGATGTCTTGCTTTTATACACACACACACACACACACACACACACACACACACTATCCTTGGATCCATCTGGATGAAGGGCAGGCCAGAAGTTATTAAAATAAACACACTTGAAAGAAGTTTAGGCAGAGATCTGCCTCCACAGAAATCAATAAATATTCCATTGATTTTAGTGGACCGTATTCCTTTGAAAAGATGCTTAGGGTGACAGCCTCAGTTGTCTTATGGTGCCAAGACAAGCATACTCTCTCAAATGCTATTTTGAAAATAATTGTCGATGAGCAACAACCTTTTAGCAATGGGCTGACAATAGACAACATAGGTGTGCAGAAAGAGGGAGTTTGGGTGCGTGAAACTTGTCACATCACAGTGGATCTGCAAAACTCACATTTGCTGGAGTCCCATGCTCTGTGTAACTAGATGCAGAAGAGCGGCTGTTAGGAAAGTGTGCCAGCACAATTGGCAACAGCTGTTACGTCTAAGGAATATATACATGGGGAGCATTAACTGGTATGGTAAGTTGGCATGACACAATGGTTAGCATTTCAGAATTGGACCAGTGGGACCCGGGTTCAAATTCTGACTCTTGCATAGGTGACAGCTCCCTGGGGCCTTGGGTGCCCGAGCACCCAAAAAATTCCCCATGAAGGGGCTGGGCACCCACAAAGGCAGTGTCAGAGCCATGCATGCTGTATGGCACCCATGGCCCTGGGCACCCACGGACGCGGGGGCAAGTTGGCACTTCTGGACTCACTGTATGACACTAGGCCTTTCTCATAGGGTTGTTTGGAAGATAATATTGGGGGAGGAGTGCAGAGAACCATGTACTGTACCTTGAGTTCCTTGAAAGACAGGCAAGATAAAAATATGGCAAAAGCACAAATAATAAAATTATTATTATTTCTCTTCCTGGCTGCAAAAAAACCAAAAAGGACATTGCCCCCAAATTATTAAACCTGTGATGTCTGGGTGCTGTTTTTATTTATAATCTGGTTGTCATGCTGTTATTTATTTATTTATTTGACTCACTCTTAACTTCCATATTTTATAATAAGATGTATTTTAATCACTCCAGATATCATTTATGTATTACAAACCTATTTGGATATATTCTGCATATTGTGATATTTTACTCATCTTCTTGTTGGTTCTGTTTTGTGTGACTGCACAATGAAAAGGTAAAGGTAAAGGTACCCCTGCCCGAACGGGCCAGTCTTGACAGACTCTGGGGTTTGTGCGCCCATCTCACATCTATTGGCCGGGGGCCAGCGCTGTCCGGAGACACTTCCGGGTCACGTGGCCAGCGTGACAAAGCTGCATCTGGCGAGCCAGCGCAGCACACGGAACGCCGTTTACCTTCCCGCTGGTAAGCGGTACCTATTTATCTACTTGCACCCGGGGGTGCTTTCGAACTGCTAGGTTGGCAGGCGCTGGGACCGAACGACGGGAGCGCACCCCGCCGCGGGGATTCGAACTGCCGACCTTTCGATCGGCAACCCCTAGACGCTGAGGCTTTAACCCACAGCGCCACCCGCGTCCCCACAGTGCCACCCGCGTCCCCACAGCGCCACCCGCGTCCCCTGCACAATGAAGGATCTGTTTTAATAGCGCAGTTGGCTGGAGCGTGGTGCTGATAATGCCAAGGTTGCAGGTTCAATCCCCGTATGGGACAATTGCATGTTCCTGCATTGCAGGGGGTTGGAATACATGATCCTCAATTCTACAATTCTATGATTCTAAGTCCTCTTAAGTGAATACATTTTCAGAATCCAGGGGGTTCATTGGGGCTCTTTCTGGGCTGCCCCAGTTCAGACTGGAAGTGTAAATGCTGCATCTCTGAATGCTTATTGCCATGACAAATAAATTGTACGCAAGTGAAAAGATTGTATGCCAGAAGTCTGGGTGAAACCTTTTGCCCTGACATGCTAATTCTCTATAGACCATGAGTTTGTCATATTCATTCAGTGCTCCCCCCCTAAAAAAAATGTTTAGGGGTACTCTCATTCTCCTACTCATATTGAAATACCGCCTCTCAATGAGGCTAAACTTAGATTCACAAAATGTTTAGGGGCACTAAAGGACCCCTGACAGTTAAGTCCAGTCGTGAACGACTCTGGGGTTGCAGCGCTCATCTCGCTTTACTGGCCAAGGGAGCCGGCATTTGTCTGCTTTGCAGATAGTTTTCTGTTTCATGTGGCCAGCATGACTAAGCCGCTTCTGGTGCAATGGAACACCAAAACCAGAGCAGCACACGGAAACGCTGTTTACTTTCCCACCGGAGTGGTACCTACCTACTTGCACTTTGACATGCTTTCGAGCTGCTAGGTTGGCAGGGGCAGAGACCGAGCAACGGGAACTCACCCCATCGCAGGGATTTGAACCACTGACCTCCCTCCCTACTATTCCCCTGATACCCGCAGTCTGAAATAGGACACTCCAGGAAAAACTTTGCTTTCAGTGTATAAAATTGGTGCAGTGTAGCAATGAGCAAATCTCCCCATTTCTCTTTCAGTTACAGGGAACCAGGCAGAGGGCCTTCTCAGTAGTCCCTGTGGAAAGCCCTCCCATCAGATGTCAAGCAACTAAACAACTTTCTGACTTTTATAAGACATCTAAAGGCAGGCCTGTATAGGGAAGTTTTTAATGTTTGATGTATTTCAGTGTTCTAGTTTGTTGGAAGCCGCCCAGAGTGGTTGGGGCAATCCAGTCAGATGAGTGGCATATAAATAAGTTGTTGTTGTTGTTGTTGTTAAGTGCACACAGCTGCTCTGTGTGGTTGGGCTGGCAGTTTTTTTTGTACTGCTGCAGCACAGCACATATTTAGTCTTATTAAAACGATGACCCTAGATTCTGATATTTCTTGGATTTGCTATTAAGTGTGGGTGTCAATGTTGCACCGAGGAGGCAGGTTGTGTTTCTGCAGAATAGAATATAGACTTCAGAGTTTGTCCCTGTTGTCTGTAAATGGGTTTCAAAATATTGCTTTCCTTAACACAAAGCTGCTCAAAACAAGGAGAAGCTCAAATGATCCTCATAAAATTGGTTAAATCAAGTGAACACCCACAGTGGAACATTCACGGCTGGAATAAATAAATATGCACCTGTGATTTGTGAATTATGGGGTAGGGCAGGCATAACTCCTGTGTGGTGCAGTGGCTCAGGGTTCTAAGCCCCTTCAAGGAGATTTCTCCCTGACCTTTTTGTGGATCTTTTAAGAATGACAATCCTTGTCCTTTTGTCAATGGTGGATATATAAGTGTCTAAGTCTATCCAACTGCTCACTAAAAAAAGCAACGCCATTAAATGCATTTAAACACATGCCCCATCTGCAGTATATGTAGGGTTGCCATATGTCCAGAATTTCGCAGACACAACCGGCGTTTGCAAGAAGCAGAAAGCGCTGAAATGTCTGGGAAAATCCGGACATATGGCAGTCTGTGTTGAAAGTGTCGATTTTGGTGAATTTCATTACAAATAGCTCAAAAACTCAGGTGTTGGTTTTTTTTTGGGGGGGGGGAGATTTTGCAGATTGTGTCTGGATTTCAACTTTTTGAAACATGGCAACCTTGCTGTACACTATCGTACCATGTTAGGTAATCAGAGTCATGGCTACCCCAAAGAATCCTGGGAACTGTCATTTGTTAAGGGTGCTAAGAGTTTCTAGGAGACCACTCTTCCCCACAGGGGGCAAGGCCAAGAGATGTGGTCTTCCTCCATCCTCAACACATTAGCACAGGCATAGGCAAACTCCAGGTGTTTTGAGACTACAGCTCCCATCATCCCTGACCACTGGTCCTGTTAGCTAGGGGTGATGGGAGTTGTAGTCCCATAACATCTGGAGGGCCGAGTTTGCCTATGCCTGCATTAGCATATCAGAGAGTATCTGAGTAAGGATTAGGTAGCTAAAGGTGTGTAGCACCTGTCAGTGGGGTATCAGAGGCTTCCTTCCTTACAGACCCTCTTGAGGGCTAAGGTCAGTAGAGGTGGCCCTCCTAGTAACTCCCTTATCCTCAGAAGCTGAGGGGGTGGCAGCAAGAGGGCAATTTCTGTGGCAGCCCCATAGGTGTTGAATTACTTCCCCACGGAGGTATGCCTGGCACTTTCTGTATGTAGTTTTCATCATATTCTGAAGACACACATCTTTATCCTGGCAACTAACTCCTCTTTCTCTCTCTCTCTCTCTCTCTCTCTCTCTCTCTCTCTCTCTCCCCCTCCCTCTCTTCCTCTCTCTCTTACGGACCCACCCTAGTCTCTTCATTGCAATTAGTTGTTGCTGTTCTTAATAGAATCATAGAACTGTAGAGTTGGAAGGGATGGCAAGAATCATCATCAGCCTTCGATGCAGAAATCTCAACTAAAGCATCCACGACAGATGGCCATCTCACTTCTGCTTAAAACCCCCAGGGAGGGAGAGCCCACAACCTCTTGTGGGCATCAGTTGCATTGTCAAACACCTCTTATAGTCAGAAAGTTCTTATTGATGTTCAGTAGGAATCTCGTTTCTTGTAACCTGAAGCCATTGGTTCAAGTCCTACCCTCCAGAGCAGGAGAAAACAGGTTTGCGCATAATATTGTGCATCAAATGGCTGTAACCCACCCTGGGACCTTGCAGTGAAGGGTGGATAAGAAATCAAACCACTCTTGTTATAATTATTAATACGTGCGTATAAGTTTCAAGTTTGTCTGGCCCTCCAGGATATAGGGTTCATCAGTTTTGCGTTGCCGAACTTGAACTATTATGCCCGTTGGCTAAATGACCTCCAGAGAAAGTGCAACGGAATCTCCAGGCGCAGGGAACAAATGTTCAGCAAGACATTATCTTGCTTGCTCTCCAAATCTGCATCATATCATTCCATCCACTGAGTGAGCATAATTGTAAGCAGTTGCTCAATTACGTTTCATGCGATCCAGCCAGATGTTGCTTGCAGTTGTTTTGCGTTCTGAACAGAGGAGGAAAAAGAGTGATGCAAGGATGTTGCAGAATAAGAAACCTCGTTCCTTTTCGAGATATCTTAAGCATGGTGCTGATGGACAGATGTATAGGTCATTATGTGTTTACTACAGCTGGCCTACTTTGGTATTAAAAGAACTTGCTGTATAATGCGCGCCATTGTTTGTTCTAACATTGTTAGGACATTATTTGTTCTGAGTGTAAATGGAATTTACGTTTTTGGGATTGTTTTTATGTAGAGGTTTATTTTGGAAGCTGCATAGCACCCTGAAGGTCAGCAACATTTTCTTTGGTCACTAACATGTAGTTTTGAACCTACAGTTCTTCATAATGCACTTACCCCCCCCCAAACCAGAAAGCTGTTTGATTCAATTTTATTTCAGTGGGTCACTCCAATGTCCCTAATTCCCAGTGGATTCTGGGTTAAACTGCTTCCTTAAAAGACACACACATTTATTTACGTGTGCAGAGGAGGTCGACCAAGATGACCAAGGATCTGGAAACAGAGCCTTATGAGGAATGGTTGAGGGAGTTGGGTATGTTTAGCCTGGGAAAGAGGGGACTGAGAGGAGATAGGATAGCCACCTTCAAATACATGGAAGGTGGAGCTAGATTGCTTTCTCCTGGTCTGAAGTGTAGAACATGAACCAAAGGAGATTCTGACTAAACATCAGGAAGAACTTTCTGATGGCAAGAACTGTTTGACAGTGGAACAGTCTCCCTGGGGAGGTTGTGGCCTCTCCCTCCTTGGATGTTTTTAAGCAGAGGTTGGATGGCCATCTGTCATGGATGCTTTAGCTGAGATTCCTGCATTGCAGGAGGTTGGGCTTGAGTTGTCTTGGGGGCACCTTCTATGATTCTTTTTTTAATATATATACATTTTTATTGGGTATTTTTAAACATATCATTTCCAACAATCATTTAACATAACTTCTTATCTCATACAATATTTTAGACTTCCATCAACAACTTCTGAAGATTTTCAATTCTCTATCGCTTGTTCTGCATTTCTTAATTTCTCTATTACAGTGGTATACCTCGGGTTACATACGCTTCAGGTTACAGCCGCTTCAGGTTACAGACTCTGCTAACCCAGAAATATTACCTCAGGTTAAGAACTTTGCTTCAGGATAAGAACTGAAATCGCGTTCTGGCGGTGTGGCGGCAGCAGGAAGCCCCATTAGCTAAAGTGGTGCTTCAGGTTAAGAACAGTTTCAGGTTAAGAACAGACCTCCAGAATGAATTAAATACTTAACCCGAGGTACCACTGTACTTTTAATTGTCCTTAACTAATAATTCTCATCATAGTCTTTCTTGCAATGTTTCAAATAGTCCTCCTTACAGAACTTCTTGCAATCCTACTAGCGTAATCTGTTTATTACAGTTGCTTTTCAAATAGTTCAAATACTTACTCCAGTCTTCTAAGAATCTTGGATCCCGTCTATGATTCTAAGTGGAGACAACTCAAACAGTGACTGAGAGGAAGGTCCTGCTTCAGAAGGCTGCTGGATGTCTCAGAATGGGAAGGGAGAGAGCCAGATGAGCCAATTCTCACCCTGCTTTCTGAGAGTGAGGCTGTCACAGCTGGTTGGTTCAGAGGGTTGGATTGAAGTCTTCTTGCCAAGGATTCTCTGCTGTCAGTGCAGGTGCGAAGGGTGCTAGCCCCCTGTAGGAGTGCATGCCTGCAAGATCCATCTTCTCGCTTGGGATGGGAACTGCACAAATTACAGATCCCACCCTGTTCCTTCAAAACAGCGGTTCTCAACGTGTGGGTCCCCAGATGTTGTTGGATTACAACTCCCATCATCCCTGAGCTCTGGCCTTGCTAGCTAGGGGAGATGGGAGTTGTAGTTCAACAACATCTGGGGACCCACAGGTTGAGAAAGGCTGCTTTAAAAGAAGAATGGGAGGAGTGTGTCAAATGTTGGAGCCATGTCTTTGCTTACACCTAGTCATGTATCCTAGGCTTTATTAATGTACCTGTTGGGTCTAGTGAGCTGTACCCTGAACTGATGCAGAGGTTGTGTGCAAGAGGTTGTGTTTAATCCAAGGGTGGGTATCAAGGCATCCAATCTTTGGCATCTGGTCCCCACCCCTGTTGTAAGACACACTGAATCACAGCACCGTGCTTACAAGACAGTTCCCAGGAAGTAGCTTTCTTCCGGATTTCAGAGCTCTGCAGAGCTTACAGTACTAAAAGGGAATTGATTTAAATGTAACACCAGAAATGTCACTTTCTTTCGCTTATCTGAAAGATGTCTATTCCTTTCCACAAGGCAGCTTATAGCAGCTCGCTAAAACAATGTATCATAATAACGCCATCCCGGTACGGAGACAAAAATGAAACGGCGACAAAAAGCCAACAGCCCAGAAAGGACTTGAACCTTTCTTAGAAAGGACTTAAGAAAGGATTCAGAATGGTTTAAAGCTTGAACCTTTGGAACTCACTCCCACTGGAAGCAGTTACAGATAGGTAGCCGTGTTGGTCTGCCATAGTCAAAATAAAAAAAATCCCTTCCAGTAGCACCTTAAAGACCAACTAAGTTAGTTCTTGGTATGAGCTTTCGTGTGCATGCACACTTCTTCAGATACACTGAAACAGAAGTTGGCAGATCCTTCTATATAGTGAGAAGGTGGGGAGGGGTATTACTTAGAAGGGTGGTGGGAATGGGAGATTGGCAGATAGCTGAGATGAGCCTGTTGACGACTCCTAACGACTGCAATAGGTCTTACAGGAAAAGGCAAGGGGTGAGAAGTTGAAAAATGGCTTAGTCATGTGTAATGAGATAAGAATCCAATGTCTTTGTTCAGACCAGGTCTCTCCATGGTTTTAAGTTGGAAGAAGGTTTTAAGCCACTGGAAGCAGTGATGGTCGTCAACATGGATGGCTTTAAAAGAGGATTAAGACAAATTCATAGAGCGAGGGCTATCGATGGCTGCTAGCCATGATGGCTATACTCTGCTTCCATGGTCCAAGGCAGTAATGCTTCTGAATATCAGTTGCTGGAAACTGCACGAGGGGGAGAGTGTTTCTCTTCTGCTTGGGCCCTGCTTTTGGGTTTCCCACGGGCATCTGTTTGGCCACTGTGAGAACAGTATGCTGGACTATATGGGCCATTGGCCTGATCCAGCAGGCAACAACAACAACAACAACAACAACAACAACAACAATAATAATAATAATAATAATAATAATAATTTATTATTTGTACCCCGCCCATCTCATCATTTTTAATTTGTATACTGCCTTTCTATCTTACAATACTCAAGGTGGCTTACAAGCTGAAGAAACAAAAAATGTACAGTGGTGCCTCGCAAGACGAAATTAATTCGTTCCGCAAGTTTTTTCTTCTTGCGAGTTTTTCGCCTTGCGAAGCACGGTTTCCCATAGGAATGCATTGAAAATCAATCAATGCGTTCCTATGGAGACCGTCCGGGGACAGAGGGGAACGGCCGTGCGCCTTCCCCTCTGTCCCCTCTTTTGAAGCAAGGGGCGGAGGGGAGAAGATCGCTTCTCCCCGTTGCCGCCCCTTGGTTCAAAAGGGGTCCGGGGACAGAGGGGAATGGCCGCGCGCCTTCCCCTCTGTCCCCGGAGATTGCGGGGCAAGCTTCGTTTTGCGAAGCAAGCCCATAGGGAAATTCGTCTTGCGAAGCAACTCGAAAACCAAAAAACCTTTCGTCTTGTGAGTTTCTCATCTCGCGAGGCGTTCGTCTTGCGGGGCACCACTGTACATCTTATAACAATCTAATGCAATACAAAAATGTGATATTAAAACATAACTTTAAAATAGGCAACCTCCATCAAAAAAGTAACATTCAACAATCATTGGAATAGTATAAAATAATAATATCAACATATAAAAGTTAAACAGAAATCCACTCAACAGTTACAATAATATCTAAACTATAATCAATAAAACAACGGCAAGCCACAGTTCATAAAACGATACAATACACATTGAGAAGCAGAGGGTAGAGCAAGGCAGGTGGAAGGAGGCCTTGCCTGATGGAGTCTCTCCCCTCACAGTTCTTCCTCCAGGAACAGCTCTCTTATGAGGAGTTTCCCCAGCCACTCTGGGCGGCTTCCACAAAGATTAAAAATACATTAAAATGTCACACATTAAAAACTTCCCTAAACAGGGCTGCCTTCAGATGTCTTCTAAATGTCAGGCAGTTGTTTATCTCTTTGACATCTGATGGGAGGGTGTTCTACAGGGCAGGTGCCACTACCAAGAAGGCCCTCTGCCTGGTTCCCTGTAGCTTTGCTTCTTGCAGTGAGGGAACCGCCAGAAGGCCCTCGGAGCTGGACCTCCGTGTCCAGGCAGAACAATTGGGGTGGAGATGCTCCTTCAGGTATACTGGGCCGAGGCCCTTTAGGGCTCTATGTTCTTATGTTCTATAACCAAGATGCCATTTTAAAAGCCCAGCTAAAAGCTTGGGAAAGTAGGCTGGTTATGGTTTTGCTATCACTTATTGCATACAGCTGGTAACCAGATTCCTGTCAGCAGGACTGTCAGATAGCTCCAACAAAAACAGAAATGAGAGGGATGTTCAGGGCTGGCCTAAGACATTTTGCTGTCTGAGATGAACCAGAAAATCCCTCCCACCGCAATGGAACCTGACTAGGACACTGAATAGTCACCAGGCGATAACTACCTTCCCCTGTTATCTTGGACGTACCCTCATAAAAATATATTCCACATTTGCTCAGTGTTGTCGAGTGCACATTGAGCATTGGGTTGGACTTCCAAAGTCCGTTCCCTGGGAAGAGGGGTGGATTGTAAAACTTTTCAGGGAACTATAGTTCTGAGGGGAATAGAGGTGTCTGCCACCAGCTCTCAGCACCCTTAACAAACTACAGTTCCCAGAATTCTTTGGCAGAAGCCATGACTGTTTAAAGTGGTATAATACTGCTTTAAATGTACTGAGCTGATGTACCGATACCTGAGGATTCAGTACTGCCAGGGCTGACCCACTCATGAGACAACATGAGGTGACCACCTCAGGCAACAAGATCCAAAGGGGCATCAGACCCTGATGTAGATCTTTATTACCCCCTTGTTCCTGAGGTGACCTTCACTCACCCCTTCTTCCCTGGCAGGGAGGGGGACGTGGCATTTTGTGGTTTGCCTCAGGTGCCAAAACGTCTTGGGCTGGCCCTCTGTATTGCATTGGGTGGCCTCTTTTAAATTTTTTATTTCTAGGTCTGATCGTTTTGGTTTGGCGATGAGACCCCGCTGTATCCCGCTTGGGAGCTGACCTGAAAGGCGTGCAATTATCTCCAGCTAAATTAGTAGTTTGATCTTCATTTGAAGCGGAACAATACATTTGAGCCGGATGAACCTTATTAAAAATAGCCCAAGTGCTCAAGTTCCTGCAGAAGTCTCCGATGTAATTAATAAAAATGGAGTTTGGAAGTTGGGAGGGTGGAAATATGAACTCTCCCTTCCTTTTTTGAGTTGTACTTCAGATAGATGTGGGAAAGCTACCTCTTACTATCTATCTATCCATAGATTTAAAGTTTCACAATTTTGCAGGAATTCTCCATTCCGTAATCCATGAACTTTGCTTGGGGTCCAACTTGCTAACTGCTACAAACCTTCATGCCTTTTCTCCTACAAGAAATCCAGTTCAGTGTAGTAGATGGGGCTTTGCATTGTACATTGATGCTGATCTGTGTTCATGATGCTACTATAAGTGATCCTACTTTCAATACTGTTTATTTACGTTGTTGCATTTATGCCCAAACCCTTTCCTCCGAGGAGCTCAAGCTGGCATGCATGGTATGGCCCCTCTCCTTTACTTTCCACAACAACCCTGTGAGGTAGGTTAGAATGAGTGGCTGTGAGCCCAAGGTCAGCCCAGGGAACCTTATGGATAAGTGGGGATTTGAACCCTGGTGTTTCCCAGGTCTCAGTCAAACACTTTATTAAAAGTTTCAACATAACAATTTATCAAACATACACCAACCTCGTATGAGAGGCAGGACTGTGATGTTGAAAGCGCTTTGGAATTCAGACTGTGGGAAGCCAAAACAAAAAATTATTACAATTTGGAAGACAATTGGACTATTTCATTTTAGTTTTTTATTTTTATTGGATTTGATTGGATATATTAATTGGGTGTTCTTATTGGAAAATTAATAAACGCTTTAAAAAAAAGATACCGTACATCAACCTCATCCCCCCCATTTCCCCCGCTCCCCAAAAGACAACCCCCCAGCCCCCCCAGACTTCCCTCAGCTCCTCTCTCTGGTTTTTCAACACATGTTATTCTCTGCATGTTATAAGATTGTAAATATCCTTAGTATTTCTATCTATATCTTGCCAGTACAAGATCTGTGAATGTTTATTCAAAGCCTGCCAAGGAGTCCAATTCAGTTTGTTGTTTCTTTAAATACTTTGTAAAAGGTTCCCATTCTTCTTTAAAGTCAGTTACAGATAGGTAGCCGTGTTGGTCTGCCATAGTCAAAATAAAAAAATTCCTTCCCAGTAGCACCTTAAAGACCAACTAAGTTAGTTCTTGGTATGAGCTTTGCATGCACACGAAAGTTCATACCAAGAACTAACTTAGTTGGTCTTTAAGGTGCTACTGGAAGGATTTTTTTTATTTTGACTATGGCAGACCAACACGGCTACCTATCTGTAACTGGAACCATGGAAGGCACCACATTGAGCCGCATGAAATGGAAGTCCATCAAGTAGAAGTGTGCATGCACACGAAAGCTCATACCAAGAACTAACTTAGTTGGTCTTTAAGGTGCTACTGGAAGGAATTTTTTTATTTTTCTTTAAAGTCAAACACTCTAACCACTACACCACACTGCCTCTGTTTGCCTGCAAAAATGTTGGGGGAAATGTACTGCTTTATTTCTGATCAGTGCATGCCCCAATGCTTCTGGTTAAGACTGTGCACTTTTTCCACACCACTAGTGTGGTGGGTTGTTGTTTCAAACTGCTTTTAATAATAATAGAATCATATGATTGTAGGGTTGGAAAGGGCACCAGGGGTCATCTAGTGTAGCCCACTGACATGCAGGAATCACATCTAGCTAAAGAATCCCTGACAGGGGGCCACCCGACCTCTGTTTAAAAACCTCTATAGAAGGAGAGCCCACCATGTTATGAGGTAGTCTGTTCCACTGTCAAACATTTCTTACAATTCTGTTCCACTGTCAAACATTCTTACTGTTAGAAAGTTTTTCCTAAGATTTAGTTGGAATCTCCTGTCTTGTCATTTGAATCAATTGGTTCAGGTCCTACCCTCTGGAACGGCAGAAACAAGCTTGCTCCATCTCCCACCTGACAGCCCTTCAAATATTTGAAGAAGGCTATCGTATCACCTCTCAGTCTTCCCTTCTCCAGGCTGAACATATTGCACTATAAAAATCACAGCAAATGGATTTGGAGATAGCGGCTTAACCTGTTTTTATAAGAGCCACTTCTCACATTTCATCTTAATACTTTGTGAGGATAAAATGGGCTAAGAGATGGTGCTGTATTTGTCGGGGGTGCCCCTAAGTGTCATTCACAGTGCCTGGATGAGAGAGTCGGTGGCAATAACAGCCTGTAATGCCCAACCTGTGCAGACATTTGTTTACAAAGACATAGGTGACAACCTCAGGGCCTCCCAGTGAGGCGGTGGAGCTTCCTTCTCCATCACAACTGCATGAAGAAGTTTGGATGCTTCCATTTTGGTTTCAATATAATAATAATAATAATAATAATAATAATAATAATAATAATAAAATTATTTATACCCTGTCCATCTGGCTGGGTTTCCCCAGCCACTCTGGGCGGCTTCCAACAGAATATTAAAATATAATAATCTATTAAACATTAAAAGCTTCCCTAAACAGGGCTGCCTTCAGATGTCTTCTAAAAGTCTGGTAGTTGTTGTTCTCTTTGACATCTGGTGGGAGGGTGTTCCACAGGGAGGGCGCCACTACCGAAAAGGCCCTCTGCCTGGTTCCTTGTAACTTGGCTTCTCTCAGCGAGGGAACTGCACTGGACCTCAGTGTCTTGGCATAATGATGGGGGTGGAGATGCTCCTTAAGGGATACTGGATTGAGGCTGTTTAGGGCTTTAAAGGACAGCACCAACACTTTGAATTGTGCTCAGAAACTGTGGCTTGTCCAACCATATTGTCCAAACCTAACACACTCTGTTAACCTTAACTATGGTTTGTTTTGAAACAAAATTGCTTCAAACCGTAGTTTAAAGAAGTGGAAAGGAGCCTGCTTCCGATCATGGTTTGAAGGAACTGGCTTGCTTCAACCAGCCATTGTTAAGATGAGCCAAACTCCAGTGTTCAGATAGGATGCTTAATTGTTGTTAATCTGAGATGGAAGAAGAAGCTTCTGATCTCCTAGCAGCCACGCAGGGAGTGGGGTGAAAAGGCCACTGTATTTCACCCTCCTAATTATAAACCAGTCTTGGATCCACAAATATTTTTGAACTACATCCTCCATCATCCCTGACCATAGGCCCTGCTTCTGGGGACTGATGGGATCTGGAACCCAAAACTTCTGAAGGACACCAGGTTGAGGAAGCTTGCTTTATCATGGCATGTTGTGTCTTCCAAGTATTTTGTGAGCTTCTGTATCACTGATTCCCAAACCTCCCTGCTCCTGGTAAAAGGTAAAGGTAAAGGGACCCCTGACCATTAGGTCCAGTCGTGGCCGACTCTGGGGTTGCGGCGCTCATCTCGCTTTATTGGCCGAGGGAGTCGGCGTACAGCTTCCGGGTCATGTGGCCAGCATGACCAAGCCTCTTCTGACAAACCAGAGCAGCACACGGAAACGCCGTTTACCTTCCCGCCGGAAGGTAACTTGCACTTTGACGTGCTTTCAAACTGCTAGGTTGGCAGGAGCAGGGACCGAGCAACAGGAGCTCACCCCGTCGTGGGGATTCAAACCACTGACCTTCTGATCAGCAAGTCCTAGGCTCTGTGGTTTAACCCACAGCCCCACCCGCGTCCCCCTGCTCCTGGAGTGCTTGACAAATGCCTTTGAAGGTCTTGATGGGACCCCTCAATGGTTTCCTTTCCCGCCTATTGTTTCGCAGTTGCTGTGCACTGTGATAGATTCTAAAACGTTTCTTAAAAATTGTGCAGAATGCAAAGTTGTCTGCAGTAAAATACTGCTGCTAATTTCCTTTTTCGGTCTTTTCTTTTAAAATGCATTCTCTATCTTCAGGCTTCCTGCCTTTAGCTTCTTGGCAGCAGGCCACAGTGTGAGTGGCTTTAGAACATTATCGTCTTAGGGAAAACCTCATGTGCTTTAAAATGGATACGAGCAAAATCCATTCCATAAGTAGCAGGAAAATGACTAATGTAGGTTGGAGCTTTGTTTGCCCCTAATGCCATCATGGGCTGCAGCAGTGCCATGTCTCTAGGTGGGCCCTTGTTTTCCCTGCTTACTTATAAAGTAATGCATTTATGAAGGACTTGCGGTTTATTCCTTCCTTTCTCTCTCTGCTGAGAAGCTTGATATTGCCTGTTGAGACCCCCGTGTATTCAGGAGAAGGAGGCTTTCAACTGGCATAGGAACCTGGAGTTCACCACCAAGCAAGTTCCTGCTCTGTAGAACTTGCAGAAATGGGTGTGTGGTGTGAAATAAAGATTATTTTTTTTGGGGGGGGGAGATGCACACCCCACTGTTAAGAACTTGGGAACAGCCCTTAAGGATCAAACCAAGACTCTTCCCAGTATTGTGTTTCAGATAGGAGCCAGACAGATGTTCCTGGGAAGTCCACAAGCAGAATCATAAGAGCTGGAAAAGCTCTTGTAGAAGATCTGGTCTCTGCCTTCCCCTCCTGTTGAAGAAGACCATCAAGGCTCAAGTGAATGGCTGTATTGTCATAGAAGCTATTCATAGAATTATAGAGCTGGAAAGGAACCCTGAGGATCATCTAGTCCCTCAATGCAGGAATGTGCAGCTGTCCCTTATGGGGATCGAACCTCCAACCTTGGCATTCTCAGCACCAGTTGTGTGATCCCAGAGCCAAGGAAATGCAACCTTTAGACGACATCTGAGGGCAGCCCTGTGTAGGAAAGTTTAATGTTTTATTATGTTTTTATATATGTTAGAAATTGCCCGGAGTGGTTCAGCAACCCAGCCAGATGGGTGGGGGTAATAGTAGTAGTAGTAGTAGTAGTAGTAGTAGTAGTAGTACGACATCCCTATTTTCATTGCCTAAGTTTTGGAGACTTTTGAAACTGAGGAAATGAAGTTGGGGCAGGATCTCCATTGCTCTAACACAGGCATGCCCAACTCCCAAGAGACTGCGGTCTACTCCCAGTATAACAAAAATGGCAGTGATCTACCCAAGCTTTTTTGGGGGAGCAATGACCAGAGTTGTTTAACGGAAAAAAGACGCGGTGGAGGGAGCAGGGGGGGGGCAGAGACATTCCCACGATCGATCAGGATCCCACAATTGACCTGGATCACCCGGGGATCCTCCCGTCAATTGCGGTCGACCACTATGACATCTTTGCTCTAACAGACAGGTCTATAACCAGGTGGAAAGAGTGTCAGGAAAACCAAATTCATCCGGACATTAGGAGAAACTCCATAACTATAAGAGCTGTTCAACAGTGGAAACGGCTGCCTCAGGAGTTGATGTCCCCCCCAATGCAGAGGCTTTTGTGGATGCTGTCATTGCAAATTCCACTGCTAATCCTTCCCTGAGTGGATTGGTGGACTAGACTGCATTGACCTCCAAATCAGTGGTGTAGTGTGGGTTGTCAGCACCCGGGGCAAGGCAAGTAATTTGTGCCCCCTAACCTGTGGATTTGTGCCCCCTAACCCCCAGGTGTTGCGGCCGGTGCGGCCGGCCCCCCTGCACCCCCCACGCTATGCCACTGCCCCAAATGTACCTTCCAATACCGTCACTCCTCTTGGCATGCCAGGAGAGCAAAGAGAACAGGATTTATTTATTTATTTTTTAATTAATTTTTTATTGGAAATTTTATTTATAACATAACATACACCCCACCCCCCCAGTACAGAAATCCACCCTCAATAAACGTGAACATAACATACAATGAGCATAACATACAACAATACAAACAACCAAATAAAAGACTTCCTTTATCCTGTACCTGGCCTTCTTATTTACTTCTTATAAGCTGTTTCCTTTATGAATAATTATTAAGATTTTTTCTAATTATAACTTAAATATCCACAAAGTCTCCTGCAGACATTAATCGAAACAAGTCCAGGTATGTATTTTAGGGCACTGTTTTGTGAAGTATTTTTTGCATTTCCCCCCTGCTTTTTGAAACTCTTGTCTAGTTTGGTCTCTAATTGCCTCTGTTAATCTGGCCAGATTTATTTGTTTCAAAAACCTAAAAATTAAATGTTGCGTACTGCACTTCTGTAGCTTCTGAATTCTGACTCGGACAATCTGGCATCCATGCAGGGATTCGGGGGTCGGGGGGGGGGGAGAAGGATTAGTCATGGAATGTTGACATTCCAATTGGCACTACTGTTATATGAAGGCATGTTGCGTGTTGGCTTGGCTAGGTGGAAAACCTCGTGTGGGGGCTTGGGCAGGAAAGCCTGAAAGGACTGGGGGGGCCTGGGAGGCGAAGGAGATCCATATTTTCCCACTGGTTCCAAATCTCCTGCCAACGCCGTTGGTTGTGCGCTGCCAGTAATGAAGAGATTTCATAAGACAGTAACAGTATGCCGAGAAGGATGTAATTAAAACAGAAGCAAATTGGCACTTCTAGATTAAAGACAAGCCGCAAATGAAAACACCTGTATGTTCTCCTTTATGTATTGGCTGTCTAGGGCAGGCTGCCAGATATGCAAATAAAAAAAGACATTGACAAATTTCCTTGCATGTGTGGTTTTGGGAAACCAAACTCTGTTATTAACCTGGCATTTGTCTGGGCTTTTTGACAACAATAGAGCTCTTATTGTATGCTGTGCCTTTGCCAGATCAGGACTAGAAGTGTGCAACTAATATTTGGGAGGAGTCGGAAGCTAGGATGCTTTAAATCTTTGCAGAGCAATAGCTTCGCACATTGGCTATGATCATCGCTTGATAGCTCGCTGTACTTCGCTCTGTGATGTTTTGTAGGAAAAGACATGCATTGATGGCCTTTATAGTAAAATCATATGCTTTGTTTGGTGACAGCTGTTTGACATACACAAATTGCCCGTTGATGATGCATCACTGGACATGCCGTGTGTGAACTCCTGGCTAATTAGTTTCCACTATTTGACATACATTTGCATGACCCAGGGGTTAATTAGAGACTGAAACAAAGAGCATTCGGGAAATTATGTTGTTGTTGCTAGCATTTGTTAGTTGCTTTTCTCACATAGTTGACCCAAAGTGAATTGCATTGAAAACAATTAAGGGCAACCTAAAAACACACACACGATTAACAGACCCCAGCTTACTAATAGAGGCCACGGTGCCACCCTTCAAATTACCGGTAAGTGGCTAAAGTGTGGGTAAAGAGAAGATAGTGGTACCTTGGGTTACAGATGCTTCAGGTTACAGACATGTCAGGTTGCAGACTCCATTATTCCAGAAATAGTACCTCGGGTTAAGAACTTTGCTTCAGGATGAGAACAGAAATCACGCAGTGGCAGCGGGAGGCCCCATTAGCTAAAGTGGTGCTTCAGGTTAAGAATAGTTTCAGGTTAAGAACGGACCTCCAGAACGAATTAAATTCTTAACCCGAGGTACCACTGTAATCTTTGCCTGGTGCCTAAAGCTAGATATAAATGGTTCCAGGCATTGCCTCCTTGGGGAGAGCGTTTCACAGAAAAATCTTGTTCTCGTGTTGCTAGCCTGCAAACCTGCTTTGAAGAGGGCCTGTGAAAAAGGCTGTCAGTTGTTGACCACAGAGTCTGGGTCAGTTCATGTGCAGAGTGGCCTTATTGGCGTCCTGAGCCGTAAAAGGCTTTATAGGTCAAAACCAGCTCTTTGAGTTGTGGAAACAGAGGGAGCATTGCTTAATGATTTCTTTCTTTTCTGTCCTTCGCTTGGATTACCCTGAGCAGATGATGCCAATGGCCTTCATGGAAAGATTTATTTTTCTTATGAAAGAGCTCTGAAAGGTGTGTTTTTTTTATATGTAGGTATTAGGATCTACTACTCCCTTCCCATCGAAGAGCCTTTATGCTCACGAGATTAAATGCCTTCCCTTCTGCAGTGACCACATGCAGATTCTCACATACTCCATATCAGGCCCATTTGTGTACCTGCAACCAAGGTGTTGTTGTTGTTTAGTCGTTTAGTCGTGTCCAACTCTTCATGACCCCATGGACCAGAGCACGCCAGGCACTTCTGTCTTCCACTGTCTCCCGCAGTTTGGTCAAACTCACGCTGGTAACTTTGAGAACACTGTCCAACCATCTCGTCCTCTGTCATCCCCTTCTCCTTGTGCCCTCCATCTTTCCCAACATCAGAGTCTTTTCCAGGGAGTCTTCTCTTCTCATGGCCAAAGTATTGGAGCCTCAGCTTCAGGATCTGTCCTTCCAGTGAGCACTCAGGTCTGATTTCCTTCAGAATGGAGAGGTTTGATCTTCTTGCAGTCCATGGGACTCTCAAGAGTCTCCTCCAGCACCATAATTCAAAAACATCAATTCTTCGGCTTTCAGCCTTCTTGATGGTCCAGCTGTCACTTCCCTACACTTTCCTATGGGAAAACCATAGCTTTTACTATACGCAACCAAGGTGTACCTGATTCAATTGATCACATTCTCTTAGATTGCTCTTTACACAGCAGACCTTGCCAACTGATGCTGAGCACAATGTTGTACCTCCGGTCTACAAATCCGAGAAGAAGCCAAATGACGTTTCTCCTGGCAAATTGGGACAAAGATATCGCTGCCTTAGTAGCTTCCTTTTTAGCCACAATTTTATCAGAAATGAACCAACCTTTTTGGGAATAGACGAGGCGAAGCAGAATATCTAAGAGTACACGATCACAGTGTGACCTTACTACCCTCAACAGCATCACCCTTGCCCTTTTAAATTATCCCAGTGACTTGAAATGTTTTATACTGTGATTCCAATAAAGGTACTTGACTCAACTTCTTTCTTTGTCCTGCCTTTTGGCTAAGAAACTTTATCCCATTTTTTTTTTTTTTTTGCTTCTGTGACATGGGCGAGTTACAGTCTCCCTAAACTAATCTTATGTTCCCTGGGTGAGCTGCAGACAATGTTTGTACATCCCTCCTATTTTCCAGGGACAGCCCCGGAATTACAAAAGCCACCCCAGCTTCTGATTTGATCCCAGAATGTCCCTATTTCCTCTGCCAGCACCGCTGCTGCCAAGCTAGGGAAAGAGAGTGAGGTGGCGCTTGTCCTGAGCAATGGCGATGGCAGTGGCAGCTGCGAGGGAACACCCTGCTTCCCTTCCATGGCCTCTCCAAGGCTGCCATTGCTGGCTGAGGTGATCAGACAGGGTCCCCGGACGTTTGACGGTCTATTGATCCCTGTGCCACCACTGTAATTGCTTTCTTCGCTGCCACCAACCCGTTTCTCACGGGTACACATAGAGTCCAGACAGTTGCTAACATTAACAAATAATCAAGTTTATTTTTATAAGCATGAATACGTTTAAGGTTTCAGTTAATTTTTCTTGGCAGTTTCTTAATCTTAGTTTCTTTACTACCCCAATGTTCCTAAGAACTTCAAACTGATTATTCCAACTAACTATCTGACTCCGCCTAACAATTCCTCTCACTCTCTCGCAACGCAACTTGGCCAACCCACAGACTATTCCTCCCTCTTCCTTCTCCAACCCCCAACCCTCAACTCACTTCCAAAAAGCACCCACTTTAACCCTAACTCCTCCTATCAGTTTCCACTGGCCAATCACATCCCACTCATTTTAACCCTTTCCTTATGACCCACCTAGGAGGCAAACGCCACACTGGCCTCCTTCCTTGATCTGTTGGTGACATGGTGGTGGCACTTGCCCTTCTTCTGATAGGAAATGCTCTGTGGAAATGAGGAAAAAATGGGCAGTCATGGAGTATCAGTTGGCGGGGGACTGAGAAATGTCCCTATTTTCACCTGAGGAATACTGTAGGGTACGTAAGCTGCATGACTGAGCATGGATCTCAAAATGGATCCCTCTGAATGTGATGCCACAGCCTCAGACAGTCCATTATGATATTCTGTTTCTGCATTCCGACATTTGGAACATGGATGCAGCCAATTCAGCATAAGGGCAATGCTTCCTGGATCCCATGTCTCTCACTCTGAATGGATAGGGGGGGGGACCATGTTGGATGTTGAATGGGGAAGGGGAGGGGAAACATGGCTGTTATTCCTGCTGTGTAGGAAAGATAAGTAAGCTCTGTTTGCGACCACTGACAAATCAGTGAGGCACCCGTCTGAATTGCAAAGGGCTGTGAAAATGGGGAAACCGAGTCTCTTTCATATAATATCTAAGGTATTTGGGGCTGAAGAAGAATCAGTGGAGAAAATAGGCTTTGCCCAACATATCTGGCTTTTCGAAACAGAAGAGCAAATTGTGCAAACCAACAAACACAGTAAGTAGGCATAGTACTGAAACCAGGTAAAGTTCAATGTCCCACAGACATCTCTTCCTACCCCAGATGTAAAGTGCAATGATAGCAAATAACTGCCCAGTTTGGTTGCCCCTTTCATGACACAGCTCGCTGGGGAAGATGTCTAGCCCAGGGACTAAGAGGTGTAATTTCAACGTGACTTTAAATGCCCTGTGTTCAGAGCAGCTACCGAAGTGACGTTCTATTTCTTCCTCGAGCTTCAAAAGAGAATCATTAGTGTGCCATCTTCAATCTTCATTTTAGTTTGAAAACTTGATTAATTTTTAAATGAAATTAGAGATGCTTATTTTGCAGCTTCCTCTAATTAGTCCAAAAAGCTGCGATGTTAGCTTTTCTTTAAAAACAACACCACAACACACTTGTGCACATTAAACTGCTTTGCCCCACTCCCTCTTCCCTCACTACGGTGAGAATGATCTGTCTTTCTCTGGAAATTAGAACTCTGCAAAAACTGGTGACAATTCTTTAGTTGAGACAGGACCCCTAATCAGAGCTTTGGCAGGGAACCTGGCACCTTTTAGCTTTTACCTGCTGGACTGGATTGGAGTCAAACTCCATTTGGAGGGCAGCATCATGGGGGGAAGCTAGATTAAAAGGAAGAACTCAAACAGAGCCTCTCTGCCACCTTGTATCATAGAGCTAAGTCCTCCAGCCCACTCCTTGGATGTGTTTGTTGTTAGAATGAGCAGCATTTGAAGGCAACCAGAGTATATATAAATATTTTTAAAGAATATTTTATGAATGACATTGCTTACTGAACATGTGAGGTGTAAAAATGGGCAAGGGATTCACATGCAACCACTGCCCTCAATGGTTTTGGGCATACAAGATGCTCTTCAGAACTTTTCCCATTTAGCGGAAAGGTCTCAAGAGAAGTCTATGTGCCCAGGGGCATTGGAGGCACACCCATTATGCTTAGCCCTGAACTGGCACCAAACATGGAGTCCTCCGAGGATGAACCAGACACCCCAAAATCGAGAACTTTCAGTGGCAGGCAGGGTATCCTGAAACCTGTGCGGAAGCTACCCTTCTGGGACCTTCTGGGTTGGGACCTGACAGAGAACCTTTGGAGGTGTCAGAGGGGGAGTGTCATGGTATGGTTCATGGGCGATCGAAGTCCTGGGAGGGGACATCAGGACTGGGGGCAAGATGGTGGGGTGGGAGCAGGAACAGGGGTCCAGAAGCCAGGAAGCCAAGAGTTTGAGGGTCACAGAGGAGGGGTGTGGAACAGGTAAAATACAGTGGTACCTCAGGTTACAGACGCTTCAGGTTACAGACTCCGCTAACCCAGAAATAATACCTCGGGTTAAGAACTTTGCTTCAGGATGAGAACAGAAATTGTGTGGCGGCAGTGGGAGGCCCCATTTGCTAAAGTGGTGCTTCAGGCTAACAACAGTTTCAGGTTAAGAACGGACCTCCGGAACGAATTAGGTTCTTAACCTGAGGTACCACTGTATTTTACCTGTTCCACACCCCTCCTCTAGATGATATGATGGACCTTTCTTAGCACATTTTTGAAACAACAATTTCATTATTACAATCGCAGTTATAAAGTGCTCTGCTTCCTGTGAAAACAAGGAATAAAAAGTTCTCTGCAAGCTTTCAGATATTTAATTACTGCACAAGTGACTAATTGAGAGGTCCGGTAGTTAACATTACATAAAATAACACACATCGTTAAGCCGTTCATCTTGATCCAGCTGTAAAATTTGGAACTATTTACTTTTCTCAGCATTGCGGCCAGGGGGTGGGGAAGCGAGATTAATTTCTTGTTTTTGACAAATGCCATTCTGCTTTAATTCTGCCACAATTTCTGTGTTTGCTTTGTTAATGACTATATCCAGCACGCTACCTGAAATGTAGCCAGTGTGGTGTTATGTGAGGAATTCCTTCTGGGGGGACTCGATTAGAGAACTGAATGGATGATGGTGTATCTCCACCGAGCAGAATGTGGATCTACTGCCCTGCGATTATTGGCGTTGTTGCATTTTACCTTCATCGAAAGGGTTTTTGGTTTATGAGATTCCAAGGAGTGCCCATCATCGTAAGAACCCTTGCAATGGCTGCGACATCTATCAAGTGAGCAAGGAGGAATGGGAGTTAATTACCCAACACTGGTTATTCTGATTATAACTAATTATTGGGCTGTTAAATGTTTATCACCCCTTTTAATGCTCCTGCCCCCTTGTAACTGCGGCTACACATCCTTGCAGCATAAAACTAATAAAAAGAGGAAAGGCGGTTTAAAGCTTAAACACTGCAAACACTTAAAGCAGCATCTTGTCTTAGTAGGAGTGTCAAGGCAAGATTTGGTTATCTTTTATTTTTCTGTTAATAGAAGCCAGTGTATTTATTTGGGTAAAGCTGTGCTCCTAAACCAGTGTCTTGGATCTGTTTGGTTACAAATTAATTTGGCTTAGGGCTGATCCACAGTTGCTGGCAAAATCCTGACTTTCGTTCTTTGGTGGCGCCATACTTTTGCCCTGGTACCTCTCCAGAAAACCTGTTTCTTTGCCCACTTTTTGGCACTACTTGGTCTATTTTTTCTGCATAAATCTGCCTTGCTCCCCTGTCGGGACTCAGAGTGGCTGTTGCTAACAGGAACTGCCAATAGTTTTCTGGGCTTGATCGTCCTTCCTTCTCCTCTCCATTATCTGGAGATACCGGCTCGTTTTATTTTTTTAGATTTTTTTTGCGATTATGCAAAGGTGTGATACAATCTGAACAGAGGCAGGAGGGTTATTCTGCGTAGCATTTAAAGAGAGTTTGGATTTGATATCCCGCTTTATCACTGCCGGAAGGAGTCTCAAAGTGGCTAACAATCTCCTTTCCCTTCCTCCCTCTCAACAAACATTCACAGATGAGTAAGGCTGAGAAACTTTAAAGAAGTGTGACTAGTCCAAGGTCACCCAGCAGCTGCATGTGGAGGAGCGGGGAAGCGAACCCGGTTCGCCAGATTACGAGTCTACCGCTCTTAACCACGACACCAGGGGGAAACTCCAGGTCACCACCAGGCAATAGCCACAAGCGTGCAGTTCAACAGTTGGAAACTAAGGAGAAACTGATCTTCGGTGAGCATGGAAAGAAAGAGAGGTGTAGCGTGGGGAGTCGGGGGAGGCTGTGGCCTTGGGCACAAAATCCTGAGGAGGTGCAACCATGACAGGCTCCCCATGACAGGTTCCTTGCTGAGCTCCTGCTACCTCAGAGTCTCAGAGAAGCAAGTTATGCCCAGGCTGGTCCTTTGCCCTGTGAGGCTAGCATGGTACCTCCTTCTCCTCGGACACCCATGCCCTCCCCTTCCCTGGGCTCTCCCAGCCTGTGAGGCAGTGAGAATGGAGGCAGTGGGGCCTGGGGAGCACTGGGCGCCAGTGGGAGTGGTGGCCGAGAGCCAGGTCAGAGAGGAGGGGCCTGCTCTTGCAGAGGAAGAGGAGGGGAAGCTGGGGTTGCCACGGCTACTGCGGGCAGAGCGGTGCTGCCTCCACTTGGCGCTCCTGGAACCAACATGCTTCACAAAATTTGGAGAAGTGCACAGCCTGATCAATAGTTACATCCCAGCAGATTTGGAAGCATCAAAGTCGGTTGGTGAGCCATAATAATAATAATAATAATAATAATAATAATAATAATATTTATACCCTGCCCATCTGGCTGGGTTTCCCCAGCCATTCTCGGCAGCTTCCAGCAAAATATTAAAATGCAATAATTTGTCAAATATTAAAAGCTTCCCTAAACAGGGCTGCCTTCAGATGTCTGCTAAAAGTCAGATAGTTGTTCATCTCTTTGACATCTTATGGGAGGGCGTTCCACAGGGCGGGTGCCACTACCGAGAAGGCCCTCTGCCTGGTTCCCTGTAGCTTTGCTTCTCGCAGTAAGGGAACAGCCAGAATGCCCTTGGTGCTGGAACTCAGTGTCTGGGAAGAATGATGGGGGTGGAGACGCTCCTTCAGGTATACATGAAAAGCAGACTGAGCAAATTTATTTTCTTGGGGAAAAGACTGAGATTGGTTTTTTCCACGAGTGCCCCGGCGGAAGAACTCTGTTCAAAATGTGTTACACTTGTAAGTTGAACAGACTTGCGGAATGGATCATGTTCTAGAACCAAGGTACGACTGTGTGTGTACACACACACACACACACACACACATTTTGCGGGGGAGTGGAGGGAGATAAATGCTTCAGCGGCTGTTGTCAGGATTTCTAGTTTTCTAGCAAATGTTAGGTGTTGACCAAAATGGCATTTAGGATGAAAGCTGGAAGGCACAGAAGGCAGTAATACTGCTGAAACTGGATAAAGGTTAATGCGGCAAAGCATCTGTCATTAAGTACAACATGCGGCCAGCCTGCTACTCAACAGGTTCTGAACTGGGAGATAATGAGCAAGGTTTAACTCTAATTCGATTATGATGTACAATTGAGTGGCATAATTGATAGTGGTTTTCCCAGCACATGTGTCTGCATCCACAAAGGCCTGCATGTATATGTGCTTCTGGTGAATTTTGATGCGCTTGTTGCCCTTGCAATAATTTGGGTGTAATCTGAGGATGCTGTTGTTTTTGCTTAGTTGTTTAGTCATGTCTGAGTCTTTGTGACCCCATGGACCAGAGCATGCCAGGCACTCCTTGTGCCCTCCATCTTTCCCAACATCAGGGTCTTTTCAGGGAGTCTTCTCTTCTCATGAGGTGGCCAAAGTATTGGAGCCTCAGCTTCAGGATCTGTCCTTCCAGTGAGCACTCAGGGCTGATTTCCTTCAGAACGAAGAGGTTTGATCTTCTTGCAGTCCATGGGATTCTCAAGAGTCTCCTCCAACACCATAATTCAAAAGCATCAATTCTTCGGCGATCAGCCTTTTTTATGGTCCAGCTCTCACTTCCATACATCAGTACAGTACTGGGGAAACCATAGCTTTAACTATACAGACCTTCATCAAATCATCAAATTATAGAGTTGGAAGGGACCTTGAGCGTCACCTTGTCCAACTCCCTGCAATGCAGGAATCCTGCCCCGCCAGCTGTGGTGTGTCTTTGCTGGTTCCGTTTTCACCATTCCCAAAATGCCTCAGTGGATAGAGTTATATAGATACCCCATCTTACAGTGCAGCCATCTAGGAACCTTTTTTTCAAATTAAAAACTTTGTTGATGGTGAGAGGGTGGAGAGTGCCACTCTTAAAACAGCAAATGAATGGATAGTTCCATAGAACTCTCAAGTGTATGAGCTGGGGTGTGTGTGTGTTTGTGTGTGAGTGTGTGTAATCAATATACTGTTACACCAAGTATGAGATTTATTGACTTGACTTGCCCAAGCACCCTAGTGGAGGCAGACAGGTCTTCTTAGACATAACAGGAGTCTGCTGAATCAGGCCAGTGGCCCGTCCAGTCCAGCATCCTTTTCACACTGGGGTCAACTATATTCCCATTCTGGGAAGCTTGCGTGCAGGATCCAAGTGCAGCAGCAGAAGAATTTGTCGATGGCAGAAGCTCACTTCTTCATTTTCGGCCGTATTCTACAAACCACTGAAGTTCATATCTGAGCCTGACTGAGGAGAACTTCTACCGCATCTCCAGGTTCAATGCCCTTTGCATAGTGTCTGCTAGAAGTTAAGCACCTGAGTGGATGCGTTCAGTCTTTACAGCAGTTGACACAGGGAGTTGCCTTAACACTGATTTTGGCCATTGGTCCATCTCGCTCACTTCTGCTTTTGTTGACCAGCAGCAGGTCTTCAGGGTTTCAGACATGGCTTTCTCACACGAAGCTAGAGATGGCAGGTATTATTAAACTGTGGGTGTTTTGCCACCCTGGGTTCATTCAGAAGGAAAAGCGGGATATACATTAAATTAATAGCTGAATTTTATTCCTAGCTCAGTTCATAGTTCCATTGCTTAGAGTGTGGTGCTGATGATGCTAAGCTTGCAGGTTTAATCCCCTTATGGAGCAGCTGCATATTTCTGCATTGCAAGGGCTTGGACTAGATGATCCACAGATGATGATTCCAACTCTATGATTCTACGATTTTATCATTTCACAAGCTGATGAGGCTCATTTTGATAGAGGCAGCAGGACAATGCTGTTACTATTTTTTTGCTCCTAGCGTTGCTTTAATCCAAAGAATGGCTTTTAAATTCATGCAAGGCAGATACAGAGTAAATTCTTTCTTTCTTTCTTTCTTCTTCTTCTTCTTCTTCTTCTTCTTCTTCTTCTTCTTCTTCTTCCTCTTCCTCTTCCTCTTCCTCTTCCTCTTCCTCTTCCTCTTCTTCTTCTCCTTCCTCTTCCTCTTCCTCTGCATACCACCCTTCATCCACAGATCTCAGGCCAGTCCACAACATAAAACCAGCAAAATATATAGTAAAAATAGCAACAGCAACAAAGCAATAACCCCCCATCCCATGCAAAGAATACAAAGTCCAGGCTTCAGCAACATGGTTGTCTGTTTCAGGGATGGGTGGAGGCCTTAGCCTTCAATGCCTTGGCATGACAACAGGGGTGTTGAAAACGTGCCCCCATTTCATCTGCGAAACCGCAGATGATGTGTGCGGCTGGGAGATAAGAGGACTGCTTTTGCACCGGAAGTGCAGAGAGTTTGATCATCATCAGTGCTTCAAGTACCTAAGTGGCGCTCAACCTTTTGCAGCCCCAAGAGCCACTCCATCACTCGAGTAGAGGCACAAGAGAGACTCCAAGCACATTTGGCCAGGCAAGGGGAAATGTGTTACAAAATAATGGCCGCAACACTCATCACGCTGGCCAGACAAAGGTCAGCATCAAAGCTGTCCTGCGCTACATTTGCCTTTTACTTTATGGCTTCTTTTATTCATCTGCAAAGAGGAGCTAATTGCTGTAAGTGGAACGGTGCCAAGACCTTCTAACTACACCTGTCATTGCTCCCTCTGTTTGCTGCCAAAGGGAGCTGGTTGAAAGATCCAGTGGCTGGCAATCAAACATGGTGGTTTTTTGCTTTTTTTTGTTTTGGCCCTTCATCATTTCCTCGTGCTTCAGGAAGGCAGGCTATCTGCCACATTTTCATGGAAATGGAGAAAGCGAAGAAAAAAGAGACTTGGACATCTGAAGATACCTAATACTAAACGAGCCTCTAAGTACCAGCTGCAGAGTGCTGTTACGCTCAGGTAATAATAATAATAATAATAATAATAATAATAATAATAATAATATATGTATACCCCGCCCATCTGGCTGGGTTTCCCCAGCCACTCTGGGCAGTTCCCAACAGAATATTAAAAACACGATAAAACATCAAACATTAAAAACTTCCCTAAAGAGGGCTGCCTTCAGATGTCTTCTAAAAGACAGGTCGTGGTTTATTTCCTAGACATCTGATGGGAGGGCGTTCCACAGGGTGGGTGCCACTACCGAGAAGGCCCTCTCCCTGGTTCCCTGTAGCCTCACTTCTCTCCCTCAGAGCTGGACCTCAGAATCTGGGCTGAACGATGGGGGTGGAGATGCCCCTTCATGTATAAGAGGCTGAGGCTGTTTAGGGCTTTCCACAAGCATCTTGTCGGCCACTGTGAGAACAGGATGCGGGACTCGATGGGCCATAGGTCTGATCTAGCAGACTCTTCTTACCATAACTCTATCCACTGTCAAATGTCTGAAGGATTCAATTCCAAAATAATCAGACTAATGTGCAGATGGGGAGCTTGGGTGTTTGCAGTTCCCAATTGTTTTGATGCAGTTGGACGGCGCAAAACATCCTATGCGTCCCTTTCACAAGGTGAGGCAGCTGGTGGTGACTGGATGGGTGATGGTGGGCTAAGTCAGCCTGGCCGGACAGGTGTGTGTGTCACACATGTGATATTATGCATGCATGACACCTCTCCCCAAATGTTGGGCACAACTCAGCACGCCTGTACTCCCCTATGTGTTACATTGGGTAGAACCCATTTGGCGACCTATTGCTAACCGAGTCCTCATTTCAGGAGTGAGTCTGGCAAATGTACTTTAGGACTCGAAGCAGAAAGTCCCACAACTGACAAATCCCACCACCCTCACTGGCGGTAAAAATAAAAATACAGTAATAAGGAACTGGATAACCCTTTATTGACACCCACAATTAGCTGCCTGAGGGCAGCCGCTTCACCGTGCCTAATAACAGGGCTGGGCCAAATTTAGATCGGCTCTGAAATGCTCTGATCTTTTTGCCGATAGCTCGGCTTGTTTCTGAACCAATCTAGTCTGAGTTGGCCACAGGAGAGGGGAGGGAACTTGCCTACCATGAAGAATTTTAGGGCCCCATTTCATGAGATGAAGAAACCAGATGTTCTCTGTTTTGGTTTAATACATCCGACTGCATAACTCTGTCCACAAGTCAGGCTTGTATTGCCGCGTATATCAATGAGGCCAACTGCAGTGCTATTGCTACCTGCTGTTGTAGAAACGACCTGATTCTAATTACAATTTTGCATTTAGTAAGATTTCTTAAGGCGGGCTTGGTGGTGTGCTCTATTTCTCTCTCTCTGTTCTCTCTCCCCACCCCCACCCCTTGTGCTGGGTTTTTAAGTCACTGTACATCTTGTGTCTTTAAATAATGTATTAGGAACATTGTCAAGTCTGTAAGTGCTTTTTTAATGAGAGTGTGAAGATTTAATGGGGTTAGATTGCTTTCCATGACATTTTAGAGTGACTTAATTGTAACAGCGGAGAGAGGCTGTATTTTAAAGTTTTCTAAGTATGTCAGCTGTGGATTGTAGCACAGTGCTTTACAGGCAAGATGGATGATGAGTTGAGAGATGGGGCTCCCTCCACCCCTTTTTGAAATGCTAGCCTTCGTTAAATAATAACATAGTTTTGAATGCAAGTGAAAGTCCAATACTGTTCAGGTATCTTCAAAACCAACCTCTGCCCTGCTCTCTGAAATAATCAGGTGCTCTTTCTCAGGACTAAGTGTTCTTTGGAGTGTGGGTCTATCTCATGCCAGGGTCCTCCACCCATGGGCCAAATACAACCCATAGCCAAAACCAGCTGTCTGGGTCTTCTCCAGCTCCTTGGCTGTTCAGCAGCGGTCATTCTGAGAGGGAGAAGGGCATTGGTGTTGTGTGAAATGCACAATTGCTGCAAAAGGGGGCCTACTGCAAGAAGATTGAAAAAGAAGAAGGAAAGGTCTGAGCAGTACAGTGGTACCTCTGGTTACAGACGCTTCAGGTTACAGACTCTGCTAACCCACAAATAGTACCTCGAGTTAAGAACTTTGCTTCAGGATGAGAACGGAAATTGTGTGGCGGTGGCGCAGTGGCAGCAGGAGGCCCCATTAGCTAAAGTGGTACCTCAGGTTAAGAAAAGTTTCAGATTAAGAACGGACCTACAGAATGAATTAAGTTCTTAACCCGAGGTACCGCTGTAGATTGGTCTTCCTTGCAAATATGCAAAGGGGGGGGGGTTGGCCAAAATTAGTTTTTGAGCTATTTTAAATGAAATTCATCAAAATCTACACTACTGACATGGGTTGTTGTTGTTTTTTTGGCCAAAATTAGTTTTTGAGCTATTTTAAATGAAATTCGTCATCTACACTACCAACATGGGCTGCTATATGCCTGAATTTTCCTGGACATTTCTTTTTTAATTTCCACCCAGATGCTGTTTGCGAGGGCTGAATATCAACTATGTCCAGGAAATTCCAGACATATGGTAACCCTATCATAGAGTTTGGAAGGGATCTTGAGAATCATCTAGTCCAACCCCCTGCAATGCAGGAATATGAAGGTGTCTTATACCAGGATTGAACCTGCAACCTTGGAGTTATCAGCACTACACTCTAACCAATTGAGCTATCCAGGTTGACATAGTTTTTGCAACTGTGCATGCAATATTCACTACACTGTGAAGTAGGTGTTGCAGTTCAACTTGTCTGTATATGATTACATTGTATAGCTGGAATTGGAGAGTTTTTTCTTGTTTATCAGGACTGATTAAGGGCTTTGAGAGGTGTTTCTCCCCTATAAAATTTGTTTTTAAAAATTCTGGAAAAATGGTAGATGAAATATCTAGTAGAGTTACTAAGAATTAAATATATGCCTCTTTTCCCATGGGGAATACCCCCTCTCTCATTGCATATGTCTATCTATGTTTAAAATATGTGATTTTATAGGTCTGTCCTGGAAGTTGGCCATGGTAACTTTCCACCAAGGTAACCCCCCAGAAATTCCCCCCATGCCTGTTTTAATGAATCTTGGGGGTTAGTGGTTCCTTCCTTCCTTCCTTCCTTCCTTCCTTCCTTCCTTCCTTCCTTCCTTCCTTCCTTCCTTCCTCGCTGCACAGAGAAGCAAGGACTTCTACAAATGGCTGCACCTTTTGACAACTATTCCAAGCAAAGTGGGTCTTTATAAAGGGAAGTGGAGCAGCTTTTGCCTCCATGCCTTCCTTAGGGGCTTCCTGGGAGCATCTGGTTGGGGAAAGGATGTGAGGTGACGTAAGCTTTTGGTACCCAGCACAGCAATTATTATGGGAGCACTTTCTGTATTTCTTATCTTTCGAGTAGTGAGAATGTAGCTGATAGAACTGTGTGGGTGTTTGGGTGACACCTCCAGTGTGAAAATGCACTCTCTGGGTTGCAGCTGCTTTTAAAGGGAACATTTCACAAACTGGGGCAGACTGCGGCTACCAGTCCTCATGGAAACAGGCAGCAGATTAGGTGGTGAAGTCATTGTGTCCTTGTTGTATCTGTGACATTTTCTCAGTGGAGGCTGGTCTGTTAGGGCAAATGGGGCGCTGCCCCACCAGGAGTGCCAGCGTGGTGTTGTGGTTAAGAACGGTGGACTTGTAATCTGGTGAACCGGGTTTGTGTCCCCGCTCCTCCACATGCAGCTGCTGGGTGACCTTGGGCTAGCCACACTTCTCTGAACTCTCAAACTCACTCACCTCACAGAGTGTTTGTTGTGGGGGAGGAAGAGAAAGGAGATTGTTAGCTGCTTTGAGACTCCTTAAGGGGGAGTGAAAGGCAGGGTATCAAGTCCAAACTCTTCTTCTTCTTGGCCCCGCAACTGTGGGTTTCCACGGCTGGGGGTGCCATGCAGCGTGCAAGGACCTGGCACCAAAATTTGTGAGTGCCCGGCCCCTTCATGGGGAATTTTGTGGATGCTCGGGCACCCAGGGCCCCAGGGAGTTGGCACCTATGTGCCCCACCAAACCTCAGCCATTCCCCACTTGCCTACCTTCTTACTTACAACCAGTCCAGGGGTTGCCACCGCCTGTCGATTTCTCCTCCTTAGTCTCTATGTTGGCCTTGTAGAATTCAGTAGGGAGATGGATGGGGACAAAACTAGAATGAATTGGCTCTGCCTGTCATTGGCTCTGGCGCCACCTACTGTTGGGCTCCCTACTTTCTGCCCTATCGGTTCCAATGGGCGTCAGCCACAACTGACTTCTGTATGTGCATCTCCCCAGTGCTGGCAGCCATGTCTTTGCTCAGGGTGGAAGCTGGCTTGCAATTGCCCAGTGCACAGATAGACCTGTTAACAAAGTATGCCTAGTCAGGCTTGATTCGATTAGATTAAATCCACTGGCCATGGCATCTGGAGGGTCCAGCATGCCTGCCCCTCCAAGAGCTTCCCGTGAATCCTATTACACCAGTTAATCTGATTGGAGAATGCATTCAAGTCCCATATGAACTTCATTGCCATAATAACTTTCTGTGGTAGTCTAATCCTTTAAGAGAAATTCCCTCAAAGTGCTTGAACATCACTTTGTAATGTTTAACACTCCCCCCCGAAAAAACCCAGAACAAGCCTCAGAGCCTCCCCTTCTTTCTTTTCATATTCCTTCTTTCCACATTTTTTTAAATCCTGGGAATTTTAGCATTTCAGCAGAGAACAGGGGCTGTATACAGAACCATCATTTAACGCACATGGCTCCCCACCCACACCCAAGAATCCTGGAAACTAGGGTTCGCCCCTCACAAAACTACAACTCCCAACACTCTTGACAAACTGCGGTTCCCATTATTCTTTGGGAGGGGGAAAGTGGTGTGCTTTCGATGCGCAGTGTGAATGCAACCAGTACCTCTTTTATATCCCATTGCTCAGCTGTGTTGTTGTTTTTTTATGGCAAGAGTCTCTAACCTTTTGGTGACAGGTGTTTTAAATCAACGAAAAAGCAGCTACCACTGTGTGCTAATTTGCTGTGTTGGTGAATTATATATTTGTTTTAACTGAACAAAACTGATCGCCGGCGTGGCCTTCCTTTGATGCATTTGATTCATTTCCCATATGGGGATGTGAGGCAGCGAGGAAAAACCCTGTGAAATCAAAACACACACTGCAGACATTTGGGGTGGGGATGGTTGGATGCCTAAAGGCAGAAGCATCATATTGATTCAGTAATTTACCTGCTTCAAGTGGGGAATCATAACACAAAACCCTTGATAAACTCTCGGTGTGATGGGGAAACACCTGCTTCTGCCAGTGCTTCCTACTGATTCCCCTGGAAGCTACCTGCTTGTGACAGGTGTTCGCTAAGTGGAAAGCAGATAAAGTTATTATGAGATAATGAAATAGATCTGCAGACCAGCTTATTTGGGGGGCTGGGGAAACAACGGGCACCCCAGATGGGAAGATGAATTTAGTATCGTTTTTTGGTGGGTGGGGGATTCAACTCTATGTGTGATGGCCTGGGATTTGGACTCAGAGGCTGACCCTGAGGAATTCCAGCCTGCACAGGAGTCCCCGCCTTCAGAACCAGCTGAGCCGGGGCTGGGGCTTGAGCCTGAAGGGTCCTCACCTGTGCTGGATCCTCAGGTGCAGGCACCAGCTGAGTCTGCTCTGGCCCCTGAGGTGAGGGAGGACCCATTGCCTGCAGGTGCTCCACTCTCAGCCCCGTCAGGGGAAGGTGAGGTTGACTCTGGGTCCGGTAACCCTCCAGCCTCTCCTGAGCTGCAGAGGCTCAGGCAGAGAGGTGGAGGGAACTAAGTTCCCGCAGGAGGAGTGCTCACCTCCAGGCCAGGAGAGGCGAGTCACCTGTGGACCGGAGCCACCCTATGCCCTGGGGCAGATAAAAGCCAGTCAGCCCCAGTTCCAGGTTGCCGGAGCAACGTTGTTGCTAGCCTGTTCCTGCCTGCACCCTGTCCTGCACTTCTGCCAGAGTTCCTGACCCCACCCGACTCCCCACCTTGGTCCCAGCTACAGCTTTGACGGACAGCCTCCATACCGCACCATTGACCTCAGACTGGACTCGGACCTCACCTCTTGGTTAGCCCCCGGGACCAGCGCACTATGCTACAATGTGGGGAAAGGCTTTCCTTAGAGCTCTTCCATTGAAATCTGACTTTGCCAACCTGGTGCCCTCTATGAGTGTTTTGTTTCACAACTCCCATCAGCTCAGCCATTGCAGCCAGTGGTCAAGGAAGATGGGAGTTGTAGTCCCAAACAAAGCATCAGGTTGGGGAAGGCTGATTAACACAAAAATAAACAAGGAAACCTACTAAGGTCGTGCCATTCCCAGAGATGTGGTTGGTAAAAGAGGGCGGGGAGGGGAGAGAAAGAAAGAGATGGATGCTTCTATTTATCATTCCATTCCCTGCTGTGTAGAATCCCCCCCAAAGGGAGTAGCATAACCCTTGCCCCATTTTTGCACAGCACCAATGGCACAGGGAAGTTGGAGAGCTCTAGTACAAAAAGATGCGTGGTGCCAGTGCGGTGTAGTGGTTAGAGCAGGGGTTGGCAACCTAAGGCCCCGGGGCCAGATCCAGCCCAATCGCCTTCTAAATCCGGCCCATGGACTGTCCAGGAATCAGCATGTTTTTACATGAGTAGAATGTGTGCTTTTTAAAAAAATGCATCTCTGGGTTAATTGTGGGGCATAGGAATTCATTCCTTTTTTCCTTCAAAATATAGTCCAGTCCACCACATGGTCTGAGGGACAGTGGTCCGGCCCATGGCTGGAAAAGGTTGCTGACCTTTAGATTAGAGTGTTGGACTAGAATCTGAGAGTAAAGGTAAAGGGACCCCTGACCATTAGGTCCAGTCGTGACCAACTCTGGGGTTGCGGTGTTCATCTCGCTTTATTGGCCGAGGGAGCCGGTGTACAGCTTCCAGGTCATGTGGCCAGCATGACTAAGCTGCTTCTGGCAAACCAGAGCAGCACACGGAAACTCCGTTTTCCTTCCCGCTGGAGCGGTACCTATTTATCTACTTGCACTTTGACGTGCTTTCAAACTGCTAGGTTGGCAGGAGCAGGGACCGAGCAATGGGAGCTCACCCCATTGCAGGGATTCGAACCACCGACCTTCTGATCGGCAAGTCCTAGGCTCTGTGGTTTAACCCACAGCGCCACCCGAGATCAGGATTCAAATCCCCACTCAGCCATGAAACTCACTGGGTGACCTTGGGCAAGTCACAGTCTTGCAGTCTAACCTAGCTCACGGGGCTATTTTGTGGGGATACAGTGGTGTGGAAGAGAAACATGTTTGCCACCTTGAGCCCCTGGGAGGAAAGGCAGATATAAATATGACAAATCAACAATAAATAATGGTGAAGATAAAGTAGTTAGTGCAGGGATGGATGAATCTGTCAACTGTGACTTCTCTGTTTCTCGTTTCTTCATTCTTCAATTCTCAACATTCCTACATCAGTTTATGATTATTATTTTTTAAAAAAGAATCTTCATGGGAATTCATCAGCTTTTTAGTGCAAATCTCTCCTAACATGCATCCTTTTCTATGTAATTTTGCCTAAAATTCACATTTTTGAAAATTATTTCTCCCCAATGCCAAGGCATTTTTGTATGTTTTCACCATTAAATGCACTTTTATGCACACTTAGCCCAGATATATGAATTTTTTATTTATTAAAAAAAATACACATTACTTAGCTAGAGAAGTGAATGGCGAAATTCAGGCAAGTGTGACTGTTGAAGTATGGCTTCTATTCATGCATTATTTTGGAATGTGCAAGTCAGGAAAGTTCCCCTTTATAATGCAAACTGAATCGAATTTCTCTCCCATTAGGCTAGAGGTTTTCTTTCTGATGCTACTAGAACTTGGCATTGAAATAGCCATCCAGCAATGGTTTTTCTCTGTACCTCTGCATAAGCTCTTAATATTTGTGCACCCAGCACTGGAATTATGTCAAGCTTCGTGTAGGCAGAACAGCTCTATTCTTTTTTTAAAAAATAAATAAATATATCTTTATTAATATAAAATAAATACATTTATGAGAAAATAGTTGTACATACAAGTAAACAAACATACATACATACAAACAAACAAACAGACAGACAGACAGACAAATAACAGAAAAATCAAACAAACCACCACACTATATAAAAGAAGATTAATATAATTATCATATATAGTCCTGATACGGAACACAATTATAAAACTTATAGAGAAGAAATTTAAAACTGACTTCCAATTAATATCTGCAGCTAGCGAAAGTGACAGCAAGAGTAAGATGCCAACCAAAACAAAAAGTCTATAAGGATTGGGGAATCTTTGAAGAATATTTAGAAAACTATGGAATAAAAGGAAACATCTTGGCAGAATTAGACTGATCCTTGTATTGTAAAAATATAAGTTCGTAGGGAGGTAAAAAGAAATTATATAAGAAATATGTAACTGCAGTATAAAGTAATGGATAGATAAAGTACAGTGAGATTAACAGTTCTATTCTTTTCTGTTGTTGTTGTTTCTAAAAATGCACTTCTCCTGAAATCTTACTTTTCGGAGTGTGTGTATGTGTCAAACTTCCTGCACCTTGAGCAATGCCTGCTGGGAGGATGCTACAAGGCATTTGTTAAGCCCACTTGAATGATTCTGTTTGGGTTCCCTGTGCCCTGCCCCTGCAGCTGATGCTCTGAAAGAGAACTTGCGTAGATTAACTCTGGTGTAACTGGATTTGTTTTTATTTTATTGGCTTTGGAGGATACCCTGCAGGCCTGCTGGCATTGTGTTATCTGGCAAGGAGGGACCTGCTGCAGAGTAATAGGATTTTGACAGCAGAGACGTCTTCTATTCTGCATATCCTTAAGTGTTGCTCAAGGTGTAGCCTTGCTAGCAGACACATGCTAAGTCTGATGGGAGCAAGATTGTGCAGTGGAAGCATTATTCTGTCTGGATAAGCCAGCGTTCTGGGCAGAGGCAGTCCAGGACCTTTTGCTGCTAGAGGCCAGACAGGGAATGCTACCCTATGCCACACACTGTGCTCATCCGTAAGAGAATCCTTCACAACAGGGATGCACTGTGGTCTAAACCACTGAGCCTCTTGGGCTTGCTGATCAGAAGGTTGGTGGTCCGAATCTCATTGATGGGGTGAGCCCCTGCTGCTCTGTCCCAGCTCCTGCTAACCTAGCAGTTCGAAAGCACACCAGTGCAAGTAGATAAATAGGTACCACTGCGACGGGAAGGTAAACGATGTTTCTGTGTGCTCTGGTTTCCGTCACGGTGTCCCTTTGCTCTAGAAACGGTTTAGTCATGCTGGCCACATGACCCAGAAAGCTGTCTGTGGACAAACACCGGCTTCCTTGGCCTGAAAAGTGAGATGAGCGCCGCACCCTATAGTCGCCTTTGACTGGACTTAACCGCCCAGGGGTCCTTTACCTTTTACATGGCAGGGATGATGTTGACAGCCTTCATGTCAAATGTCCAGGCAGCTTTTGTAACACAGTGTTGATAGTGGAGGTGGATTAAATACATACTTGAACACACACACACACACACACACACACACACACACACGGGCCTACTTTTTGTGCTGGTATTCTAAAGCATTTTGCTTTCAGAAAGTCCTTCCCAAGCAAGGATATCTGCAGAGGATCACAGAGCGCAATGAGGCACAACATTGATTTGTCTCTCTTTCTGGGTGATGCCTGAGCATCTTTGACAGGGGCAAGCCATTAGGTCTCAGCTGTGTACTGCATGGCGCTCCCTTCCTTGTCATTCATGATAGCTTTTCTGAGCCATCCATTCTTCTGGGAGCGCTCAGGCAGAGGTTCCCACAGGCAAAAGGTCAGCCCACTAACAAGCTCAGAAACAGGCATGTGGCAAAGGAACTTCTGGATAATTAAATGGTTCACAATGCTCAAAAAAAGATATCAGGGCCTCCACTTAACCTATTCAGCAGGTTCTCTCCCAGAAAAGCAGAACTGTCGAAACATTTTGCAGCAGCCTTGTCACCCGCAGAGGGGGCATCTAATTTTGTGGAAATCCCCTTTGAAGGGGGAATTTGAAGGCAGAAGGGGGCGTTTTGCAATTGCCCATTTTTGTTATGTAAATAGCAGCCGCGGGGGAGCCTGAGCAGCATCAAGACCACAGTAGGTGGGGAGACGTAGACCTGAAGGCTGCTGAGGCACCAGGTAAGGTGGCAGATCAAGTTCAGGGCTCTGAGCCAGCTGCAGGAGATCAGGGGACCACCACACTGAGACTGGTGGACAGGAGCCCCCAGAGATCTTTCCTGGGCCACCAGTGCTGGAGGAACCAGGTGTGTCACATGACTCTTCAAACCAGCCCATTGGCACAGGGACTGCATTAGGTGAGAGGCTATAGAATGGCGGGGGAGTGTTCACATTGGTTCTTTAAAGCTCTGAAGATCTCTACAAGATCTCTTCTCTGGAGACAGAGAATTAAGAGGCTACAGTCTGCTCCCAGCCTTTGTTAGAACAAGTTGCTCACTTGGAGCTGCCTGTGGCATTGCAACTTCTAACCAGCTTTCACCTTGGAATCCAGCATCAGAGTGGAACAAGACAGGTCCAAATAAAATTCTGACACACACATGCCCCCAGACACCACTGCTATTTGCACTGGCAAGGGTGCTATTTCTATAAAATAGAACAGTGATTTCTACTGGGGTCACGAGGAGAGGTGAGAGGGTAAACTCCACCTGTTCACCCCAAAGTCCCAGCTCATTTCAAAACTAAGAGTAAAGAGATCTCCAGAAGGAATGGGCTAGCAGGGCGTGTTGAATTTTTCAATGTTCAAGTTCCAAAAATGAAAGCTGCAAAAAAGTTGTAACCTGACTAGGGAATTCAAAAGACATTTTAGTTAGATGAATTAGTTTTGCTTGGAAAATGGAATGTCTGTAAAACTGCATAGAAATCCTTAGAAATATTTGCCAAGTACTTGCAGTGTGTGTGTGTTTATATATGTATGCATGTGTACACACACACACACACACACACACACACACACACACACACAGTTTTATATTACCTGACGCTTTCTGAAGGTAATATTTAAATTCTCTGTTTTTCTGAGAGCACTTTATTTGCTTCTAAATCAAACATGGTCTTACCAAGCTAAATGTTGCCCAATCACAAAAATAATAGCAGATTTGAATTCCTCACACACAAAAACATATTTTTATGACCCCCACTCACTGAATAAATTTGCAAAAATTAAGTTTTACCCCCTAAAATGACATGCCCTAATGGGCCAATCACTCAATTTTAGTTTCTTATTTCTGAACCTTAAATTCACATTTCTGTAGCAATTTGTTTTTTGTTTTGAATAATCCTTATGAAAATTCATTACCATTTTAATGTATTGGTTGGAGAGGTGTAAATTGGGTTGTTTCTTATTAAAATGCAAATGAAATCAATTTTCTCCCCCATCACAAAGCACGATCATCTGAGAAGGTTGCAGAGTGCAGATTGCTGGTGAGAGGGATTTGTGGAATGAAGGAAAGGAGACTCACAAGAGCTCATCGGTCACCACAGAAGCTAGATATGCAGAGCAAAAACTCGGCACCCCATCTCTGAAAATGTCGTCAAGCTTTTCTCTCTCTTTCCAAATCTTAAAGAGGAGACTGAGAGGAGATAAGATAGCCATCTTCAAATATCTTAAGGGCACATGCCACATGGAAAATGAAGCTTGTTTTCTCCTGTTCTAGACGGTAGGACTTGAACCAATGGCTTCAAATGACAAGAAGGGAGATTCTGACGAAACATCAGGAATTACCGTATTTTTCGCTCCATAAGATGCACCTGACCATAAGACACACCTAGTTTTTAGAGGGGGAATGCAAGAAAAAAATTCTTTAAAGGGAGCGATGAGCAGAGCCTGTACGCATCCCAGGCTCTGCTCAGCTCTCCCTTTCATGAGCCGTGAGCAGCCTGTGTGCGGCTCTTGGGGGCTTTTCCCCGAGGAAGGAGAAGGGCAGCCCGTCACTGACATGCTCCATGCGGCTCTTTAAAGGGAGCGTGGCTCTTGGGGGCTTTTCTGGGAGGTGGGAGAAGTGATAGAGCTGTGTGCCCTGTCCTTTCCCCCGCCTCCCGCAAAAGCCAGGGATAGCCCCCGTGAAGCCTTTGCGGGGCACGGGGATGAAGGCTCCCCATGCCCTGCGGAGGCTTCACGCGAAGCTAGAAAACTAGCGGAGTGCTGCACAGCGCTCCTTCTAGCTAGTCTGGCTTTTGGATAGCCCCATGAAGCCTTTGCAGCTCACGGAAATGAAGGCTCCCCACGCCCTGCGGAGGCTTTGCACGGCTAAGTCAGAAGCTAGAACAGCTAGAGGGAGCACTGCGCAGCGCACCCTCTAGCTGTTCTGGCTTCTGGAATAGCCATGCAGCCTGCATTCGATCCATAAGATGCACACACATTTCCCCTTACTTTTTAGGAGGGGGGAAAGTGCGTCTTATAGAGTGAAAAATATGGTACTTTCTGACAGTAAGAGCTGTTTTCTGAACCGGGAAGGGTGGGGTACACACACACACACACACACACACACACACACATTCAACAGTGGAATGGCCTCCCTCAGGAGGTCATTGTGGTCTCTCCTTTGTGGGAGGTTTTTTACGCAGCGGTTGGATGGTCATCTGTCATGGATGCTTTAGTTGCGTTTCCTGCATTGCGGGGCTCAGGATAGATGACCCTCAGGGTCCCTTCCAACTTATGATTCTAAGTGATACCATAGAATCATAGAATCATAGAATCATAGAGTTGGAATAGACCACAAGGGCCATCGAGTCCAACCCCCTGCCAAGCAGGAAACACCATCAGAGCACTCCTGACATATGGTTGTCAAGCCTCTGCTTAAAGACCTCCAAAGTAGGAGACTCCACTCCTTGGCAGCAAATTCCACTGTCGAACAGCTCTTACTGTCAGGAAGTTCTTCCTAATGTTTAGGTAGAATCTTCTTTCTTGTAGTTTGGATCCATTGCTCCATGTCCGCTTCTCTGGAGCAGCAGAAAACAACCTTTCTCCCTCCTCTATGTGACATCCTTTTATATATTTGAACATGGCTATCATATCACCCCTTAACCTCCTCTTCTCCAGGCTAAACATGCCCAGCTCCCTTAGCCGTTCCTCATAAGGCATCGTTTCCAGGCCTTTGACCATTTTGGTTGCCCTCCTCTGAACACGTTCCAGTTTGTCAGTGTCCTTCTTGAACTGTGGTGCTCAGAACTGGACACAGTACTCCAGGTGAGGTCTGACCAGAGCAGAATACAATGGCACTATTACTTCCCTTGATCTAGATGCTATACTCCTATTGATGCAGCCCAGAATTGCATTGGATTTTTTAGCTGCCGCGTCACACTGTTGGCTCATGTCAAGTTTGTGGTCAACCAAGACTCCTAGATCCTTTTCACATGTACTGCTCTCAAGCCAGGTGTCACCCATCCTGTATTTGTGCCTCTCATTTTTTTTGCCTAGGGCTTGCCGATCGAAAGGTCGGCGGTTCGAATCCCCGCGGCGGGGTGCGCTCCCGCTGCTCGGTCCCAGCGCCTGCCCACCTAGCAGTTCGAAAGCACCCCCGGGGGCAAGTAGATAAATAGGTACCGCTTACCAGCGGGAAGGTAAACGGCGTTCCGTGTGCGGCTCTGGCTCGCCAGAGCAGCGTTGTCACGCTGGCCACGTGACCCGGAAGTGTCTTCGGACAGCGCTGGCCCCCGGCCAATAGATGTGAGATGGGCGCACAAACCCCAGAGTCTGTCAAGACTGGCCCGTTCGGGCAGGGGTACCTTTACCTTTACCTTTAATACTTTACATTTCTCCCTGTTAAAGTTCACCTTGTTTGTTTTGGCCCAAGCTCTTACATGACCATCTCTAACTGCAGTTAAGGGATTTCTCCTGAAGGGTTGCATCCCAGCAGTGGCGGAGAGCAGGTGTGGGCGTGGCGGGCGTGTGCCCGGGGGGTGCAGCTGAGATGGCGACCCACTGGGATTGTGGTGCTGGGGGCAGGGCGCTCCCCCCCGCCCCCTCTTCCTCCACCAGTGCATCCAGGCAAATTCTGCGCATTGTGTCATTTAAGAGTTTTTCATTCTCTGTGAGATGGTAAGAAGCTCCAAGCTTTCATGCTGCTTCTTCCCACCCCCATTACTGCCTTGGGTGGCTGTTTGATCTGTAAGGAGCCAGAGTGGTGTAGTGGTTAAGAGCAGTGGACTCTTAATCTGGTGAACCGGGTTCGATTCCCTGCTCCTCCACATGTAGCTGCTGGGTGACTTTGGGCCAGTCACACTTGTTTGAAGTCTCTCAGCCCCACTCACCTCACAGAATGTTTGTTGTGGGGGAGGAAGGGAAAGGAGAATGTCAGCCGCTTTGAGACTCCTTCGGGTAGAGATAAAGTGGGATATCAAATCCAAACTCCTCCTCCTCTTCTTCTAAGGTAAAGGTAAAGGACCCCTGGACGGTTAAGTCCAGTCAAAGGTGACTATGGGGTTGCGGCGCTTATCTCGCTTTCAGGCCGAGGGAGCCGGCGCTTGTCCACAGACAGCTTTTCAGGTCATGTGGCCAGCATGACTAAACAGCTTCCGGCACAATGGAACCCTGTGATAGAAACCAGAGCGCACAGAAAAACTGTTTACCTTCCCACCACAGCAGTACCTGTTTATCTACTTGCGCTGGTGTGCTTTCAGACTGCTAGGTTGGCAGAAGCTGGGACAGAGCAGTGGGAGCTCACCCTGTCACGGGGATTCAAACCGCCGACCTTCCGATCGGCAAGCCCAAGAGGCTCAGTGGTTTAGACCACAGCGCCACTCATGGGCCACCCCTATGTTTAGCAAAATGTGCCACGGAGTTTTGAATGCTTTTCGAGAAGGAAAGCATTCTTGAAAAAGAAAAGAAAAAACCCCTATCAATGTGAAAGGACAAATCCAAACTGTAATGGAAACCAGATGGGCCAACTATTTTTGGAGCTCTTTATGCATATATTGTGTCTCTTATTAGCATTCATTAAGTCAAAGGCGGGGAGGGGGGGTGTTGGAGAATAGGCATTTTTTTCTAGCAGCATTAAACCAATAACCCTGGCATGGAGCCAAGGCAGTTCTTGTGGATTAATTGTTTTATAACTGCTTTAATTAAAACTGTTCAGTGTATGATTAACCTAAAAGTTTTTCATTTTCCACCAAATTGTTGAACAAATGAGACATTAATATTTTACATTAACGGTAGTGCTGTTGCATCGGCGTTCTGAACAGCTTGGGCTGTGTTTACTGTAAGCAGACGCTAATGGATTGCTAAATCGCTCTTTCAGGGACAGACTTTCATGTCCCCGTTTGCGAGCAAAATGCAACAAGCCTTAATTTTTCCCCTCAGTGGATTTTGGGGCTACTGTACTGCTCTTTCGTGGGTTCTAGCTGCTTTTGCTTAGCAGGAGGAGCTCTGGAGAGGGAGCAGAAATGTGATTTTGGTTGCATTTTGCAAAGAAATGAATCCACGCTTCTCAAGCCAGGCCATGAACCAAATTCCTTCAGAATTTGCAGCTCTCCGAATTTTGCAATGCAGTTCTTCAAACAACCGATGTGTAAATGCTTAGGGAAACCATGAAAACATGCATTATTTTAGTGCATACAAATGAGCATTGTATTAAGGGAAATAGCTTTTAAAAATGTATATATTAGTCAAATATATGTTTATAGGGGGTATTCACACTGAAACACTGAGAAATTTGGGGAAGTTTTTTTTAATTATTATTCAAATTTGTGCCTAAATGCAGAATACTCAATTTGAGGTTCTAGAGAACAGAATTTGAATTTAAGGAAAATGAGAACCTGAATGTGAGAAAGTCATCCATTTTTAGATAGTCCCAGTTTCTGTTTCCTGATTCTCATGTTCCAGTTTGAATCTTTTTTAAAAAACCAGTTCAACACTCCCCAGGATGAATTTCTAGAATTGTTGTTCCTCTATAACTAGGTCCCTCCCAAGGTCTTTAGAACTTAAATCTCTGATGGGGAGTGGATAGATTTTGTCCTTTATGCATGCATGTTCATTAAAGAATGAACATGCACAGTATGATAGCATGTGGCGCAGAGCCTACCCTTTTGCACACTGCCGCTCAAGTTTTCTATGTAATAATTGGGGGCAGGGGGAAGAAGAAGAAGAGTTTGGATTTGATATCCCGCTTTATCACTACCCGAAGGAGTCTCAAAGCGGCTAACAATCTCCTTTCCCTTCCTCCCCCACAACAAACACTCTGTGAGGTGAGTGGGGCTGAGAGACTTCAGAGAAGTGTGACTGGCCCAAGGTCACCCAGCAGCTGCATGTGGAGGAGCGGAGACGTGAACCCGGTTCCCCAGATTACGTGACTATCGCTCTTAACCATTACACCACACTGGCTTTCAGACAGTGTGCTTTGGTATTAGAACAAGGTTGCCACTGGGTACCTATTTCCATCCATGTAAAGCTGGAGTGTTGGGTATGAATTTTCCAATGCCCATCCTCAATGGCCAAACATCAGCTCAGCCTCCCTGATGATAAGAATAAGAAAAACTCAGCCTAGTTTCAAATGCTGTCAAGTGTTAAAGTCCATTGATTTGCTAATGCTCAGACAGCTAGATATCATAGAACCCATACTCAAACACAAATATCAAGTATTTGGCAGGTGTTCCAAAGCTCTCTGGTAAATATTGACTGTCAAAACTGACAGAGGATAAAGTAAGGGCAAATGTCAGAGAGCAAATGATCACAACTGTAGCACCATAATGCTTGTGAAATTCTGAAAAAGTAGGATGCCTTGCAAGCAGTTCTTAAAACAATGAGTTTACGTTGAAGTTTTAAACCACACACTTTTGGTTAATGTTGAGTTCTCTACCTGTGGCTCCCAATATGAGTGCTTTGAGGTTCCAGAAGCAGTACCCCTCACTCTCTGGAAGAATAAGGTGTTGCTACATCTAGATGTTGGGACGCGGGTGGCGCTGTGGGTTAAACCACAGAGCCTAGGACTTGCCGATCAGAAGGTCGGCGGTTCAAATCCCCGTGACAGGGTGAGCTCCCATTGCTCAGTCCTTGCTCCTGCCAACCTAGCAGTTCGAAAGCATGTCCAGCGGGAAGGTAAACGGCGTTTCCGTGCACTGCTCTGGTTCGCCAGAAGCGGCTTAGTCATGCTGGCCACATGACCTGGAAGCTGTACGCCGGCTCCCTCGGCCAATAAAGTGAGATGAGTGCCGCAACCCCAGAGTCGGCCACGACTGGACCTTATGGTCAGGGGTCCCTTTACCTTTACCCTTTCCATCTAGATGTTGCCTCAGAGGTCTGAGACTTCTGTACGGAGAAAAGTGACAGGCTTTGAATGAAAATGACAGTGCTGAGTTTGAAAAAGAGAACTTTTAGCAGATCAACACATACGTTGTTTGGAATGCAATGTGGTTAAAAAAGAAAGGAGATCTGTTAGGGATGGTGAGTGTCAAAATCTGGACAGCCTTTTCTTGCTGCTTTCTCAGATGTGCTCAGGTGGGAACACACTCTCCTGTTTGCCTCTAGGGGAGTCACCTTAGTGGACTTTGGAGAACCCAGCTGTTGGCGAATTCTGCATTAAACATCAGCCTATGCTGTCGCCTTTCAAGTATGTCTTTTTCCACTTGGCTGGTCATCCCCTTGGGCAGGTGCTTGTAAATCTCGTGTACCACGAAGGTGATGAGTTCAAGCGACCAAATGGGACATGCTGGTCCCTTGACCCAAGAAAAAACAACCCTATAAGCTGAAGTGGAAAGAGATGGGGGAAATGAATTCACCGGTTAGTTGGATGGGCACATAATTCATACAAATAAGTGAGAGTTGTGTTTCAGGAGACGCTAATATTAAAGAATGTGGCTGGATATATCCACAGAGCAATCTTATTAACCTGACTGCTTAGGACACATGTGCAGAATCCTATGCAACAGGGGTTGCCACCCAGCACTCGTGGGCACCATGCCACCATCAAAGGTTCTCGTTAGCACCCCCAGGGAAAGACCTTAGGCTCTGAGCTTTCATTTTCTGAAAAATAAGTAAGTCTCTAGCCCTCCTAGAAAGGATGTGCCGATAGCATTCTAATTAATTTCTGTAAAGTGATCCAGTTTTGCTGCTTCCCTCTGTCAATGCTTTTAGTCAATAAGTGAAGTCAGAGTGTGATAAGTGAGTTGTTGGGACACCAGGCAATAGGAACCCCCAGGGTCCCAAAGAGCTGCTCCCCCCTCTCCTTTGGTGCACTTTTTCTACTGTGCTGCTCTGAGCACCACTGATCTTTATGCAACTAAAACAGTGTGACTCACACAGAAAAAAAGGGGGGGGGATTATCAGCAGAGTAGTGAAGGAAATCTCCAAGCTTGTAGTGCAAAGGGGGAAAATGTAAACAGGAGAACCTACAACAGCACAGTGATGAATGAATGTGGGCATTAGGCATCAGGGAGAAAATTGATTCAGTTTGCATTTAAAGTGGAGCCTATCTAATCTGCACTTTCAGAAGCAACACACAAACTGAAACACAGCTACCAGTCAAAAGTCACACTTCTCTGAATTTTGCGATGTAGTTACCCAGCCAAGTAACAGTGTACAACAGTGCATATACTAGGGTAAGGTGTGCACATAAATGCAGATAGATATTGGTGAAAATAATATGCTTTGCATATTAGGATAGTTTCACAGATGAAATGAGTAATTTAAAATCAATCAATCAATCAATCAATCACAAAGTGATGTGGAAAAGTAGAGAGTCTTGATTCTTTGGCATCCACTATTGTATTATTGGCAATACTCAGTGGTGGTATGGGCAGTGGCATAGCATGGATTGCCAGCACCCGGGGTCATGTGGAAGGGAGGGAGAGGTCACTTGGTCACTTCCTGGTTCGCATGGGGAAGCTGTTTTCAATGGAGCCCAGCAACAGAAGCATACAGCTGTATTGAGGCAGCAAAATTTTGTGTCCCTAACAATTTTGCACCCAGGGCAAGCGGCCCTGTGGCCCCTCCATGCTATTCCACTGGGTTTTGGAGTCTGTTAGAACTGGTAGGGCAGAAGGCAGGGGTCCAATATGCAGCTGGAGTCAATGATGGGTAGAGTCAACGAAGTCTTCTTTTGTCCTCTTCCTGCTACTTGCAGTGAGGCTAAGGTTGGGGAAAGCCTTGATACCTTTGTTTAGCATTGTTGAATTGTGCATCTTAAACAGGTCAACTGCACAAAATAGCTATTGGTGGTGGTTTTTTATTTTTTTTATCTATATACTTTAAACGCATTAAAGTTTTACAGCCAAAACCTGCCTTGTGTGTAATTGGCCTCATTGCTTAAAAATGTAGCCAGGAATGTAACTGAATAGAGCTAGAAAATTAACAACAGATGGTCTGGAGAGGCTCAAAATGATTGGGGGAGATATACAAGTAATGTCTTGATGGAGGGACAAGAGAGAAACTGAAGGAAACATTTAGCTTCTGGTTGGTTTTGTCCTTTTGGATTGAGATGGTGATTCTGTCAGTTGCAGAGTAAACCTGAAAACCCGTGTTTGCATGCCTTAAAGTGTGAATGCTAAGTGGGGTAGAAAGGTGTTTTTTCTCCTGGCTCCTAGTATCATAGAGTTGGAAGGTACTTCAGAAGTCATCTTGGCTGGAGATTCTCTGATTCAGCACCCATGACAGTGTTGTGAACAGGGGTTTTCAACTCTGACAAAAGAGTCAAAGGCTTTTTTGTGTTGATTAGGAGATGAGAGTTTGTTTGTCTCCAATTAGATAAATGAGATTACCTGGCAAAAGCAAGCTCACACTTCTCATAGAGTTTGTATCCATATTTAAGGTACATAAGAGGCTTGTTTATAATTATATTTTGGGAATGATTCGTGTTCTTCTGTAGCTGCTTTATTCTATACTTTTTGGATGTCCCAGTATCACATTGCAAAGCAGACCCTCCAACTATCCCTATTTTCCAAGGACGTCCCTGATTTAGAGAAGCCATCCCGGTTTCTGATTTGATCCCGGAATCCCTCACTTGGAGAAATGTTGGTGGGTATAAAGTTATCTACCCCCTGATCTGTCTGGAGGCAATCCTGTGCAGGGAAGTGGTTTTTTAAAAACGTTTACTGTTTTATTATGTTTTAATATATGTTAGAAGCTGCCCAGAGTGGCTGGGGCAACCCAGTAAGATGTGTGGGGTATAAATAGTAAAATTATCATTATGGAATGGGGCCTCCCTATTTTCATCGGAGAAATGTTGGAGGGTATGTGTAAAGTAGTTGTGCTCTTCTGTTTTCCAGTGTATTTTTGTTTTCCAATGTGTTTCTTACCAAGAAAAACATTGGTGTGGCACGAGCAAATTTTTATCCTGAAAGTTTGAGGACCACTTCAGTAGACCCTCCTGGAAGGGTGTGTCCTGGGGAGAGCACCGAGGGTAAGAGAGAGAGCCCCCTTTCTGCACCTGAGGTTTTCCCCGAGCCCTGGGAAGTTCCCTCCTTTGATTCAAATTCATTGTCAAAGGCCAGCAAAATTGAGCGAGAGCTGTTCTCTGCGTTTAATAACATTGGGCATTGTCACGGAAGTCGCTTAGATCTGTTGTCTGGTTCATGCTATCTGCACAGCCAGCCTTACAAAAGCTCCCTCTTATCTCTGCTTCCCTTTGCCTGAGTGGGTCCTTTGCTTTTTGTTTTGGTGTTTTTTTTCTGTTGTTGAAAGCCTCTCATATGACGGGGGAAACACGCAACTGAAGCATTCTCCACACGCAGCCTTCTATTTTTCTCTGTGGGGTTTATTCTGAGGGCACCTGCTCCGTGGTCAGGGATGAATCCGACAGTCAACAGCGTTCTTTGAAATGCAGCGATATGTCTCCAAATGAAGAACTGCAAAATGCAAGAGCTGCCAGGAGTCAATAGCAAGGCTGAACTAGCTATCCGTCACATGCTCTCTCTCTCTCTCTCTTGACACCGACTTGTCATTGAAGATGTCAGCTGACAGATGAGATGAAAGAAAGTACATAAACATCTATTTGTGGGGAGGGGCTCCTTAAAATTTATCACAGAGGTGTGCATTTTTCCTGAGAGATTTGCTGTTGCACCCCCCCGGCAAACTTTACTGAGTTAAACAAAACAAATGTGATGACAAAATTTCCAAGACCATTTCCCCTAATACACGCATTAGGGGATGCATACAGATGATAATCCCAATTATTTGCTTATTTTACTATAACAACAAATAGTAAAATAAGCAAATAATTGGGATAATCATCTGTAACTTCACCAAAAAAATATCGACTCACGATGTGCCACATCATGGGTATCTGAATGGTGGAGAGAACAAGTAGCTGAATTCGTTCCTTATATAAATGTGCACTGCACTGCTTTTCTGTTGGCAGCTTTGCTATGTGATCATCAAAGTCAAACCAAATATTGTAAAATTCACACACACAAATGATTTTGCTCCCTAGATTCTGGAAAGGTTTGGCGGGGGCCTCTCTTCAGAAGCGTGGTATGGAAAGGGGTGGGTTTCTGAGAAGCTGACCACTAAAGCAGGCATAGGCAAACTCAGGCCCTCCAGATGTTTGGGACTACAATTCCCATCATCCCTGACCACTGATCCTGTTAGCTAGGGATGATGGGAATTGTAGTCCCAAACATCTGGCGGGCCGGATATTGCCTATGCCTGCACTAAAGTATTACAATTTAGGGGACAAACCCTAAAGGACTTTTCCGGAGAGATTTCATAAGCTGGGTTGTGTTGTTGTTTTTGCTTTTTTTGAGCTTTTCAAGTGTCCTCAATATATATATATATATACCTGATATTGATTTTTGGAAAGGAAAGAAAGAGGTAAGGAAGCAAATGGGCGAACCTCCCAGCAACTGAAGTTTGTTTATTAGGATGAATTTATTACTGCTGTAGAATTAGTTGGCTTTATCTTACAGTCTAACATTGACTTTGGCTCCCCCTACTGTCTGTCTCCCTGGCCTCTTCCTTACCAGAACCAATGGACAAAAACCACCATTCCCACCCAATGTTCTCCTAATTTTCACTAGGGACAAGAGAGACTGTTCCTACTTCCCATTAACTAGAAGCTTCCATCTCACGTTGAGGAGAAATACTTGGCATCTGGTAGGCGGGAGAAGCTACAAAACCCACACTCCTCAGCAGGAAAAGATGGCACTCATGTTGTGTGTAGATGTTGTGTTCCAGATGTTGTTGGTGTTGGAAGTGCAGCAGCCAAGATCATTGCATGTGTCAGAGCGGCATGGTCCTCACTGAGGCTGCACATGCTGTGGCTGGCTGTGTAGCTCTATGACAGAATTTCCCCTCTGTATGTTTGGTTGACTGTCTCCCTGCTATGTACAGCATAATGGCAACCATTCCCTTCAGCTCCGAGAGAACAACCAAAAGTGAAAGTACATTACAAAGTACAGTGGTACCACGGGTTACATACGCTTCAGGTTACAGACTCCGCTAACCCAGAAATAGTACCTCAGGTTAAGAACTTTGCTTCAGGATGAGAACAGAAATCGTGCTCTGGCGGTGCGGCAGCAGCGGGAGGCCCCATTAGCTAAAGTGGTGCTTCAGGTTAAGAACATATTCAGGTTAAGAACGGACCTCCGGAATGAATTAAGTACTTAGCCAGAGGTACCACTGTAGAGCGGAAGAGAGATAAGGCGGTCTTCCATTCCCACAGTCTTCTCAGACAGGCATGTGATTCACACCAGTCACATTTGCAGCATCAGCTGCATGAAATACTAACAGCCACTACCCAGCGGAAGCGGTGAGCACACAGCAAAAGAAGCTGGCAGGAGCAGGAGGCAGATCTGCAGCCTTTTCAAGCTATCCAGAATCTATTGCCTTAAGGCAGCGGTTCTCAAGCTGTAGGTCCCCAGATGTTGTCGGACTACAACTCCCATCATCCCTGAGCTCTGGCCTTGCTAGCTAGAGGTGATGGGAGTTGTAGTTCAACAACATCTGGGGACTCACAGCTTGAGAAAAGCTGCCTTAAGGCAACCTCCTGACCTTGCCTCATGAGTGTGCCGGCCCTGTTTGGGAGCTTCCACTGTTATTTTTGTTTGCTTATTTATTTATTTATTATTACATTTATTCATTTATTAAATTTGCAGCTTAAGATTGCAGGGCAATCTGCAACAGGAAAATACAAAATGAGAACACCAATGCATTTTAAAAAGCAAAAACAAAAGCAAAGCAAAAGCAAATGAAGACGAACCTTCCATCCTCAGCCACCTGGTTGCCTCCCTTCGCCTAACGGTAGGGCCGGGCTGTGCCGATTGTGGCTGACACTTGTGGTTTTGCTAGCATCGCCTTGGACTCGGTTGCTGTTTACCGCTGTCGTTTTCTGTGAATGATTAATCAGGGAAACCATTTGTAAACTGCGAGCGAACCAGACGTTTGGCTGAGCCCTACAGGGAGCAGAGCTTGTGTAGTTTCCTTTTTGCCTTTTGCAAACGCAGCCATATTCCCAAGACAGTGATGCATTCACATGCCGCTCCCTTTCAGCATTTTGGAGCCCGCTATGGCTCAGTCACTAATGAAAGAGAATAACAATCAAAGTAAATATTTAATGTTTCTGTAATATATATATTACTTGGGAAGGTCAGGTACGATGTGGTGCTTCTGCGTTCATCAAGACAAAGATGACTCAAAAGATTATAGGAGCTAGAAGAGTCAGTTTAAGGAAGTCCAGTTGCAAAAGCAGGATAGACTTTGCAAAAAGGCAATTAACAAGCAAGGAGTTATAGTCTCCTCCTTTCTGGCCTAATGGGATCCAGTTGTAGCTGTGATGGTTGATCCGGGAGTGGGTTGCACTACTTTGGATTACAGGTCTGGTTACTCATCAAGATGCAGGAGAGAGGGGGAGACACACAATGTCTGGAAGCGAAAAGATTCAGCCCTGTAAGGGATTTTGTTGTGTTTTTAAGTCATGCAAGGAGAACTATTAGAACTGTGTTCTTGTCTGGCCGCCTGTGTGGATCATTTGACAGCCCTAAAGTTGCTGTTTTTCTCCTTGAGCAGCCAGTTTTGAGAAGGAGAGAACGCTATAAAGTGACAGTTCTGAGCTCCTCAGGCATTGGCTTAACTGCTGTGATGTCACAGAGCATTCCAAAAGGGATTGGTTGATCCCATAAGCCGCCTAATAAGAGGAGGGGCTGCTAACTGCTGTGGGGAAGTGGGGGGGGGGCTAATTAGGATGCGGCAGCCTTGAGGAGTCCAGACTTGGGATGCTTCTTACATCTGCACACTGAATTGAACTGAATGCTGGAAGATTTCGGAAAGGAAAAAAGAAAGAAAGCCCTTCTTTGTGTAGTGCAAAGATAAACTGTGGGGCACTCACTTCCACAGGAGGCAGGGATGGCCACCGACTTGTATAGCTTTAAAAGAAGATTGGACAAATTCACAGCAGCTATGGCTATCTTTTTTTATATATATAATTTTTTTTATTGATTTTACAACTTTTTTGTAGACAATACACACAAATAAAAACAACAACAAAACAAACATGTATAAGTTCATCTCCTTTTTTCATAAACTTCTTTTCCCTGACTCCCCCAAACCTCCCCTTTCTACATCCCAATTCCAAAAAATATTTCAGCAAGTCCTAAATTAGATTTTTAACAAATTTAGTCCCTTATTTGTTCTTTTCTTTTACTTAGTCTTTTGTCGCTGTAATCTCCTTTTCAGGAACCTCAACATTTTAGCATTCATTAATTTTATAGTATTTCTTAAGATAAGTTTTGAATTTATTCCAGTCTTCATCCGCCGTCTCTTTCCCCTGTTCACGGATTCTGTCAGTCATTTCAGCCAGTGTCATATAGTCTATTACCTTCATCTGCCATTCTTCCAAGGTGGGTAGATCTTGAGTCTTCCAATGTTTTGCAACAAGTATTCTTGCTGCTGTAGTAGCGTACATAAAAAAGTTTCTATCTTTCTTCAACACCAATTGGTTACTAATGCCCAGGAGAAAGGCCTCTGGTTTCTTAGGGAAGGTACATTTTAGCACCTTTTTCATTTCATTATATATCATTTCCCAGAAAGCCTTAATCCTCGGGCACGTCCACCAAAGGTGGTAGAAAGTACCTTCCAATTCTTTGCACTTCCAACACAGCAGCTACGGCTATCAACGGCTACTAACCTGGTGGCTATGGTCCATCTCCTTGTGTTGCAGGAAGTATGTTTCTGAATACCTGAAATTGCAGGAAAGGAGAGTACTGAGAGTACTGCAGCTTGTGGGCTTCCCATAGTCACCTGACTGACTACTGTAAGAACGTGATGTTGGACCTGATGGTCCTCTGGCCTGATCCAGCAGGTTATACTTATGTTCCCTTGTTTTTGCCTCCAGCGCCAGAAGCAATCTCCAGTATCAGTTTCTGTGACTCATGGGCTGGAGACTGCTTATTGAGTGCACATCCTGCTTATGCTGTTCCCATAAGCATCTGGTGGGCCACTGTGAAAACCAGGATGGTGTAGCCTTCCACCCCACCACCATTTTGGAGCCTGCAGCCTTGGCATTCCTGTAGCACCACATCCTAGTTTAGAAACTTCCCGGCTCGAGAAACCTCCATTCTTACTGCTGTACCCTTCCACACAGGGAAAGGATGGTGGGCATGCCGTTTGTTTCAGCAAGGTTTGTGATCTTATCCCCATTTTCTGCTCAGCACCCCAGTTACGCCTCGCAAGTTAGGGACTTAATTTTCAACTACAGTAAGCAATATTTCAGCCTCGACTGGGTTCAGCAGCGGGGTGCAGGGCGGGAGGAATCTCACAGCTTCTACCACGGTATACTGAAATGGTTTTTCCAGTCTTGTACATATTCATTTTTAGGAAATAAATTGTTTGATCTGCCTAATCAAAAGAGAAGTAGTGTGTGCAGGTCTGTGAGTAGCAAGGGAGAATACCAAAATAGGTAAGGGGAATTTGTTGTTGTTGTAGTTGTAGTGCTGGCCTAGGAGTATGTGGTACTCCTCGTCGTGTAGAAAGGGCTGGTAGATAACTGTTTGCTATAGCATTGCTGGATTTATATTTATTTTAAAGCAGCAGAATCCAGAGGCAGTTGTGACCTCTTCATCAAGAGGTCCCTTTAGCTGACAGAGCAGGGACATACGCCGCCCGTTATTTTTACTTGCAAAAATTAGAATCACTCTTAGGAAATGTCAGTTTTCAGAAACATAGGAAGTCAACATATTCCATAGGGATGAGGATCCTGTGTTTCCACTTCCCGAGGTTGTTGGAGACTCCCCATTCAGCATAGGCAGTGATCAGGGATGGTGGGAGATGTAAGACGACGACGACGACAACAACAACAACAACAACAACAACAACAACAACAACAACAACAACAACAACAGGAAATCCTCAGATTCTGCATTCCTGGGTAAGGCACACAGTAACCTGCCTTATGCAAGGTCAGAGTATTTGTCTATCTAGCCTGGCATTGTATAATCTGACCAACAGCAGCTCTCCAGAAGAGAAAGACCTTCCGTACTTTCTACTTCATAGATGAGGAACTTCCAGCCCATGGACTAATCCTGACCCTCCAGCAGATCCAGTTTTTAGCCCGTGAGGTTGTTTCCCAAGCCACTCCTGTCCCAATCGTCAGCTGACATCATTTGGAATGTCACTTGATGGGCAGTATGGTGAGGTTACATCCTGTGCTGGCTGTATCTCCCTGTTTCCTGCAGAGAACAGACACATGCAGCCAAATCAGCAATAATCCTGCTCAGTTTGGATTCCATGCAACCCTTTTCCCGATTCAGGATGGGGTTTGCATGGGACACCCTGTCAAAACGAAGTGATTGTATTATTATTATTATTTAAGATTTTTATTACATTTTCATAACTTTAAACAATTAATTTCAAATTTGTTAGATATTTCTCTTATAATTTGACTTCCCACCTTCTGGTCCATGCTGCTTTTACACCTGTCCCTTTCATATACTGCATAATATCACACATTTTATCTGACACATTCGACTCCCAGAACTGTTCGAAAACCAAGGCACAGCTTCCGATTGGCTGCAGGAGCTTCCTGCAGCCAATCGGATGTTGTGGAAGCCACACCGGACATTCAGCTTCCGAAAATCGTTCAAAAACCGGAACACTCACTTTTTTACCAATTGTTAGGGAGCTGAAGTGTTCGGCAACTAACGTACGACTGTATTTTCTTCCTGTTGCTCAGATTTCAAATCCTGCCCTCGATTTCATTTGGTTATGATATTTTTCTCAAATTCAAAAAAAGGCTTCCACTCTTCCATAAATTGTCCATCCTGTTGATGCTAAGGGATTGTTGTGTTGGTCCAAAGTTGGTCCGCAAGTCAATCCTGGTAAAGATCTAGCCCCTGTTTTACTCGATCCTTTTAACTGGATCTCCCGGTAATCCCCACACCAAGGATCCAAGTCTGCTTCCCCCCCCTCAACTATACCCATTACTGAGGGCTTGTCTCCTGCCTGCAGCGTGACTTATCCTTTTGGAAGATTCAGGACACATAAAAGAAAGCACCTCCTCACACAGCACATAGTTAATTCAGGGACTCCCTCAAGAAGCAGTGATAGCCCCCAACATGGATGGCTTTGAAAGAGGATCGGGCAAATTCATGAAGGAAGATAAGGCTACTGGATGGCCATGCTTTGTCTCTGTAGTTGGAGCCTTTGTTTCATAGCCCTCGTTTTGCGAGGAATGAGTGGAGGTATTGTAATATCAGCTAGGCTTGTCTGCTTGCACCCTACAGTGAGAAGGAATATTTGGGGGGGGGAGGGGGCTGGAAAAACCCCCCAAAGCAGGCCCTGAACCTGAATGCTTTTTCTAGGTTATCGTGCCATGGGAAACTCAAAAGAGTATCGATTTTAGAAGGAAATCATGGTGGTGAGATGCACTAGTAATCAATCCATAATGGGGAGGAATCCAAAAAACTTTTTTTTTTTTACTTGATGTCTGTCTCCAGCTTTGTGTAATGTGATCACTGAAATTACCCCATAAAAGCTTTTATTGATTTTTATAAGTTGTTTCCTCCAGCCCCACAATCTCCCACCGTTACACACATATATACAAGCAGTAACACTGTTTTCTTTCTCTGTATGGCATGTTGCCATTCTGGAAACTCTGAGCAGATATTCATTAATTGTAGCAGTCAAGTGTACGCAGTAAGAAGGAAATTGTTGCGAACGCATCCGATCGTTACAGACGATGTCCTTTGTGTGGGTTTCTTGCTACATTCAGCAGGAAAGAGGAGGTTGGAATGAACGCGACGGAATCTGCTGTTGAGACAAGACAGCAATTTACCCTCCAAGTATCCCTGTCTTCCAGGGACAGTCCTGGAATAACAGAAGCTATCTCAGTGTCTGATTTGATCCCGGAATGAAGGAAATGGTGATGATGGCATACAAAGCCCTTCCTATAATGTTGAAGGAAAAGGTCACAGATCCACTTTAAATTCTTTAATTGCAATGCTTCAGCAGCTAGCCTTACACACACACACACACACACACACACATGAAATGCAGGGAGTGTTTATTCCATTATTGTAAATGGAGCCTTACACTGTCTACTGAGAAGAAAGTCCCACTGTATTCAATGGAGCTTACTCTCAGATGACTGGCCGAAGACTGTGCAGCCTTACACTCGACTTCGAAGCATTTTTACTCTGAACTAAGTCCCACTGAGTTCAATAGGATGTACTCTCTTGTATATTCCTGATTCCCAGTAGTGATGTATGGAAGTGAGAGCTGAACCATAAAGAAGGCTGATCGCCGAAAAATTGATGCTTTTGAATTATGGTGCTGGAGGAGACTCTTGAGAGTCCCATGGACTGAAAGAAGATCAAACCTATCCATTCTGAAGGAAATCAGCCCTGAGTGCTCACTGGAAGGACAGATCATGAAGCTGAGGCTACAGTACTTTGGCCACCTCAGGAGAAGAGAAGACTGGGAAAGACCCTGATGTTGGGAAAGATGGAGGGCACAAGGAGAAGGGGATGACAGAGGACGAGATGGTTGGACAGTGTTCTCGAAGCTACCAGCATGAGTTTGACCAAACTGCGGGAGGCAGTGGAAGACAGGAGTGCCTGGCGTGCTCTGGTCCATGGGGTCACGAAGAGTCGGACACGACTAAACCTAAACAACAACAGCAACAATGTCTTTGATTATTCTCATAGTTTCCGTTGTTGTTGTGTTGTTGTTGTTGTTGTTGTTGTTGTTGTTGTTGTTGTTGTTTTACTCCAACTTTTTCCCTGACAGGGACTCAAGGCAGCTTACAGCTAGAATTTTATTTCATTCCATTTATCTGTGGAAGGTGTTGTACAATATCCCTTCCCTCGCACAATTTTCCTTCACAGCAATCCTGTGTGGTAGGTTTGGCGGTAAGGTTGCAATTGGCTCAAGGTGACAGATGTCTATGTGTATAAGACGTCTATGTGTACGGAGAGATAAATACATGAGAAGCTTCCCGATGTACATAAAATGTCCCTATTTCATTGGAGAAATGTCGGAGGGTATGCAGTAAGGAAGTTGTCGTCATTATCCTTATTTGATTCTTACCATCTATTTGATTTCTTTGCCATAAGGTCCCAGGTGGGTTTTACAGTGTTTTACAATTCAATATTAAAAATGGCTCAGAACTCATTACAGTCACAGGAAACAGGGGTGGCCCTGAAAAATATACAACTCTTGTATCATACTCCAGGCTAAAGAGATGCATCCTCAGTGCTCATTGAAATGGGCAGCTGCCCTCTTACAGTCTTCAAATGGAAAGACACCACCCTTACTCATTTTGCAATGAACAGGGACTTCTGCCCTCCCCTCGCAGCTGAGCTCCAATCACCACTGTGCCAATTCCCCCACTAGGTGATTTATGGTGGTTCAGATAACCCTTCCCCAACCTAACACAAGGCTGGCCCTCCGGTCTGAGCAAACCAGCAATCTTTAATGGATAAATTTCTTCTTTGGCTGCTGGAGTAATAAAAAATGTTTCTGCAGATGGAACGCTCCCTTGGAGCTTGGAAGGCTTCCATTCTTTTTATTGAAAGCTCCAGGCACAGCGCAGCGATGTGAAAACCTAACCCGCAACATCCCATGGCTCTTCAGATAGATCAGAGATTGCCAGACAAAAGGATGGAACGAGGCAAGTAAGCAGTTCCAGGTGCCATCAGAGGGGATGGCCCACAGCTCAGTGACAAAGCAGAGGGCATCTCCGGTTAAGAAGACAGGAAGCAAGTGATGGGAAGACCTTGGCTGTAGACTGCCCTGTTCATACTGGGGCTCTCACAGAGGACTTGCCAGCAGGGGCGGAGCAAGGTGGGGGCGGTCTGCCTGGGTGTCATCCCCAAGGAGGGGTGACATTCGGCCTGCAGCCTGCCCATGACTCCCACCTACCAGTAGTTGCTTCGCTTTTTGCTGCTTTGTTTTGCCAGCCCTGTGGTCCCAGGCTGCTGGAGGAGGCATTTAGGCAGGCAGGGAGAGGACAGGAAGGAGGCAGGTGAGCAAACTAACAGAGGATGGAGGGAAGGAGAGAAGCAGAAGCTCTCTCAGCTCAGGACCCAAACCCTGCAACCTCCCAAAAGATCAACAACTCCTGGCAATGACAATGAGTAGATCCAGCCAGTCTTTTTATACTGTGAGTAGATCACAGTCTCTTGGATGTCCAACTAGATTTCAATGTGGGGTGTGTGTGACAAGAAATTTTTCGCACCAGGTCCCACCTGACCTTGCTACGCCTACTTGCCAGCACTGACTTCAATGGGGCAACAACCGAAGCAGTATCTAGGGCTGGCCCAACGTCAGAGTCCAAGCAAGCAGAGTTTCCAACAAAGGGTCATGTGAGAGGCAAAGTCAAAGCAGTCCAAGGTTAGGGCTTGAGCTAGCAGAAGTCATAGTAAAGGTCAGGCGAGAGGCAGGGTCAAGTCAGAGCAGTCCGTGGTTAGGCTTCCAGTCCACCTGCCTTAATGGAGGCAGCCCCCACGACAGCAGGGGATCGTTGGCGAATGAAAAACAAGGATGACAGAGGGTAAATCATCCTTGCAAATTCCCCCCAGGGACAGGGTGAATGGGATTTACTCCAGTTTGTCTCAGTACCTGGCTCTCACTCTGGCATGGAATGTGGGAGGCAGGGTGGCGCTGGATGCAAAAGCACTTTGCCTGGCAGAAACCCCCCTACACCGCCATTAAGAAGCAGAGGTTCTCCATTCAATTGGATCTTTAATTGACTTTAATGGGTAGAAGAAGAAGAAGTATGTACACCACCTTGAGCTCCTTGGAGGAAAGGTGGGATATAAATTAAACTATTACATTACATTACATTAAATAAATAAATAAAGGTTCTACCTTTTCCATTGGTTGGGACCAGCGACAACAGGTTGCCCTCAAGATTGAGGGGGCATCTAGAGGAGACTGAGAACTCTGGAGGAGCTGGCCACTGATGCTGCTGTGGTGTCACAAGCATGACACATGCGTGATGCACACAAGGCCCCCTCTAATAAATATTCAGGGGGTGAAGACACCTCAGCCCCCTAGAGTTGGCACTCCTGTTTGGGACCCCTTTTGCCTCAATGTTACAGGCTGAATAGAAGTAAGCCAACCTAATTTAACAACTTAAAACTAAACAAGAGAGGCAATGAAGACCAATAAGGAAACAAAATGGCAGCATTCAAAGTTATACGGGTGGTGGTGGGGAAGGGGGTCACTCTTCCTAAACAATGTGCCGCAGGAGCGCACTACAATTAGCTTGCATACATTGTATGGTAGGCTTGTCTCCCAGCTCTCACCTGGCTCTCGTCTTAGCCATTTCCCCATCACTCATCCGGGGAGTTAAAGATGCTCAGTCCTCTTTCAAGCTCCAACACAGTTCAGAACTGAGCAGATTGGAATAGCCTCCTTCCTTATGCTCAAGCCGTTGATGCTCCACAGAAACGTGGTGTATTGCATGCAAGCTCAACTCTCCCGCAAGTGTTTCTCTTCCAGTTTTCCACAGGCTGCCTTTGTTGGCTCCCACGGTTTCTCCCCTGCAGCAATACATGACAGGGATCAGGTCCTCGTTCCAAGTGTCCCAGGCAAGGCAAGTGGGAAACCCTTGCTTCTTGGAGATTAATGATATGCACTTGAAGTATCTGTTGAGGAGAGAGAGCTCTTCTCCCATTAAGAATAGCAGGAGTGGAGTAGGGGGTAATTCCAATCAGCAGCAAAGCAGGAGCGAAAAGTTAGAAGTCCCCCACCTTCACCCCACTCTGCTATGGTCCTAACCCAGCTACATCCACCACATGCCAGCTATTTGTTTAAAAATAAACGGATCACTCCAGGGCAGAATACACCACAAGCACAGTGTCTACTTCGACCCTTTAGACATGCTCTTTGGAAATAATTAACCTAGTTTGTACTGGGGGAGGAGATGCCTCTAGAGCACTGCAAGTTTATGCAGAGAAGGATGCAACAAAGAGCTGCTATATTTATTTTAACTGTCCATGGAAGATGAATGTTCCCTGGCCTTAATTGCACTTTGAGATCATAACCTGCTTGCTGTTGCAGCATGTGTCTGTTTGGCTAATAAATTCATGCCACTTTTGAATATTGCAGCTCTTTATTCTGAGGTTTCCTGATGGCAGTGGCGGTTGGCGCACATTCAGTACTGATGGGGTAGAAGGCGGGGAGCCCACCAGTAGGTGGCGCCAGAGCCTGTGACAGGCAGAGTCAACTCATCCTAGTTTTGACCTCCTCCTCCTCCCTGGTGAGATGCTGACAGCCAGCGCCACCTGCTGGACTGGTCATTCTTCAGAAGGCAGGCAGGTGCTTACTGGCTGAGGAAAGGCCGAGACTGATGGGTCATTGCTCCACTAGTCTCAAGTTTGGGGTGGAGGATGTTGTCCCATAACTGGTGTTGTAAGGAAAAGCTAGCTGGCTACTGTACCTGGAAGGACGTGTCGTGTGGTCTTTGCCTCAGGCAACAAAATGTCTTGGGTCCAGGTGGAGCCCATAACTGCCAGCCTGGATTGTGGTAAAACTCAATGCAGGTTGATGTTTGATCTTGTGGGACTAATGCTTATAGTTTCTGGATCTATCTATCTATCTATCTATCTATCTATCTATCTATCATCTATCTATCATCTCCTAGGGACTGTGCCTCTGCTTGTCTTGCATGCCAGCCTCCTTGCTTTTCTCCCTCTAGATCAACCCCTAGAGCAGAGTTTCCCCAACTTATTTGACCTACCACCCCCCTTTCAGAAAAAAAGCCCAGTGCCCCCATGGAAATTGACCTTCTTTAAGCGAACAAAGACACAGTGATAAATTTGTGTTCTTTTTATGTATCTATATTTCCACCTATGTCCTACAATATAGTAAAGAAAGAGGTTGTTGTAAATAAGACATCGGGAAGCTTGAAATTATAAAATTATTTATTAAAACCTGCCTGCTCAGTCCGATCCACCCCAGGGACAGGGCTGGCGTTGCAGCCCACCTGCCATTGGCCAAATAGGCAGGCAAGCTGCAATCCATTTCCTGGGCCTGGGTGAAGCCAGAAAAGGGTTCACCCAATCTCAAGAATACCCCTTGCCTCCAGCATGACTACTGAGGTCAGGGGAGGTGTTTCGCCATCCCAAAATAGCTCCTTAACTAGTGTTAAGCATCATTACACAACAGATGAAACATGTCCAAACGGTTCTTTGAAATTTTCTTCTCTTCTTTCTTTATGGTTCCACTGCTCCCTTATTTTTATTCAGCCCCCCCCCATTGCACCCAAGGCTATTACCACCCCCTGGATCAGTCTAGTGCCCCTAGGGGGCGGTACACCCACTGCCCTAGAGCTTTCCCTTCCCACCCCATGAAACTACCAAGCTTGCTTTTCAGCTTCCCAACTCCATTTCTTCATGTTGATTCAGGATTCAGATGAGGCCCTGCAAACCCTCCCCCGGGGGTTGCGTTTTGACTTCCTGCAAGTCTACAGGATTGTGAAGTAGGGTCTTCCAATAAGGGCTGTGAGACGGCAACTTTATGTATACTGTATAGGAATGTATATACAGATATATTTCAGAACGGAGGGAAAAAAGGAGAGTCTAGTCTCTTAATAAATACTTCCAGGCTACAGCTGGAGCTTTCCGATTCCCTTCAGGAATTTAAACCACTTTCTTTGAGATGATAAAACGCCATTATCCCTATGAATAACGACGCTAAGCCCTTATGCAGCACTATTTCATCAGTGGGATGTCAAAGCAATTTAACGATCGTTATCTTTCGAAGGATACACCCAAACAGTAGCTTCCACCGCTCCTGGCTGGGCTCTGCAGAACTCAAGCAGAGCAGCTCAAAATGTCTTGAGGGAACATACAGCTTATTGCAGGCTGGGGCTTAAGCCAGCTTCAGCCAGAGCCAGCTATGGGGAAAAGTGAGAGCCTCCTTTAGCTGATTGGCACACCCAAGGCTCCCCAGTGCTGCAACTGTCTCCAGTTAAGCCTTACCAGTGAGCTGGGGACACCGATGTAGGTGGGGGACCAGTTGGGAGTTTCCTGAGAGACCCCACAAATATAAGTCCTTTTCAGGTGTGCACATTGAGTGCAAGCTAAACACACGAGGGGATGTGCTCTAGTTATTTCCTGTAATGCGCTCTACGTGGGGCTATCTTTGAAGGTGACACAGAAACCACAACTAACACAGAATGCGGCTGCTAGACTGGTGACTGGGAGCGGCTGCCGAGACCCTATAACACCAGTCTTGAAAGACCTATATTGGCTCCCAGTACGTTTCCGAGCATAATTCAAAGTGTTGGTGCTGACCTTTAAAGCCCTAAACGGCCGTGGCCCAGTATACCTGAAGGAGCGTCTCCACGCCCATCGTTCAGCCCGGAAACTGAGGTGAAGTGAGGTTACAGTGAACCATGTAGAGAGCCTTCTTGGTAGTGGCACACGCCCTGTGGAATGCCCTCCCACCAGATGTCAAGACAATAAGCAACTACCTGACTTTTAGAAGATATCTGAAGGCAGCCCTGTTTAGGGAAGTTTTTAATGTTTGATGTTTTACTGTGTTTTTAATATTCTGTTGGGAACTGCCCAGAGTGGCTGGGGTAACCTAGGCAGATGGGTGGGGTATAAATGAATTATTATTATTATTATTATTATTATTATTATTATTATTATTACTTCTGATTCGAGTCCAATCATTGTAGCTCAACACTGATTCACAGAGGCTTTCCAGTGTTTCAGGCAAGGGACATTGTCGGCCCTCCCTGGAGAAGCCAATGATTGGACTTGGGGCTCTTTTCACGCAAAATAGATGCTCTGCTCCCAGGGCCATCCCTAAGAATTTTGGCAAGCCGCAAGATGGTGCCACCCCTACAAGGGAAGAAGGACTGAGTGAAGATCTACATCTGGCTCAAGGAGGGTAGGATAAAGATCTATATAGGGATCAAGACATGGAGGCGACCAGCAGCACCTCCCATTCCCCTAAAGACCACTGTAGAGGTGGCATTGGGAGGGGAGAGTGTTGCCAAGGGAGTGGCAGATCCCGTCTCCAAAAAGTGCCCTGCAGCTGTCACTGTTGCTGCAGCACCATCCACAGGCGATGCATTCCGTGGAGGCCAGATCTGCTCCTGGGGATCTTGCCACCCGAGGCAATTGCCTCACTTTGCCTCACAGGTGGACCGGCCCTGTCTGCTCCTGAGCTACAGTCCTTCTCCTACAAAAGCTGGATTAGGGGCTCCACTGACCAGCAGCTGCTCTGCAGGGTTTCTGACAGGAAGTCTCTCCTAGCCCTACCTGGAGACACTAGGGCTTGAACCTGGGATTTCTGCTTGCGAGGCAGAAGCTCTACTGTTACACTACCAGCCTTTCCCCAGGATGCTAGCTCTGTGTGCCCTGTGGTTCTCTTCATCTTCCAATTCCTGGAGGGGAATTGTCTCAAGTTCAGGAGGAGGAAATCTCCTTTTTTTTTAAAAAAAAGGAAAAAGTTTTTATTGCAGTTTTCTTGTAATACAAAACAAACAAATTAGCAAGGAAAGGTACATATAGCATTTCCACTTTCAATTCATAGAGTCTCTGTCATACCGTAGTTCATTTACATTCGGTATGAGACATTCTTGTCCTAGACATTGGGGGGAAAGAGACGGAGGGGAGAGGGAGGGAGGGAGGGAGGGGGTTGGGGGGATAATGATCTTTTAATTCTGAATCGAGTTCAGCATCCTGTTCTCACTGTGGCCAACTTATGGGAAGCATGCAAGTGTCACCTGAGTGCAACAGCCATTTCAAACTCTCCAAGTGTCTCTATTTTCCAGGGAAATCCTGGATTTACAGAAGCCGTCCTGGTTTCTGATTTGATTTTAGAATGTCCCACTTTTCCTTAGGATGTCCCTATTTTCATTCAAGAAATGTTGGAGGGTATGGAGTTATCTGACACCCCGCCTGGGGCCAAGGAGGTAAATAACTATACAACCTTTAGAAGACATCTGAAGGCAGCCCTGTATAGTTTTAATGTTTAATGTTTTATTATGTTTTTATATATGTTGGAAGCTGCCCAGGGTGGTTGGGGCAACCCACTCAGATGTGCAAAGTCTGAACAATAATAAAAATATTATTATTATGGAGAAATAGGGTGTCCCTATTTTCATCAGAGAAATGTTGGAGGGTATGCCATTTCCCATTTGTTATTCATGGTATTCAGAAGCGTATTGTCACAGTGGAGGTAGAGAATAGCCATCAGGGTTAGCAGCCATTGATAACCTTATCCTCCATGAATTTGTCTACAGTGGTACCTTGGGTTACAGACGCTTTGGGTTACAAACTCCGCTAACCAGGAAGTGGTTGCTCCAGGTTAAGAACTTTGCCCCAGGATAAGAATGGAAATTGTGTGCCAGTGACACAGCAGCAGCAGGAGGCCCTATTAGCGAAAACGTGCCTCGGGTTAAGAACCGTTTCAGGTTAAGAACGGACCTCCGGAACGAATTAAGTTCTTAATCCGAGGTACCGCTGTAATCCTCTTTTCAATGCATCCAAGTTGGTGGACATCGTCGCCTCTTGTGGCCATTCTTACTCATGATCTGCCCACCGTACTTCTGTTGATGCATGCTGGAAATGCAGTTCTGTCTTCTCACTTGCTGCATTGCACAGCTGACTCATCATTTATATAATTTCATCAAGACTTATTTTCCACGTGGTGTTTTATTGACGCACACATGGATTTATGCGGATCTGTAAAGCACAAGCGGAAGGATGAGTCACTGAGCAACAATATGTGAAAACGGCAAGCCAGTCTCCGTTTCAGCACGGAATAAGAATTAAGTTTGGCCCAACAGGCTCTGAATTAGCAAATCTTTTAATGGGATTGATTGATACCTGTGCAAGTGTGTGATATAACTGTTCAGAAAATCTTACACAGGTGCAAAATCATCATCATCATCACCTTGTCTGCTTTTGCAAATAAGCTTCCTGAACTTGCAATGTCTTGCTACACCAAAGTGGAATATCTCTGAGCATTGTAGGACTCTCTAGCTGCAAATAGATAAGAACCATGCAAAAAGGATGGAGTGCCAAACAAAACTGGGACAAGCAGACTTGATTCTCTACTGTATCAGAGGAAATGGACCCATCAGGGCTGGGCAGGAGACAGGGCTGCAGGTTGGGGCAGGGTGAAACAGGGGCAGTGAAACCAGCCAGTGATTAAGAGTCCCATGCTGAGACTGAGTCCCAAGCTCTGCTGACTGAGCTATCCCTCTGAACACCAGTTCCTGGGAACTTTCTTGAAACAGAGTCACATATCTCTGTTTCTGAAAGCAGTATTAGGGAAGGAGGACAAACGTGTTTGGTCTGCCTTTTAAAATGAGCAGCACAAATTCGATTGTCCTAGGTTCACATAAGGATTGCAATCTAATTGATCAAATTACTTATTTCTCCAAATTCCATGATGCAGTTTTAAGGTTTGCTCTTAAAATATACCCAGTAATGCATTTTTAAAATATGTATATTTTAGGGGGAAACATAATGGAAATCATACAAAAATGCATAACTAGGGGGAAGATTGGGCCAAGAAGGCGACTTAAACAGAACTGTGTGTGTGTGCGTGTGTGTGGTTTTTTTTTTAATCTGCAAAAATAGAGGGGGATAGGATGGGCCTGCAAGTGAGCACATATGAAGGTGATATGGAATGGAAACAGATATGATCGATCTTTCCTAATAGGGAACCTTTGTTTCTTGACAAATACTGCTGTTTGATGTGGTTCCTTCTTAAGCCAGCTTCAGCCTGGCTAGAAACATAAATATTGACAAATGATGTGCATAGGTGCCAACTCCCAGGGCCCTGGGTGCCCGAGCACCCACAAAATTCCCAGGGAAGAGGCCGGGCACCCACAAATTTCGGTGCCAGGTCCATTCACGCTCAATGGCACCCACTGCAACAGGCACCCAGAAGATTAAACTGATGGGGACAAGAAGCTGGAAATCCAGGACTAGCTCCAGATCAGTAAGGATGGTCGGGGCGTTTGAATGTAACAAATGGATGGAAATTCATCAGGAAAAGCTCCCTGTGGCATCTGCGTTCAGTGACTTGCAAAGCTGTGCCTGTGGGATTTCTGCCTGTCTTTACAATAATTGAGGCAAAACAGAGCCCTGCCACACAGGGAGATGGTGATGCAGAAAGTCCCTGGTGCTCTTGAATTGCAGGTGCTTTCTGTATAACAATTAGCAGCAAATATTGAGCATTTGATGGAGGGCAGGGCAAGGGCTTGTCAAAAATAATTCCTTCCTCCCGCCCTCTCTTTCCCCCTCTCCCCGCCTCCGTGTTTCATTTTCCCCAAAGGCTGGCTAATGCAAAACAGACCTGACAGCTTCACGTTTTGCTAACAAAGCATTATTTGCTGAATCTGTGCATAAGCTTATTTTCTTTCTTTTGCCATGTCCATTAAAACCGGAGTCTGGCAGGCAGGCACATCATGTGCTTCGTCCCAAAGAGAGTTGCTTGATTGGATTTCAGCTGTTTGCCCTCCTGTGGTCCGCAGGGCACGCACTGAATGAGAGCTAAGCAGCTTGCATAGCAGATGCCTCTGGGTGGGATGGAAGGGGACAGGCTGTGTGTGTGTGTGTGTGTGAGAGAGAGAGAGAGAGAGAGAGAGAGAGAATATGTTGGGCCACGGCAAATAATAAGAAGCTTTAATTTCTGACGTTTTAAACTTGGTGGTAAACATACACCAGTTTGATAGCCAGTGTGGTGCCATGATTTAGAGTGTTGGGCTTGGACCTGGGAGACCAGAGTTCAAATCTACACTCAGCCATCAAATTCACTGGGTGACCTTTTAATTATATTTATTTCATAATTATTTTTTTTTGGGGGGGGGGGGGGAGCTCAAAACGGTTCACAAAAATATACAGAGTCTCATAGTTTACTTTGTAATGCAGCAATTGTTATTCAGCCATCCATTCAATTTATATATACCCCAACTCCTCCTCCTGAAGAAGCCCCGGGCAGCAGACACATCATATCAACAGAAGTATAGTGTCCAGATCAAGGGAAGTAATAGTCCCATTGTATTCTGCCTTGGTCAGACCCCATCTGTAATGCTGTGTCCAGTTCTGGGCCACCAGTGTTGAAGAAGGGTGTTGACAAGCTGGAAGGTGTGCAGAGGACAGCGAACAAGATGACCAAGGGTCTGGAAACCAAGCCTGATGAGGAACAGTTGAGGGAGTTGGGTATGTTTGGGAGGGAGTTTGGGTATGGAAAAGAGGAGATTGAGAGGAGATATGATGGCCAACTTCAAATATCTAAAGGGCTATCACACAGAAGATGGAGCAAGCTTGTTCTCTCCTGCTCCAGAGAGGAGGACCTGAATCAATGGATTCAAGTTACAAGAAAGGAGATTTCAATTAAACATTAGGATGAACTTCCTGACAATAAGAGTTGTTCGATAGTGGAATGGACTGTCCGTGAACTCTTCTCCCTTGGAGGTTTTCAAGCAGAGTTTGGGTGGCCATCTGCCAGGGATTCTTTAGCTGTGATTTCTGCTTTGCAGTGGGGTTGACCTAGATGACCCTTTGGGTAACCTTGCAACTATAGCCGTTAGTAAAGTCTCTTAAATACCAGCCAAGAGAGAAGAATCCCGATCACTTTATTGCACAATTTGAACAAAAATAGTATACAGTGGTACCTTGGTTCTCAAACGCCTTGGTACTCAAACGACTTGGAACCCAAACACTGCAAACATGAAAGTAAGTGTTCCAGTTTGTGAACTATTTTTGGAAGCCAAAAGTGCTCTGTTTTGAGTGTTATGCTTCTGATTTGAGTGCCACACTTCCGTTTTGAGTGTTATGCTGAGGTCTGTCTGTTTTTGCTATTTATTTTGCATTTTTGTTTTTGTGGCTTTTGTTTTGTTTTTGTGACTGTGTGGAACCCAGTTCAGCTACTGATCGATTGATTGTGTGACTGCAGTGCATTGTTTATTGCTTTCATTTTATGGGTCAATGGTCTTGTTAGATAGTAAAATTCATGTTAAATCACTGTTTTAGGGGTTGTTTTTAAAAGTCTGGAATGGATTAATCCATTTTGCATTACTCTCTATGGGAAAGCGCGTCTTGGTTTTGGAACGCTTTGATTTTGGATTGGACTTGCGGAACCGATAAAGTTTGAGAACCAAGGTACCACTGTATAATGTGCAGAGAAAGAAAGCAGAGAGCTTTTGCCCTTTTTTGTTCAGGCCATGCACAGCGTGGGGAGACATTCAGCCAAACACCCAGAGGAAATGCTGCCTCCAAACTAAACAGCCAACATGCTACATCACCAGAGATCATGCCACTCAGCCTGGTTGCTAAGCTGCACTCCCTCCTCCCTTGGTAAAAGAATTAACCCCTAAGTTGCAAACTGAATGATCTCTTCTGCTGCACTTCTAACAATAGCTCCCTACCCATTCCAGATTCTCCATTAAGGGATGTGCAGAGTAAAAATAGTTGCATTGTCGCTCAAGAGGTTTAATGCCTTTGTGCTTTTGCTCAGCCATTATAATGCTGCATGCAGCTGCTATCGCCGTCTGCTCTTAGTACAGTGTCATTCACATTCCTCCCCTTGCCTTTTCATAGCAGGAGCCCTTGCTGTTTTTCAACTGACAAGCGGGTTTGATATAAAACTGTCTTAGATTAGAATGACACTGAGCTGGAATAGATGATATGTCTGATCCAGCCTGTGCCACAGGCAGCGAGGCACACACACCTCCCCCCTCATATTTCTACCCTACCTCTGATGTCCCTGAATGCTGACACCAGGGCACATATTCCTTTATACCTTAAGCATGCAAAATCCAGTGTGCATGTACTCCTATCTTGTCTATTGCAATCCTATCTCCTACATGCTTACCAGGATGTCGGTTCTGCAGAATTCAATGCAAATTCCCATACCTTCCAACATTTATTTCTCCAATGAAAATAGGGACATTATTCTATTCTATTCTATTCTATTCTATTCTATTCTATTCTATTCTATTCTATTCCTTTATACCCTGCTCATCTGAGTGGGTTGCCCCAGCCACTCTGGGCAGTTTCCAACATATATAAAACATTTTAAAAAACCTTCCCTATACAGCCTTCAGATGTCTTCTAAAGGTGGTATAGTTACTTATCTCCCTGGCTCAGGGGATCGCATAACTCCATACCGTCCAACACTTCTCAGATGAAGATAGGGACATCCTAAGGAAAACCAGGGCATTCTGGGATCAAATCAGATATCATAGTGCTTTAAATGTATGTTGTGAATATGGCCTACATATAAGGTGTTGTAGCCAAGGGTAGCCCTACTTCAGTGTAGATCCATTGCAGGCAATGGGTTTGACTGGTGCAAACTTTGGTGGATCTACTCACCTTAATTGGATACAACCATTTGAGGTTTTTTTTGTCTTTTTCAGATTGCTAGAATTCCACTGGGATGTATCCCTACCGCAGCCACAAACATCTCTGGTTCACCAGCCATTCTCTTTCTCTTTTGTGTTCCTAAATATTTTCATAGAATATGAGAACCCAGATTTCACTTAAAGCAATATTTTCTGTGCAACAATTTGCGCTGAATATTTTGGCCTGTGTGTTTTGGCTTGTGCACTGGATGTGATTAAGCTCTTTCTGCCACTTAATGAGTGTGAACTGGTTCCTGCGACGAACACTTTTTAAAACGCTGACCTGTATAATAGCTAATTGCCATGGAGAGAGGGGGGGGAACCCCTGAACATTATATTAATTATAAAGTCTCTTCTGTGAGCCACTAAGATTTGTCCTTGGAAAGGCTTATTAAAAATTGAATTAGCAGCAGATAATGTGCTGCTTCTCTATGCAAACTTATAATTGGGGAGATCTTAAATAGCATCCTCTTACAAGTGGGAGCTGCAATAAAATATTGTGGCTTGGAAAGTTCCTGCTCAGTGTTGTCTTCCAGGATTCTCCGTTTTACACCTCGCCCTCTGCCAGGGCCCACCGAAGTTGGGCTGCCTCTTGAGGCAAATGAGAAAATGGCACCCATTCCTCCTCCTCTGTCCCTCCTGCCACTACCTGAGACAGCTGGAGGCAGCCTGATGCCCTGAAGGAGGCCGGAGAGGAATGGGAGGCTGTGGAAGAGGAAGGAGGCAGGGTCAGCAGTAAGGGCAGGAGATGCTGAGTGGTACTGTCATGGACTGGCTGAATGCAGAGGAATGGTGGAAGGAACCAGCTGGGGAACCACCAAAGGAGGAAGGCTCAGAGCCCAGAGAATGGTGGTGGGATGACGATGAGTGGCCAGAGGGAAAAGAGGGAGAAGACTGAGAGGAGGGGTGTCAGAAGCTGAAGAGATTATAGGGTTTAGTGAGCAGGAAGAGGCTGTAGCAGAGAGCAGTCCAGAAGCAGAGGCTGAAACTGAAGCAGGAGGTCAAGAGGAGGGAGGTGAAGAGGCAAGGGTGTCTTCCCCTCCTGCTGAAACATGCTCCTCTTGCCTCCCGACTCCCAGAACCAGCAGAGAAGGAAACATAGATGGCTGTGGGGATGTGGGGAGCTTTAGTCTCAGCAACTGATTTCATGGAGTAAGACCTACAGGGAACAAGCTTCTGTGCTCTTTAGGCCTGATACTCAGCCAAGTCTGTGAAGATGTGTGTTTTCGCTAAAAAAATGTTAACTCCAACAATTGAGAGATTTACTGGCCGGCTCACTCTGTGGCAGGTACATACCTCGGGGGCATGGATCTGCCACCTCTCCTAGCAGTCCCCAGTCCACCACCTGGGGCAACTGCCGTACCATGCCTCATGGGCCGGCTCTGCCTCCCGCCCACTCTGTCAGTATTCCATGGCCATTGAGCATGCTCAGTACTCATTTGGGCGCAATTCCCAGCTTAGGATTTCCCTCTTAAAGAACATAAAACCATAAGATGAGTCTGCTGGGTCAGGCCAGTGGTTCATCCACTCCTTCTGTCCCAGTGGCCAATCAGATGCTCCAACGGGGAGCCTGTACATGAGTGCAACATGGGCGATTTCCAGCAGCTAGCAAGCCTTACTGGTTATTGTGGCCAGTACCCATTGGTAACCCTATCCTCCATGAAATAAATGTGCGTACAGTGGTACCTCAGGTTAAGAACTTAATTCATTCCGGAGGTCTGTTCTTAACCTGAAACTGTTCTTAACCTGAGGCACCACTTTAGCTAATGGGGCCTCCTGCTGCTGCCACGCTGCCGGAGCACGCTTTCTGATCTCATCCTGAAGCAAAGTTCTTAACCTGAGGTACTATTTCTGGGTTAGCAGAGTCTGTAACCTGAAGCATCTGTAACCTGAAGCGTCTGTAACCCGAGGTACCACTCTGTGTGTGTGTGTGTGTGTGTGTGTGTGAGAGAGAGAGAGAGAGAGAGAGAGAAACAAATAACTAGTATTGGAAAAACAAATACCTAGTATTGGGGCTAGGGGAGAATCCGATTGCCTCATGACCATCAAGAACTTCTAAAATTCTTCATATTTATTAATATTATTATTTATGAAATTTATATACCACCCGTCCTCTGAGGATCACAGGGTAAGTTACAGTATAAGACCACAAAAGAATGCATAACATAATAACAAGCGAAACAATAGCTCCCTCCCCCTCCCCAGTTTCAAAGGCCATAGATTGTTTCATTAGCCAAAGGCAAAAGGACTGTGATTCACATGTCGGTTAAAAGGAGAACTCTTCTTGGAGAGGGGAAACTGCTGTGTAAAGTACCAGAATGGAATTTGAATCAGTGGCACGGAGTGTCTCTAGTTAATTTATGAGAAGTCTGAAGGAAGATTAAAATCTGACTTGACGCTGATTCAGTATTCATTTTGAGAATCCCCCAGGAGGCTTCTCTCTTAGGCTGATCATATAGCCCATTGTTGTATATTACACTTTCATTAGCAAGTGACTTAGGGGGAACATCCTGACACGTTTGTGAGCCCAGGGGGTGGAGGGATGACCATGGAGATTAACTGTTTGAAAAGGCACGCACACCCCTCCAGAGACCGGAAATGAAGGTCCTGGTTGGTATTTGAGCCACAAATGAAGGTTTCGCTGTCAGACCCCTCAAGTGTCCCAAATTACAGTGGTGCCTTGGGTTAAGTACTTAATTTGTTCTGGAGGTCCGTTCTTAACCTGAAACTGTTCTTAACCTGAAGCACCACTTTAGCTAATGGGGCCTCCTGCTGCTGCCGCACCTCCGGAGCACAATTTCTGTTCTCATCCTGAAGCAAAGTTCTTAACCTGAGGTAATATTTCTGGGTTAGCAGAGTCTGTAACATGAAGCGTATGTAACCCGAAGCATATGTAACCCGAGGTACCACTGTATTTGGGACATCCCGAATGCCCCTGCTTTTCCTCCCAATCCCAAATGTCCCAACTTTGCTCCCCCGCACTGGTCGCACTAGAGCAAGGGATCAAAAGACAGGCATTTTTTTTATAGTTCTGCTGTGGTGTGAGTCCAGAAGCAGGACCAAAAAATGGAAGAAAAACTTACCTTGACCTCCTGTTCCAGAAGTTCGTCTGTGGTGCCGGAAGGTGGTGTCAGAGGCTGGTTCAGTCTGTGCCACATCAGGAGACATGCAACCTCTGACCTTGGGTCAGGAGATGCAGTGCATACTGGGCCGGCCTTCTGGCAAGCTGTACCCGGCCATGCCACTTCCCCCGAAGGAAATCAGAGGTTGCTACCATTTCTGGTAGTAGTTAGGCGTACACCATAATGTGATGTCGCAGAAGAGCAGTGCCACCCTGCCCTGGTTTTCTGCAACATCACATTATGGTGTACACCTAACAACTACCAAAAATGGCAGCGACCTCTGATTTCCTGCAATATTAAATGCAGCTCATCAGTGATGTTGGGGTGTTTTACTTCTCCCGAAGGGGCACCGGCCCGGTGTGCCTGACGGAAGGTCGGCTTGACCTGCGTTGTATCTCCTGAGGCTGTGGAGGCTGACGCTGGCCTATGGAAGGCTGGCTTAGCCTTCCAGAAGGAGCGACAGCCGACACTCCCACAGGCTGTGGAGGAGGGTGGCTGGAGAAAGGTAGGTGGACGGGAGGGAGAGGAGGGGTGGGAGAGGAAGTGTCAGTGTCAGGGGAGATGGACAGGGTCAGCGGGGTGGCAGTGGGGTGTTCCGAAATGCCCTCCCAAAGTATTGGTGGGGGGTATGCACTGTATTTAGAAGAGGGGGGGGGGGGAGTCAAGGTGATTTGTTATTCCAGGATAAACATTACTGCAGCCTCACTCATCAGATAAAATGATCAGGAGCAGAGGTCAGTTTCAATCCCTCGCAGGAAGAAAAAGAGCGCAAAATGGAGAGGAAATTACAATTTTAGCAATTGCTGGTTTTTGTTTTTATAGTCATACCTCGGGTTGTGAACGCTGCAGGTTGCGGGTTTTCAGGTTGTGGACTGCGCCGAACCCGGAAGTCCCGGAACGGGTCACTTCCGGGTTTTGGCGCTCGTGCATGCGCAGAGGCACCAAATCACATCATGCGCATGTGCAGACACAGTGCTTCAGGCTGTGAACGCTGTGGGTTGCAAAGGTGCCTCCTGCACGGATCACGTTCGCAACCAGAGGTATGACTGTATTTTAATCTCTTAACAGTCAGCTTGTTGTCAGTTGCATTTGGCCCCTCAAGAGCACCACAGTGCTAGCCTCCAGGTTGTAGAAAGCTGCACACACAAGAAAACACACCCTGAACCCTCAGGTTCTCTGTAGGAAGGCTGCAAAATGGGACTCTGAGCTTCCTATGAACTTGCAGTCCTGGCACCAATGGGAGAGCCCGATGGAGCCCGTTGCAGCCATTGGTGGGCCCGAGGGGGACCCCTTGGCTGCAGAATATTGAGGGGGCCCGGCCACCTCATCGATTTTTTTGGGGGGGTCTCCCTTCCGGCCTCCCCATAGATGGTGCTCCAGGACAGTAGATATGACACCTGGCTGATAGTCAAGTTGAGGTCTCTCCATAGAGCAGTTACCCTGATACCCAAATCCTGATGTCTATATTGTATGGTATGTACCTCCTGATGAGACGGCATCTGCAGGAGGCCCTCATCTGCAAAGTGGCTGGGAATATAAGGGGTCAGGCAATCTTCCAGGTACCCCAATCCTAAGCTGTCTAGGGCTTTGTACAACCAAACCAGTGGCTTGATCTTAGCCAGGTAGCAGTTTTCACCTGTGAAGTGCCTTTATCGATTCATCTCAGTTTAGTTGGGTCAGAGACCTCAGAAGAACAGGAAAAGGCAGGGAAGGAGAGAGGAGGGGATCTGTAAATGAGTCATTTGACTTGGAGGCATTGCTGCTCATGTTTCAGTCATTAAATTGCTGACTCTCACAGAGGCGTGTGCAACACAGGGCTTTAATGATGTTAAAGTGATTTCTTTCTTCCTTCCCTTTTGCCGTTTTAATTGTATAAAGGATCCAGCACGAACAATCAGCTTTGCTGAGAAACCTCTTAGGTAAAATTAGCTTATGAATAAGCGGGTTGTTACACTCCCAGTTCTGGTGGTAAAAGAAGACTTAATAATAAAGGTCTTGATTGTGCTAGGGAGCTAACAAGATCCTTAAAAAACAAAACAAAAAAACAAACAAACCTAAAGTGAGCTACACTAGCATTCAGAAACATATATATGAAGCTAACAGAGGGAGTTGTCTTGATAAGAGAGACTGGAAGTCTGTCTGGACCACTGAGAATGTCTCGACATGATCTAGGCTTCAAGAAAACTCATCAGTGTCTTGTCTTTGGTTAACAAGGTTGAGAAAACCAGACTTTGGGAAGTCTCCTGAATTCTTAAAAGAGTTGCACAAAAGAATGTCCACTCTTTGTAGCTGTTCCTGCCATGTTGATGAGAGTCACTAGATGACATGTCTATCATGATGCTTAAATTATGCCTCTGAATACATGTTGCTAGGAATCAGAGGAGTGGAGAGGACTCCTGTCCAGGCTGAAGGCTTCCCACAGGTATCTTGTTGGCCACTGTGAGAAGAGGATGTTGGATTAAATGAGCCATTGGCCTAATCCAGCAGGGTTGTCTTAAGTTCTTATGAACTCCAGTGTCCAGAAGTAAACTATCTGGGAACACCAGTTGCTGAGAAGATGGCATCTTACATGAACACACAAAACTGGCTGACACGGTATGAGAACATTGCTCTATGCAGCTCAGAACCGTATGTATGGATGGGTAGCGACTCTAGAAATGAGTACTTTCCAAGTGCGTTTGGCAATGGCGGTAATGATTTATTATTTATTAAATGTATAGGCCGCCCTTCATTCAAAGATCACAGGGCAGTTTGCAACATAAAAATACAAAATGAAAACACAATCCCCTCCCATAATATTGCATAACCGTCACCACCACCACAAAAAGATGTCAGGCATTGAATCTCTTGCCCACAATCCCCACTCCCTACCACTAAATGGTCAGCTTAACAATCAGTCCCTTTTCCCAGGGGAACTCTGGGAATTGAAGCTTGGGGACTCGGGGATTGAACTCTCATTGCCCTTACATGCAGTTCTCAGAATTCTTCGGCAGAAGCCATGATTGCTTAAAGTGGTATCATAGTGTGAATGTTGCCGAATTCCAGTTCTGTCCACTCCCTGCTGAGACTTATAAGGATGTCACTGAGATTAAGGAACAGAAAGTTGACCCCCCAGTGCCACTGCCTGGACTGGATATAAGCAGGCAAGCAGGCAGGCAGGCAGGAAGGCAGGTGGAGGCTGGCTGAGAGTAGACTGAGGTTGGTGGGGCACTACCCGCTTTGCCCTAATGCACCAGGCACTCCTGTGCCTATTGGCATTGTGTCTGCATTGTTCTGGAGTCTTGCATGAAGGAACAGCTGCATTTTCTGCTTTTTGTCTTCCAGTTTGAGCAGGGCCTGTTGCCAAGCGAAATGGCTGGCTGACTTGGTTTGTATGCCAGTTCTGATACCACCCTGTACATCCCATGCTCTTTGATCTGTAACAACAGCCTCCAAGTGTTTTCATCGCTGATTTGCTTTCAGGGAGGTGTACAAATCTCCTCATTACATCTGCTAGTTTGTGAATTTGCAGGCACAAACATCTCGAAATGCAAACTTATTACTTGGCTACCCTTGCATGCAAATTTCAAATTTAATATCGTGCTGCAAGGTCTGTTCATTTTTATGCAAATTCATGGAGGAGATTATATTTTGCTGTTGTAAATTAGAAACTACAGCAGGTTATATGGGTTATGCATGGGGGGGAAGCATGGGGTTTTTTTTTGTTTAAAATTTCAACAAAACACAGGGAAGAAAGGGCTTGAATAGCAAACACCATTTATAGCAGATCATTCTTGGTGCCAAAAGAAGAAACAAGGATTGTTGCAAGTGCCTATGAGATTGCCTTGCCTAGTTTCCCTAAACTAGCAGAAAGCCAATGATTTAAAAGCACATTGAGTTGGGTTACAGAGAAGCAAAATCTGCTTGGCAAAAGGACTGCTAGTGCCCTGTGCACGGTTCCCAGTGCTTTGCTCTGGAGGCTGAGATTGACTTATTTGTAAAGCCGCCATTCTAAACCAAAACAGCTGCTCTTCAAAATTTGCACTTCTCCGAATTTTGCAATGCAGTTGTCTAGCCAAGTACACTAGTACCTCGATTTTCGTAAATAATAATAATAATAATAATAATAATAATAATAATAATAATAATAATAATAAATTTGTTATTTCTACCCCGCCCATCTGACTGGGTTTCCCCAGCCACTCTGGGCTGCTTTCAACATAACATTCAAAGCAGAATAAAACTTCAAACAAGTCTCGGAAGTCGAACATTTCGGTTTCTGAACGCCGAAAACCCGGAAGCAAATGCTTCTGTTTTTTCGATCGCACCTCGGAAGTCCAACTGCTTCCGCTGAGTGTTTCGCAGTTTTCCCAATTAGATTTGCAGACCACCCTTTGCGCCTCAGTTTTTGAAAGTTTCAGAAGTCGAATGGTCTTCTGGAATGGATTACTTTTGAGAACTGAGGTACCACTATAATGTGTACAAAAATACACATGCTATGGCGAAGTGTGCAAAAAATGCATCTCTTCGTGAAAGTAACATAAAAATGCATTCTATTAGAGAAATCGCTTTGCAAAAATGTGCATATTAGGCACAACTGCATACAAAAATGTGTGCTAGGAGAAATTCACTGGGCACTTTCACAGGCTAAGGGGATGCGAACCTGAAGTGCACACCAAAGCCCTACCAGCGTTGACCCAGATGTGCATACCAAGTCTAAATGGCACCCCAAGGTCCTCCAAAGCCAAGCCAGCACGGGGCAACCTAGGAGTGCCCTTGACCCAGCAATGCCACTGATATCCACTCCACCAGACGCACAAACTATATTTCCTGCCTAGGCCAAAAGCAGAAAAACTTCCATCATTATGAAGCAGGTGAAAAAGGCAGCCCAAGGCCAATCAGGGACTCTCCTCAAAAAAATCCTATTCTGCCCCTAAACAAGCATTAAGATAGGGTTGCCATATATTAAAAAGTGAAAATCCAGACACGAAAGTTGTTGAGCTTATTTGTGTTGGTTTTCTTTCTTCTTTTTGCCAAAGTTGTTGAGCAGCTTAGCCCTGTGTTTGGATTTCCCAGGATATTTCATTGATTTCTGCCTGGGCAATGCTTAAGGGCGCTGAATAGCGGCTATGTCCGGGAAATTCCCTGGTTAAGAAGCTCATACTGTATAGGTGTCAGGGACTGTGCTGAGGAGGGCTGCACTGAGGAGGAATGGTGGGAGCCTCTCCCTCCCCCTGCTCCTGATCAGGACCCTGAATCTTCCCAGGAGCAGGAGGACAGTATAGATTTGGAACAGTGGTTTGCAGAGGGGCATAGTTCAGAAGGCAGAAGCTGGGAAGTACTGGGTGGGGAACAGCTTGGAGGAGAAGCACTGGGAGAGAGATAACAGACTCACTTTCTCTGGAAAGCGTTCATCTGCTCAACCCAAGGTCAAGAAGAGCAGATAAGGTGGCAGCACAGAAAGCACAGTGGTTACGAGATCAAGTCACAAGACGTGGTAGTGACACAGGTGACTAGGGAGGAAGTGGGTGGAACCCTTCATTGGGAGCACCTTCATTCCTAGGAAATATATTCTTTCTTCTCTTGCTGTGAGCATTAGAGTTTCAAACTGGTAAGAAGACTCCTTTCTCTTTGTTCTGCTTATCTACTGCCAAAGGGGGGTGGGGAGGAACCTGGCTCCCCGAAGCCTGACAATAGGGAAGGTGGAGAGTTTGAGGAGGGGCCAGCTGATAAACTTGGTCTCTCTCTACTCCAGTGTGATGGGCTCCCCACAACCATGTGGTCGTCCTCAACTTCTACCGTGAGATAAACCATCCCAGGTCTTCTTCAAGGGGGGCGGCTGGGGTGTGGCAAAGGAACTCCCCTTTGAAGGTGGAAGTAGCATTTCAAAAAGGCTCTTTCCTTTTGCAGATGCAGGGGTGTATTTTTTTTGCAGTGTTCCCAGCTGTGGAAGGAGGTTCATAGAAAGTGATGTAGTCTCTCGTCTGCCCTTCAAATGATCTGAACATGCATCATGTCTGGAGCTTGTCAACACAACCTCATTCCCCACGTTTGCTCTGTCCACAGTGAAAGTCTGAAAGGGATTCATGTGTAATGACGTAATTAGAGCATGGAGTAGCCAGCTAATTTTTGAACGTGAGGGGAAATTATCTTGATATGCTTTTTTAAAAAACAATGGGGAAAGCCAAATGCATTCCACATGAATTCAAATGACAAGAACGTAAGATCAGAATGAACAAAGAACAATATCAAATACGCAAATATATAAACTTGCGCTAATGATTACAAATTTCTCCACACAAATTCATATTTAGAAGGTATAAGAGACTGGAAAGGTTAACTATTCATGTGCAATGTAAAATTCTTTCACACTGCTACATAGTCTTCTAGTTTGGTTTGTACTCCTAAAGTGTACAAATACAGTGGTACCTCGGGTTACATATGCTTCAGGTTACATACGCTTCAGGTTACAGACTCCGCTAACCCAGAAATAGTACCTCGGGTTAAAAACTTTGCTTCAGGATGAGAACAGAAATTGTGCTCCGGCAGTGCGGCAGCAGCAGGAGGCCCCATTAGCTAAAGTGGTGCTTCAGGTTAAGAACAGTTTCAGGTTAAGAACAGACCTCTGGAACGAATTAAGTACTTAACCCGAGGTACCACTATAATGAGAGAGGCCTCCTCTGCACCATACATTTATTCCCAGAGTGGTTAATCAATCAATCCCTGGGAATTGCAGCTCTGTGAGGGAAATAGTGATATTACAGCAGGTCTCAGAACCTTCAACAAACTACAGTTCCCATCATCCTTCGAAGGAAGCCTTGACTGTTTAAAGTGGCAGGATACTGCTTAGCATGTTATGTGTTAGTGAGGCCTAATTTACTCAGAAATTGCTGTGAATAACACTTTTGTCCCAGCTCTCTAAAATAAATGCTAATGTGTTGTTCCATGCCTGTGAAATAGCTCAGTGTGCTGCCATCAAATAAATCATTATGGGTTTACAAAGAGCAACAGCACTTTCTCCATCCAATAAAGATAATAAAAGTAAGCTCTGTCTCTTAAAGGTAAAGGGACCCCTGACCATTAGGTCCAATCATGACTGACTCTGGGGTTGCGGCGCTCATCTCGCTTTATTGGCCAAGGGAGCCGGTGTACAGCTTCTGGGTCATGTGGCCAGCATGACTAAGCCGCTTCTGGCAAACCAGAGCAGCACACGGAAACTTCCAGCCGGAGCGGTACCTATTTATCTACTTGCACTTTGACTGCTTTCGAACCGCTAGGCTGGTAGGAGCAGGGACCAAGCAATGGGAGCTCACCCCGTCACGGGGATTTGAACCGCCGACCTTCTGATCGGCGAGTCCTAGGCTCTTTGGTTTAACCCACAGCGCCACCCGCGTCCCTTGCTCTGCCTCTTATGGGGACATTAATATTTGCGACCACTTGCCCCCCAAAGGATTTTACTGCTGGACAGATTTAACAGATGCCCCAGTGAATGCCTCTTTCGTTGCAACAACAACATGGTGACTATGGGCTTGTCCACACTCTCACTTGTCCCATATCTAGAAAGCACAGGCCTGAGTAGTTTTCTCTTTGTACCACTCCTTTCCCAAGGAAAGCCCTCTCTTTCGTGCTAACCTAGAGCAAGCATCAATCTGGAGAAAACCCGAATTGCCACTTGTCCCGGTTGAGTGCTGAAGAGTGGTTTTCCCCCAGCGGGGGAAGGAAGTGGGACAATAAGAAGTGTGGGCAAGCCCTATGGTGCACAGACGGCTAACCACATTCAAAAGAACGGGTATAAACATTGCTGCAGGCAGGCTCTCCATTTCTTCAATAGAAACCATGCGGTGCAGCAGGGCAGCAATATATATAGTGCTGAAAAGAGGAAATTGGTTTCTGTGGGTAAATTTGGACACGATAAAGAATGTTTCTGGGGTCCTTCCTGGTTAACAAAGAATTTGTCATGTGTGAAAATTTAATTAAAAAGTGGTTAGACTCTAGTGAGCCTATACGTTCAGTAGAAAATGAATATTTTCTCCTTCTTTCCGGGTCCATAATCTTATTAGTGAATGTTTTGTAGGGGGATATTGTTTCAATGGTTGTTTGGTTGGTTTTAACTATTCCCATCCCCGAAAGCCGAGAGCACTTAATAACTACACACACAGTTGGTTTAAAAAAGTAAGAAAGAAAAAAAGGTTGTGTTGCCAACATTTGTGTAAAGCATTTCTCTAACCTAGTCTCCCCCAGATATTTGTACTGCAAATACTCCTGGCCAGGCTGGGCCTGATAGGGGCTGCATTCAACCAAGGTCTCTATAAATGTCTCTGTGTGTACTAAGTTAATCATCAGAGGTCCTTTTGCCATCTGAAGTATGGCAACTGGCTACCAGTGAAAAGGCCATCAAGGTGGGGATGCCCCAATTGCGCAATGCTCTCCAGAACAGCTCTCCAAACACTTCCGACTCTGATGAACTGAAGCTTTCATGATTGAAGGCTGCCTCTAGAACAGGGATCAGCAACCTTTTTCAGCTGTGGGCCAGTCCACCATCCCTCAGACCATGTGGTGGGCCGGACTATATTTCTTGAGGGGAAATGAACGAATTCCTGTGCCTCACAAATAACCTAGAGATGCATTTTAAATAAAAGAACACATTCTACTCATGTAAAAACACGCTGATTCTCAGACCGTCCACAGGCTGGATTTAGAAGGCGACTGGGCCGCATCCAGTCCCTGGGTCTTAGGTTGCCTACCCCTGCTCTAGAAGCATCACAGTCCAACATGAGATGTGCCCTTATCTCCCATATCTCCCTAGGAACAAATTCCACAGTTATGAGATTTCTTCTCACATAAGCCATAATGCATACTGTCCAAGTGTCCTAAGGGGATCTGGAATTCCGAAAGCCAACCTGGCTTCTGGTTTGATCCAGGAATGTCCCTATTTCCCCCATCAGTGCCACTGCCATTGAGCTGGGGTTGTGTGGGTGAGCATGAGTCAGTGCTTGTCTTGAGCAACGGTGGCGGCAGCAGCAGCAGTGGCAGCTGCAAGGGAGACCATGTTGCCTCTCCATGGCTGCTGCTGCTGGCCTCCCCTCTTGGGCAGCTCGTTGCAGCTGCTGGAGAGCAGGCGAGGAGTAGGAGAGGCTGCCACTATCACCGAGGCCCAGCCTCACGTGATGCACTGGCTCCAAACAGTGGCGTAGTGTGGGGGGTGCCAGGGGGGCCGGCCGCACCGGGCGCAACATCTGGGGGGGCGCGCTCGCTGCCTCCGGAGTCGCCGAAGAGCCTCGGGCACAGGCTGTAGCGGAGCCGCATGTCTCGCGGAACCGACGAGCTGTGCGCGCGTCCGGGCTGAAGGCGCCCGGCAGGCAGCGGCTCTCAGCGCTCGCCGCGGAGGACGCGCCAGGCAGCCCCTCCTCACAGCCCCGCCTCCGCTGGTGCTGCTGCAGCTGCTGGGCTGTTGCATTTTTCTCGCCTCTCTGCCCCCCTCCTCCTCCGGGCAAGCGGCGTCGTTTGGGCGGCAGCGCCAGCGGCAACTCGCAGGTTAGGGGTTAGGGGGGCGCAAATTACTTGCCTTGCCCTGGGTTAGGGGGCGCAAATTACTTGCGTTGCCCCGGGTGCTGACAACGCACGCTACGCCGCTGGCTCCAAGGTGCAGGCAGGGAGCAGGGTAGTGGAAATGCTCTGCCGGGTGGAGGAGGATGAAAACGGGTCGAGGAGGGTCAGTTTGGTGGTGGTGGTGAGTCAGAAATGTCCCTATGTACATCTGAGGAATGTTGGAGGGTATGCATAATGTGATTAGGAGTCCAGCAGAGACACATGCCCAACTGGCATCTTCTCTCCCTCCTGGTCATTCGCTTGGGAGATTCAAAATCTTGCTCCAGCCAGAACATCACAGCAACCTCAGAGGCATCAGCACACTTCAGGATCAGCAGAATATAGGCTGTCAGCGTACAGACTCAGTAGCTCAGCTTTTTGGCTAAACTATGTTTATTTGCACATATACTCTTGGAGCATCGTAACTCAGCTCTTTCCTCTTCAGCATCAGACAGCAAAAAGAAAACAAAGGACAAAAGTCCTACACCACAGAAACACAGTAATAAAAACATCCTGTCTCCGTCACTTTCCAGAATGTGGAATAAAAACATACACCATCATGTGGTAAAACCAGTCCCATGACTGCAACACAGGGAAAGAATCCTAACACCCTGACCTTTGGCCAGGGATGAGTCTCAATCAGATATGCATGCCAAATGTAAGAACATAAAAATGGCCTTCTGGATCAGCCTAGTGGCCTATCTAGTCTCACATTCTGTTCTCATAGTGTCCAACTAGATGCCTATGGGAAGCCTTCAAGCAGGTCCTGAGCGCTACAACGCTCTTTCCTCCTGTGGCTTCCAGCAACAGGTATTCAGAACACTGCCTCAGGGTTAGCAGCCACTCATGGCGTTATTCTCCCTGAAAACATTTTCAGCCTATGCTCATCTTCCTTAGGGATATTTGGTTAAGCAAGATATAAGAAGAGCCTTTCTGGATCAAAGGCAAGAGTCCGTCTAGCTCAGCGTCCTGCTTCCCAAATTGCTCAGCCAGCAACACCACAAAGAGAGCATCAAGGCAATAACTTTTCATCACTGTTGCTCCCCAGCCCCTGGTAGCAACAGGGAAGGACCACACACCAGTGGCAGAGCAGCTGTTCTGCGTGTCAGATATCCTGGGTTCAACCCCCAGGTTCCCCAAGTAGGGTTGAAAAGGACTTCTATCTGAAACCCAGAAGAGTCACTACGTGGCAGTGCAGGCAAGGGTTCAGGGACCTGTGAACTTTCTGATATTGCTGGACTCTGGCTTCTGTCACCCCTGACAACTGGCCGTGCCGGAAATGGGGTTGATAGGATCTGGAATCCATCAAAATCTGAAAGGCCACACGTATTTCCCCTACCCCTGTTTAATATAATATTGAATTAGATGCACTTTGGAGAGCGGTGGAGCCCTAGATTTGCATCCAAAATATTCCAGGTTCAACCCCCTGTTGTTGTCAGTAAAAAGGATTGATGGTTTTTAAAAATCGTATTAATTTAATTTAGAGCATTTGTTCCCCACTCCAGGGGCGTACCGGGGGAGGGATGGGGGGAAGCCCCAGGCATATATATTTTTCAGGGGCACAATCAGGCACCCCCACAACGGGTATGGAGCCCTGGCAGCTGAGGCAGGGTGGAAGGTGGGCTGGTCTAGTAGGCAGGTCGAAGGAGGCAGCCTGCAAGGAGCCTGTTGGAGGCACCCCACCCCCGGTTCATGCCCCCATCCCAGCTGCCCAGTCCACCAGAGGGACGCAGCACTTGCCTTGCCCTGGGCTTTGGCAACCCACGCGATGCTGCTGCCTCACTCTTCAACCAAAAGGGCTCCCAGCGCAGCTTACATACTATCAATTAAAACAACAGTCCTTGCCTGCAGGTTTACAATCAAAAATATCATGACACATAAGGAGAAAGCGACAAGGAGGGTAGAGGTGGGGAAGCAAACACGCACATTAAATTGTTTCATAGTAGTTCTGTGTGACTTGTGGCCCATCTGTGTTGGGAATACAATATCCTCAGGGTTTTCTGTTATCTCCCTACCTTAAGAATCCGACCGTACCAAACTATCGTCATCTGCTTTTCTAAAGTCAGATTAAATGTCTTCCCATCTGAAGTGTTGAGAGGAAGATTGGCTGGCATCCCATACCAAGCTAGGCAGTGCCCATGTTCCCAGGATGTTGAATGTACGGAACACATTTTATTACACTGTGTGGTTTGTATAAACGGGTTAGACGGCATCTAATCCAAACCAATATTAACACGACAACCTGGAGTTGCCGACTCATTTTACGTGTAGGTTCTCCTTGAGGATAAGACTGATAACTATTACACTGGCTGTAGCTAAATGTCTCTCAGAGGCAGTAAGAATCAGAAATCAGTATCTATGGGCTAAAGCTCCTTGGTTGGCTAGCAAGGCCGCTCCTCCGCCTTAATAGTTGTTGATATATACCATCGTTGTACTGTGCATTTTGGGTTTATGGACCGCAATAAAGCTGTATATATGTAGTTCTTATAATGAGCAGCTAGCGTAGAAACATTTCAGGGGCAGGAGGTGTCGGATGGAGTTGGCCCCTCTGCAAACATAGCAGGTGGCTGAGGAAAGAGAATCTCTGGCATCCAGGAGACACCCAGTGCAAGCAACACTGAGGTCGATGGACCAATGGTTGGATTTGGGACAAGCAACAGTGTATACTTTGCACCAAAAAACCCAACAAGTTCAATGGTCAGCATCTCCCAGTAGGGCTGGAAAGACTCCCGTCCGAAACTCTGGAAAGTTGCTGTCAGACAGGGTCGGCCAACAGTCTGACTCATTGTAAAGTAGCTTCCAATAATAATGATAATAATTTATTATTTATACCCCACCTATCTGGTTGGGCTTCCCCAGCCACTCTGGGCAGCTTCCAACAAAATATTAAAATACAGTAATGCATCAAACATTAAAAGTTTCCCTAAACAGGGCTGCCTTCGGATGTCTTCTAAAAGTCTGGTAGTTGTTGTCTTTGACATCTAGTGGGAGGCCCTTCCACAGGGCGGGTGCCACTATCAAGAAGGCCCTCTGCCTGGTTTCCTGTAACTTGGCTTCTCGCAGTGAGGGAGCCGCCAGAAGGCCCTTGGCGCTGGACCTCAGTGTCTGGGTAGAGCAATGGGGGTGGAGACGCTCATTCAGGTATACTGGACCAAGGCCGTTTAGGGCTTTAAAGGTCAGCACCAACACTTTGAATTGTGCTCGGAATTGTCCTAGACTGATGTTCAACGGCATACTGCCTCTGCTCTCAAGATATTCCACTTTGCCACCCGATTTGTGTGCTAACCGTGATGAAAAAGAAAAGGTCTCTCGCGTAATCTTATTATGATAATAATCTCAGGCAGACGCCCCACTCCCCATGCTTGTCGGCAGACAAACAGAGCCACAAAATGGAATGCAAGTGTTCGGTGATCTCTGCGGGAGTTTGTTTATGACACAAGATAACTTGAGAAAGACCCCCCTCCCGTGCTAGCAAATGAAGTATAAAGATTGACTTGTTTAAGCGGAGGAATAATGCATACTGTTAATAATGCGTCAGCTTTTAAAGGAAGGTTGAGGAAGTGGGTTCTTTGTACCCCTGGACTGTGTATTATTTTCTCTTTTTTGGCTCTGACACAGCAGGAGGAAGTTTCCTATCCACTAGCATTGGGGGTGGGGGCAGATTTAGCTTTGCAGGAACGTGTGTGTGAGTGTGTGTGGGTTACTCAATCACAATAGCATATAATCCAGACCTGGGGTGGGAAAGCTTTTTCATACTGAGGGCAGCATTCCTTTCTAGGGAACTTTCTTTGGGCTGCATGGCAACAGTGGGCAGGGCAAGGGAGAAATGCATGAGGAGCAATGAATGCAAATTTTACCGTCGTACAGTAGGCTGGTTTTATATAACCTCCACCCAGACAAGCAAGATGCATGAGGACACATTCCAGCCAGGCACAGACATTTGTGAAGGTTGCAAAGCAGGTTAGGGGTGGTGGCCTGGGAAAGGGATGGTGGCCTGAGGAGAGTCTAAGGACCAGATGGAAAGGACTGGAGGGCTGCATTTAGCCTGAGGTTCCCCATCTCTCTTGAAGGTACAAAAATGCTGTATGTGTAATCATCCCAAAGTGCCATCAATATGCTTGATACTTTAAAAAGGTAAAGGGACCCCTGACCATTAGGTCCAGTCGTGACTGACTCTGGGGTTGCGGCGCTCATCTCGCTTTATTGGCCGAGGGAGCCGGCGTCCAGCTTCCGGGTCATGTGGCCAGCATGACTAAGCTGCTTCTGGCGAACCAGAGCAGCTCACGGAAATGCCGTTTACCTTCCCGCCGGAGCGGTACCTATTTATCTACTTGCACTTTGATGTGCTTTCGAACTGCTAGGTTGGCAGGAGCAGGGACTGAGCAACGGGAGCTCACCCTGTCGCCGGGATTCAAACCACCGACCTTCTGATTGGCAAGTCCTAGGCTCTGTGGTTTAACCCACAGCACAGAGCACAAAAAGAGTTGCCCCAGCTTACAAACGCTGATATAGAAGATGGAAGAGGAGAGGATGAGGCAGAGATAAACAAGGATAGAGCATGTGATTATTTCAGGCAGCAATCCTATACAGTGGTACCTCAGGTTACAGACACTTCAGGTTACAGAAGCTTCAAGTTACAGACTGTGCCAACCCAGAAATAGTGCTTCAGGTTAAGAACAGTTTCAGGTTAAGAACGGACCTCCAGAATGAATTAAGTTCTTAATCTGAGGTACCACTGTACACACTTACCTTGCAGTCAGATCAACTGGACTCAATGCAGTACAGTCCTATACATGCCTACTCAGAAGTAAGACCTATTGAGCTCATTGGGGTGGTTATAGGTGACCCAGCTTTCAATGTTTTTTTGGGGGGGCAGATTGGGGTGGTTATACACAATTCTACTTTTGACACTGTTTTGCTGATAGACGTAAAGCTTCGTTTCCAGTTGGTACATAGCTTCCTGCTGAAATCCTGTAACTTTGTCACTTTTCAAGCTACATAAGTTCTTTTGTTTTTGTCTCGTTTTGGTTGGCTAGAATGCAAGAGTACTTCTCCAGGCAGTAATAATGCAGTAAAGTAGGTGATGCGTCACAGACCAATTAATGATGTGTAGACAGTCCAATATAAAGCCAACCTAATGTCCTAATGTCCCACCTCAATGACCACCACTTTCCATAGGAACCTACCTGGACCCTGGGATCATCTTCTCAGGCCCTTCTTAGTGTGACTCCACCATAAGTGGTCCAGAGGGTGGCAACATGAGAACAGGGCCTTTTCTGCAGTGGCTCCCTGTTTGTGGAATGCTTTCCCCAGGGAGGTTCGCCTGGTGCCTTCATTATACACCTTTAGATGCCAGGCAAAAACGTTCCTCTTTAACCAGGCCTTGGCTGGTTGACATCTGATGCCCTTTTAAAATGTGTTGGGGAGGTGAGAATTTTTGGTTTGTTCTTATTTTTATTATGTATTTTGTTCTTTTATGTTGTGAACAGCCCTGAGACCTGCGGGTATAGGGCAGTACACAAATTTAAACAACAACAACAACAACAACAACAATAATTGCATCAATGACATATTGCAGAATGAATTTGCAAAAAAAGTGCCAAGTCTAGAGGGGCCTCCTACAAGGGTCTTGTTGCTTGTAGTAGTAATAGTAGGCTTGCTACAGGTCAGGAAAATTCCTGACATGTCCTAGTTTTCGGGTGTAAAAATGGCGCCAGGGAAAATGTCAGGGAAAACCCAGATGTATGGCAATGTGATGGAAAAAGCAGTGGAAACAGCTTTAAAAAAGCGCTCAACAATTTGGGTTTGCTCCCAAATGGTGGGTTTCTTTTTGAAATATGGCAACCCGAAGTAATAGTAAATTTCCGTTATGGTTTCACGTTCTGTGAGATATACCCATCATCGCAAATGACGATCCCAGTATTATTTCTGTGGGCACTTAACTCTGTGATGAAAGAGAGACGATTGTTTTCAGGAGTGTCTCTCAATTTAATTCCAATTCACATCTCGCATGTGTAAACACATCACAGGCCTAAATGGAGTCGTTCTCCCGAGGGAGCTGACTGCACAAAGAGACACCTTTCAGCGGCATCTTCCTTTCCTTCTTTTTTTGCCACTTTGGGCTACAATGCCCACACCGCCCAGGCAATTCTTCTGGAAGCTGCGAAGATCCCTCGGCCCCCTTTCAAAATGCTGGACGGCAATTTCTCCTGAAGTGCCGTGAAGTGGCAAGACAGTTGATTTGTGTAACAATGTAATAAGAGCCTGGAGTATCCAACATGAGTGCCTGGAATCTCCCAGCGGTGATGCGGGGTAGCCAAAATGCCAATCACGGCCTCATAGCTGCTGCTGAGAGCGGGTCCTTGTGCAGCGGAAGGCGTTCCCATGGCAACGGCGGGATTGAAGGGGAGGAAGCGATTGACAAATAGGTTACCGGGGGGGGGGGCGCACTTCATCACCTCTGCCTCAGAAGCAATTGAGACGCGGCACTTTTCTGGTTTAAGCTGGCTTTACGTCTGGAGAGACAGCATTAAAATAACCACAGGTTCAGGTGTGTCTGTTTTATTTTTTTAAAGTGTTAGGTACACACACACACACACACACACACACACACACACACACTGCTGGAATCCTGCTCACAAAGGGGAAGGTAGTGGAAGCATTTGGAGCCCACCAAACTGGATCACTGCCTTGCCATGGCGAGGGGGCTTGAATAATTCAGAGAAGCTATGAACTATGCCGTGCAGGGCCACCCAAGATGGACAGGTCATAGTGGAGAGTTTTGACCAAAAGTGATCCACCTGGAGGAGGAACCGGCAAGCCACTCCAGTATCCCTGCCAAGAAAACTCCATGGACCTTGCCAACAAAGGTCCGTATAGTTAAAACTATGGTTTTCCCAGTAGTGATGTATAGAAGTGAGAGCTGGACCATAAAGGTGGCTGATCGCCGAAGAATTGATGCTTTAGAATTATGGTGCTGGAGGAGACTCTTGAGAGTCCCACGGACTGCAAGAAGATCAAACCTATACATTCTTAAGGAAACCAGCCCTGAGTGACCAAACTGCGAGAGGCAGTGGAAGACAGGAGTGCCTGGCGTGCTCTGGTCCATGGGGTCACGAAGAGTCAAACACGACTAAATGACTAAACAACAACAAAAAGCTCAGTCTGTCCTCAGCCATTCCACAACTACCTGCCTACGTTATTTAGAAACAGGTGACACCGCCTGTTTCCTTATCCCCAGTTCTGTTCTTGTAGAAATTAGCAGGGAGTAGAAGGATGGAAACCAAACCAGAATTAGCTGGCTCCGTTGAATATTGTTTGCAGACTGGGGCAAAGATTTCAGGCTCCGTTGAATATTGTTTGCAGACTGGGGCAAAGATTTCAGGAGCAAAGTAGGGAAGAGTTCTTTTTGGTGGTGACAATGTCACGTGAGTCTGCAAGTGAGTGCACTGTTGGTTTTTTTACGAACAAGATTCCAGAGTGAGGGCATAAATAGTGCCCTCACTCTGATTCGGCTCCGTAATGATGCCGCACGAGTCTAAAGCCAAATGAGAGGGAGGGCAAAGCTGAAAGTTTTTTTGTTTTGTTTTATAAACAATGGATTCCAGGAGCTAGCTGCATACATGATTGTTGATGGTGAAAGAACAGTGGAACACATGATGTTGATGAAAAAGACGAGTTGGGGAAAGGGCAGTTCTCATCTCCTGACATCCCCACTTGCGAACCAAGAAAGTTCTGAAGATCAGCTTTGGTTTAAATTACTTGTTTTATGGAGCTATTTAGCCACCTTCTGGATCTCGGTGGAACTGTTTGAAGAGTTGTCACAGATGACAGAACAAATTTGCTTTCTGCTGCTCCTGAGTCAAGTGACAAGGGAGAGGATTTTGATTAAACACTGAGGCAGAAGTTTCAGATGATGCAGGCCGTTCAGCGGTGCAGCTGTGCCTCAAAACATGGTTGACTTGCTTTTTGTAAGGTATTTTAAAGCAGAGACTGAGTGGCCAATTTCTAGGGATGCATTGGAAGAGCTAATAATAATAATAAATTTTATTTATATCCCGCCCTCCCCAGCCGAAGCCGGGCTCAGGGCGGCTAACAACAATAAAACAGTAGAAAAGTACAGCATAAACAACATTCTAAAATCATTCATTATAAAATTAATTAGATGTCCGTTGAGGTCCCTTCCAAATTGATTCTGCTGCCATTAATAGCCAGGGCTGGAACCAAGAGTCACTGACCTGTGTACTGCTGCCCCAATGTGGTGGTTCTTTGCCCTGGCTTTTGACACCTGAGATGTCAGTTTTTAAGAACCACCTTACATCTGTAGTTGTAAGTTGTTTTAAACTGTCTTGAACATTGTTTTTTAATTGTTGTAAACTGCCCTGGGACATTGTTAGAGACTCTGGCATGCTAACTAGTTAAGCGACCCCTGAGCGGGGTTGCCATTCTGTGATTGGACTTACGCTACTTGTTGAACGGTCCATTTATCCAGTCTGTATAACATTTACTGCACATGTAACTTGTTAAGATAGAGTTGTACGTTTATCCACTCCATGTTTACAGTATCTCCTGGCTTTGTCTTGCACATGGCACCTTAGTATGTTTGTTGTTTGAATGGTTACAAGTCTATCTCTGTTCTAGCTATTATTCTAGTAAATTTGGTTTTATACTTATAAAAGCCAGTTTGTGGTGTTGTTGTTTTGTTGTATTATTATTACTGTCACCACATTTTATAACATGTGACAGCAGCCACACCTGGTGTAGGTAGCCAATGGGTGTCAAACTTTCAAAGGGACTCTGCATGGGAAGACAGACTCAAGCAGGTTTTCCTTCCTCTCTAGGAGAAGGAAAACTCTGATCCTAAACCTCCACACTCTTGCGGGATATCTTCAGGAGAAGAAAAGACTAAGGAGTAGACCCTACACAAATCCAGAGTGCAGTCCCTAGGACAGTCGGATGGTGTCTCGTATGCCACCTTCCGACAACTTCTGCTGCCAAACGTATTGCTCAGCTTTCCTTTGAACCACATCTGCAAGGCTGGTCTTGTCTGGGTAGCCCGGGACCTCTATAGCCACTGCCCAGGCTTGTGCCCTGGGGAGGTCACTTTGGTGCTGCTTAACAGCAGTTTGACTTCACCCCTGGAGGCACACTCTATTGTCTCTCAAGACAGACAGATGCCAGCTATAACAATTAGAGGCTGTTTTGGTTGGTGGGGCAGAAGAGGAGACAGAATATAGGGACAGACCCAAGTGACTTGGCTATGTTAGCATATGTATCTCTCTCTGTGTGAGTTTCTCTATCCCTTTGTGGCATGCTTTTGCATTCTCTGACGGACTTGCATTAAGCAGAGCACACCACTGACTTTATTGATCCAACGCATCCCTGAAGATGTGTAACAGTAACGTGGTTTCAAACGGGTTAGTGCAACAACATCTGTCTCCTTTAAGATTCTGTGTAGTAAAACGTGGTTCCCCTTCCTTGATCATATGGTGTGCCTTTGTTCTCCAGTCTTTGATAAAGGCAGCTTATGCAGGCCCAATGGGAGTCTTCTTTTTTCTTTTCCTTTTAAAAAAAAACTCCCCCCCCCCGAACAAGGAAAGACACTTCATGCTTTATCACAAACTGTTTTGGAAACACTCATCACTTTTCAAAATCGCAAGTCCCTGCCGATTGAGAAACAGCCAGGCCAAGGGTGTCCTTTTGCAGACATCAAACATTGGAATCCGACCTGTGTTTTTCATACCAAAATGTAACACTGCATTCAAGTCATTCCCTTTCCCTAGCATTTCCCTTATATTTGAGGTTTCACACGATGTAAAAGCCACTTTGGGAAATCTGGTGGAATATAGCGGAAGTTTAACGCTCATTTCCATATTCATTGCTTCCAGGAAATCCATTTGCAACTGCATTAACCTAGAAAAGGGCGGGAGCAACGTGACCAAAATTGGGGTGCTGTTCCGGCATACGCAGTAGTTCTTTTCTTGCCGTTTTTGTGGGTGAATTGTGGGGAAACAGAAGCACACAGCTGCAGAAAAAGGTGGAGAAGTGGCAACGTTGCCCAGTTACATTAACTATTGTTCTGCCACACCCCACCTTCTGGTTTGAATGAACACCAGCGTAATGTGATGGTGTCTCAGTCAAAAAGACTCTGTTCCATAATGCAACAGGTACTGCAGTGTGAAAGGAGCATTAGAACATGAGGCAGAAACGCCAGTATTAGAATCAGAAAAAACTAATGCATGTTAATGCATTTTCCATACCTGAATGCACCTATAGTCCTCAATTACAATTATCAATATTATTATTATCTGGTGAAAATTTAGATGCAGTGAAGGTTTATCATTTTTTTATGAACCTGTTTGGTGCCATTGCCCTGGTGGCTGCTTCTTATTCTGTGCTTTTCTCCCCTCCCTCCCCTTCTTTGAAGATTTAGTCACATGAATGATTTTATCCAGTCATGGTCACGGAGGATGTGAGCGTGTTTCAGGGAGACCATCACCATATTTAGCTATTTAATGATATCAGTTGATGCCGAATGCAGCCCCTTTCAGTGTCCCTCTTTTCCAAGGACAGACCCAGATTTACAGAAGCTGTCCCGGTTTCTGATTTGATCCCAGAATGTCCCACTATTCCTTAAAAGGTAAAAGGTAAAGGACCCCTGACAGTTAAGGCCAATCGCAGACGACCCTGGGGTTGCGGCGCTCATCTCGCTTTACAGGCCAAGGGAGACGGCATTTGTCCGCAGACAGTTTTTCCAGGTCATGTGGCCAGCATGGCTAAGCCATTTTCTGCCACAATGGAACACTGAAACCAGGGCAGCGCATGGAAATGCCGTTTAGCTTCCTGCCGGAGCGGTACATATTTATCTACTTGCACATCTGGCGTGCTTTCAAACTGCTAGGTTGGCAGGAACTGGGACCGAACTCACCCCATCGCGGGGATTTGAACCGCTGACCTTCTGATCGGCAAGCCCAAGAGGCTCAGTGGTTTAGACCACAGTGCCACCCGCATCCCCGCTATTCCTTAGGGTGCTCCTATTTTCATGGGAGAAATGTTGGAGGATATGGAGTTATGCGACCCCTGAGCCAAGGAGCTAAGTAACTCTACAACCTTTGGAAGACATCTGAAGGCAGCCCTGTATAGGGATGTTTTAAAATATTTAATGTTTTATTATGTTTATATATATATATAGGAAGCCACCCAGAGTGGCTGGGGCAACCCAGTCAGATGGGCAGGGTATAATAATAATAATAATAATAATAATAATAATAATAATAATAGAATAGGACGTCCCTGTTTTCATCAGAGAGGTGTTAGAGGGTATGTAAATGAAGACAATGTAAGCAACTCAATAAACTTTTCTCACACTATAGGGAAAGGAAGCATTTTTCTACACCATGAAAAGGCTTGCGAAACAACCTCAAAGTGGTTTCGACTCTGCTTTGCTTTTCTGCCTCTTGCAATTTTGAGACGTGCATTATCCGCTTATCTTATAAGCCGATAAAGATGAGAGCATCTGATCTCCAGCGTGGGGATAAAAAGCAGGCCTGGCCTTGTTGATTTGCCTAAACGATCTGAGCATTACAATTAGGAAGGGCTGCGTCCGCACAGATGACAACACAATTTAGCAACAATGGGACACAAAGCGAGGGATTTAACAAGGAACCAAATGTATTTGACACAGAGATCAAAACATATTGATGGCACCTCGCCACTTCAATAATTCCGCCGAGTCGAGCCCGGTTTACCCCTGCTTCTTTACACACATAACCCCTGATTAACCGTAAGTGGGTCTGTCATTTTGACAGCGCCAGATAAACCAATATCGAGTAATCTATTAAACATACCAGCCTCAAACCCGGAAGCGTGCTTCTTATTACATTGTTTTGGCAGTAATTAGACGAGTGATAAGATCATAAACAGACATGTTTGGTGAGCATTTTCCTGATAGTGTCCAGAGACACCTGGATTAGAGCTGAACATTGCAGACATGAGGGGAAGAAGAAGGGGGAGCGGGAAACATGCCAAGCATGGGATGAAACCCAGGGGAAAGCGGGGGGCAGGGAGCGTGTGTGTGTGTGTGTGTGTGTGTGTGAGAGAGAGAGAGAGAGAGAGCACAGAAGCTGAGTGATGATTTCTGCAGTATGCACAAAGCAGACTTTTGTATCTTCAATGAAATTAGCTGCAGCCTTCCTTGTCTGAATGGCCACCGTGATGGATGGTCATTCGTTTAATGGGAAATGTACTTCAGCTGTTTTACAGCTTAAAAGCTTGCCTAATTGTGTTTTTGTAGATAAACATCTTCATTCAGACCACTTTTTGAAATAATGACTGTCCTTTTTAAAAATGAAGAAGAAAGGGCCTATGAGGGTTCGGAGGAGATGTCGCCGAGGGGACAATTCTTGGCAGTCACAGCCCTCCCTCCTTCCATCCTGAGTATGAAAAAGACCAGCCTGAAACTTTTTGCTGCCTGAGGCAGATGGTGCCGGTGCCTCAAAGCAAGATGCACGAGACCGAAGGACAGCCAACTCACTCCCCCACCTTCAATGGCCAGGGTGGTAGCTTAGTGGTAACTCATAAGGCTTGGTTTCCGGACCCTAGATCATCTTGCATACTCTCCAACATATCCCAGTGGAAAACTGGGCCATGCATCTTTCAGGACCAAGCTCCCACATGAGTAATGCGACCCGTGCAAGAGCACAGCGCCCCCCCCCCCAATTTGCATCTTTCAGGGCTGTGATTTTGCAGGAGCTAGGGGTCTTGTGTGAGAGCGCAGTCCCCGAAAATGGGATGTCCCAATTGAATTGGGACACTTGAGGAGTATTGTCTTGGTCACCCTCCTCTGCACAGCTGTATATGCTTCCTCTTACTTAAGCAGATGTGTACAGACTGAAATTGTGTATCATCAATATGCTCTGTAAAATAATCAATGATTTCAGAGCTCATGTTGAGCTGGAATAATAGATTCCGTGGCCATTTGGGTTCTGTGTGTGTTCATGCTTTCGTGAGGCCTCTTAAGCTGTTTACATAGATGCAATCGTTTTGATTAAATAATAGATTTGTACCTTGGTTTTGGAACAGCTTTGTTCCCGAATGTTTTGGCTCCCGAACGCTGCAAACCTGGAAGTGGCTGTTCCGGTTTGCAAACTATTTTTGGAAGTTGAAAGTTGGACGGAGCTTCCGCGGCTTCCGATTGGCTGCAGGAGCTTTCTACAGCCAATCAGAAGCTGTGCTTTGGTTTCCGAATGTTTTGGAAGTCAAATGGACTTCCAGAACGGATTCCGTTCCACTTCCAAAGTACGACTGTACTTGCTATGGAGAATCTGTTTTGCCATGTTGATGGTAAGGGCAGCTGCATGGAAGCCTGTGTGTTTAAATCATCTTAATGCCATATGGAACAGATTTGCCACCCTGCCTTGAACATACACAGCCGTTGTTTATTTCTAAAAATAAAATGCTTTCTCTGAGAAAGCAGATCACCTGTTCTCCCCTCCTCCCCCGCTGCCTCCATCCGCCGTGGGGTGTGTGTGACTGTTTGGGGCTGTTTGAGTATTCTGTTGCTGCTTTATTCCCAAAAGGGAGCTGAAAATCAACAGCCAGCAACAACAAGCTGTGTAAAACTAGGAGTCTTAAGCAGCACGATGGCTCCGTTTACCATGGATGCAAAACAAGCAGCAGGGCACCTGGTGCGGTCCACCCCCAGGCAGAAGTGTCTTACGCTCAGATTCTGTAAGATGCAGTCTTATTGATTTTTACAAGGGTGAGCTAGTCAGGCATCTCTCTAAGATTAGAGAGCAGAGTGGATTTCTGGGACAAGCAGTGCCTGATGGCCTGAAAACATCTACAGTGGTACCTCGGGTTACATACGCTTCAGGTTACATACGCTTCAGGTTACAGACTCCGCTAACCCTAGAAATGGTGCTTCAGGTTAAGAACTTTGCTTCAGGATGAGAACAGAAATCGTACTCCGGTGGCGCGGCAGCAGGAGGCCCCATTAGCTAAAGTGGTGCTTCAGGTTAAGAACAGTTTCAGTTTAAGTACGGACCTCCGGACCGAATTAAGTACTTAACCTGAGGTACCACTGTACAGCTTTGAAAGGATTCTCCAGTCCCTCCAAGTGTCCCTATTTTCCAGGGACAGTCCCAAATTTACAGAAGCTGTCCTGGTTTCTGATTTGATCCCAGAATGTCCTGCTTTCCCTTAGGACATCCCTATTTTCATCAGAGAAATGTTGGAGGGTATGAGGTCTTTGTATAATGCTGCAATTGATGCAGCAACCCAATGCACTCCTTGGCATTCTCAACCAATTCCCACATCTGTAAGGGAACGAGAGCCTGCAACTCAAGCTTTCCCAACCTGGTGCCCTCTAGCTGTTCTGGACTAGCAGTCCAGTCAGCCTCAGCTCTTGTGGCCAGCGGCCAGCAGCAACGGAAGGACCATAAGTTTCCCACCCTTGCTTTAGAACAGTGATGGCCAAACTTGGCCCTACAGCTGTTTTGGGACTACAATTCCCATCATCCCTGACCACTGGTCCTGTTAGCTAGGGGTGATGGGAGTTGTAGTCCCAAAACAGCTGGAGGGCCAAGTTTGGCCATCACTGCTTTAGAACGTCAATCTTGGTGTGTAGAATAGGCTCCACTTCTGCGCATGCACATGAATGCTGCACACGAATGCGGAGAGGAGAAGAACCTCAGGAGACTGGATCACAACTGGGGGGGGGGACAGGGGGGCATTGCATTAGATGGGCCATTCACCTGATCCAGCAGTCCGAATCTTCTTATGTTTGGTGGGAACTTGAGGGAGTGCCTGCTCAGTGGTTGCATCCACATTTCGAACTCCTTATTCTTATTTACAAACTTACACCTATTGACAGTTTGTTCAACTTAACAGAAACTGGCCAGACTGGATTTGCAGGAAGGGCCTGTTGTAAGAAAAACTACTGCTCCCTTTCCCTTATGGGGTATTCTGGAGCCCGTATAGAATCCTTGAGGGTTCCCTATTGGTAGGAGGAACTAACAGAGGCCAAGCAGAGTATATTTGAGAAGCAAAGTGGCTAGTAAGCCTGATCTTTATTAAAGGAAAATAAACTGTTGCAATGGGACGCAGGCGGTGCTATGGGTTAAACCATAGAGCCTAGGACTTGCCAGTCAGAAGGTCAGCAGTTCGAATCCCTGCGATGGGGTGAGCTCCCGTTGCTCAGTCCCTGCTCCTGCCAACCTAGCAGTTCGAAAGGACGTCAAAGTGCAAGTGGATAAATAGGTACCACTCCGGCGGGAAGGTAAACAGCATTTCTGTGCGCTGCTCTGGTTCGCCAGACGCGGCTTCGTCATGCTGGCCACATGACCGTGAAGCTGCACGCTGGCTCCCTCGGCCAATAAAGCAAGATAACCTTTGTTGCTAGTGACCACTAATAGCTTATCCTCCACGAATCTGTCCAATCCATTTTTTAAGCCATCCAAGTGGTTTGATTTCCACAGTTTAGCTGTGTACTGCGTGAGAAAGTACTTTCTTTTATCTGTTCAGATAAAAGGGAGGCTCATCTGGCCCTTTCATTGATGGCCTTCTATGGATCAGGAAAAAAGCTTCTTTTTCATTTAATAAATAGGCATTTGGCTTTTTCTTTCTTTTTACTCTGTCTTTTAATTTGTACCTGTAATTTAATTACGCTTTAACTAGCTGCCATTTTGAGCCGCTCTCCTTTGATTTTATTGCCGTGTTGCTGACTTTGTGTGTGTGTGTGTGTGTGTGTGTGTGTGTGAATTAAGGTGCTTCCTGGTGACCTGCTTCTTGAGCATTCATTCTGATTTGTGCAGAAGTTAGATAGCATGGCTTCAAAAGGAGTTAACCCAATGCACTTTCCCATCCCTCTCCTTGTAACGAAAAGCCCAATCTTTTGGGGAAGTGGGATTGTTGTGCAAGACCCAGCCCCTGCTCCATCAGCTGTAACTGTGCAACCTGATTCTGGGTGCGTGTGATTGAATCACGCCCCCCAAATTTTGACAGTCTGGAAGTGCTATCTATCTATCTATATCTATCTATCTATCTATCTATCTATCTATCTATCATCTATCTATCTATCTATCTATCTATCTATCTATCATCTATCTATCTATCTATCTATCTATCTATCTATATCTATCTATATCTATCTATCTATCATCTATCTATCTATCTATCTATCATCTATCTATCTATCTATCTATCTATTTATCTATCTATCTATCTATCTATCTATCTATCTATCTATCATCTATCTATCTATCATCTATCTATCTATCATCTATCTATCTATCTATCTATCTATCTATCTATCTATCATCTATCATCTATCTATCTATCTATCTATCTATCTATCATCTATCTATATCTATCATCTATCTATCATCTATATCTATCTATCTATCTATCTATCTGTCTGTCTGTCTGTCTGTCTGTCTGTCTATCATCTATCATCTATCATCATCTATCATCTATCTATTTATTATTCTTGATTTTATTGTTAGCCACCTTGGGTATATCTTTATATAAAATTGGGGTATAAATACATAGATATACGGCTGCTATGCTTTTTGCATGGCGATGCTGATTGAAAGACGATGATTTGTTGTTGTTGTTTAGTCGTTTAGTCGTGTCTGACTCTTCGTGACCCCATGGACCAGAGCACACCAGGCACTCCTGTCTTCCACTGCCTCCCACAGTTTGGTCAAACTCATGCTGGTAGCTTCGAGAACACTATCCAACCATCTCGTCCTCTGTCGTCCCCTTCTCCTTGTGCCCTCCATCTTTCCCAACATCAGGGTCTTTTTCAGGGAGTCTTCTCTTCTCATGAGGTGGCCAAAGTATTGGAGCCTCAGCTTCAGGATCTGTCCTTCCAGTGAGCACTCAGGGCTGATTTCCTTCAGAATGGAGATGTTTGATCTTCTTGCAGTCCATGGGACTCTCAAGAGTCTCAAAGAAAAATGACGATACTGTTGTGCAAAAGGTCCAGAGAGGAGGAAATGTGGCTTTAAAACCGTGCATAAATTTCTCAATTTAGTTGTGGCCCCTGTGTAGAACTTTGGGCAATCCTAGTATTAGGCATGAATAGCCATTCATTTTTATGGCCATCTTTATTCCCCTTTAATTGATTATGTAGTAATGAGCAATACATTGTGGAACTCCATGCTTAATTTCTTATAATTAAAAATCATAATTGCAATAAGTTTGATAGGGCCATAAGGGTAATAAAATGAAGAAAGCATTGTTAGCACCCATTAAAATTGCATTTGACCTCTTTACACGGCAGCTTCCTGCAGGTGTTACAATAGAGGGGTTTTATTTCTCTCTTGGGGAGCAGGGTGCCAGTGAAACCACACTTGAGGGTCTGATTTGCATCACACACACACACAAAACCAGAGGAGTTTGTTAAATCAAAAGCAACTGCTTGCCAAGTGGTGATAATTTGAGTTTAGCAGCTGCAAATTAGGTGCTATGTCAATTCCAAAGTGAGCCATCTTTGCATGCCAGATGAGCATCTCTTAAAATGTGGGGCCCTGGCACTGCCAGTTTAAAGGAATCAAGGCTTGTTCTAGATTGGGGAAACAGGAAACCTGCAGGCTTCTAGATGGTGCTGGACTCCCAATTCCCACCATTCATCACAACTCCCTGACTTGTATGTCTCCTCCAGATGATCTTATATTCAGCATTCTTCCTGATTCATTTGCGCACAGCTTACAGAGTGGTTAGGCCAGGCTTCCTCAACCTCGGCCCTCCAGATGTTTTGAGGCTACAATTCCCATCATCCCACACCACTGGTCCTGCTAGCTAGGGATCATGGGAGTTGTAGGCCAAAAACATCTGGAGGGCCGAGTTTGAGGAAGCCCAGGTTAGGCCATGTCCAGCCTTTGTTGAGCATTTCTTCTGATTTGTTTACAGGATGGTTATATGACAATCAGCATTCATCCCAATCAACAGCATAGCGTGGGTTGCTGGCTCTGGTTCCCTGGAGTGGGCAAGCCGCCACCACCGCTGGAGCACCCCCACACCCAAACTGGAGCCAAGCGGGGCCGAGCTGTGCCGCCTGCCTGCCTGCAGAGAGGAACACTGGGCTGGGCTGTGCACGTCCCTCTATCTTTGCCCTTCCGCCATGGGCCTGAGCTGCTCTACCACCTTCACTAGGGTGGGGCGGGGATCCCCACAGGGGCTCCTGGTCGCACCACAGGCCATGGTCCCCTGCACCTACGCTATGCCACTGATCCCAATCTCACCCTGGTTTGCCACAATGTCTATGTTCTACCTCTTCTGTCCTGAATACCAGTTCCTTGGGGAGAGTGTTGTTTCACTCATACCCAGCTTCACTCACACCCAGGTTCCCACAGGCATCTAGCTGACCGCTGTAAGAATAGGTGGGCCATTGTCCTAATCCAGCAGATCCATCTTCATGTTCTTATGCTTGCTGGTGTTCATGAGTCTTCCCTTGAGTCATTTGCTCATTCCATACTTTTCAATGCATTTCCCCATCACTTTCCAAACAGCAAAAAATTAAGGGCGTGGGCTTTTCCAAGTGGATTTGTTGCACTAGGGCAATGGAGTCCTCCCTGGGGCCTTGATGGCACCCTTGGAATCCAGAACTCTGCCTGCCAGGCATGGGAAGGACCATAGCTCAGTGGTAGGGCACGTGCTTTGTGTGCAGAAGGTCTCAGGGTCAGTTGCTAATGGTGTCTCCAAGCAGGACTGGGGATATTCCCCGTGTGAAATCCTGGAGAACCACTGAGCTAGACTGACCAATGGCTTGACTCAGTATAGGGCAGCTTCCTGTGTTTCTATACTTGCCATGAAAGTATTGGTTCAGGATCTGGAAGCTCCAGTTTAAAAGAGAAAGAGAGAGAGAGTGCCCAAAGAACAAGACACCCTTTTGCCTTTTTATTCAGTGGAAGGCGAATGGCCATATACCACATACTGAGACCGAAGGAGAGCCTTCAGCAGTGGGTAGTGGTGGACGCAGAGCTCTGGGGCCTTGGTTCTTGGCCAGAGGAGTAGAAGGCCACCCCTGTTTTCATCTGTGAAATGTTGCAGTGTGGATTAACCTGGCTTTAGGTTCCATCTTTGCTATGAAGAGCAGTGAGCAGGCTGAGGGGCGACTGACTATCTTTCCAGCTGCCTCTTTCTGAGCCTGAGGTTAAGGTACCCTAATCAACTGTATTTTTAAAAGCCTATTAAAAAACGTTACATGAAATTGGTTTTCAGCCACGTGTGTAATTAGTCCAAAGTGTCTGCTATCAAAGTTGCAATTAAGGGCCTCTTGGTGCCATTTTTATTAGTTTGGCTTCGGAGAGGAGAGACAGAGAGAGAGAGAATGTGTCAGTATGAATATCTCCTCGTACATGCTCTGTAATTGGCTGGCCTTGGCTATGTTCACCGCAACACCCTTTTCATCTGGGGACTCTTCACGAGCAGGCTTTAAAATGAACGCATTGTCAGCAAATCAGTGTTTAGGGTGCGACACAGGGCCAGGCTGTTGTGCCTGCATGAAATATTGCCAACCCAGGCCTTTATACTGCTGTTCCCAGCAGCTTGTGATGATGTAGGTCAAATCCCTGCCGATGCCCTACTTTCTATTTTTGCATTTACCATCAAGAGATCCTGAGGAAGCAGAGTCCACAGATTACCCCTGTCTGCTTGGGTAGTCCAGAGCCAAATGTTAGCTCCAGCTTTATTACAAAACGGCAGTGCTTGTGGCCAGCCTTGGTGGCGAGCGTGGCGAAGATCGAAAAATGTTTTGCGGAATACGCACAGTATAACCAGGCCTTTGAAATTAGGAAAACCGGGCGGACTATGCTAACATTTTATCATCCTTGTGTCAGAAGCAACCAACAAGCATTTATTCTTATTATTTCTTATTCTCATTACGATAACAAGGATAGGACAATCCATCTGTTTCCTGTTATGTAAAGAGCTAATGCTTTTGTTATTTCATTAGTCTTTGAAACAGTGTTATTGGGATTTCATTTCTTTCAGGAGCAAGCCATATAAAAAGTAGTGAATGCTTCTAGAACTGATGTGTTGGATAATAATAATAACAACAACACTGGGCAGCTCCCATCAGAACATTAAAAACACAATAAAACATAAACATAAAAACTTCCTTAAACAGGACTGCCTTCAGATACCTTCTAAAAGTCAGATAGTTGTTTATTTCCTTGACATCTGATGGAAGGGCGTTCTACAGGGCGGGTGCCACTACTGAGAAGGCCCTCTGCCTGGTTCCCTGTAACCTCACATCTTGCAGTGAGGAAACTGCCAGAAGGCCCTTGGAGCTGGACCTCAGTGTACCAGAGTATCAACCATTGACTGCTTGTGCATTCTTGTGTGCCAAATGCCCATGGCTGACTATCTAATATTTGCCCACCTGAAACATGTTCGGAGAGTATTCAGCTGAAACACCTGCAGAGGAAACTTTGACCCAGAGACAGAATATGTCGAAAACATGATCAATGTCCTTCTAGTGGGCTTGGGGTACCTGGTGTGCTGCTAAGCCGATGGTGGATACAAGGTAGAGACTCTGTCAGCTTATAACACCTCTGCTCAGATATCCTCTGCCCTGGTTGCCAATTTGCTTCCAGAACATATTCAAGGTACTGTAATATAATAGGGACGCGGGTGGCGCTGTGGTCTAAACCACTGAGCCTCTTGGGCTTGCTGATCAGAAGGTCGGCTGTTCAAATCCCCGTGATGGGTGATCTCCCATTGCGTGGTCCCAGCTCCTGTCAACCTAGCAGTTCAAAAGCACACCAGTGCAAGTAGAGAAATAGGTACTGCTGTGGCAGGAAGGTAAAAGGCGTTTCTGTGTGCTCTGGTTTCCGTCATGGTCCTCCATGTGCCAGAAGCGGTTTAGTCATGCTGGCCACGTGACCCGGAAAGCTGTCTGCAGACAAACGCCAGCTCCCTTGGCCTGAAAGCGAGATGAGCGCCGCAACCCCATAGTCGCCTTTGACTGGACTTAACCATCCAGGGGTCCTTTACCTTTTTACCTTTTTACCTTTTTTATTGTAATAAAAAAGCCCTTAATGGCCTGGGACCAGTTTGCTTCCAAGGTCGCTTTCCCCATATGTACCCACTCAACTGCCTTGACCAGTGTGGTGTAGTGGTTAAGAGCGGTAGTCTCGTAATCTGGGGAACCGGGTTCGCTTCCCTGCTCCTCCACATGCAGCTGCTGGGTGACCTTGGGCCAGTCACACTTCTGTGAAGTCTCTCAGCCCCACTCACCTCACAGAGTGTTTGTTGTGGGGGAGGAAGGGAAAGGAGAATGTTAGCCGCTTTGAGACTCCTTCGGGTAGTGATAAAGCGGGATATCAAATCCAAACTCCTCTTCTCTTCTTCCTTGATCTGCAGAACTGGCATTGCTACAGATGCCACATAACAACGCTTGTTCTGCTCTTGTAAGAAACTGATCCTTTAGCATGGCAGCAGCAGCAGCTGAACTTTGGAACTCCTTGCCTATTGACATCAGGCAGGCATCTTTGCTTTCCTCTTTTTTGGTACATGCTTAAAACATTTTTGTTTAGGCAAGCCTTTCCAGACATGCTGTGTTGATCCATATATTTGGTTTAGTTTATGTGGAGTCAAATTATTATCATCATCATCATCATTCCTGCAATGCAGGGGGTTGGACCTGATTACCCTGTGGGGTCCCTTCCAACTCTATAATTTGTTCTTTTCAACCACTGGTGCAACACTGTGAGAAAGCGAACTTAAGAATGGAATTGAGAGAGAGAGAAGCAGGGAAACCCAAAGCGACAGCTTTGCTTGCTTGTGTGTCACTCTGCAGAGTGCTTTCACTTATTTCGCCAGGAGTTCTTTTTGCAAAGACAGCGGTACCTTTTACCACTCAGGTAAGGATTTGTTTCAAAAGCTCAACCTTTGTCCCTCTGGGGAGCCAAGTTTTCACTGTAAAAAGCACTCTGCTGCTTCGAGTAGACATGCAGTTCTCATGTCGTCTATCTGGCAAACAGCAAATGCTCCGCTGAGCTTTCCCTTGGCGACTGGACACCTCCTAAGGGCAGCGATAGTGGGTGGCAAAGGATGGCGCAGAGGTATCCTGCCTCATGTACTGTCATTTCAGCTAGTCTGCAAGAGGTGGTGTTTTTTTTTCAGCACATCAACAATTCCCCAAACGGTTTGGAAGGCCTGCGAGATGCTTCTTCCAAGATGTTTTCTGCTAGGGTTATGTATACCTGGGTAGCAAAGTGCAGGAATGTCACATCAAGGATGAAGCTACATTGATGGGCAAATGGAAAAGTTTCCCTTCACAATATTGCCCTTTTAAACACAGAATAAGCTCTGTACATTCTCAGGTAGATGTCGTTTGGCTGTTACCAGAGATCCATTTAACAGGGAATGAACCTGGGGCCATTCTGCATTCAGAGCAAATGCTCTACCCTAGACCTCATCACCAATTGGGGTTTTTCCGTCTTCTTTTACACACACACACACACACACACACACACACACACACATATATATATATAATATTAATTAATTTCAACATACCAATTAATATACATTCCACAGAACTTCACATCTTATACAATATTTTTGGACTTCCATCACCACCTCTAATGATCCACCATTTTTATCATTTCTTCTGCATTTCTTAAATTCCTATTGCCTTTAATTATCTTAACTCACAATCCACCTCTTTAACCATTTTTGCAATAATTCAAATAATTTACCTCACAAAACTTCTTGCAAACCTACAAACGTAATCGCTTCTCTGCCTTTTGGCTAAGATCAGGGGTTTTTTCCATCTTCTCAATTGTTGCTTACAGATTTAGTATATACATACTGCTGCTGCCACCATTCTAGGCCAGGAGACTCCCAGGACCTTACTGGATGTCACTTGAGTTTTGAGGAACAAGAACAGAAAGCCTGACTTTCTTTCACTGCAAGCTTAAAGCCGCTGTAAATTAGTAGCAGGTGGACCAATCAATTAACTGGATTCAGTTCCAAGGCTTGTCCAAAGAAACCACACCAGGATTGAAGAGGTATAATTATTAGGACCAGGGTTGTTGTTTTTTAGCCGGAACTCGCTAGAACTCAGTTCTGGCACCTCTCAGGTAGGTGCTATTGCCATTCTAAGAGAGTGAGGGAGGTGTTCATGGTGAGATCTGGCACCTCTTTTTCTAGAAAACTAGCACTGATTAAGACTATAATTAGAAATAGCAGCATAAAAATACGTACCAATGAGAAAAGAGAATTGGGAAGTGCTGTTAAGAGTGACAAGGGCGCCTTAGGGAATTGCAAATCAAGACAAAATAACAAAGTTAAGTTAACCTAGCTCCAATACGTTATGAAACCATCAAAGACCCCCAAAGAGGGGGGGGGGTCACATAAAGGCATAGAACAGGTGTCAACCAGGAAAAATGTGAGGCATCCAATAAAAGAACATGGATATGTAGCAGGGATTGTGGGTGTTTTTGGAACATAAATGTTATTATTATTATTATTATTTAATATTTATTGAATTTGTATACCGCCCTATACCCGGGGGTCTCAGGACAGTTCACAGAATAAAATCAAGATATAAAACCACAAAATACCTAATGCAAAATAAAAATAACGACCAAAACAACAAAACAAAGCAACAAAATGGAACAAAATGGAACATTTTTGCCTGCCTCCTAAAGGTGTATAATGAAGGTGCCAGGAGAACTTCCCTGGGGAGAGCATTCCACAGAAGGGGAGCCACTGCAGAGAAGGCCCCGTTCTCATGTTGCTAACCCTCCAGAGCTCTTGAGGAAGAGGCACACGAAGAAGCGCCTCAGAAGATGATCTCAGGGTCTGGTTAGGTTCATATGGAAAGAAGTGGTCCTTGAGGTATTGCGGTCCTGAGCCATTTAAGGCTTTATAGGTCAAAACCAGCACTTTGAATTGGGCCCAAAGACCAACTGGTAGCCAGTGCAGTTAGGCCAGGATCAGTGTAATATGTTCAAACCATCTTGGTCCGGTGAGCAACCTATCGGCTGAATTCTGCACCAGCTGAAGTTTCTGAACTGTCTTCAGAGGCAGCCCTGCATATAATGCATTGCAGCAATGTTAAAGGTAAACGGACCCCAACCATTAGGTCCAGTTGTGACCGACTCTGGGGTTGTGGTGCTCATCTCGCTTTACTGGCCGAGGGAGCCGGCGTACAGCTTCCGGGTCATGTGGCCAGCATGACTAAGCTGCTTCTGGTGAACCAGAGCAGCGCACAGAAATGCCGTTTACCTTCCCGCCAGAGCGGTACCTATTTATCTACTTGCGCTTTGACGTGCTTTCGAACTGCTAGGTTGGCAGGTGCAGGGACCGAGCAATGGGAGCTCACCCCGTCACGGGGATTCGAACTGCCGACCTTCTGATCGGCAAGTCCTAGGCTCTGTGGTTTAACCCACAGCTTTAAAACAAACTGATGTATCGCCGGTGACTATATCTATGAGCACTGAATATTCATATTGAGAGCTTGCAAACATTCTCCAGTTTCAATAAAGGCTAGGCTGAAATCTTCCCCACACACCTTATTGTCTCCTCCTGCAATATGATGATGATGATGGTTTTCTGCTGCTTTCTTAAGAAGGATGAGAAATTCCTCTGGATTCATTTTTTGGAGGTGGTTGCTGCTTACTTTAGCAGGGTTTGCCAGGAAGCATGTCTGGTGGGAACTGTGGTAAGAGCTTGTGTGTCCCACCGAGAAGCCATGTTTCCCTGAATGCCTTGGAAGTGACAAGATATGACATAAATGTTGCTTCCAATGCATTACAGGAAATGCAGCATCTCAGAGGTTTTTTTCTATTTTAAAAAACAATTAAAAACAACACTAAAACCATTAGCCACCTCGTAAGGTTAATGTAATGTGTATGAGCTGCTCGTGCGTAAGTTGCCACCTCTCCAGGCTTTGTTGCCTTGCTAAACCTTTCAGTCTGGGCAGCCCTTCACTTCGTGGCTGCCTCAGTCGCTAGCAGAATCCGTCAGTGGGCGTTTCTTAAATCTTTTCCAACATAAAAGTTGTTTGACACCCAGTCTCCTCCTACTCTCTCTGCGCGGAGGTCTTCTGCGCAGGGTGGGCGTGGGTAGCGGAGGACCCGTGCTCTCCCCGCTGGTGTCCGGTGAAGAGTCCTGGAGGCCTCTCACTGATTCCCCCATCAGCTCCTCTATATCCCTGGTGTTGCGCTGATTTGCTTCCCCATCTGCAGAGCTGCCTCTCTCCCTGCTGGGCCCTTCTTCAGCATCATTTGAGAGCCTTCCCTCCGCCTCTAGCTCCGATGTCAGTTCCCTGACAGTTAAGTAAGGTAAATGCCACCCCCTCCTGATTTTTTGAATACATTTCTCCCTGCCCTATGATATTCCAGGAGGATTTTGTTTTGCCCCACCCACTCAACAAATGTCCCAAAAGCACAGCTTTGCTTTCTGTATTCGAAACCAATTGGTTGCCAAACACCCTGTCATTAAATGTCTGTACGTTTTAAGCTCCCAGAGCATCATTCACTTTGATTTGGTTGGGGCGTGTGTGTGTCTTGATAGCGAGTTTGTTGACAGTGTAAAGCAATATCTCAGCTGCTGAAATGTTCGCTCCCGAAACACAAATCACAGCCTCGACACAATTTATTGAGCTGGCAGGGGAAGAGGTGCGCTGCAAGCTGCTGTTAGTCCATTTTTGCAGCTCTGCAATCTGAGGACTTTAAATAACAGTATTTGAAAGAAATGTCAGAGTAGCACACTTTGGGGATGAAAGGCCATTGTCCTGGCCGCCCCCCAAAAAGCAACACCCAGGTTTCTCATAGACTTTCTGCCATATATTTATTCCTGTGCTGATTCCAGTCTTTCTTACTTCTGGTTCCCAAGTGTCTTCAGAGCTCCAGTGTGTTTCTTATCTTCAGAGATGCCTGGTGACCCCACACCTTTCGTGGTTAGGGCTCTTCCCATCACTATAATGCTTGCCATCCCCTTTCATTCAGCAGTAAACTCTCTTCTCTTAATTCACTACAGCCGGTGATGCTCTTTCCCCTTATTCTTGCTTAGGTGAGTTTCTTACCCCTGTCATAGGGGCTGCTGTACGTCCAGAATTTCCTGGACATAGCCGGTATTGGTCCATCAAAAATAGCGTCTGGGTGGGATTTTCACAAATTGGTTTAAATGTCTGTGAAAACCCAAACGTAGGGCATCACATATCAGAAGTGTTAAATTTTTTTTGGTGAATTTACAAAAAGAAAGAAAGAAAGAAAGAAAGAAAGAAAGAGAAAGAAAGAAAGAAAGCTTAAAAACTTCATTTTCTGTGTGTCCGGATTTTCACTGTTTGAAATATGGCAACCCTACCCTTTCTCTTATGGAACGCGGGTGGTGCTGTGGGTTAAACAACAAAGCCTAGGACTTGCTGATCAGAAGGTTGGCAGTTCGAATCCCTGCGACGGGGTGAGCTCCTGTTGCTCGGTCCCTGCTCCTGCCAACCTAGCAGTTCATCAAAGTGCAGGTAGATAAATAGGTACCACTCTGGTGGGAAGATAAATGACATTTCCATGCACTGCTCTGGTTCGCCAGAAAAAGCTTAGTCCTGCTGGCCACATGACCCGGAAAATGTCCCGCAAGGAAGCAGGTAAAGCACTATGTTGCCATGTTCAGCAGTCAGGACTTCCCCTAAAGAATTCTAAGAGTTGTAGTTTGTTAAGGGTGCTGTGAGTATTGCTAGCAACCCACATTCCTCTCACAAAATGGTGTACCTTCCTTCACAGCGAGCTCCAAGAATTGTAGCTCTGTGATGGGCCCCCAAGCAACTCTCAGCATCCAAAATGAACTACAGCTCCCAGCATCCACTGGGGTGTGTGTGTGTGGGAAAGCCATGACGGTTTAAATCACTTTACAGTCATACTTCAGGTTAAATGTGCTTCAGGTTGAGCATTTTCAGGTTACTTTCCGCAGCGACCCGGAAGTAACGGAACACGTTACTTCAGGGTTTCACTGCTCGTGCATGTGCAGACGTTCAAAATGACATCACGTGCATGCGCGGAAGTCATGTATCACGACCCGCGCACACGCAGACGTGGGTTGCATTCGCTTCAGGATGCGAACAGGGCTCTGGAACAGATCCCGTTCGCATCCAGAGGTACCACTGTAAATGTATGGCATGAATGTGGCCTAAATGAAAACTGAAGCATGGCATTCTGCTCACGTGTGGGGGTGCTTTTGTTCCCGTTTCCAGAAACACCCCCATATACAAATGAGTTTGGAAGGTCTGCCGGCATGGCAGCCTATAGAAAATATGTGTTCATTCATGCAAATGCCGTGTAAGTGTGGGAGTGCTTGGTTCTTGCGTGCGTGAGATGGATGGATCCTGCCTATATTCTCTTGCTAGTTTGGAAATGGAGACAGTGTCAGAGCACCGAACCATTTCCCCACCCCACACCCCACCCCAGTCCCTGAAGTGTCTTCATTTTATTTCCTTAAACAGCACAGGGAGGGGAAGCATAACTGGAGAATAAATAACTGGGGGAGGGAAGGCTACTCTCAGCTGATGAATAACGATAGAGATAAAGAAAGATAAGCAGGGCAATTTGTGAGGCTCATTCCCCCCTTCTGCTTAATGGTCTGCGGTTATTATCAAGAAATGTAGGCCTGAGTTAATCTTCAGACTGTCTCTTTATTTGGGAAGACAGAGAGCTATTTCAAACGAAATTAGTTTGCCTTTGTGACTTCTTTGAAAAGATATAAGAGGTTCTGCTCTCCCCCTCCATTTCTCCTTTCTTTATTTCTGTTGGTAAATTGAAGGGAGATGTTCTTTGGTACTTTGCATCCTGTTTCAAAAGTATGGGGGAAATGAGGAAGAGGGAGCGACGGAATAAAGAATCTTATTCCGTCAAACAAAATGTGTGTGTGTGTGAGAGAGAGAGAGAGAGGAGGGAAGAAAAGGAGAGGAAGAGAAGGAGAGCACTCATTCAGAAGAGGTGCAATCTGTAATTCACTTATTAATATTTCATTGGCAAGAAGGTCAAAATCTACATTTAAATGAAAATATTTTTAAAAGGGAGAAACCTAATATTTGGAGTCATTGGGCCTTTGATAGCTCTGGAGAACCAAAGGCTGGGAGCAACTGGGCTGCAAAACGATTGGGCATAAAGGGAATTGTCAGGGAAGATGAAAGGAATCAGCCATTAGCCTCCATCAGCGCCGCTGATACAGGGGCATGCGCTTTTGAGCTGCTTTTAATTTCAAAGCCCCCTTTCAGGCATATCTTTTCACAGAGCGAGGGTATACTTGGGTGAAAGAGGAACTCAGACATCACATAGAAATGTTATCTTGGCCTTGTGAAGTATAGGTCAGGGGTGGGGTGGGTGCCAGGGGGCAGGGCGGGAGCAGAGATGAATCGCGGGGAAAGCAGGTAAGTTAAGGCAATGGCGTAGCAATTTGCTCTTCAAAGAAATTCTGCAAGGAATTGAATCCACCGTGGGCTTTGAACTGATGTCCTCTGGGGTGGATTTAACCTCAGGCCATACCCACTCAACTTGCCCAAGGAAGCGTCCTTGCCCAGATCAGCTGAGATGCTCCCTGGCTGTTACAGAGGCTTCCAGGGGATCCTGGCCCATGAGGGCATATGGGGCACTGCCCCCCTAACCTCAGTTTGCCCTCACCTGTCCACCTTCTTACTTACAACCAGTCCAGACTGGTTTATTATACCAGACTAATGATAAGGAGGGACGCGGGTGGCGCTGTGGGTTAAACCACAGAGCCTAGGACTTGCTGATCAGAAGGTCGGCGGTTCGAATCCCTGCAACGGGGTGAGCTCCTTTCGCTCGGTCCCTGCTCCTGCCAACCTAGCAGTTCAAAAGCATGTCAAGGTGCAAGTAGATAAATAGGTAACGCTCCGAAGGGAAGGTAAACAGCGTTTCCGTGCGCTGCTCTGCTTCTCCAGAAGCTTCTTAGTCATGCTGGCCACATGACTCGGAAGCTGTACGCCGGCTCCCTCGGCCAATAAAGCGAGATGTGCGCCACAACCCCAGAGTCGGCCACGACTGGACCTAATGGTCAGGGGTCCCTTTACCTTTACCTTAATGAGAAGGATCCAGAGCAAGTGTCCTGATGAGCTTCAGAAGGCAGAAAGATGCACTGCACTGGGAGTCCAACGTGACCAAAACATGCACCTCAACAGATTGCGTACATAAAATGGCATGCAACTGGGTGTTACAGGGGGCCACTAGGGGGTGCATTGGAAGATGGCCGACAATACCATCTCTCCGACCCACACAGGGTAATTAAGAGGCTGTTATGGGAGTAGGCAGCCTCCCTTGTTGCCCCAAGGAAATGGGGAACACTGCCCTTGCCTGCTGTGCCCATAAATCACCCCCTAATTCGAAAGAAGGGGGTGAGGGCCCTAGGCAGAATGCCCCCGTTTGGACCTCGGCTCTCCTGGACGCTGTCTCTGATCTTGCACTAGCTGCAGCAATTTGGAATAATTAATTACAAAAGAAGCAAATGCACATATTTCAAGTGAAGAAGGGGAGTGAAGTCTGCTAATTTAAGTGACCTCTGCGAAAGAAGACGACGGGTTGGAGAAACAGGAATATTTTACGATGAAGATACACCAAAGGCTGGGTATGTTGACAACAGGAATGAATGGGGGGGGGGACCTTTTTTACTTTCCTTCTATGTGATTTACAAGAACCTCTCCTCATTAGAATCGTTGGTTGAACTGACCCAAGCAGGATGATTAAGGTCTGTGTGGAGATAAACTTTAACCAAAAGTATGCTTTATGGAGATCGAGAAGCAATAAGAGCTTTTGGAATGGCGCAGTGATTAATTCGGAGTCGCTATCTTGCCAAAGGATTTATAGCCGGGAGGAAGAACGGACTTGTTTTCAGACTGCATTCCTGGTGAATCTCCTCAGAGGTTTTGAGAAAGGAGGCAGATTGGTGAAGATTAATGACGCTAAGACTGTTTTGATGTATGGAAGTGATGTTACATGGAAAACGTCTGGATATGGCTACTGGATAAAAAAAATAATATCCACGCAGGATTACAAAATGTTCTAACCAGCTTGTGGAGACTATCGGAGGTCACAAAGAGAAAGGAAAAATATGTGAAAATAACAACAAGAGATGTGGAAAAACAAGAAGAAAGGACTGGATAGTACTGTGAACATCATAAGGTTAGATTTGTGGGCATTAAAACAGCAGTAAGAAGCAAGAAGTTGATTGGATCCCCTTCGGAACTTGAAATATGGGTACCCCCAACAAAAATTTAAAATTCGGCTGTGTAATTTGGAATTTATGTAATTTGGTTTGATTTGATGTGATTGGTCGGTTAATAAAAAATAATTCATAAAAAAGCAACTGGGTGTTACATGCTGCCATAGTGTTCATGCACAAGACTTTGCAGCAGTGTTTCCCAAGCTTGTGTCTCCACCTGTTTTTGGACTACGATTCCCATCATCCCTGACTACTGGTCCTGCTTGCTAAGGATGATGGGCATTGTAGTCTGAAAACATTTGGAGATCCAAGCTTGGAAAACTCTGATTTACAGATGTGTGCACTGGAGACTAGATGCATCCACTCCACCAGCAGATGATGTGGGTCTGCGCTACTCACCTGATCTCCTTCCCTCTGAGCTGGGAGAAAGGGACAAGAGGGTGTTAGAATTCCTGCTCCATGATTGCAGTCATAGGATTGTTGTCTTTCACGTGATGGCATATGTTTAGACTCCACAGAGTGGGAAGTGACGGAGACAGGATGTTTGTGTTACTGTGTTCCGTGAAGTGGGACTATTGTCCTTTGTTCTTTTTCTTTTTGCTGTCTGATGCTAGAGAGAGAGGGAGCCATGTTGCAGTTCTCCGTGTGTGTTTATAAAGTATATTAGCCAAAATGCTGAGTTGCTGAGGTCTGTCACGCAAGGTGTGCAAACTCTGCGGATCCCTAAGTGTGCCGGTGTCTGTTGGCATCGGTCGCTGTGATGTTTGGGCTGAAGAAAGGATTTGAGGCTCCCGAATGAAAGACCAGGAGGAAGAGAACATGCCAGTTAGGCATGTGTCTCTGCCAGGGTCCTACTCAAGTGTAGACCAAACTCCTGACAGTTTACACCACACTGGCAGGCACATCAACTTGCCTCCACCGGCACATTTGCACCACACCAATTTTGGCACCAACTTGTCCCTCCCCATCTCGTTCCTGGTTTGCAGCAGTGACTCAGTCAGAAGGAGGGTGTGTGTCATGTGAGCAATGTAGCCCCCTTATGCTGCTGTCCAAACAAAACAAGAAGTGAGAAACCAGAAACCTGTGGACCTCCTAATATTTTTGGCATGCGCTACAACACCAATCACCCCAAAAGCAGGGGCTTATGAAGGCAGGAAACCAGCAACTTCTGGAGGGCAGGAGAGGCCCCTGCTGCATAGCATTCTGTATCGTAGACTTTGCATTGATCAGGACTTGGTGCCCCACAAACTGCCCAGCAACTCTAAAATCCGATGATGCAGCAGCAACATTTGAGAAGGGAGTTTATCTCCCCAATGAGACCGGGGGAGCGAACAAGGTGGTGGAAGGATGGGAACCACAGGGCCAACAGAGCAAAAACGATTCACAGTTGAACTTTTGTTGTTGCGTGTGTTTTCTTCTTCTTTTTTCTTTCAGCTCTTTGAAGGTAGGAAACAAACATTTTGTCCACCCTCTAGCTAAGATAAATATATCAGATCAAGCCAACAGATGATCGCTTTTTCATTTACTAGCAGCTGCTGGCAACAACATACCCCTCACTCTCATATTCCTATTAACCGAGCAGCCACTGATTTATTAAAGGCTAAGACGCATCAAAACAAATGGCTGAGACATCAGTTATATTGCTGTTTACAGCACTTTAATGGGGTTACATAAGAAGGGCAACATGTCTGAAATGGGAGATTTGATGGGCTCATAACGGGGGAGGGGAGAGAGAAGGCTCGTAAAATTACAAGAGGGGAGAGAGACTTCCTACATCATTTGCAGTGGAGAAGATGTTAAAAGAACCTGCAATCTTGCTGGAGGAAAGCCGGTGGCCATGTGAGAAGGTTTTCTTTTTTCCACCCAGAGAACCACCACATTCTTTTATGTTTTCAGAGATGAACACAGGGCAGGGGCGCTGTTTGTGAGACCCCTATTCAGGGCTGGCCCAGGACATTTTCCACTTGAGACAAGACAGAAACAGGTGTCTCTCCCCCCCCTCTTCTCCCAGGATGGCAGAGGAAAAAAAAAAAAGAATACAGGAAAGAAGCAGGTGGCAGCGGGTACCATTTTGTGTATTGATTCCTCCTCTGTTGCATCCTCACTGCTTGCTCCTATCCAGCCTTCTTTTGTCTCGCTTGCCACCATCAGCGCAGTGGTGGTGGTGGCAGAGGAGGAGGCAAAACAGGAAATGGTGCCCACTCCATTTCTGCCCTTGCCACTTCACTGAAGGCAGTGGGCAGAGGCTGGTGAGGAGCAGATGGCAGTAGTGGCAGAGGAGAAGGCAGTGTGACAAGCACAGGAGGTGGCAAGTGGCATGTTCCTGGCCTCTTGGATCTGCCACTCCTCTCAGTTTTCCCCAGCCTGGTGAGACTGGGCCTCACTGAGCCTCATGGGCTAAGTATCACTGTCAGAATCTCTCACACACCCCTGATGCACGCGCGCGCGCGCACACACACACACACACACACACACACACACACACACACACTGTGCAGTACAGAAGGTTCCACTTGACCAAGGATTGCCATACTGCAAAATTCATATTGCAAAATTCACCAAAATCTAGACTTCCAACATGGGTTGCCATATGTCTGGACATTTCAGCAATTTCCACCTGGACACTGTTTCCAACTGCCATATTCTGGACATATGGCAACACTAACTTCACTCTCAGGGGTCTCTGTGATGGGCTGCCATGATGGGTACAGAACGCAGCAGAAACTGAATTCCTCATGGTTCAGGTCATATTATGAGGGAGAGACTGTGAGGGGAGAGAGATTTTCTGTTGTTCACCAGGCATTGGCTTTTCCCAACTCCCTCGCCCTACCCTCCAGCCCTAGGAGCCTTTCCAGATCATGACTTTAGGAACAGCAGAAGCAGCTGGGAATAGAGGAGTTCAGGGATATATTTTTAAAATAATTTCATCAGTCCTGTGTCTTTGCGTCTCAGTTTGTATTGGGTTATTTATGCACTGTGATTTTCTGTTGCTTTTATTGATTATAGTTTAGAAATTATTTATTGCAATTGTTTAGAGTGGATTTCTGTTTAATTGTTTGTTGCTGGTCTTTAATTTCATGGAGGACTATTATATTCCAATTGATTATTTAATATTACTTTATTTGATATAAGTTGTTTATTTTAAAGTTATGTTTTTATTATGACATTTTTTGTATTGGATCGTCAGATTGTTATAAGGTGTGCAATCTTTGCTGTTTCTTCAGCTTGTAAACTGCCTTGTGTATGGAAAGGTGATATACAAATTAAAAGTGAAATGAAATGAAATATTATGGGAAACCCACTAAGAGAGGCTCTCCTGAAGATCTCAGCAATGAGACAGTGACTTAAGGAATGAGGTGCCTCTTAAGGTATCCTAGACCCAGGATGTTAAGGGCCATGTAAATTAATATGAACTTGATGCAAGGTGAACTGAAAGCCTGGGTGGAGCAGTGGTTAGATGGCTGGGCTAGAACCTGAGAGACCAGGGTTCAATTCTCCACTAAGCTATGAAGCCCTTTGGGTGATGTTGGGCTAGTCATGATCTTCCACCCTAACCAAGATCAGAAGAATTGTTGTGAGAAAAAAATGGAGAGAGGGAGTTGTCTGTACACCACCTTGAGCTCTTTGGAGAAAAGCAGGGATATAAATGCAACAACAACAAATTATTATCTATACCCTGCCCATCTGGCTGGGTTTCCCCAGCCACTCTGGGCAGCTTCCAACAGAATATTAAAAACACGATAAAACATCAAACATTAAAAACTTCCCTAAACAGGGCTGCCTTCAGATGTCTTCTAAAAGCCAGATTATTTCCTTGATATCTGATGGGAGGACGTTCCATAGGTCAGCCGCCACTACCGAGAAGGCCCTCTGCCTCGTTCCCTGTAACCTCACTTCTCACAGCGAGGGAAACACCAGAAGGCCCTCAGTGTCTGGGCTGAATGATGGGGATGGAGACACTCCTTCAGGTTTACAGGGCCGAGGTTGTCCAGGGCTTGAAAGGTCAGCACCAACACTTTGAATTGTGCTCTGAAACATACTGGGAGCCAATGTAGGTCTTTCAGGACCAGTGTTATATGGTCTGGGCGGCTGCTCCCAGTCACCAGTCTAGCTGCTGCATTCTGGATTAATTGTAGTTTCCGGCTCACCTTCAAAGTTAGCCCCACACAGAGCGCGTTGCAACAACAACAGCATCCATGTACACATGGGCCAGCGGTGTTGATGGCAGGCTCCACCTGGAACTATATGCTCTTTGCAGTGCCTGAAGAGAGAGAGAGCTTGGATACTTTCAGTTCTCTCCCCGGGCTACAGCTTTGCAAATGAATGCACAGCAGCTTTCTACAGACATTGGAAAGGCAAGCATGTAGACTACAGCACCTTCAGTTTCCCCAAACTGAACGAATAAAGGGGCTTAGAGCACCCAAACAATAATTCATCACTTTAAAGTGGCTTCCTCTGTGACCGCCAACAGTTTAGCAGAGGCTGAGCAGTCTCTCTTGCTAGCAGGCTGTCTTGGTTTTAGTTCCTGGTGGAATTATTGCACAGTGTGGTGGGTGTTCGTGTTAAGAGTAGCATCAAACGACTGAACATTCCTTTTCCCAGTGTACAGTAGTATTTTCAATGGAAGACTTAGCATGGTTAATTATCAGAGCAAAGTGCTAAGATTTGTTTTCTTTCCCCTAATTAATTGCTTCATCTGGAGTGGAATGTTAATTTAGATAAATGATCATTTCCTTTATACTACTGAAGTTTCCCCACTTCCCTAGCCCCTTACTGTAATGTTTATTCAGAAACATCCCTGCTCAGATTGGGCAAAATGATACTGCTTGGTGGGGTGAAGAAATTATTTTTTATTATTATGCAGTTTGCATTTAAAGCCAAATTTGTCAAATTCGCACTACCTGAAACAATATGTGAACCAGAATGCAGCTGTCCTTAGAAATTTGCATTTCTACGAATTTTGTAGTTTTGTAGTATAATGTATGGTATTAGGGGAATCGGCTTGCAAAAGCATGGGCATTAGTGATAAACTGCGTATAAAAATGTGTTATTTAGGAGAGGTTTGCACTAAAATGCTGGTGAATTTTCTTTTTTTTCTTTTTTAAAATGCTTTATTAAACTTAGAAAAACATAACACAAAATCACAGTTATCCATAAAAAGAACAAAAGAACAATAAAAAAGAACAAAACAAAAGTATTATCAATATCTGTTACACGCTTTCACAGTCTTTTAATTCCATTGACTTCCCGCCAATTCCATTTAGCTTTGATTACATATTTATCTATTTCACTATTCATATCTGTTTTTCATAATTGCTTATCAGAAATATTGTATGCTGATGAATTTTTATGATAATTTTTTAAATGCAAATTGCTACAGAAAGACAAGCTGAATTTAAAACTGGAAAAAGGAAAAACAGAACTGAAATTGACAGATCCTTCCATTCCCTACTGCTTACCAAAACTAATCTGGAGGTAAAGAGTATCAAAAGTTTTTGAGGTACTAAGGAAGACACTCTAGGTCTCAGAATTACCTTGCAAACCATAGGAAACTGTTACATCCTCAGCTTGGTATTGACTGTGTCAACTTTCTTCAACCTGCTGCCCCCAAGATGTTGCTGGGCAACAGTTCCTGTCAGCCCCAGCCAATAGGTCCTATGGCTGAAGGATGATGGGAGTTTTAGCCACATCTAGAGGGCTCCAAGTTGAGAGAGGCTGAGCTACGCTGACCAACAGTGACTCTTCCATGGTTTCAGACAGGACAGGTTTCAGATCTTTCCAACTTGAGATGCCAGAGTTTGAATCTGAGACCTGCATGCAAAGCATGTTCTGTGTCATGAGTCCTGTAGCAGCAATCCAAGAGGTTAGAGATGGGCAACCTCTGTCGGAGAGGAAGGAAGAGTCCAACAAGAGAGATGTGGGGGGCAGGACTCGAGCCATGCGCTGGTGGCGCTGGACAACCCAGAAGTGGAGGGGGAGCCACTTGAGCCAGCCCTGACATCACTTCCTTTGCCTGATATTTTCACGGCAGCCAAAGAGCTGGTTCACCAATCAGCAGGGCCCTGTTAGCCAACACCTGTACCTGTCTCTTAGTGGCCTCAGTGATGTTTTTAAAAGGCAGCATGATAGCTACATTCTACCTCTGTTGTTGGAGGTAGAATATTGTTCTAATCGGGGGAAATATTGTTAAACATGTCAGTGTACAGTAGATCCAGCCTGAGGCTACATAAGGGAATGAAATCCTCCTGACCTTATGAATGGACACCGCTTTCAAGCAAGTTGTTCTAGTCCCTAACCAAATCCGAAGCGTACCCTCTTGTTCCCATGGAAGATTCAAAGCCATCCATTTTCAGTTGGGGAAATATATATATGCATCCATTATTTATTGACTATGTTTCTAATTTATCCTCAGTGAGCTTTTTAGCCTGGCCTGCTCTTCCCTCGCATGCAGTCTGCCCATGTAATGGCTTGCGCTTCGGCATTGAGAAGATTTGCTTTTAAGATTGTTTGTTCCCTTGTTCAAATTATCTTTAATGGATGTTTTATTTGAAGCTAGGGTTTCAAATGCATGTACGTCAGATTATTAATTGGGGGGGAGGGATAAGATGATGAGGGTCTTGCAAAGTAATTTGAATGCAAGTCAGTTTTTTTTAATATTTGTGGTGTGGGGTGTGGTGGGGTCGGGTTGTGCAAAAATGACCTCCCTCAAATTCTCCATCCTATTGACTGCTGGCAAAATCAAGGCAGGGGAAAAAATAATAATGAAGTATTCTCTAAAAGAGGGGCAAGGGATGCGGGTGGTGCTGTGGGTTAAACCACAGAGCCTAGGACTTGCCGATCAGAAGGTCGGCGGTTCGAATCCCCGCAATGGGGTGAGCTCCTGTTGCTCGGTCCCTGCTCCTGCCAACCTAGCAGTTCATCAAAGTGCAGGTAGATAAATAGGTACCACTCTGGTGGGAAGATAAATGACATTTCCATGCACTGCTCTGGTTCGCCAGAAAAAGCTTAGTCCTGCTGGCCACATGACCCGGAAAATGTCCCGCAAGGAAGCAGGTAAAGCACTATGTTGCCATGTTCAGCAGTCAGGACTTCCCCTAAAGAATTCTAAGAGTTGTAGTTTGTTAAGGGTGCTGTGAGTATTGCTAGGTACCGCTCCGGCGGGAAGGTAAACGGCATTTCTGTGTGTTTAGTCATGCTGGCCACATGACCCGGAAGCTGTACGCCGGTTCCCTCGGCCAGTAAAGCGAGATGAGTGCCGCAACCCCAGAGTTGGTCACGACTGGACCTAATGGTCAGGGGTCCCTTTACCCTTTACCTTTAAAAGAGGGGCAGGAATATCTGAATGGTAACAGGACACCCCCACAAGTAATTTCTATTGGTTTTCCAAATTTGTTAAAGATCATTGCCAGATTGGAATTAATTTTACACATTTCCCCCCAAAGACTGATTTCCTACTTCCGTTCTTAGAGAAGTCCATGATGTTTTCCCATTGATGCGTATATTACAAATTACCGGTAATCTCTAATTGACATCTTTTTTGTTGTTGTACATCAATATTCTTAACCATCTGATTATCTGAGAATTGGAGGTCAAGTCTCAGATAATCAGAGTCAGGGGAGTGGTTAGTACTGTGGAGAGATGCAAATGGACTCAATTTACGGGGTGAACACATTTAATAAAATATGCAAGTACATATTTTGGGTTGCACTGATGTTCTATGTAACACAGGTGTGAGATATTCTGATGTTCTACGTAATGCAGGTTTGTGATAGAAATCAAAGATGCTTATAACCATTTTTTTTTAAAAAATCTGCTTTTCTAGGGTTGCCATATTTCAAAAACTAAAAACCAGGACACCCCAAGCTTTTTTAAAAAGGGAACCACTGGAAATCTCATTTGACAATCTGAGCAGCAGAGGCACCCTTTCCCTGGAAGGGCTGCTCGATTTGTCATGCATTTCCATGTATCTAACTGTGTGTGCTTTGTTGCTTTTATATATATATATAAATCCTGGCCTTCTGGCCTTCAGCCAAATCAGTGAAAGCAGTTCTTGTGCTCCCGTGTATTTTTGCCTTCCCAATGCCCAGCTGAAAGGTTGGTTTATCCAGTGGAGTAACACCAGGCGAAAGTGGCCGGGTTGGAGGGATTTATTCTCATTGCATGGCTGAAAACCACTTAGGAAGAGGGTTGGGCGCAAATGCATTAGATTATGGTTAAGCAGCTTATGGACGTAAAAACACATTAGAACTTTATAGCACCCTATAAATTATAGGCCTTGCAGCTTGCTCTTTCACAATGGGAGATAATTACATTCATTAATCTACTACTACTAGGACCATAATATTGCCTTCCAAATAGTGCTTGTGCTCCGTTTGCTCTTGGGTTGATCAGCTGGGAGCAAAGCGCGGGGAGGGGGGGGACAACAACAACAACAGCTCTTTCCCTTTCTTCCCACCCTCCTTATGACTTTTAGAATAATGGTGATTTGTTTTCGTTGCAGAATTTTAGATCTAGGTGGGAGCTTATGCCTCTTTCAGCTCACCGGTGTGTGGGGAGGTTCCCTTCTGGGGATGAGATTCCTGGGTTGTGAAAAGAGTAGAGGGTTGTGAGCGAGAGCCTAGTTCAAAACTCCCCTGCGAAGATCTGCGGGCAGAATGGCTTCTGATATGACTGGCCCTTTAAGGAGGACCCAATCCACTTATAACAGGAACCAGGGCTGTTCCAGCTGCAGGGAGCAGTTGGGGGTGTGGAGGCTTAAAATACAGTGGTACCTCAGGTTAAGAACTTAATTCGTTCTGGAGGTCCGTTCTTAACCTGAAACTGTTCTTAACCTGAGGCACCACTTTAGCCAACGGGGCCTCCCGCTGCTGCCCCCACGCAATTTCTGTTCTCATCCTGAGGTAAAGTTCTTAACCTGAGGTACTATTTCTATGTTAGTGGAGTCTGTCACCTGAAGCGTCTGTAAGCTGAAGCGTCTGTAACCCGAGGTACCACTGTAACTGATAGGTAATTATCAGGGGAAAGGGTCATGGGTGGAGGCAGGATTTAAGGGGACTGGCATAATGGGGCACAGAACCAAGCTCACCATCTTTGAGTTTCATTCCCCCCCAAAAGCTCACCAGCTTTTGTGTCCTGAATTTGTCTTCTAGAAATATGGCAACCCTACACTTTAATAGTTAAAATTTCAGTACATAAAAGTGTGTGTGTGTGTGGGGGGGGAGACCCACACCCACACACCAGACATTCCTTTATGCTAGCTATTTCTCAGAAATGAAAGTGGGTTAATTGGTGAAGTGGCATTATCAGAGACTTCAGTTGGGCTTGTAATTTCTCGATTGCTCTCAGAAAGAATTCACCCAGTGCCTCTGGGGTAGAATTACTAGATAGAGCCATCCAGTCTTTGTGATGAGCTCATTTCTTTGGGTAGGCAGCAAAGAAGTGGCAAAGCGGTAGATCATTTTCAAGTGGCATTTGCACACATTGATTAGCTTGTGGGTTCCGTAATGATGAAGTCCGCTCACATAACCCAGTGTTGTGAACACTCTCCTCCCTGCAGCCACATAGAAACAGAGGGAGCTGCCTTACACCAGGCCAGGCTATTTATCTGTTTAGCTCAGCATAGTCTGCTCTGTTCCCTGTAGAACATCTTTACATGCAGAAGGTCCCAGATTTTATCTCCAGGCAGGGCTCTGAGACAGAACCATGCCTCATTTCATGGAGAGCTGCTTCTAGTCAGTGTAAATAATGATGAGCTAGATAGGCAGCTTCTGAAGTTCCTACCAATGACTTTCAGCAACCCTCCGGGTTTCAGGCAGGGTTCTCCCCCAGTCCTAATTGGAAATGTTGGGGACTTTTTGCATGCAGAGCAGATGCTGTACTGCTGAGGTTTTGTCTTCCCTCTCCTCTTAATGGTCCAGCAGTCTTAAGGAGAGAAATATATTTCTCATCACCTGCTCTCTGAGTCTTTTAATTGAAGCTGCTGGGGATGGAACCTTGGGGCTGTAGTTTAAGGGTACTCAGATGTCCCCCATGCCCTTCATAGACCCCTCATTCCCAGAGTGATTTAACAATCACATACTGTTCCAGCTTTTTCAGATCAAAACTTGGGATGTGCGTCTGTCGGGACATGTGCCACAGCAAGTCACGTGACCTGCACCATGATCTCGCTAAAAACACACACACTGCACTTTTCAGGGTGTGCTCTTGTGCAGCCCCCGGTGAAAGTGCTTTTTAGAGGTGAAAACTTGGCACTCAAAATATCTGCTGCAATCTAGCACAGGGGGGAAAAATGGGACGTCCCCTTTTTTCCAGGACACTTGATGGGTATGCAATCAACCTCTCTTCCTAGGGAATTGTAGCTCTGTGAGGGGAATTTGGGTTTCCTAAGAATTCTTGGGGGCAAAGGATTCTCCAGGATTCTTTGGGGGAAAGTCATGATTGTTTAAGGGGTATAATGATGCTTTAAATATAAGGTGTGTATCTGGCCTTAGTATCTGATAGCTTGAATTTCCAGCCAGAAACTTTTAAGTCCTGCCAAACAGTCTTCCTTTCAGGCACTGGTAGGCTGGGACCCCTTCCCTTGTAGCCATTTCAGGCTTTTCTGTTTAACAAATCGAGACGTCTTTCCTGCAAGTTAAGTAAATTCTGAAATCATAGATTATGAATTAAAGGTATCGATGGTGCATCTTACCGGGTTATCACAGAGCATTTCGTTCAATCTGTTTAGGGATAAATCTGACATCTAATTCTCCATTTACTCAGCAATCATCTCTCTATTGATCTCTCCCTCTGCCATGTCTGCACAGTGTTTTATAAACTTTACTATTCACCCTGATGGATTCAATAAATGCATATTTAAATAGAGAACATTTTCCTTCCACACTAAGCTGATTCTGCTTATATGAACTGATCACATCTGGACATGTGAAAGAAAGCCCTGTGAGGGGAGAGACTCGCTGAATGGGTGCAGACCCTCTTCATCTGCTGGCTGAATGTGTGGATGGTGGGCCTATGGTCTGACAGCAGGGCTGGCCCACAAAGCCTTGCAACTTGGATAGCTCAGTTGGTTAGAGTGTGGTGCTGATAATGCCAAGGTTGCAGGTTCGATTCCCGTATGGGACAGGGTCCCTTCCAACTCTATGATTCTATGATTCTAACACACACACACACACACACACACACACACACACACACACACCCATTGCAAGTTCTTCCAGTTCATGAGGAAGTAGCCCCTAGTGAGGAGCAACATAATGTATGCAACCCATAATATATTTGCTTCGTTCAGTGCCCATGTAAGATGGTGTATGTGGTGAGGAAGGCAACTGGATCAATCACAGTTGTTTATTAGGTGGGTGGGTGTCCAGGCACACTGAGGAAGAGGGGGGTTCTCTGTACACCTTTTCCTTCCTTTTGTATTACTTTTGTTAGCTCAGTTGGTTAAAGCGTGGTGCTGATAACTCCAAGCTTGCAGGTTTGATCCCCGTATGGGACAGTTGCATATTCCTGCACTGCAGGGGGTTGGATTAGATGATCGTCAGGGTCCCACCCAATGTTACAATTCTATGATTGAGGTAGGTAACCAATTACCCTAATGTACCTGGGGGCAGGGAAACTGGGATCCTTGCTTCACCAGCGGTTCTCCACCCGAGGCACCATGACACACCCCACTACTCCCTTGCTGTGCCATTTGCTCTGGGTTCATGCCTGTTTTTCAGCTGAGGATGCCAAGGTCTTAGCAAACAGCACCAAGATCCAGGCAGCTTATAACAGACATGATACCGAGATGACACGGGGTCATCCAGTTTAATCCATCATGGCTGACCTATAGTGTGCTTTGTACTCATCATAGTGGCTGGTTCTGCAGGTCTAGTGGGCCCCAGATGAAGAAGAGTCAGAACTTGAGAGCATAGTGCCTCACAGGATGCAATTTCTTTTTTTGTTCCCCACTTTTATGATCTCCCAGCACAGCCAGATAGAGTTGAAATTTCACTGCATGGAAAAGGTTAATGCCAGGGCACCTCTGTCATTTTGTAAACCTCTGCCTTGGACTGGATTTATACTTTGATTAAGGACCATGTCTCTGGTGGCCTATATGAATAAAGGGGCTAGATAGCAGCATGCCCATTAAACTATCTTCTGATTTGGCCATGGATGTCTCATCCTGTCTTTTTGGATTATGTGTCTATATATTTTCCTGTTTGGGTTACTTTTTTTGTTGTATTACAAAGTGGTGATAAGTCTCCCCTCCCCCAGTGGTTCATGTTTACTTTTTGCCGGATTAGCCATTCTTTTTGTCTTATCGGTAGGTGACCTTTAACGGCAGAACTTGTTCCTTCCTTGCTTGCCATTGGGAGTAACACTTGTGATATTTGAGATCTTAGATAAGCGTTAAGTCCAGCCTTTGTCCTGGCTCCCACTGGATGAAGGGCTTGGACTCGGATTACATTTTCTGTCAAAACCTTTCATGCTGAGATCAGTGTGATACATAAGCAGGTGCAAAGACATAGCTGCGCAAGCGAACACATTGATCCAACAGTTGACATCCTCCCTGGGCTCCTGTTAGGAGGAAGTGGAGTGGGCATGGCCTCAGCATGGCAAGCAAGAGGCATATTTCGCCTGAGGGAGCAAAAAGAACTCCGCCTGGTGGGCTGGCCATGAAACGTCTCTTCACAATGGCATTGGTGTCTCCGTGTCCTCGGTGACAGAGGAGGCAACAGTGTTAGCTTGGAGCCACACTCCTGGAGCCACTCCAGGAGTGCTGAGGGGAAAAATCTCCTCTGGCAACCAATGTGGCCCTGTGGTTTCAGATAACATATGTGTTGTAGTTGTTGTTGTTGTTGTTGTTGTTGTTGTTTAGTCGTGTCCGACTCTTCACGACCCCATGGACCAGAGCACGCCAGGCACTCCCGTCTTCCACTGCGACAAGTCTAAAAAGCCTAGGACACAAATTTTAACAGCCCTATGGTGACTCATTAACCAGAAGTAATTTAGCATTAACTCTGGAAGTGTATACAGTGGTATCTCGGGTTACAAACACCTCGGGTTACAAACACTCCGCTAACCCAGAAGTAGTACCTTGGGTTAAGAACTTTACCTCAGGATGAGAACAGAAATTGTGCGGTGGCGGCACGGTGGCAGCAGGAGGCCCCATTAGCTAAAGTGGTACAGTTTCAGGTTAAGAACGGACCTCCGGAACGAATTAAGTACTTAACCCGAGGTACCACTGTATTCGATTCTGACCAAACTAAGCTCGCTAGAGCAAACTATACATAGGAGTCTGACCTAGAATCATAGAATCATAGAGTTGGAAGAGACCACAAGGGCCATCGAGTCCAACCCCCTGCCAAGCAGGAAACACCATCAGAGCACTCCTGACATATGGTTGCCAAGCCTCTGCTTAAAGACCTCCAAAGAAGGAGACTCCACCACACTCCTTGGCAGCAAATTCCACTGTCGAACAGCTCTTACTGTCATCAGAACCAACTGATTTGAAGTTCAGCCATGCCCCTATCTGCTCCACGCCTGATGGCATAAGGTGTGGAGCAGAGAGGCATGACTTCGCCAAAATGGGGTCTCCCATGACTATTCCAGATTGATTAGTGCTGATGGGTCCCAAGTTAACCCTTTCAACTGTCAGAGCTTCTTCCAAAGAATCCGGGGGGACTGCTGTTTGTTAAGAGTGCTGTGAGTTGTAAGAAGGTCCCTATTCCCCTCGCAGAACTAGAGTTACCTGGGAAATGGTGTTGATTGATAAACCACTCTTGGAATGGCAAAAGTGACTTTCCCGTGTGCATTTGCTCCCCACTAAGCTACGGCAGCTGCAGGATCTAGTTTAAAAGTTGGCCACCGTGTTACTGAACTTGAAAGCTTAGCTGGATTCGCTAAAACCTTGCACTTGTAGCTGATAGTGTTCCAAAACAACAACAGGATTTCTTTCTCTTTCTCCCCTCCTAACCATGCAGAAGGAGGTTGTGGTGAAGCCTCATGACCTCATGGAGAAGCCCCTGGACCCCTTTGTGAAGAAGAAACGGGACGTGCTCACTAATGGACTGCCGTACCACCTGAAAAAGAACAGACTGCACCATCGCCACTACAGCTCAGACCGGGAGAATGACCGCAACCTTTGCCAACATCTCAGGAAAAGGAAGAAGTTCCTGAAAGGCCTCAGTCAGGTAGGAAGCGTTGAAAAATGTATTGGAGTGGGATGGCCTTATTTCTCTTATTTATCTGTTTGCTATTTCTGGCATTGTTTTCCCTCCTGGTTTCTGCTGCAACGTCTTTCTCCTCTTGGGGTCGGGCCCTTGAGGTTGCCTCTTTGTCAAGATGGGAATGGAATGTTGAGTCAAAGTTGGGCTGATGTTGTCTTGGGTGTTTCTCTGGTTTAATGATTCCTAAATGTAAATGAGTTGCTACTCCAGTCAATGGAACTGATGGGACTAGCGTTGTCTCAGTATTACAGGTGGCCTAGGGGGGCAACAAAGAGGCCACAGCTCTAGGGGAATGGTGTTGAGCGCCTTGCCAGAAGGTGGTGCATGCAAATGAGTTTGTAAGCAGGATTGCTTCTGGGATCTGTATCTGCTGGATTCCTCCCCACGAGATACATCCATTGCATTTGTACAACAGCAATGTTGTTGTTTTAAATATTTTTTTACTAAAATCCCAGGGGTTGGCAATTAAAGGAGAAAAAAGGGAAAACTAACTAATGAACATACACGGACAGATGAGCTGGAGATTTCAGGGTACAGAAATGACTGTTTCCAATGGTGATTTTAGATGGACAAATAGCACCCTATTTCAAATGTCGAGGTTTTATTTATTATATTATATTTTCATTTTCCCTCCCCACCTGGTAGGATCAGAATTTCATTTCCTCCAAAAGGGTTTTGTAAAATTTATTTCTTTTTAAGGAAACGGGTCATAGTTTGGCTTTGTTCATTACGACCACAGATGGCTCCAAGTGAGGAGCTTTCTCTTACAAAGTTTGGGAGGAGCCTGAGGCCTTTGGTGCCTCTGTCCTCAACCTCCTCCAGGCTCCACCCCCTTGAGAGAAATTCAGGGCCTTAACTGGCCAACCTTCTGACCTGAAGAAGGACATTCCGCCTTCATTCCATAGTCTTCTCCTGATGTGCTCCTGGTACTGCTGTACTGGTGATGTGTGGTGGGAGGCATCTAGTCCTTCAGGATCAAGGAAAAGTGCCTCTGAGAGCCTGGGCTGTGACTTTATAGGCCCTGGTGGTCTGGGAGGTTCCTCTGGGAGTTATTGTCCAAGTGCCTCAGGTGCAGTTGCCTCCAGTGATCTTCTGCAGTCTGCTCTGAGCCCTGATCTAGACCCTGCTCCATATCTGGTGCCCCCGCAGCCTCCATGTCCAGTTCACTGCTGGATGCAGGGCTCATAACAGATGCTGACAGGCACAATACAAATGGCATCTTAGGAAGGTGCCTAACCTGTTGTTGTAGTGCATAGTACAAACGTTGCCTAGATGCTACGCTGGCATGACATCTCTATGTACTGAGGATGCACTCTTGGCTTGTGCAGGGAGTTGAACTTGCTGGTTTGTAGCACAGGAGCCCTTGGCTACCCTGCCATGCCGTATGATGGCGAGAACAGCCATGATCTTCCTTCGCCTTTTCTTACAGGCAAACCCTTAACGGAGTGCTCATAAATAAGTAGGAATTTTTTTGGGGGTCATGACCATATGGTTTCTGAAATAATAGTGATCGTTTCTAGTATAAAGTGGCTTCATGGGTGTGCGTGTGCGCAAGCGCACTTAGGAAGTACATGCATCGACGCAAACATTCACCATGGAACTGCAACACCATTCAAAGAAAATTTTAAATGAACAAGTAGGAGATGGTTGCTTAACCTTTTGTATACTTTGTATACTTGCCACTCCTTGACATCAAATGGCCCCACAAGTTATTGTCCATGCCCAAATCAGATCCAAAGAGCCAGTGTGGTGTAGTGGTTAAGAGCGGTGGACTTGTAATCTGGTGAACTGGGTTCGCGTCTCCGCTCCTCCACATGCAGTTGCTGGGTGACCTTGGGCAAGTGAAGTCTCTCAGCCCCACTCAGCTTACAGAGTGTTTGTTGTGGGGGAGGAAGGGAAAGGAGAATGTTAGCTGCTTTGAGACTCCTTTGGGTAGTGATAAAGCGGGATATCAAATCCAAACTCTTCAAAATGCAAGTTTACCTGCATTTTGAACTTGGGTAGAAAGGTGAAACTACTCAGAAGTGGAGAGATGGTGGCCAGGCATCTGATCCCAACCATTTCTCCCATATTCTCCCCTCAAAGCTGTCTTTCCTCACAGAGGAAGAGACATTGCATGCCTGCTTATTCTCATTTGGACACAACATGCAACCTCTCAGTGGTGTTGAATGCCCTGCCTGATGTGAAACAAAGTGAGCTGCCTTATGAATCTTTGTAGAAAAGCTTTCTGGCACAGTTTGCTTCTTGGGAGTCCCCAAAGCATGCAAAGGTTTCTCTGATATTGCTTAAGGGAGGGTCTGATGTAGGCTTCCTCGGCCCTCCAGATGTTTTTGGCCTACAACTCCCATGATCCCTAGCTAACAGGACCAGCAGTCAGGGATGATGGGAATTGTAGTCTCAAAGCATCTGGAAGGCCAAGGTTGAGGAAGCCTCGTCTAATGTAAAGGTAGATCCAACAAACTGGACATGAGCAAACCTCTTGTCTTGCAAGTTTGCTCACAACAACATAAAGCACCCTCTGAATATCTGGCAGAAGGCACAAGCAAGGATTGGTTGAAATGAAAAAGAAAAAAAAAGACTTCTGCAAATACTGAAACGGTTCTGAACAGTTTATTATAAGAACACATTTATTATTATGATTATTAATTGTTTTATTTCTGTGCTTCTTAGCTCTACATAGTAGCATCTGGTTAGAGCCCAGTAAATATTCAGTATGTGACATTCCATATTTCCAACACAATATTTGAGTTCTGGTGTTCCAAATCTGAGAATCCTGTGAAAAGAAGACGGGAGGTTTTGAGCAGTTCCAAGTAGGAAGGAAATATCACTTGGCGCACAGTCAGAATGAGAAATTCATCTTGTTCCTTGTCGGATTGTGTCACTTTTAATGAACTGTAACGCCAGACTCCAGGCATGTCCATGTCACCTGGTGCTGACTGCAGTGGTCTTTCCACTGTTCAGGAAATGCTTCCTTGGAAGTGTTGAAGATAGCCATCTGCCCAAGAAGTGCCTCATAATATAAAGCTGGGCATTGCGCTTGTGCATCACAACACACACACACATCTGGAAGGCTTAGGAATTTAGAGAAAAGTGGGACAGGTTGGAGAGGTGTATAAAACAGCGAATGGTTTGGAGAAAGAGCATAATCTCCCTATCACATCATACTGGAACTCAGGGACCTCTAACGAAGCTGAATGTTGGGAGATTCAGGACTGTTAAAAGAAAGTACCGTATTTTGCGCTCTATAAGACACACTTTTCCCCTCATAAAAAGTAAGGGGAAATGTGTGTGCGTCTTATGGAGCGAATGCAGGCTGAGCAGCTATCCCAGAAGCCAGAACAGCAAGAGGGATTGCTGCGCAGTGAAAGCAGCAATTCCTCTTGCTGTTCTGGCTTCTGGGATTCAGAATATTTTTTTTCTTGTTTTCCTCCTCCAAAAACTAGGTGCGTCCTGTGGTCTGGTGCGGCTTATAGAGCGAAAAATACGGTACTTATTCACACAGGGCATAGTTCAGCAATGGGATTTCCCCCCCACGAGGGGTAGTGATGCTACTCATGTGTAGAGTCTACCTGGAGATCTTCCTCGTTGCTTGATCCATGCTCAAAAGAGCCCTGCCTGATGTGCATCCTGCCTCACCCTGTGAAACATTCTGCTATATTTCCAGAAGCGGTTTTTCGACTGTGTGAAAGCTCAAAGATAAGGTGGAAATGGATCGTTAGGGAAACACCCACCAAATGGAATAAACTGTTGTGTGCATGCAGCCTGGGTTGTGTGACAAGGATTCAGCTGCCAAAACTGGGTCCAGGTGTGGGAGAGAATTAAACCGTTTTGCTTCCTCCCCTTCTTTTGTTTGTCAATGGTGGGGCACACCTGTCTTCGTAGAGTGTTAGTGAGACAGTAGAAATTGAAGCTGGGAAGGGGAGAAGTGTCTGATTGGTTGTGCCAACAGTTGGGGCGGGGAAGTGAAGCTGATGAGTTTGGATTGCGTCTTGCTGTGCTGTTCCAAGGCAAGTTGACAGCAGTGACAAGCGATTTACAACATGCTATTTAAAGTTTTGGATTTGCAGCCTCAACGTAGACGTGTGAGTGCTCTTTAGCAACTGCTTTCATTACTCCCCATCCAAGAACTGCTAATTGAAAAGAAAGCAGTGGGTGGGTTTCAGAGAAGGAGGGAAGAACGGATTGACGTGACTGTATCAAATACACAGGCTTCTATCCTGGCTTTATTTTGACAATCTTATTAACTTAAGATTGGACTCCACCAGAATTTATGCTGCCTGCCAATCCCTCTGAAACAAATGTATATGCCTGCCTTCTAGGGATTTATCAGTCAAAGGCATATAGAGCTCCCTGGAATATAATCCAAGATGTTTTAAGCATGCTTGGAAGCCCTAGTCCTACTCAGTGTTGGAAGGTCAAGGGTGGGGGTAGGAGTGTTTAGCATGCATGCAGACATTGCAGTTTTGGGATGCTCCAGGGCACTGCTGTTGTGCTCAGGTTCTGTTTACGGGCTTCCCATAGGGCCAGCCGGCCAGCCATGGTTAGAGCAGATGGGTAGACAAGATGGGCCACTGGCTTGATGCAGCAGGTTCCAGTTATGTTCCTAATAAGGATCTCAAGTGCTTAAGAACTTGGAGATCCACCACCAACTAGAATAAGGAGTAGTGGTCTAGATCAGTGTTTCCCAAACTTGGCTCTCCAGCTGTTTTGGGGCTACAACTCCCATCTATTCCTAGCTAGCAGGGATCAGGCTGGAACCGACAACCAACAATGTTGCTCCCGCAACTTGGGACTGGTGCTGGCTGGCTTTTATCTCCCCCGAGGCATAGGGCAGACCCGATCCTCAGGTGACTTGCCTCTCCTGGCCTGGAGGCGAGCACTCCTCCTGCAGGAGCTTAGTTCCCTCCGCCTCTCTGCCCTGAGCCTCTGCAGCTCAGGAGAGGCTGGAGGGTTACCGGACCCAGAGGCAACCTCACCTTCCCCTGACGGGGCTGAGAGTGGAGCACCTGCAGGCAATGGGTCCTCCATCACCTCAGGGGCCAGAGCAGACTCAGCTGGTGCCTGCACCTGAGGATCCAGCACAGGTGAGGACTCTTCAGGCTCAGGGCCCAGCCGAGATTCAGCTGGTTCTGGAGGCAGAGAATCCTGTGCAGGCTGGAATTCCTCAGGTTCAGCCTCCGAATCTGATTCCCAGGCCATCACAGGTTTGTATATGGGTGTTGCTCAGTGACATGCTCGATGATGCCTGTGTCTCTCCTATAACAAGTGTGGCCAACTTTCCCCCCTGATGAATGCCACATTGTCACTCAGTTAATATATCAGGGACTGCCTACTAACTGCAGGTGGGACCGGAGTCAAATGTAATTGGAGGAGTCACTTCTCTTTGTTATCTTCCTCCCTTGACCAGTAGATTACAGCTGGAAGAATCACTTTTGCCAGAGGTTTGAACTGATGGCTTGCAGGTAGCTTTTGGACTTTGGCTGGGGCGGGGGGGGGGGGGGCGCTAAACAATTTGGAGAAGGGGTGGAAGCTGTCCACTGCTGCCATGTGCGACTCTTTGTTCTGCTAAAGCAAACAGCTATAGTGTAAGAATTATTGGATATTCATACATGGACACAGGAAGCAGCTGAGACAGACTATTGTTCTGCCAAACTCATTATTGACTACACTGGCTGGCAGGGGCTCTCTGAGGTTTTGGACATGGGGTCTTCCCAGCACTACCCGGCGATGTTAAGGGCTGAACCTGGGTCAGGTTGCAGACACAAAGTACAGTGGTACCTCGGGTTAAGTACTTAATTCGTTCCGGAGGTCTGTTCTTAACCTGAAACTGTTCTTAACCTGAAGCACCACTTTAGCTAATGGGGTCTCCTGCTGCTGCCACGCTGCCGGAGCATGATTTCTGTTCTCAACCTGAAGCAAAGTTCTTAACCCGAGGTACTATTTCTGGGTTAGCGGATTCTGTAACCTGAAGCGTATGTAACCTGAGGTACCACTGTATTAGAGTTCGCAACTGTCTGCTCTGATCAGAAATGGAAACAAAATACCTCACATAAAATATGGGCTGGTGGGAGGAACCAGAGCTGAATTTTTCTTGGATGGAGGCGGAGGAGACTTTATTGCAGACGCTGTTGAATATTGTAACATCTTGAAGAAAATGTGTTAAATTAATTCTGTTTGGTATCTTACCATCTGGCCCATGATAGCTTACATTAAACACACACATATAAAAACATAAAGTGAACACACAGACACACCTTTACAGTTTTGCAGCTGAATCGCTTGACTGATGAATCTGAGTTCCATCGCATTTTCTTTCGGGGTGCGCATAAGCTGAACCCCCTTTTTTAAGCATTCTGTATGGGTGGGTGTGAATCAGATAATCTCCGTCTTCCATTGGGACTAATTTACTCAACAGAGTATTGGCTGTTTGGTACCCACATCAGATAAATCTATAATGCCCGCAAAGGCGTCGGACAACGAAGAGTCAAACTCCAGTGCTTTTACAGAAGAAAGATATTCATTGTGGTTATTCTTCAAGTTTTGGAGTTCAAAACTCCTTCTTCAGGAGCTATAAATTTATTGGAAGACCCCTCCCCCAAAAAAATCTCCCGTTGTTCTGTAAAACTGAATTCAAAATCTAGCTTTAAGCAAGTTGTGAGGTAACTTTTTTTCTTTTTGCAACTCTGCAATGAATCTGAAAGAGTTTTGAAGTCTGAAACACAAATGCAACCTGCACACCTGTAGTGGGAGCACCAGAGCTTGTCTCCTCTTTGCCTGACTCATTGTTGTACTTCTTTCCTTCGTCCGACATGCGCATGTACAGTAAAATAAATGTGTATACAAGAAAATGAGGGAAGGGAGTTAAGAAAAGGGGCTTACTACTTCACACAGCATGTAGTTATGGAACTGACTCCTAAAACATACCCTTCAGCATTTCCCCGATGAAAATAGGCATGTCCTTTTCAATAATAATAATAATAATAATAATAATAATATTTATACCTCACCCACCTGACTCGGTTGCCCCAGCACTCTGGGCGGCTTCTAACATATATAAAAACATTAAGCATTAAAAAAGCTTCCCTATACAGGTGTCTTCTAAAGGTTGCATAGTTACCTATTTCCTTGGCTCGGGGGTCACATAAATCCATACTGTCAGGGAACTGCCATCGCAGTCAGGAGTGGAGGAAGGGCTCCTGAGCGAGGCTGGAGAAGGTCCCAGCAGGAAAGGAGGGGACTCAGTGACCGGGGAAGGAAATCAGCATTACACCAGGGAGAAAGGCGGGCGGAGGCGGGCTTCGGAGGGATGGCTCCAGGACTCTTCGCCAGAGACCAGCGGGGAGAGCATTGGTCCTCCACTGCCCACACCCACCCTGTGCAGAAGACTTCCACGCAGGGAGGCTAGGCGGAGACTATCCGTCAAGGAACTTTTATGTTGGAAGAAGTTCAGGAAACGCCCACTGACGGATTCTGCCAGTGACTGAGACAGACGCGGAATCAGGACTGTCCAGCCAGGGAAAGGTTTTTCCAGGCAACCTCACCGAGAGTGGCGGCAACTTACGCACGAGCAATTACACATTACACATACCCTCCAACATCTCTTTGTTGAAAATAGGGACATCCTACAGAAAAGCAGGACGTTCTGGGATCAAATCAGAAACTGGGACAGCTTCTGTAAATCTGGGACTGTCCTTGGAAAATAGGGACACTTGGAGGGTCTGCTAAAAGAGGCAGTGATGGCCAAGAATGTGGTTGGCTTTCAAAGAGAGTTAGACAGTCTCATGGAGTGGCTCATCACCAGTGGCTACTAGCTATGATGGCTCTGTTCTGTCTCTGCTTTTGGAGGCAATATGCTTCTGAATACCATTTTCTGGAAACCACAGGAGGGGAGAATGCCATTGTGCTCGGGTCCTGCTTGCAGGCTTCCCCTAAGCTTCTCGCTGGCTATAGTGAGAACCAGAAAGCTGGTCTAAATGGGGGTTTGGCCTGACTCGGCAGGTTCTTCCTATGTTCCTACATCCTTATACTTTAGTCGAATGTTCCCTGATACTTGGAGCCTGGGGAAAGAGAGGGTCCATGTGGTATCATGCAGTGGCGTAGCGTGGGTTGTCAGCACCCGGGGCAAGGCAAGTAATTTGCGCCCCCTAACCCGTGGATTTGCGCCCCCTAACCCTAATCCCCAGATGTTGCGCCCGGTGCGGCCGGCCCCCCCTGCACCCCCATGCTACGCCACTGGTATCATGTGAAACATATTTGTTAATGCAAATAGAGGCAGGGAGTTAATAAAACCATATTAATTTCTATAAGCAAAAGATGGATGCTGCTGAGAAAAGCTTCCCCCAGAGGAGTGGCCGTTTAAAGTTACAACCCATCTTGAGTTTATGATGACAGTGTATTATTTTGTTTTTTGATTAAAAGATGATTATTTTCCACTTTTAAAATTTGGCACCGGCAGGGTTGGAAATTAACTTTTTGCATTAGTATTCAATAAATATTGCAAATGGTCCTGGCCTACATTTAGCTTTCAAATAACAATACCCTCGGGTGTAATGATTGGAAGTACGTTTGTACTGGAGGTACCAATGGGCCTGCTATTTCCACAAGCCGTAAAAGAAATGACGTTGTGTTGCACACTGTTTTACAGCCCCTCGTAAAACATTTCCTGGGGAACGGAATAATCATCATAATCATCCAAGACTGGAAGATGAGAGCGTTAGAATAAACTCTTGCTCACCAATGCTATAAGCATGTGGCACAGTGGCAAAAGGGCACTTGCAAGTTAGGGAAAGGCATGCTCATCAGTCCTACGTCCAGTGCCGGATTTACGTATAAGCTAAACAAGCTATAGCTTAGCCTCCCCTCCCCCCCCCCAAAAAAAAAATTGAAGGAAAAACAACAACCCTGGATGTACATTTCCAAAATATAAGAAAAAAACAAGTAAATTAAAACCTACATACAGCAACAGTGTCTTTTGTTGCGTAGGCTCCTATTTGTTATGTGCAAATGGCTTTAGATACCCATTAAAGGTAAAGGGACCCTTGACCATTAGGTCCAGTCGTGACTGACTCTGGGGTTGCGCCGCTTATCTCGCTTTATTGGCCAAGGGAGCCGGTGTACAGCTTCCGGGTCATGTGGCCAGCATGACTAAGCTGCTTCTGGCGAACCAGAGCAGCGCATGGAAACGCTGTTTATCTTCCCACCAGAGTGGTACCTATTTATCTACTTGCACTTTGACATGCTTTCAAACTGCTAGGTTGGCAGGAGCAGGGACCGAGCAATGGGAGCTCACCCCGTCACGGGGATTCGAACTGCCGACCTTCTGATCGGCAAGCTCTAGGCTCTGTGGTTTAACCCACAGTGCCATCCGCACCCCCATAGATACCCATTAGGTCCATAAATTACCATATAGCATATATTCAACACAAAGAACAATTTGCTGTTGACAAAGGACAGCTGAACATATAAAGGGCCCTATTACTTTCAGTAGCTTAGGGCCTCATCAAACCTAAATCCGGCCCTGCCTACGTTTCTCAGTTACTTCTAGGTGTGCATCCAATGAGGCAGTTGCCACAAGAGAGAGGCCCCGCCTCTGGCCTCAGCTAATGTATCTCCTCCATCCAAGCTGTGTGCAAGCAGACAAAGACTCCACCTGCATGTCACCTTCTGCTCCCCCCTCTTCAATCCTCTCCTGGTCCTGGGGCAGCAGGAGGAAATATGGAAGCCCCTGACTCTCCACCAGCCTGACCTCTCTCCCCTTCCTACTAAACTTGTTCTTCATTCTCCAATCCTCCAGCTTCTGCTGCCTCTACCTCTCAACTCTCAGCTGTTTCAGGCTTCCCCAGATCACTGATCCCTTCTCCTAAGTCAGTCTCCACCCCTCATTCTCCCAGCACCCACTCCTCAGTATCCAGCCACCACTCCTCAGGGTTCAGCCAGTCCCTGACATTCAGTGACACTGTTCTGTGGCCTTCCATCATCTTCCGGTACCTGCTGCAAAGCACTCTAACTTAGCTCAGCCAAAACATAGGCTGAACATCCAGGACTATTTATCTTGGCAATTTGTTGACTTCAACGGCGTTGTTACAGGGAAGTGGGGAGGAGGGAAGGGATAGTACAGTAGGTTCCTACAATTCAATTCCTAAACCATAAACCTTGTGCTGGTGGCCATTAAGAAATTTGCAACGTTTTCTTGCTTCCTGATGTCATCCAGTTACTTATTCACTAAATACTGTATATTTAGCTTATGACCTTTCGGAGACACTTAGAGCAACAAAAAGAATCCGAGCAACTGGAGAGGGGAAAAGTCAAGATCTTAAAAGCAGCCAGTTGTCTGACCTCTTTCTTGCTTCTTAGAAAATCTTCCTGCTCTGTTCTTACTATACAGCGTATGTATTTTTCATAAAGCCTTGGCTGCATTTTGACTAGTGATTTAGCTTTCCTTTTACTCCAGTTAAACCTGTGGTTGTGTCAAGATCCTCACTGTGTGGCTCCTGCCGATTTATTAGCAAAGCACCCCACAAGAAAAAGCTCGACCCATATCCACAGCATGAATTTAAAACACCATGAGAGTGCTTTGAACAGTCATGGCTTCCCCCAAAGAATCCTGGGAAATGTAGTGTGCTAAGGATGCTGTAGAGTTGTTTGGAACCCCCACTTCCCCTCACAGAACTACAGTTCCCAGAGCAATTTAAGCACCTGGACAGCGGTCTAAGCAAGCACACAGGTGGCCCAGGTACAGTCTCCCAAACCATGGTGCTACAGTTTTAACTTCGACCTTAATCATGTGACCTAAGGTTAAACACTCGTGTGAAAGAGCAGAGAACAGCAACAGTTAATCATTAACCTAGCTAGAATCTCAGAGAGCTCTCTTCTAGCTTAGTATATGCCAGTGGAATTTTCCAATGTTAAGCCTTTCAGCAATCTACATACAGTGGTACCTCGGGTTACATACGCTTCAGGTTACATACACTTCAGGTTACAGACTCCGCTAGCCCAGAAATAGTGCTTCAGGTTAAGAACTTTGCTTCAGGATGAGAACAGAAATCGTGCTCCGGCGGCGCTGCGGCAGCAGGAGACCCCATTAGCTAAAGTGGTGCTTCAGGTTAAGAACAGTTTCAGGTTAAGTACAGACCTCCGGAACAAATTAAGCACTTAACCTGAGGTACCACCGTACAGGCACTCTCCATTTCAGTGTGCAATTGAACAATTATACTTAACAGTGACTGTCACTGCAGAAGTTTCTTCAGTAAACTAGTTTGGAGGGTGAGGAATCTTCCCCCAACATTGTTAAATTCTCAGTTTGTTGGTTGGGATTTTCTGTTTACTCACTATACACTGTAGAAGCCAAGAGGTCTTACATCTTCATTTTATGTCTGCCCTTATAGCAAAGGGGTAATAGAAAATCCAAAACAGTATGGCCTTAAGAGTATGCATTACTGAGTCCTAAGGCATAAATAGATTCCCTCTGTAGTTGAAAATCTTTTATCTCCTCCTCCTTTCCTTGCTGGCTCTTCCTTCTTTCAATATAGAATTTTTCTTGGTTCAAGGTCAAGAATCGTATTAGAATGATTGACAGATATTTGTGGCTTGCAATGGAATAATATGTAGTGTTCCTTGCATTTGATGGATGGGTTTTCTTCCTTATTTATGGATGGCTATATAAGCATAGACCTGTCTCATAATTTCCTTATTCCTTTTCTCCATTTTTCATTGAATTCCAACGCCAAATAGTGAGAACAGCACAATAAATGTGACATTTCCCAGTCACTTTCTCCAGCTGCTCTCACTATTCAGACAACCCTAGATCCCATTAAGGAGATCTACATGCAGGAGGAGACTATGGCCAACCTATTACTTACTGAAACAGAAGTTACAGGTCCAAATTGGCTGCTCATCAAAATGCAGATCTGATGAGTACATTGTGTTGCTGCCGAGGGAATGGACCCTTTGGAAACTCAAAGGGTCTGATCCAGCAGGCTTCCATTAAGCGGGCATCAACCAAGCACTGGGGGGTGGAGGAACTGGAATCAGAACAGGAGGGTACAGCCTGGTTGTCCAGGACTAGGTGGCACTTCTGCCTCTAGGAACAGACCCGTCCTCTGTGACACAGTGTGCATCTGCACATTCAATGTCACACTTTCTCATTTTCCCCCAGCCACAAGTTCAGTTCCCTACAGTTCCACATCAGTTTGCAACTTCCTTAAACAAATAAGCCTTCATGAAAATTAATCATCATTTTAATGTGGATTTCACACAGCACACACATTTTTGTAGGCAATTTTGCTAAATATGCGCACTTTTACAAGCATTGTTTCTCTCTCTAATGTCATGCATTTATTTTTTTGTTTTCACAAGTAATATGCATGTTTATGCATGATTTAGCCTAGCATATGCATTAAAAAAACAAGACAAAACATGACTGGTGGCTATGTTTTGGCTCTTATATCATTTTGTAAAGTGTGAATTGGGTACGTTTGCCTTCAAATGCAAACTGAATGGGATTTCTTGCCCCATCTTGCTACCCTGTGGGTAGACTCTCCAAGTCTGTTTCAAGGAATACAGAAAAGTCACCTGGAAACAACTCTAAATAAGGTTGGTGGCACAATGTCTCATTCACCCTAATTTGTCAGCCTCTAGTGGTAAATTGGTATTTAGGGACTCCAGAGATGAGGAGCCACCACTGAAGAGCCTCTCTCTCTTTCTCCCTCTCCTGTGGTGATCCAGCAAATATCTGGGTACTAGTGGTACAGGGTTTTCAAAGGCTTTTCAAAGGCTAATATCAGCACTTTGGACAGAGCTTGGAAACTTACTGGGAGGCAGGAGTTCTTTCAAGATAGGCAAGGTATGATCTCCTGATCCGGTCCCTGTTAGCATCACAGCCACAGTGTCTTGTGGTTTTCCGGGTGGTCTTCAAAGGCAAGACCCACACAGAGTGCACTGCAGTCAGCTAACGTAAAAGTTAGCCAGAGCTTGGGCGACTCATCTCCATAGGGGAACTGGACAGAACCTGCACAACACAACCCTGGGGTTGCTGTATTGCAAATTATGTGAAACATAATCTCCACCTATGATGGAGAGTGTTCAGTTTTAAGGAGCTATGAGTTAAGATTTTAATGCTGAAACTATATCTATCATCTATCTATCTATCTATCTATCTATCTATCTATCTATCATCTATCTATCTATCTATCTATCTATCTATCTATCTATCTATCATCTATCTATCTATCATCTATCTATCTACCGTATTTTTCGCCCCATAGGACGCACTTTTCCCCCTCCAAAAATGAAGGGGAAAGGTGCCTGTGTCCTATGGGGCGAATGCGCACCGACCCCTCTCGCTCTCCAGGCTTCAGGAAGCTCTGCGCAACCCTCGGGAGACCGGCTCCGAGGGTTGCGCAGAGCTGCCTGCAGTCCCGGGATCAGTGCAGCTTTGCGCGACCACCGGGAGCGGGGCGCTAAGTCCTGCCCCGCTCCGGATGGCGGCGCAGAGCTGCCTGCAGTCCCGGGATCAGCACACTTCTCCCCATCGCCAGCCCCACAAGCTCGGGGGACAGCGGGGAGGCAGAGCATGCCTTCCCACTGTTCCCCGACCTGGTTCTTCCAGCCCCGCACCTGGGGGGGGGGAAATAATTTTTCTTTATTTCCCCCCCAAAAAACTAGGTGCATCCTATGGGCCGGAGCGTCCTATGGGGCGCAAAATACGGTATCTATCTATCTATCTATCATCTATCTATCATCTATCTATCTATCTATCTATCTATCTATCTATCTATCTATCATCTATCTATCTATCATCTATCTATCTATCTATATCTATCATCTATCATCTATCATCTATCATCTATCATCTATCATCTATCATCTATCATCTATCATCTATCATCTATCATCTATCATCTATCTAGTCTAGATGGTTCACCCCCTCTTTTTTAGTTATTTAATTCTTCTGTTTCCCTTGAGACACCCCTTTCCAATTCTATCTGCTCAAGATTATTATAAGGGCTGTTTTGAACGTTGATTCTCTGAAAGCATTTCTGGCTTTTCCAGCAAAGAGAATCTCACAGGAGAATGATGTTCTTAGGTTCTAGCCCCCCCTGCAGACTAAGATGTGAAAATGCTCCTTTTTTCTTTCTAAAACATTTTTGCTGATTCCAACCAGCAGAAGTGAGGAATCAGCTTTTCTCCCTTTTGCTGCAGTCATTTAGGAAATTCCACTCTTCCTCTTACAAAGTGCAGTTTACCCCCCCTCCCCGAGGCTCTTTATGTATGCATGCTGATGGGATTCACTACTGGAAGTCTTCCAAGACCTAACAACAGAAGGGCACCACACCCATGGAAGACTGCTGGAAATGCAAACAGCCACAAGCAGACCTAACTCATTGAATTGCAGCATTGGAAGGGACCCCCAAAGGCTATCTAGTCCAACCCCCTGCAGTGCTGGAATCTCAACTAGATCATACAAGACAGATGACCATACAGCCTCTGCTAAAAAGCCTCCAAGGACGGAGAGTCCACCACCTTCCGAGGGAATCTTTTCCACTGTGATGGACTTGTGGTAATCTGCTCTTACTGTCAGAAAGTTCTCTCTGGTTTTGGCTGGAATCTCCTTTCTTGGAGCTTGAAGCCATGGGTTCGGGTCCTACCCTCCGGAGCAGGAGAAAACAAGCTTGCTCCATGTGGCAGCCCTTTAGATATCTGAAGAACTACTTTCGGCTGTAGTTCAGAGATGCTTGAACTAATTCAGTGAACTTTGTTAAACTGAATGAGTTCATTCCAAGCACTGGTAATGGGCCCTTGTCTTTAAAGTGCCTTCTTTTGTTTTTGTTTTGTTTTCCAGCTTTCCACAAGGTCATAAACCTTTTCCCAGCCTCTTTCTGCCTCAAACTGCTGCTAATTGCCAGGACTTGATCATTGGCAACAGAAAGTGTTGGGTTTTTGTAGCTTGCAAAGCTTCCACCCATTAATGCTGGGACACTGTTTGAATCGCTTACGATTGAGTGCTTTTAAGAAGAAGCCATTGGCCACCCTCTCAATTTGCTTAGTGTGTCACTGTAAGGAACACAATTGTTTCTGCGGGACTTCGAAGGAACCAAATGTTATTCTTTTGCTCTGGTATTGCTTGTACCATTATTTTCTGCTATAAAACAGCAGCAAGGTGTTTTAGGGTGTTTTGTGTTGGGAATGACACAAAAACTCACCTAATGGGAAATTTACAGGAGTGTTGGACTTCATTTTATCATGTGCCATATTAAAGAATGGTTTTTGATAGCAACCTTGGTTAGTGCCTTGGAATTCCTTGATGAGTAAATTATCAACTTGAACATATAGAAAGGAGTGAAGGAATTTTTAAAAAAAGAATTCATGGTGAGTTGACTTTTAATGATCTCCCTTATGCATCCAGTAGATCCCTGTGGTTTGCAGGAAAGTTTCTCTTGCAAGTTCCAAAGATCTCAGAAACCTGTTCTACAGTAACTCAAAGCAGGGTTTTTAGTTTGGTTGCCCCTGTTCTGTGGAATAGCATTCCAGTTGAGATATGACCCACTGCCTGCACCTTCCAGGAACAATTGAATACACCCCCCCAGCTGTCCAAGCTGGATGAATGGGTCTTTGCCATGAGTATTGTTTAAGCTTTGCTTAAATGCAGTGGCTGGTTTTTGTGTGTGTGTGTTTTAACTGTTTTTGCTGTTTTATTGTACATTGCCCTGAGACGATTGCATAGAAGGAAATTAATAAATTGATGATGATGTTGATAATAATTTCTGAACAAGTGGATGTAGGAAATGCAAACTAGAAAAGTTTGCTTTCCACGTCCACTCCTTTTACATCCTGGTTAAGTTGATAAACTTTGTTACTAGTGGAGCTGTTGCTCTTTAACAGCATGCCCTGTGGATTTTACTGTGCTTTATATCCATACCCACTAAGCGTCCCCACTTTGAGGGTGTACGCCAGTGCTAGAGCATTTTCTCTGCATTCAGAGGGTTCCAGATTCAGTCCAGGACATATCCATGTAGAGAGAACTTCTGCCATTTGGGAGGAAAACTATAGTGAGCTAGATGGACCCCAGTGTTTGACCCGCTTTAAGCCAGATTCCTATGCTCCTACTTAAAACAGCCCTTGATTCAAAACCATGAAGACTGGAATTCTACTTTAGTTTGAGAAGAATAACCCTTCTCGAGTGGTAGAGCAGCAGATACTTTCATGGAAAATGTCCCATGGTGAATCTCCAGCTTCTTCAGGTCGTGCTCAAGATAGACACATCAAACTCACATCAGTTTCACACCTGTTCTTTCATACATATGCTCCATTCACTGAGCCTCTTGGGCTTGCCGATCAGAAGGCTGGCGGTTTGAATCCCTGCAATGCAGTGAGCTGTGTTGCTCTGTCCCAGATTCTGCCAACCTAGCAGTTCAAAAGCACACCAGTGCAAGTAGATAAATAGGTACCGCTGCGGCGGGAAGGTAAACGGCGTTTTCGTACGTTCTGGTTTCCGTCACGGTGTTCCATTCTGCCAGAAGCGGTTTAGTCATCCTGGCCACATGATCTGGAAAGCTGTGGACAAACGCTGGCTCCCTTGGCCTGAAAGCAAGATGAGTGCCGCACCCCTTAGTCACGTTTGACTAGACTTAACTGTCCATGGGTGCTTTACCTTTACCTTTTTATCTTATGCTCCATCCTTTTTCATCTGTGGCATTTTTAAAATCCTCACTTAAATTTGTATTTATTAAACAGATGGCTTTTATTGCAAAATATTTGTATTTTATTCATAGCATACATTTTTTTTTTAAAAAAAATCATCCTATTTTTTTGGTGTGCATTTTGGAACAATTTTTGAGCCAAGAACCATACAATGAAATTCAGAGACATGCAGAACCCCAAGGATAATAATGTTCTGATCTGGAAGGCACAAATTAGGTTAATTCACTTTAAAATACAGATGGTGAGGAATTCTCTTCTCTCCCTAGGTAGGACTGGAAGAGTCTTTGATAACACTGGGAAGCTCCTTCCAGTCAGTATAGTTAATGTCTGTGGGAAACAGACAGAACATATAAGATGTTGCCTTATACCAAGCGAGACAATTAGTCCACCCAGCTTAGCACTGTCTGTACCACAGATGGGGAACCTCTGGCACTGCAGATGTTGCTGCAGATGTTGCTGGTCTACAGCTGCCACCACTGACCACTGGACATGCTGGCTGGGAGTCCAACAACATCTTCAGGGCCACAGATCCCTCAGCGATCTTTTGTCTGTACTAAACCCAATTGAAGGCTGATCTCAGACTTGGGTCTCCAGCTGTTTTTGGACTACAGTTCCTATCATCCCTGCCTATGGGTCTTGCTAGCTAGGGAAGATGGGAGTTGTAGTCCAAAAACAGCTGGAGACCCAAGTTTGGGAAACACTGCTATAGGGCAAGTGGGGGCACTATCCCACCAAACTCAGCAAGCCCCAATCTGCCTGCCTTCTTTCTTACAGCCTGTCCATGAGGTGGGACTGCCTGTAAGCTTCCTCCTTCTTAGCCCCAGCTCTGTCTTTGTAGAACTCAGCAGGGTGAAGGATGGGTAGAAAACCAGAATTAGCTGGCTCCACCGAATGTTATTTGCAGACTGCAGTGTTCAGGGCACAACTAGAAGCAGTTGGCTCTGACTCTGACTCTACCTGGCATGCGGGCTCCCTGCTTTCCGCCCTTCCAGTCTCAGTAAGCACCGCTTGCTACTGCTGCCATTTCTCGCGGCACTTGGGCCACACTGAAGGAGCAGAAGCCTCCTAGACTAGATTTGGGAAGGTCTCCTGAAATGCCATTTTTAAATTGTAAGAAGACATCCCCCAAAGCTGCAATGGAAGGGGGAGAGACCCAGTTCATGCAGGGATCTACAAGGAATTGGAGCTAAAAATATGGCAGAGTTCTAGTTGGATGCTACAGCTGCTTCTCTGCAGAACTATGTACACTGCTGTCGGTTTCGAGCAAGGTTGTCTTCTTCACCTTTTGGCCGGCACATCTTTTATTAATTTAATTGATTGAGCTCTGCCGGCTGCAACGTGCCTGCCTCCTTCGTTCTGCTGTTTGACCATTATTGCAGTTGACGGGTGTCTGCAGCAGACCATGCCCTGCGGGCCTGCGCTGAAGTTTTCAACCAACATGAAGTTTGGGTACAGCATATTGCCTTGGTTAGATGCGGCTTTTTGTGGAATTCCATTTCTGGGAATGATTTGCAGCTTCAAGAGGAATGCTTGGGAGCCAAGGGCCGTCCTGTGGGATCCTAAATGGGCCAGTTGTATATTTCAAGAGGTGGAGGTGGTGGGGAAGAGGGCAGGAGCAGGACCTCTTTCCAAATTCACTCCTTTCCTAGAACTCACTTCCTCGCATTGGCAGTCTGCATTGAGATTTAACTCCCATTAAGTATATAGGAAATGGCTTGGCTGGATCAGGCCAAGGGCCAAGCAAGATCATTTCTGCACCTTCCCCTATAGAATCCTGGGATCTGTACTTTGTTAAGGGTGCTGAGAGTTCTTACAAGATCCCTATTCAACTCACAGAGATATAGTTCCCCGAGTGGTTGAACAATAGGAGAATAGAAGTCTGCTAACAAAAGGACCAAGTCAGGGAAAATCTGTGATTGGTTAGAAATGCCCTTTTCTTGGGGCTTCCCAAAGGGGAGGTAACATGTAACCTGAGGGCCTATTCTATGTGGCCCTTAACCCTAATTATCTTCATGTAGCAAAGAAAGGGAAACATGGGGGAAAGGATGAAGGGCAGCGAGATACAAAATATATCTGTAATAGGTATGAGTTACTCGTGCGTAAGCTGGTGCCTTTCTCGGTTAATTTGCCTTGTTAAACCTTTCTGACTGCACAGCCCTTTCTCATCGTGACTGTCTCAGTCACTGGCAGAACCCGTCAGTGGGTGTTTCTTGAACCTCTTCCAACATAAAAGTTGTTTGACACCCAGTCTCCTACTCCTCTCACTGCGCGGGAGTCTTCTGCGCAGGGAAGGCGTGGGTAGCGGAGGACCTGGGCTCTCCTCACTGATGTGCAGTGAAGAGTCCTGGAGCCCTCTCTCCAATTCCCCTGTCTGCCCCCCTTTATCCCTGGTGTTGCACTGAATGGCTTCCCCCTCTACTGAGCTGTTTCTCCCCCTGCTGCTGGGTCCTTCGCCAGCATCATCTGGGAGCCTCCCCTTCGCCTCTCCCTCCGATGTCAGTTCCCTGACAATACCCTACCAATTTTTTGCTCAAATCTCACCTACTGGTGGTTTTGGCCCCTGACAGGTTACCCTTGGGGAAATAGCCAGTGATTAAGCTCACTTGCCTGATTCATTCTAAAGTTACTTAATGGGTGGTTGTTGTTGGTGAGGGACTGGTGTGCAAATGCTTTTGACTTTATCATGGCAACCGGAGGAGAACAGTCGAGACTTCATTGCCTAATTCAACTAGCCCCAGCCATACGCCTTGAAGAGCACACTTATCTTCTCTACTATTTCGATAGGACTGTCTGTTTATTTTTCCCTCCGAAGAGCACTTCAAAACGCTTTTGGTTTCTCCACTCACTCTGCAAGAATCCTTTTGTCTGTCTGCCAAACGCCGACAGGAACCTCCTACCCCTTCCACCATCTTTGGCCTTGGAGCCTTCCATAAATCAAAGCAAATCTGTGGTTTATTTTTAAATGCAGCCCTTCTGGAGTGTAATTTCATTAGATTGGCATCCTTTAATTTGGAGTCGCCGCAACAGCTGTTGGTGCCCTTCTTTGTTTCCCCTCTTGTGGATCATGGGCTATGCTGGGCTAACCTGCTGAATAAATACTATAGAACAACTATTAGCTACACAGATCATTAGGAGTGAGGGAGATATTTGATTCGGTCCGCAGTTAAAGGCAAACCTATCTTATTCCCACTTTCTGAAAGCATTTACTTAATGTATAAATATCAGGATATTGTCTTCCAGGTATTGAAAGCTGAAAACTTAGTAATAATTTATTTATTATTGAATTTATATACTGCCCTGTACCTGGAGGTCTCAGGGCAGTTCACAGAACAAAATCAGAATATAAAACCACAAAATATATAATCAAAATAAAAACAACCCAATAACCCCCCCCCCCAATTTAAAAGGGCATAGGAATTCTGAATTGTAGCATATTTTGCAGGAGACATCTGTATTATTTTTGGTTATATGTTCATTCATTAAATAAAGAAATACAAATATTTAAACGACATGGGGAAATGTCTGCGCCCAAATCTGTGGCTAAGCAAAATTCCCTACCAAAAAATGTGTGTGTTGCGAGGAATTTGTGCTGAAATGCTGATGAATGTTCAGAATGATTTTTTTTTAAGTACACCACGAAATGTGGAGAACTTGAACTTATTCTTGGAAAAAATGGGAACATAAGAGAAACTGAAAGCAACACACTTGCCCATTTCCGCTAAACATTCTTGGGTGGGTAGGTGTAAACCCATTTAACAGCTTGGTTCCCTTAAGGACCATATTGTATGTGGCATCGGAGACCCCTGACTGGATCCCCCAACCAGCAGTGAAGCGCATGGTTACCAGATGTCCCCATTTCCTGGGGACAGTCCCCGGATTTACAAATCTGTCCCTGGACAAAATCCATCCCCGGATTTATATTTTAAGTGTTGTAGATTTATTAGTAGGGAATGAATGTTGCGTGATTGGTTCAACAGCACAAGACACATCATATGGGGACTTCCTGTGAGGCAAAATGGTGGGCGCCATGGCAGTGAGCAGCTCCTGATGCCAGCCAGAGCCAACTGCAGTACCAGGCTGGCTCCGGGCTGCTGAGACTGCTGCTGCCACTGCCAAGGGGGAGCTGGGGACACCCGGCACGTCAACTGGGGGAACCACTGATCCCCCCCGCAACCCAAATCAAGCCGGGAGCAAGAGTGCCCAGCCACCCGGCTGACTGCCCAGTGACGCTCCGGGGCCAGGAAAACCCCAGAGCCAACACAGGGAGAAGGAGGAGAGGAGAAGGAAGAGAGAGAAAGAGGAAGGAGAAAAAAAGAGGGGACCCCGACTTTGCCACCGCCGCTGAGGGGGAGAGGTAGGAGAGCACTGGGAGGGCAAGGACACATGGCTGAGCCCAGGCCTGACCCGAACCTTCTCCACGGTGGCTAGCACTCCAAGAGAGCAGGCCGGGGCCCAGAGGAAGACCACATGACAGAGGAGACTACAGAAGAGAAGCTATTACTTCTTTTTTATAAACTTTTTCAAGAATAGCTTTTTTTCTCTTTTCAAAAAAACAAAAAAAAGTGTCCCCGGATTCTTTGAAAAAAATCTGGTAACCTTAGCTATAGCGGCAAGTTCAGAAGTGCAGGGTTCCTTCATGAGAGACAAAGCTCCCAGAATTCCTCACAACTGGATGAGGAATTCAGAATTACAAACTACTGGCATATACCGTCGAGTATAGGAGCCCATGGCTTAGGAGAAAGAGCATACAGAGTCAGGTTCAGAGTGGGGAGACCACAACCTCCACTTAAGAAGAAGAAAACATGTTTGTCTTTTCTGACTGTGTGGAAGTATGCTGGACATTTGTTTTGACGATGGTGGAAGAGAAGGTGGCTAGTTTGCAAGTGTAGGGTTGCCATACGGCCGGAATTTCCTGGGCGCAGCTGGGATTCAGCCGTCTGTAACAGCGCCCGAACGCAAATTGCTTAAATGTCCGTGAAAATCCGGATGCATGGCAACCCATGTCAGAAGTGTAGATTTTGGTGAATTTCCTTAGAAATAGCTCAAATACATTTTGCAAAATATGTTCAACAACTTAGGGCAAACCTAAAGAAAGCTCAATAACTTTTGTCTCCGAATTTTCACTTTTTGAAATACAGTGGTACCTCAGGTTACATACGCTTCAGGTTACATACGCTTCAGGTTACAGACTCCGCTAACCCAGAAATAGTGCTTCAGGTTAAGAACTTTGCTTCAGGTTGAGAACAGAAATCGTACTCCGGTGGCACAGTGGCAGTGGGAGGCCCCATTAGCTAAAGTGGTACCTCTGGTTAAGAACAGTTTCAGGTTAGGTACGGACCTCCGGAAAGAATTAAGTACTTAACCCGAGGTACCACTGTATGGCAACCCCATCAAGTCACCTGTTTGAGAGATCTCCAACAGCTCTTACCTGAATGTAAAATCTGGGCTTGGATCATGCAGGGCATGAGGCAGACAGACCCCTCAAGTGGCAGAGGACACCCAAAGCCCAAACAGGAGACATGAATGCAAAGGACAGATGGCCGTGCTCTTGGCTTTGTTGGCACAGTGTGCAGATGTGAAATATAAACAGTTCTGTTGCATATGACAATACAAGGCTGGAGTGGGGAGTTATTTGACCTCAACTGTTCCAAGAATGCATACAAAAGCTGTGTCAAGAACACTCTCTCCCTCTCAAGGAATTGTGGATTTGTCTCTGGAAGATCCTTGAGAAAGTCAAGTGTTGTGCATAAGACATGCTTCTAAGACGAGTCATGGAAATGAAGTGTATCCCACCGATAGAATATCACTCTTCAAGTTCAAGATTATTTATAATTAGATTTGGGTTTGAATTCCACCTAAAGCAGTTATTGAGGTTCTGCATAGGTAGAATTGTTTTCAAGATGAGCTGTGTTTTTTACACATGCACACACATATACACACACACATACAGTTTAAAAGTAACTTCACTGTTCTACCAGATCTGGCTGATCCCTAGTGAAGACATTGCACTGCCATACATGGTCTATTACTGAAAAAAAATACAGGCTCCAGATATCCTGAACATATGGTCTGAATTGCAATGCGTCATCTACTTTACCATCTATAGTTGTGCTACTACATGCAGTTAGTGGTTAGTGATTCTCACACTTAACACAAATGCAACTAGCAAAGGTGTGAACAATATCGACTCCAGAGATGCTTCCAAAATTATTTTCTTTTTGATTTGATAGTTTCACTGTTCTGCTCCTATTAGTTCACTGTAAACTTTTTGAGGGATGCGAGTGGTGCTGTGGGTTAAACCACAGAGCCTAAGACTTGCTGATCAGAAGGTCAGCGGTTCGAATCCCCACGACGGGGTGAGCTTCCGTTGCTCCGTCCCTGCTCCTGCCAACCTAGCAGTTCGAAAGCACGTCAAAGTACAAGTAGATAAATAGGTACCGCTCTGGCGGGAAGGTAAATGGCGTTTCCGTGCACTGCTCTGGTTCGACAGAAGCAGCTTCGTCATCCTGGCCACATGACCCGGAAACTGTATGCCGGCTCCCTCGGCCAGTAAAGCGAGATGAGCGCCGCAATCCCAGAGTCGTCTGCGACTGGACCTAATGGTCAGGGGTCCCTTTACCTTTAAACTTTCTGAGATCTGTGGAGGTACATTAAAGATTCAGGAACCTTTTGGGGCCAGTGGGCACATCTGGCATTTTGAGAAATGGCTGGGGGCGCCCTTCACACAGTGGCTGCTGTGGAGGTGTGGCACGCCATAGAAATAGCTGCTCTGCGGGCTTGCTGTAAAGGCTGAAATGTAGCAGCAGCTGAGCAAGTATAAACAGGAACTGAGCAGAAAGTGGGAACAGTTTCTTTCTTTTTTAAAAAATAATTTTTATTAACAGGCCAATCACATCACATTATCCAAACCACATTAGTTCCAAATTATACAGCCAAATTTTAAATTTTGTTGGGGGTACCCATACATCAAGCTCTGCACGAGTCCAAAACTCCGAACGAGTCCAAACATCACTTATTTTACTGCTTTAATTAGACAGTTCAATCCAGATAGTCCTTTATTACTTTCTTTCTCTTCTTGTTATCATATATTCCTTTCTTTGCGATCTCTGATAATTTTCACAAGCAGATTGAGAACAGGCATCCTTTGTGTGGGTTTTGTACTCTCCAAAGATCATATCACTCAGGGGCAGCCTTTATTCAACGCTTCAAAAATAATAATAATTAATCTTCGGTCTGTCCTTTACGTTTCTCAGGCTTGCCAAATAAATCAAATGAATCAGGAGGCTCTGTCAGGTCAAGCTTGCGTTCCAACATCCCTTCTCTTTCGAATGATCCTGATTCTCCTCCCCCCGTCCTTCTTTCTCCGGCAAGCCTGTCTTGGCGAGATGCCATTTTTTAACTGCGTCATGAAAATTTTCCTCTTTCTCACCGTTCACCAATCCTCTCTCCTGTTATAATCCATCCCACACAGTTCTTAAATTCCTGCTTGTGATTAGTGAAAATGCAACGATCTTATTTCTATCTGGGTGAAGGGTTATTAATATCACATCGTGCAAAGAAAAAAAAAGTTTTTTCCTCCACCCCCCCTTCATTCCAAACATACAGTCTCCTAGTGGTGATTCATCAGAAGATTTACTTATCCATCCGTCACTCCCGGTCACAGAGTTCCATTAATCAGCAGTCTTATCTCTCATCATTACTTGATATATGTGCCTCAGCTTCATTCCAATCGTATGTTTCCGGGAACAGTTTCTTGTGCATTGTGGATTTTTTAGGGGAGTGGCCCTGAGACCACGTAACTCTGGTCCTGAAAGACCTACATTGGCTCCCACTACGTTTCTGAGCACAATTCAAAGTGTTGGTGCTGACCTTTAAATCTCTAAACAGCCTCAGCCTTGTATACCTGAAGGAGCGTCTCCACCCCCATCATTTAGTCCAGACACTGAGATCCATCTCCGAGGGCCTTCTGGTGGTTCCCTCACTGCAAGAAGTAACGTTACAGGGAACCAGGCAGAGGGCCTTCTCGGTAGTGGCACTGACCGTGTGGAACGGCCTCCCATCAGATGTCAAGGAAATAAACAACTATCTGACTTTTAGAAGACATCTGAAGGCAGCCCTGTTTAGGGAAGTTTTTAATATTTGATGTTTTATTGTATTTTTAATACTTTGTTGGAAGCCGCACAGAGTGGCTGGGGAAACTTAGCCAGATAGGCAGGGTATAAATAATAAATTATTATTATGTTACTGAGACCTTTCATGAGTGTCACAGGACATAGTGGTGGATGCCCTGGTGTTCACAAGTGCCATGTTGGTGACCCCTGAGCAATTCTAGTATTAATGTTCTCTATGTCAGTTTCACGGCTATCTCTCCCCCACTTGTCACTGGGACTTTTCTGCTAACTACACATAGAGTTCTAGGTAATTGTTTTCCCAAGGCCTGTAATGCAAAGCAATCAAAATGAACGAAAGCAAATGGAAAAATGAAAACGCATAAGGTTTCGTTTGTTTTGGTTTTCCACTCATTTTCATAGTTTCCATTCTTTTTCATCTTCTCATGATCGATTTTCACGGAGAGGTCCCTATGTGCATGACGATCATTTGCAGATGTCCTACCTCCACCGTTGAAAGCAGAATGCTCCCGAATGCCAGTTGCTAGGAATCACAAGTGGATAGAGCCAAACTTGAGTCTCCAGCTCTTTTTTGGACTACAGTGTTACCTTGGATCTGAAACTTAATCCGTTCTGGAAGTCCATTCCAAAACCAAAGTGTTCCAAAACTAAGGCTCGCTTTCCCATAGAAAGTAATGCAAAATGGATTAATCTGTTCCAGACTTTTACAAACAACCCCTAAAACAGCAGTTTAACATGAATTTTACTATCTAATGAGATCATTGACCCATAAAATGAAAGCAATAAACAATGTACTGGGTGTCCATCAATATGAAGATGATACCCAGCTCCACCTCTCTTTTAAATCAGAAGCAGTGAAGGCAGTGAAGGTCCTGTGTGAGTCCCTGGAGGCCAGTGGAGGATGGATGGCGGCTAATGGATTGAGGTTGAATCCTGACAAGACAGAAGTACTGTTCTTGGGGGATGGGCTGGTGTGGAGGACTCCCTGGTCCTGAATGGGGTAACTGTGCCCCTGAAGGACCAGGTGTGCAGCCTGGTAGTCATCTTGGACTCACAGCTGTCCATGGAGGTGCAGGTCAATTCTGTATCCAGGGCAGCTGTCTACCAGCTCCATCTGGTATGGAGGCTGATACCCTACCTGCCTGCAGACTGTCTCGCCAGAGTGGTGCATGCTCTGGTTATCTCCTGCTTGGACTACTGCAATGCGCTCTACGTGGGGCTACATTTGAAGGTGACCCGGAAACTACAACTAATCCAGAATGCAGCAGCTTGACTGGTGACTGGGAGTGGCTGCCGAAACCATATAACACCAGTCCTGAAAGACCTACTTTGGCTCACAGTACATTTCTGAGCACAATTCAAAGTGTTGGTGCTGACCTTTAAAACCCTAAATGGTCTCAGCCCAGTATATCTGAAGGAGCGTTTTCACCTCCATTGTTCTGCCTGGACACTGAGGTCCAGCTCCGAGGGCCTTCTGGTAGTTTCCTCACTGCGAGAAGCAAAGCTACAGGGAAGCAGGCAGAGGGCTTTCTTGGTAGTGACGCCTGCCCTGTGGAACACCCTCCTATCAGATGTCAAAGAGATAAACAACTACCTGACATTTAGAAGACATCTGACGGCAGCCCTGTTTAGGGAAGTTTTTAATTTGTGACATTTTAATGCATTTTTAATCTTTGTTGGGAGCTGCCGAGAGTGGCTGGGGAAACCCAGCCAGATGGGCGGGGTACAAATAATAAATTTATTATTATTATTATTATTATTATTATTATTATTATTATTATTATTATTATTATGCAGCCACACAGTCAATCAATCAGTAGCTGAATTGGGTTCCACACAGTCACAAAAACAAAAGAGCCGCAAAAACAAAACCGCAAAATAAATAGCAAAAACAGACAGACCTCAGTGTAACACTCAAAACGGAGGTGTGGCACTCAAAATGGAAGCATAACACTCAAAACGGAGCACGTTTGGCTTCCAGAAAAATTTTGCAAACCAGAGCACTTACTTCCAGATTTGCAGTGTTTGGGTTCCATGTTGTTTGAGTACCAAGGCATCTGAGAACCAAGGAACCACTGTACAGTTCCCATCATCCCTGACCATTGGTCTTGCTACTTAGGGATGGTGGGAGTTGTAGTCCAAAAAATAACCAGATAATGGGTATGGTGAAAATGCGGACTGTCAGCACCAAGCTGCCCTACCCCCCATGAAGAGCGCTCTCCTCACTTCTGAACACAGGTGAGCAATGTGCAGCCTCATCCAATCTCATCTTATGTAGCCTCCCAACACCTTCTGACTCTGCCCTGTTCTTCCATTCCATCAGAATCCCTCCCTTTTCATTTCCTTATATTTCCTTAACTGAGGCAGTCATGGTCAAAATTGAAGCAGGGTCATTGTCAGGAGCAGGTCAGCAATAAATCACACAATGTCGGTGAAGTTAACAATTTATTCAAGGAAGCAAGGTGGACTTAGGAGGCTAGGCCTAGTGAGCCCAGCAACTTGTCCTGGTAGATCTAGCTCCTATGAGACAGGTGTGGGGACTGTAGGTACCCGCCTTCCCATAGTTGCCTAAATCTCCTCCTCCCCTGGGTCCTTCCCTAGCAGTCTGAGATCCTGTTGCCATGCCTTCCTTTGCTCTTCACTCTTCATACCTCATCTGGTTGTGGGAGACCAGGAGGGAGGGCAGCTGGTCACTGTAGGAAGGGGAGATACCTTGGCTTCTTCAGCAGCCTGACTCATTTCTGCCTCTTCACCCCCTCCCTCTCCAGGCTCTGCTTCTGCCTCTGAGTCTGAACTTCTCTCTGCCACAGACTCTTCCTGCTCACCAAAACCTGTTGCCTCTTCAGCTTCTGACACCACCTCCTCTCGGTCTGCTCCCTTTTCTCTTTCTGACCGCTCCTCATCATCCCACCGCCGCTCCCCTGCCTCTGGGCCTTCTTCCCTTGGGGTTTCCCCAGCTGTGCCTCCCCCTCCCCACTCCTCTGCATCCAGCTAGTTCATAACAGCCAACTTTTATTCTGGATTAGGTCATCCAGAACACCCTTTTCCCCCTGTGACCAATCATTCACACTCTGGCTCCACCCACTGCATGCATGCAGCCCTCCAAATAGAATCATAGAGTCGGAAGAGACCTTTGGGATCATCTAGTCCAAACCCCTGCACTGCAGGAATATGTAGCTGTCCCACATGGGGATTGAACCTGCCACCTTGGAGTTATCAGCTCCACGTTCTAATGAACTGAGCTATCCATTCTCAATCGATAGCTGCAGTGGAATGCAGTCATTTCCAGTCAAAAAGGTTGCTCAGTTCTGGCCTGAAAGACACTAATTCCAAATGCAGAGACAAGGCTTTCTGGAGTGATGCAGCAGAGAGCATTGCAGTAAATAGTTCTCACAGGTGTAAAACTGAACAATATGCATGCAGGAAGCCAGAAAATGAGCAATATATTTTGCTAGGCATGGGCAAGAAATTATTGATGTTAAGTCACGGTTATGTTTGGGTTAAAGATAAAGGGGGAGATTCTGAATACTTTGCTGGCTGTCATTGGCTGCCCCTACATGGTGCTTCCAAAAAGGCTTGCTAAGGTCTCTTCTCCAAAGCCTGCCATCGCTTGCCAACCTTGTAATGTGACATGGTGCATCTCAATGTCTAGCTTTCAGCACGTATCCTGTTTCTCACATGTCACCCGATGACATCTCGAGAGAAACCCCCTGGAGTGAAAGGTAACATCCTGAATTACAATAGTTAGACAAGGTGGCATTTCATATTTGTGAAATAGGGTGGCAGGCAGCATTTGTTTACCAGGCCTATTGTCTAAATGATGACAAGGCTACTTCGACGGCTCCTTTGTTTCTTCGTATAAAGTGGCTTGATCCCTCTTTCCAGACAGTTGCTTTCTCCCAAAGTGCCTTATCACAATAGTAATAAAAAGAGACAGGAGGCTGTACCAGAAGCAGCTCCAGAGAATTCAGCTGGTGCAATGAAAGAACAGTGGTACCTCGTGTTAAGAACTTAATTCGTTCTGGAGGTCTGTTCTTAACCTGAAACTGTTCTTAACCTGAAGCACCACTTTAGTTAATGGGGCCTCCCACTGCCACTGTGCAACTGGAGCACGATTTCTGTTCTCATCCTGAAGCAAAGTTCTTAACCCAAGGTACTATTTCTGGGTTAGTGGAGTCTGTAACCTGAAGCGTTTGTAACCTGAAGCGTATGTAACCCAAGGTACCCCAAACAACTATTATAATCAATAATAATAATAATAATAATAATAATAATAATAATAATGTATATTGCTCTATACCCATAGATTTAAGAGTGGTTCACAACATCAAATAGTGTGGTATATAAATTGAATTCAATATATAAATATAATTCATTGAATTGATTTTATTGTTCATAGAGTTTGTATTTCTATGTTTCACCACTCTGATAGCTTTATGCTGTGAAGCAATTTATAACTTATTTATTTATTCACTTACAAAACCCCTCACCCTTGAATAGTGGGCTACGTTGGCTGTGCATGATGGGAATTGTAGTCTACCCACCTCTGGGGACCGAAGGCTGAGGAGCACTGATTTAGATGATAAGTGAGGGAGAGGTTAAACCACACAGAGCTTCTTTAAAACGAGAGAGAGAGAGAGAGAGAGAGAGAGAGAGAGAGAGAGAGAGAGCTCTCACAGAAATGGCAAGTTAAGGCATCTGGGTGTAATTTCCATGCCATGTAAGAAGGAAACATGTTAAGCAGACTCACAGATTGCTCTTCCCTTACCATTTAGCCTCCACGCACCCATTTGCCGTCCTTCAGTTGGGAACTCCTATCTCTTATTCTCCATTTTACTTAAGTAGTTCTGATGGCGGCTGCTAGATTAAACTCGGGAGCTTAAAAGATTAAAAGAAACCACTAAACACAGTTTGAAGGAAGTGAAGCATGTGTTTGTCTGAAGGTTTCTGCTTGCATGCTGGTGACTGATCAGAAGATTAGAAACAGACTGTGACCTACAACAGAGTGATCGCATTCAACGGGGCACCTCAGAAAAGTAGCCGTCGGTTCCAGCTCTGCTCTTGGAGGGCAGCTGGCCTTTATCTCCTAGGCCTGGCGGATAATGTGGCTAAATGCATGTAACAATAAAAATGATACCAATCTGATGTCTGTTGGGAATCATAACATGTAATGGTTGCAATGATGCGGTTATGCAGAGACCCTTGGGCCTGGTCGACACATAATGCTAAGTCAAATTCGGGCTAAGTAAGAAGGGACCCGTTGCTCTGTCCCTGCTCCTGCCAACCTAGCAGTTCGAAAGCACATCAAAGTGCAAGTAGATAAATAGGTACCGCTCCGGCGGGACGGTAAACGGCATTTCCGTGTGCTGCTCTGGTTCTCCAGAAGCGGCTTAGTCATGCTGGCTGTACGCCTGCTCCCTCGGCCAATAAAGCGAGATGAGCGCCGCAACTCCAGAGTCGGCCACGACTGGACCTAATGGTCAGGGGTCCCTTTACCTTTACCTTTTTAAGAAGGGGTGAGTCTGCAGGGAATCACGGGAAAAAAGTCACAGTGGTTTTGCTCCTCATCCAGTTTTAAATCATGGTTTGGCTTGTTAAAGGTATTGGGAATTATATCTCTGTGAAGATTAAACCACAGCTCCCAAGATTCTTTTACAGAATTCATGTGCTTGAAATGTATTCCGTGCCTAGAAAGCACAGGTCCTGAGCTCTTTTGCCTTTCCTTGCCACATTCTCTTGGAAAACTCGCTCCCTAGCACTAAAGCAGAGTAAACGTCATTTCGGAGAAAACAGAATGTCACGGTCTGGGCTATGGGCGATCGAAGTCCCGGCTGAGGACGTCAGGACCGGGGGCAAGATGGTGGGGTGGGAGCAGGAACGAGAGTCCAGAAGCCAGGGGTCCGAGGGTCAGAAAGAAGAGAGTCATGAAGTCAAGGGTCCGAGGGTCGAGAAGCAAGGAATCACGAAGTCAGGGGTCTGAGGATCAATAAACAGGGAGTCAAGAAGCCGAGGTTCAAGGATCAGGAAGCAAGAAGCCAAACGCAGCAAAGCAGGAAACGAGTTGTCTTGGCAAAGAGCCAAAGGGAAATGCTGACATTATATCCCTTCCTGGCTCTGGCCACCAGGTGCAGTGAGTTACCAAGCGGCCTCACCTGTGCGGCCATGCCTTGCCTCTCCAGAACAAAGTTAGGAAGGCCCCAGTTCTGCAGAGTCCTATTGGTCACAGGGCCTGGCTCTTGCCCGCACACCTGACACAGAACTGCAGTTTGCTTGGATTCAGCAGTACACAAAGGGTTTCCCTGGGGTAAGTGCATACGCTCCAACCTTTCTCTGATGAAAATGTGGGCTTCTTCTTCTTCTTCTTCTTCTTCTTCTTCTTCTTCTTCTTCTTCTTCTTCTTCTTCTTCCCCACCCATCTGACTGGGTTGCCCCAGCCACTCTGAGTGGTTTCCAACATATTTATATAAAAACATAATAAAACAACATTAAAACAAGCTTCCCTATAAAGGGCTGCCTTCAGATGTCTTCTAAAGGTGGTATAGTTACTTATCTCCTTGGTTTGGGGGGGGGTCACATAACTCCATACCCTCCAACATTTCTCTGGTGAAAATAGGAACTCTCCTAAGGAAAACCAGGGCGTTCGGGATCAAATCAGAAACTGGGATGACTTCTGTAAATCCAGGACTGTTCCTGGAAAATAGGGATACTTGGAGGGTCTGGAAGTGGCTGGGTGAGTGGACGTGTGGATGAACCTTTTGTCTTAGTGTTTATTTGTGGACGTCAGCAGGTAGGTGATATTTGCTCTGGCTCATGTGGCTGTTGGTCTCCACCCAGCCAGTTCCAGAAGCTAGCAGTACCCCTGCCAAATATTTCTTTGCTCCAAATTTCCCCCACCTGAAAAATGCTTTTCTTTAGAAGTCAGGGATGCGGTGGGGGGGGGGGGCTTCCACAGACACATCTGTGTGTGACATTTTAGCAAGGATCATTCTCTTCCTTATAATAATCGCCTTGCAGCGCATGACAGATCTAGTTCCACTAGACTGTGACTATCACAGCTCTTCATGCTATGAGGGTTTTAAGGAAGGAGAAAATATATAAGTTGGGGAGGGGGGGGGAGAGAGAACGTGGTGCAGCAAGACTCTGGATTATGAAGAGTAATCTAATCTTTCCGTTCGTCAAACAGATTTTTTTGAGTACATGGATACAGCTTACTTGCTTCTTAAGGCAGGGCTCTCAGATCTGCTTGTAGTTTACTCTGTAATACTATGTGGATTTGTGTGGATTTTCCAAGTAAATGCATTATGTATATGGCTTACAGATTGCTTAGACTGTCTGCATCAATAATTAAAGCGGTATTATGAGGGATGATGGGAAGGAGAGCTCCATTTTCTGCCTATATTCAAGGCATGAAAAACATAGCTCCTCATTTTTATTTTTGGTGGGGGAGTATTTCTCCCTCATTCTGAGTTCAGTCTCCTTCCATCTCTTAGAGGAAAGGACAAATATTACCATCTCAGTTTCTCTCATTCATTTTTTTCCAATGTTAGAGTTGTTTCTTCACATTTCTGGAGGAATTTACCTTTCGTAAAAAGACACCCTCATGAACGTGTATCATAATTATGTCATTTCCGTCACAGCCATCATCATACTTGATTTATTGACCAACTTCTAAACTACCATCTCAAGGTGATTTACATATAAGCCAATTAAAAACTAGTATTTTTTGTGCAGTTTTCTCCTTAAATCCACATTTCTTCTATGCAGTTTTGCCGAATATACACAATTTTGCAAAGCGCTTTCCCGTAATAAAAAAGCCTTTGTTGTTTTCACCAATGAATGAATTATTATGCACATTTTAGCATATGCACTTTTTGCACAGTTTCCTTGGCTGGAGAATAGCACTGAAAAAGATTCAGTAAAGTGCAATTTTCAAAGGGTGGGTATATTTGGGTTTGTGCTCTGTTCTGAGAATGGCAGATTAGGCAGGCTCATCTTTAAACAAAAAGTGAGTCAAATCATAGAATCATAGAGAACCACAATGTGCCAGATCTTTCTTTTTTTAAAAAAATATATATATATTAATTTTTACATAAAGTTTCCAAAAAACATACGTCATATTTTCTTACCTTATACAATGTTTTGGACTTCCATCAACCACATTTGAAGATTTTTCAATCTTTATCACTTAATCTGCATTTCATTAGTTTTACTATTACTTTTAATAGTCCTTCACTAATAATTCTCTTCATGCTATCCTCTGCAATATTTCACATAGTCCTCCTTACAAAACTTCTTGCAGTCCTACTAGCGTAATCTGTTTATTACAATTGCTTTTCAAATAATTCACATATTTACTCCAGTCCTCTGAGAATCTCTGATCCCGCAGGTTTCGAATCCTTCCTGTCATTTTATCTAATTCTGCATAGTCCATTAATTTCGTCTGCTATTCTTCTTTCGTCGGTAGTTTCCATTTCTGTGCCAATAGTACTCTTGCTGCCGTTATTGCATATAAAAACAGTTTATTATCCTGTCTGTTGATATCCTTCCCTACAATGCCAAGTAGAAATGCTTCTGGTTAGACCTTTCGTCCATGTAGCTCATTAATGTCTACACTGACTGACAGTGACTAAGGTTCCAGACAAGGGGTCTCTCCCAAACCTGCCTAGAGATGCCATGGTTTGAACCTTGGGCCTTCTGCATGCAAACCAGATGCTCTCCTACTGTGCTATGGCCCTTCCCTATGCAGTGCCAGCGAGATCTCAGGCATCTGAACACAGGACATATGTGCAATAGCACTGCTACCCCCTTCTGATTCTCAACAACTGGCGAAGAGATTCACACTACCTGAGATTCTGGAGGGAGCTCACAGCCATTGTGATGAGCAGCCGTCGGTAGCTTTAACGTGTCTCATCTCCTCTTCAGGCCATGCATGTTTTTTTCTTTTTCTTTTTTATTATTACAATTTTATTGAGACTTTTCAACATGCATTAGAAAACTGAAACAAGAAATAAGAAAGGCAGAGAGTGAAACGAAGAGCAAACAAAGAGGGTAAAGAATAAAGCAAAATGAAAGAGCCATTCATGTTGTTTCTCTATCTCAGTAGGGATGTGGGTGGCGCTGTGGTCTAAACGACTGAGCCTCTCGGGCTTGCTGATCAGAAGGTTGGCAGTTTGAATCCCCATGATGGAGTGAGCTCCTCTTGCTCTGTCCCAGCTCCTGCCTACCTATCAGTTCGAAAGCACACCAGTGCAAGTAGATAAATAGGTACTGCTGTGGCGGGAAGGTAAACGGCGTTTCCATGTGCTCTGGTTTCTTTCTTTTTTCTTTTTACCTTCTATCTCAGTCATTGACAGTACCCTTTGAATGACTGTCTAAATCAGGGCTGGGAACCCGTGACCCTTCCATATATTTTTGGATTTCAACTCCCATCCGCTGCAGTCAGTCTGGTCAATTTTCAAGCATGATGGGGAGCTGAACTCCAGTAATATCTAGAGGGCCATAAGTTTCTCTTTCCCTGGTGTAAACATTGACAGTGTCAGCAGGATACAGCTCACCTATTTGATTTTACATGGGTAACCATTACACAGCCTCACTGGTAGATTTCTATGTGATTTATGTTTCTGGGTCTCCTGAGGACAGAGATCCCAGAGTGCTTTTGTTCATTGTTTCAGAGACAGCTGAATTCATTCCTCCTTCCTACTCATTCTGGCTTTGTTCCCTGGCTTCCTTCATATGCATAGGATCATAGTTTGGTTCAGGAACTGAGCAGGAATAAGAGTATGGATGCATAAAATGCAGTGGGGAAGAATCCATTGATCCCAGACTCACAGAATTGTAGGGTAGAATTGAGCATCATAGAATTGTAACGTTGGAAGGGATCCTGAGGGTCATCTAGCCCAAACTCCTGCAATGCAGGAATCTCTCCCCCCCCAATAATTTTTTATTATTTTCTTTAAACATACACTTATAATACACATATATCACATAATTACCTTTAGCTCTGCCGAGCTTCCGACCTCCCTCCACCCCTTTGGCAAGTATCTTATGTTCCCTTACATCGCGTATTCTATTACAGTGGTAACTCGGGTTACATACGCTTCAGGTTACATATGCTTTAGGTTACAGACTCCGTTAACCCAGAAATAGTACCTCGGGTTAAGAACTTTGCTTCAGGATGAGAACAGAAATCGTGCTCTGGCAGCGCAGAGGCAGCAGGAGGCCCCATTAGTTAAAGTGGTGCTTCAGGTCAAGAACAGTTTCAGGTTAAGAACAGACCTCCAGAACGAATTAAGTATGTAACCAGAGGTACCACTGTAATTCAACTTTATATCTGCCATATGTTGTGAGAGTTATTCCGGTCCTGCCAGTGTTTTATAGGTTTTACAGTTATTTCTTATGTACACCATAAATTTACTCCAGCTTTCTTGAAACTTCTGTTCATTCTGGTCTCGAATTCTTCCCGTCAATCTGGCCAGTTCTGCGTGACTCATCATCTTGACCTGCCATTCCGCAATGGTGGGTATTACTTCTGTTTTCCAGTTCTGGGCCATCATAATTCTTGCTGCAATGCAGGAATCTCAGCTAAAGCACCCCTGGAAGATGGACATCCAACCTCTGCTTAAAAACCTCTAAGGAAGGAGAGTCCACCACCTTCTGAGGGAGTCTATTCCACTGTTGAACAGCTCTTGCTGTTAGAACTTTCTTCCTGATGTTTGCTCAGAATCTCTTTTGTTCTAACTTGAAGCCATTGGTTCAAGTCCTGCCTTCCAGAGCAGGAGAAAACAAGCTTGCTCCATCTTTAGGATATTTGATATTTAAGATATCACATTTTCATGAATTTTGCAATGCAGTTCTCAAGCAGACTAATGAGTACAAAATACATATATGCACATACTGGGGTCAGAGTGTCTATCAAAAAGCTTATATTGGTGTAAATAACATTACGTCAGGAGAAATTGCTTTGCAAGGTGATGTACCTTAGCCAAAATTGCACATGAAAAGTCTATATTAGGAGAAAATTGCACTAAAATGCTGGTGGTTTTTAATGAGGTCTTTTTAAAAACAGGTAGATAAATTGCAAACTGATACAGAAATGTGGAGAGCTGAGCTTGAGAATGGCAACATTTTAAACAGAGAGAAACTGAAAATGATGATTCACCCATCCGTAAACTGTGCACGAGAGAACTTATCTCACTAGGTAGTCAGTATGAGTCTTCTGGAATGGGGCAGCCTTGAAATCCAATCAACTTACCAAGTTGAAGAACACACATGAAGGTAGCACTGAATCTGGGACGAAAGCCAGAACTCCTTGTAGTTGCTGAACCTTCTTCTAAGAATCGATCCTAGTGGATTTAATCCATAACGTTAAGTAGTGCATGGTTCTCTTAATAAACCTCATCATTCTTCGGGAAAACACTGTAGATGTTTACAGGGGATTTAGGGAAGGCATATGGTTTTATTCTCTCTAATTATGGTATAATTCCACTTCCACCTTCTATTTAGCAAGAAGGCAAATGGATCTGCATTGCTCTTGTGTTCCTGAAATGATGCAGCAATTAGGAAAATGCTACAAAGAACAATTGTGATTGAAACATTGGGTTTGGTTTTCTTAGGGCTAGAGCGCAGTCCTTGATTTATCTGTCACACACACACACACACACACACACACACACACACCCTCCCTCCCTTTTCTTTTTCTTCTCTTAGCCTTTTCACATAACCTTAAAGACCAAAAATTTGTCCTTCTTAAAAGTACATGTACAGCATTCTTTAAAGCAAAAATCTGTGATGGCCATTAGCCTGAAACATTTCAAGAGGGGATTAGACAGATTCATAGGGTCATAGACCTGAAAGGGACCACAGTGGTAACTTAGTTCAACCCTCTACAATGCAGGAATCTTTTGTCCAATGTGGAGTTCAAACCCATGACTCTAAGAGTCTCATGCTCTACTGACTGAGCATGAGATAGCTATCATCAGCAGTTAGCCGCATGGGGGTGGCACAATACCAGCCTCTCCTTGCCCCCTTCTTGTTTCCATGTTTAATGTGGGTTCTAAACCCTGATTTCAAAAGCTTGGGGGTGGATGTGGAGTGGGGTGGGTTGCCACTAGGGAAGCCCAGAGCGAATTGCAGAATACAGCCACGTGGCTGATCGGGGTGGTTGAGGATCTGTTCATGCCTTAGGCAACCTAAGGCCTGGGGGCTGGATGCGGCCCAATTGCCTTCTTAATCCGGCCCGTGGACGGTCTGGGAATCAGTGTGTTTTTACATGAGTAGAATGTGTCCTTTTATTTAAAATTCATCTCTGGGTTATTTGTGGGGCATAGGAATTCATTCATATTTTTTTTCCAAAATATAGTCCGGCCCATCACATGGTCTGAGGGACGGTGGACCAGCCCGCGGCTGAAAAAGGTTGCTGACCGCTGCCCTAATTGATACATAGGGCAATAATATTATTTCTTGTTTCAACCAAGCACATGCCAACTCACCCTGCATTGCAAGGGGTTGGAAATAGATGACCACCACAGTCCCTTCCAACTCTACAATTCTGTGAATGAATCCTGACAGCAGATCTGGTGATGGTTCTCCACAAGGTGCTTGTACAGGGGGTTGCCTTGAGTGTCTCTTGCGGCTTGTCTCTGATGCATAGCTGCTGCCTTTGATACCTGTACACCAGAGGAGAGCTGTCACGGTCACTCACAACTCCTGGTAGAAGAAGAAGAAGAAGAGTTTGGATTTGATATCCCGCCTTTCACTCCCCTTCAGGAGTCTCAAAGCGGCTAACATTCTCCATTCCTTTCCTCCCCTACAACAAACACTCTGTGAGGTGAGTGAGGCTGAGAGACTTCAGAGAAGTGTGACTGGCCCAAGGTCACCCAGCAGCTGCATGTGGAGGAGCGGAGACGCGAACCCGGTTTCCCAGATTACGTGACTACCGCTCTTAACCACTACACTACACTGGTACAAGCCCTTTGTGGCAAATTGTCACCAGATCTGCCACCAGCCTCCAGGGAATGGATCCAAAGTGTTGAAATGTTTCTAACATCCGGTTACGGATTCCAAAAAAGCATTATTATAAAGCCAACAAAATGAAACAAAATGCAAGGGGCATTCATACCCATTAAGGATTAAAAGCAATAATTATTATGGGTTTATGACCTACTTGTGGGTTGTAGCCCACATTTTGGGGGGAAATGCATTAGGGCAAGCGGGGCACTGCCCCACCTGATTTGATCCGCCTGCAGCCCCCCTCCAGCTACCTGCTGTTCTTTTATGTGTTTGCTTCTTTATTTGGTTATTGGTTACACTTCTATCCCACCATTCCTGCAAGGTATACATGGTTCTTTTCCTCCCCATTTCATCCTTACAACAGGTTAGAGTGAGAGGCAGTGACTGGCCCATGGCTCTGTTTCCCAGTTCAAGGGCACTTCTCTTCAGCTGAACAGAAAGATTTCTGATTGTGGAAGAAATTTAAAGAATATTTAGCTAAATATTGTTATATAAGCTAAATAGAAAATTCTTGGAAATAATAAATAGGCTTAGGGGTAGAATTAGAATATGTGAAAGTACATATTAAGGATTAAAATATCACTCTAGGAGAGGTTAGTAAATGAAAGGAGTTAATATTATTAGAAATATGAATTTGGAGAACTGTTATATAGGTGATATAATGAAATTCAGTTAGAGGGGATTCAAGGAAGTCAGTTATCAAGGTAATGAGAATTAGGTATTTGAAGAATCAATTTTTCTTTGTGTTTAATTTATTGTAGTGTAATGTGTGTTTTTTTGTGTGTGTTTTGTTATGTCATTTTTGTGATAAATGTGGAAAATCAATAAAAATTTTGGGGGGAAAAGAGAGAAAGATTTTTTGATTGTGATAGAAAAGAGAACTTGAAACACCCCATGCAGCTTTAATTGTCTCCAAGGCTCTCTGAGAGGCAAGCTAGAAGGCACAACCATTTGGGACGTGACAGTCTAGCGGAGCGGATGGATGGCTTCTTGATTTGTGTGGTCGTTTGGTATGCACGTGGACAGGCCTGTTAACAAGCTAGGGTGATTGATCTAGCTGAAGCCAGCCTATTGTGCGATGGTCGCATTTTGGCATAGACAATAGCCGCTGTAAGAAGAGAAAACAAACAAGTTTTCAGGGGGAAATGCTGACATGGGAAGCTTTGAAACAAACAAGGGTGTTATTCTCAAAGCCGTGAAGATAAAACGCCCCACTGAGAATTGAGCTGTGATATTTCCCCATGCGCAGACAGAATGGCTGCTATTCACAATCCATTTAATCCTGAGTATTCCTATTAGACTTGCTGTAAGTGTGTTGTGTTATGTTGCAGTTTCCTGAGCATAAATACTTGGGGGGGGGCGGGGAGGGAGATGCAAGGAACATTTCCCTATACCAAGCCAGACCATTGGTCCATATAGCTCAGTAAATCATAGAACCAAAGAATTTTAGAGTTCCTAAAATGACTGGCAGTGGCTCTCAGGCAAAGTTCTTTCCCTGCCGTACCTGGAGATATTGGGGATTTAAAACAAACCAACAAATTTACAGTGTTCATAGCCCACTCTTCATTGAATATTTGCAAAGATTACAAAGTCATATAAGCAGCTCCAATAAATAGTAAGTGAACAATTCTGTTATTAACGGAGAAATCCAAGGGCTCCCTTGGACAAAATAACAAGGACACCAGCCAGGAATACCAGAGCAAAACAGCAGCCAGTAGGCTTGGTCTTTATTGAAGACTGTCGCGACAGGACTCCCACCTGCCACAAGGTGGAACAAAATGGAAACCCAGAACAAAAGAAGACCCCAACTTTTATTAGCTACTAATCCCCCAAGCTACACCCCTAGAACTACATCACAACTACATCATGACCACATCATTGACACATCACGAAAAGGGAGGTTGAGGGAGGAGTTGTGGCGGTAACCCGAGTATCTTGTCACTTGGCTGGTTCCTCCTTTTCCCCCTCCCCATGAGTTATTTCCAGAGGACAAAGGGGAGTTGGCAGTTTCCTGCCCCCAGAGGGAAGATCTGATCATTGTCCTTTGTTCCAGTCCGGGTTGAATCCACTCCCATATGCAAGTCCTTTGTGACTTTGATGGTCTTCTGTTTGGGACCATCAAGGTTGTCATGCCAACTGGGTATGGCTCCTGAGTACGTGTTGGTACGCTTAAGGGATTATGGCCATCCTGTATCAAACTGTCCCCCTTTGATAGTCCTTCTTTCATGGAGCAAAATAAAAGTGGACCGGTGTAAATCCGATGTATGGTTGATTTGCTATGAATTTATAACAGAAACATCACGTATGTCATGTGTGAGTGTGTGTGTGTGTGTGTGTGCGTCATGTTTGTACAAACTGAATGATTGGGGGGGGGGGTTCCTGCAACACTGTCAAAAGGGAAAGAAGCAAAATTAGTATGACAAAAAATAATAATTCCAATTTAACCAAAGACCTATGTAAAATAACCAAACCCAGACCTATGTAAAATAAACAGATTAAACAAGCAATGGGCTCTTAAGTAACAGTTACCATCCTGTTTTCCCCACTTACGGCTGCCCACTCACTTCTCCTTTGTCTCTCACATGAAGAGGGCTCCATTCTGTGGACACCCACTGGCTCCCTCCAGCCCTGCCGTCAAGGTTTTATTATTTATACTGTCTGGTGTCTGAGCAACTTAGCCTCTTTCACTTCCCACCCTCCCCAGCCCATCTAGGCTTTCACCCCGAGTGGCATGCATCCACAAGTGAGAGCCAATTCTAGGTAGAACCAGCTACCTCCAGTTTTGTTCTCCTGTCCTACAAGGGCAACACAACCAAGAAGGGGGAAGCTGCCAGGCATTGCAGCCCCCAGGAATGGGTGCTAGTAAGAAGGCAGGCAGGTGAGGGAAGGCTTTATAGCCTAATGGACCAGCCTCCACCCAGAAAGAAACCTAGAGACCAAGTGCTATGAGGAAAGGCTGAATGTTTATCCCGGAGAAGAAATCCTTAAAAGATAAAGCATAGCTCTGTTTGGACATTTGAAGGTGATGGAGCACATTTGGTCTTCTGTTGAGCTTGAAGCAGTGGGTTCAAATTACAATAAGGTGGATTTTGACTAAACATTAAGAACATCTTGCTGTGCTGTTCAACCGTGTAACGGTCTGCCTTGGGAGGTAATGGGCTCTCCTTGGCTGAAAGTATTTTAAGCAGGAATTGGACAGCCAACCTGGGTAATGTGCAATTGATAGGTTCATGGAGCAGAGAATTGGACCAGAAGATGTCTGAAGCCCCTTCTAAGCCTACAATTCTAGAGTCTTATGACACAACCAACCTAAAGCATTCTTTTCACTTGTGTTTTGTAGGCAACATATAATATACGCCCAACCTTTATTTTAGGTGTGTGTGTGTGGTTTTTTTGCATTGTTTACATAAGATATGTATTTTGCTTCTTGGCCAATGCAGGATGCTTGCTGTGATCTTTAGAGTCCTCACACCCACAGGTATCAAGGACGACTTCTTACCTTTTTATGGTTTTGCTTTTCTGTGTTTTCTTTTTGACACTGTGGGCCATATTCAATGAAATTGTGCTAGCAGAAGCCAGTACAATGTTTTCTGCTAGTGCAACCAGTGCCGGATTTAAGTATAAGCTAAACAAGCTATAGCTTAGGGCCCCGCTTTCTTGCCCCCCCCCAATTTCACTGTTAATATACTTCTTAATTGTATTTCAGTTCAACAATTACTTTGATAAAATACATATTATTTGCAAATGGCTTTAGATACCTATTAGGTCCATAAATTACCATATAGCATATATTCAACAAACAAAAAAAGTGACAATTTGTTGTTGACAAAGGACAGCTGGACATATAAAGGGCCCCATTACCTTCAGTAGCTGAGGGCCTCATGAAACCTAAATCCGGCCCTGAGTGCAACTCTATCTCCCTGCCTCTCCTCCCTCTGTGCTCTCCAAATATCTGCTCTCGGGGGTTGGGAAGACCCCCAGAACAGCACATGGGAAGGGGAGATTGCTCCATCAACAAAAACATATTTTGTTTTGCTTGCCTGAGGGAACAATCTCCTTTGCACTATGGTGAATACAAACCCGGTAGTTTGTTAAATGCATTTAGTTGCTTTAAAACTCCCAGAAAAAAAATGCTCCCCCCAAGTGTTTCAAATGAAATTAAATTCCACAGGACTGTATTTGGTCCTGCTAGCTTCCTAGTTACAGTCCTGTCTATTGAAAAGGCATGAAATGAACCTCTTTTGGTTGACTGTCACCATGATTCAGAAAAAAAATGAAAGGCGGGGCGGGGTAGCCAGATAACATGTGGTTGCTAACTTTGGGTTAAAGCTTCAAGTTAAATTACTATTAAATAAAATACTATAAATATATGTTGCCTTCCACTCTGTTGTCAGTGTGCTATTGTTTACTAGTCCGCTGTAGTGTGGAAGGCTTTTATCAGTCATTTTAATATATATTTCATGTGAGCCGCTTAGAGCTTTTGATGGTTAAGCGGTATAAAAATCTTGCTAAATAAATAAATAATTAATAATAATAATAATAATGAGAATTCAAAGACATCCCTAAATACATTTTGGAGGTGAGGGCCTTTTATAAAGATCTGGTCTATCTTCTGAAGAAGAACAATATACCTTTCAGGTGGGAGTTCCCACAAGGACTGTCTTTTAACTACACAGGAAGGAAGATTAAAATAAAAACAATTCAAGACAAAGAATTGTTTTTGGAAAGAAACCAGGAGGATCTACAGAAAGGAACAGTAGGCACAACAGCGGAGAAAGAACCGACAGATATTGCAAATCTCTCATTTGGACTTTTACTACCATCGGAGGAAGAACAAAAACTTGGAGCAGTCGGAGGAGTAGGTACATAGCACCAAAATGTCTCTGCAACTTCTCAGTTGGAATTGTAATGGTCTAAACCTCCCCAGGAAGAGGCGCCAAGTCTTTCATATTTTGAAAAAAGAACAATTGGACTTAATTTGTTTGCAAGAAACGCATGTGACCAGGATACACAGGAAACTACTTATAAATAAGAGACTTGGACAAGAATTCATCTCAGCAGATAAAGTTAAAAAAAGAGGTGTTGTAATTTATGCAAAAGAGAAATTGGCTCCTAAAATGATCTTTAAAGATGAACAAGGAAGATACCTGGCAATAGAAATACAAGTACAAGGAGAAAAAATTATGATATTGGGAATATATGCACCAAATGAGGGGAAGGCGGAATTCTTTAAGAAGTTGCATGAGACTTTAATGGACTATTTGGACTTTAAAATTATTATGATGGGAGACATGAATGGTGTTGTTTCCACCAATATGGATAAGGCACAGAGACAGACTATCTCCAATGATGGGAGACTTCCAAAGACCTTTTTTGAAATGACTGAAACATTGGACTTGATTGACATCTGGAGAGTAAAGAACCCTCTGGAGAGGGAGGGAACTTTCTTTTCTGAAGCAAAGATGACCTGGACAAGGATTGACCAAATTTGGGTAACTAGTTGTATGGCACCGAAGATAAAAAAAGCAGAAATTTGCCCAAAGACTTGCTCAGACCACAACGCAGTGAAGATAGAGATGAAACTTACAACAACTGGAACCTTCAGATGGAGGATGAATGACGCCCTATTTAGAGATGAAGAGATCTACAAAAAGGCCCAAAAAACACTGAAAGACTATTTTGAAATAAATTTGAGAACTGATGTGGAAAAAAGAACAATTTGGGACGCTAGCAAGGCCGTGATGCGAGGTTTCCTAATACAACAAAACTCCATAAAGAGGAAAAAACAGAATGAGAGAAAAGAAAAACTTTTGGAAAAGATAAAAGAAGCCGAAAAGAAATTGAGGTCCAAACCAAAGTCTCATGAGATTTTGAGAGAAATAAAGTATTATCAGTCACAATATATGGAACTGATGAACCAAGAGATAGAATGGAAGATAAAGCAAATGAAACAAAGAACATTTGAATCGGCGGACAAATGTGGGAAACTTTTGTCATGGCAATTGAAAAAGAGACAAAAATTGAACACTGTGACAAGTTTGGAAATGGAAGGAAAAATTATCCACAAACCAAATGAGATAAATAACTGTTTCCAAAGTTTTTTTAGAAAGCTATATGCACAAGGGCCGATTAATGAGAAGGAAATAGAAGAATTTATTCAAAAACATGGATTACCAAAGATCTCAGATCAAAGTAAAAGAATTTTGAATGAGAAAATAACAGGACAAGAAATAGAGGACGCCATTCAGAAGATGAAATTAGGAAAATCTCCAGGCCCAGATGGCTTGACTGCTAGATATTACAAGGCACTGAAGGATTGGTTAATACAACCACTGAAGGAAGTTTGTAATGAAATTTTGGAAGGGAAAAAGGCACCCGAATCGTGGAAAGAAGCTTTCATTTCACTTATACCGAAAACAGAGGCTGAAAAGAACCAGGTCAAAAACTACCGCCCTATATCATTACTCAATGTGGATTACAAAATCTTTGCAGACATTTTAGCAAAAAGATTGAAGAGAGTATTGGTGCAGGAGATTCATAAGGACCAAACAGGCTTTCTCCCAGGGAGACATATGTCAGACAATGTAAGGAACATTATAGACATTTTAGAGTTGTTGGAAGTTAACATTAATAGAAAGGCAGTGATAATTTTTGTGGACGCGGAGAAAGCCTTTGATAACATTGGTTGGACCTTTATGAAGAAGAATCTCCAAGGGATGGGGGTAGGCCAAAGATTTGAAAACGGTATAGGTGCTATATATTCTAAGCAAAAAGCAAAGCTGATTGTTAACAATGTGGTAACGGAAGAGATTCCTATAGAAAAAGGTACGCGACAGGGATGCCCAATATCACCCTTACTTTTTATAACAGTCCTGGAGGTTTTGCTGAACATGATTAGAGGGGACCAATTGGTTAAAGGCGTTCAGCTCGGAACAAAAGACTACAAATTAAGGGCGTTTGCAGATGATTTGGTACTGACGTTGCAACAGCCAGAGACTAGTACTAAAAGGGTCTTAGAACTAATTGAGAATTTTGGTCAAGTAGCAGGATTTAAACTGAATATGCAAAAAACTAAAGTGTTAGAGAAAAATCTAACAATGGCAGAAAAAGACAAGTTTCAGAAGGAAATAGGTTTAACAATAACAAAAAAGGTGAAATATCTGGGTGTGAACCTGACTTCTAAAAATGTAAATCTATTTAAAGACAATTATGATAAATGTTGGACAGAGGTGAAGAAAGATCTAGAAATATGGTCAAGACTGAAACTTTCCTTGTTAGGCCGAATGGCTGTCATTAAGATGAATGTATTGCCTAGGATGTTGTTTTTATTCCAGACACTCCAGATCTTGGACAAGATGGACTGTTTCAAGAGGTGGCAAAAAGACATATCAAAATTTGTCTGGCAGGGCAAAAAGCCCAGAATAAACTTTAAGATTTTAACTGATGCAAAAGATAGAGGGGGTTTTGCCCTGCCGGACTTGAGACTTTATTATGAATCGGCAGCTTTTTGCTGGCTGAAACAATGGCTACTTCTTGAGAATACAGACATTTTGGATCTAGAAGGGTATGATAATAGATTTGGCTGGCATGCATATATATGGTATGACAAGGTAAAACTGCATAAAGGCTTTAAAAACCATATTGTGAGGAAAGCACTGTACAATGTTTGGATAAGATATAAAGATTTGCTGGAAAGTAAAACCCCTAGGTGGTTGTCACCAATGGAGGCTAAAGAGGTAAAAAAACTAAATATGGAGTCCAACTGGCCAAAATATTCTGAAATTTTAGAACAAGATGGTGAAAGAGTTAAACTGCAGAGTTTTGACAAATTAAAGTCTAAGGTGCGAAATTGGTTGCATTACCATCAGATAAATGAGGTATTTAAACAGGACAGGAAAATAGGTTTCCAGAGGGAGAGGTCGAAATTAGAAACAGAACTGTTAGAACCCAATACTAAGAACCTGTCGAGAATGTATAATTTGCTGCTGAAGTGGAATACACAAGATCAAGTAGTAAAACCAGCCATGATTAAATGGGCACAAGACATAGGTCATGACATAATGATTGATGACTGGGAACAGTTATGGAACACAGGTATTAAGTTTACAGCTTGTAATGTATTAAGAGAGAATATAATGAAAATGATCTATAGGTGGTACATGACCCCAGTCAAACTTGCAAAAATTTATCATCTGCCCAGTAATAAATGTTGGAAATGTAATGAGACGGAAGGTACCTTCTATCACCTTTGGTGGACCTGCCCGAAGGTAAAGGCCTACTGGGAAATGATCTATAATGAAATAAAAAAGGTCCTTAAATGGACATTTTTGAAAAAGCCAGAGGCCTTTCTTCTGGGTATGGTAGGCCAATTGGTGCCAAGGAAGGACAAAACATTTTTTATGTATGCTACCACGGCGGCAAGAATTCTTCTGGCAAAGTATTGGAAGATGCAGCAGCTACCTACTCTGGAAGAATGGCAAGCGAAGGTGATCGAATATATGGGAATGGCAGAAATGACCGGCAGAGTTCGCGACCAGGGGAGAGAGACAGTGGAAGAAGACTGGAAGAAATTTAAAAAATATCTTAAAGACTGTTGTAAAATTGATGATGCTTGAGATGTTATGGTTACAAGAAATAGAGAATTGCAGCTGTAAACTATAAACTTAAAGAATGTACAAAGAAAATGAGCGAATTAACTGAACGAAGGGTTGCTGAGAAAGGGTTAATATAAGGATGCAGAAAAAGGGAGGTATGGGGAAGTCCGGGAAAGAAGGTTTTAAAAATAAGTTTAAGAAATTATACATGTTTATTTGTTTGTATGTCTTGTAGGGTTTGCTTTGTTATTTGTTATTTGTTTTATTATATGTTTGGAAAATTAATAAAAATTATTAAAAAAAAAAAAAAGAGAGAATTTAGGGAGCCACCCTACAGGCACGTTGACTCATATTTCCCTGTCCGGCAAGCATTTTAGTTCACTCTGGTTCCATAGAGGAGAGGACTTGAAGGGTTGCAATTACGTTTGATCTAAGGGGGTTTCTTCCACTGACAGCCAGGGGTTAATCCCATGCCCACTTCCCGAACAGATCTGACTCCCCAAGGCATGCTGCTATGAGCCCCTGACTTAATGATCCTGCCCAGAAGATCCCCAGCCAATCATGACTCATCTGGACTTAAGAGGGAGGAGCTCCAGGCTTAGAGGGAGTGGCTTAGAGAGAGGCAGAGAGAGGTAGCCTCGCCACCTCTTTTATTGCCACTAAACCCAGGCTAAGGTGATGTTCATTATTTACTCTTGGGCTGCAATGTACTGGGATATAAAAGACGTTTTCTCAAAACGGGAGGCATATTGAAGGATGCCAGAAGCACGGCAGGGAGGGCGGGTAATGGACCTCACACCATTCCTGTGATGGCATTTGGAATACAAAAGATTTGACCGCAGAATTGGGAAAGAGACGGTGGCTTTCTGCTTAAGAGGCTTTATAGTTTCTCGGCTATATTTAGGCCTGTAATCTTTTTTTTCCCCCTCCTCTCCTCTCCTTTTGAAGGAGAGGAAGAGGTTTTTCGCTGGGCAGGAACCTCCTTCCCTGCTCCCCACGCTTTGTTGTTGTTTATAGGAAAGGTGGTAGGGATCCGGACGCGGCGAGTGCAAAGGGTTAAACCCGCCACCGTGGGCTCTCCAAGCAGGCCAGCCAAAAGCCGCTCAGCCTTTGGTTGTCAGAATAATGTTTAGCCAGGTGTTAATCTGTGTCTGGAGGGGGAAGCGATGGAATTCATTATTCATTCCGCCAGGGGAGGTCACGGTCCTGGGTGGCTGCCAGCTCTGAAGCAAGCCTCTTGGATTTACTGACATGTGCCACTTGTGATGAATGCAGCTTGCGGTCCGTTTGTGGAAGTGTCTTGTCAGGCAGCCAAGTCAACAGAGGAGCACAGACGGAGGCATTTTGGACAGCAGCTACAGGGAGGCAAAATCCAGCATTCCTTCAGCGAGGGTGCAGAGCTATCAAGCTGAAAGCGAGAATTTATTTCCCATTCCCTTTTCTTCCTTCCTTTTTCTCCCTTCCTCCTCCTCTTCTTTTTTTTAAAAAAAACATTCTGCCGTTCGAGAGAGCCCTTGGGATCCTTTTTTTAAAGGAGGAAAAAAAACATTGCTGGTATCTTTTTTTGGAGGGGTAAAAAAGCTTACCTGAAAGTCAGAGACGATGATCAAGTCGAGCTGGTTCTACGTAAAATTCAAGTATGCAGAAAAGGTATGTGAAGCTGATATATTTCCTTCCTGGGAGGAGAGGTGCATGTGGGCATCTTTCCTGCACAGATCCCACTTTTAGACAGGTATTCCTGGTCACTCGTGGTCCTCAGTGCTGCCTTGAAGTTTCAAAGCCGCATGTGTTTTCCTTGGCTATGGTCATTCTTGGGCTGAAATCCGTACAAAGGCTTGGAAGTCTGGCAATCTGACTTGCTTACGAGTAACACAGGAAAACGTTAGGTCTGGTTTGTGACCCAGTTTCTTTGAAATAGCCACAGGAAAGAAGTGTGTGTATATTTCCTGCAAGAGGAGAAAGGAATATTTTATGCTGTGCAGTTGTTGGAGAAGTAAAAGTTCTGTAGCATGGCAGTGAGATGGCAGAAACAAAAATGCTGGTTTTCATTTTATTTTGTCGAATAGCTGAGCAGGGGATCTCCACCTATCTATTTATCTAGAGTTCCTTTGGGGGCAGAACCATATTCCATGGGTCAAATACAGAGACCAAAATTGCACCCTCTCCCTTGCCATGGCCATCATTTTGATTCTTTCCAGCTGGACAACTTATCTAGTAATGTTACATGCCAAGGTTGTTGTTGTTGTCATTGTTGTTGTCTTGTTTTGTTCTCTTGCTACACTCCATGGCTCTGCATGACTGTGAACACTAGAAGCTAGCTTATAGCAAGTCAGATCGTTGGTCCAACTAGCTCAGTACTGTCTACACTGACTGGCAGCCGCTGTCCAGGTTTCAGACAGGGGATCTTTCCAGCCCTACCTGGAGATACCAAGGTTTGATTATCTTGCAAAGCAGATAATCTAACTACTGAACTGTGGTCCTGTGACCCATTGGATGCCCTCTTCCATATGGCTTGGGGCTGCTTCAAGCTAGAGACTTGGTTGTGTGGTGACCCAATCAAATTGGTCGACTGGGGACTTGTTCTTGCTCTCATCTGTTTTGCCATCTTTGGAGGGCTGGGACAGATTTTACTCTTGCAAAAGACCAGGTAGTGTTGTGAGAGGGAGGTTGCTCCCCTGGTACCATGTTTACTTCTTGGGTGGCTGGTATGGATCGTTTGGAGTCATTTTGTTCATCAGTCACCTTCTGCGGGGCACCTTGACTGACAAATTGTGGGATTAGTTTTGGGATCTGGAAGCTGAGGGTAGTCTTGAGAATACAGTGGTACCTCTGGTTACATACTTAATTCGTTCTGGAGGTCCATTCTTAACCTGAAACTGTTCTTAACCTGAGGTACCACTTTAGCTAATGGGGCCTCCCGCTGCCACTGTGCCGCTGGAGCACGATTTCTGTTCTCATTCTGAAGCAAAGTTCTTAACCCGAGGCACTATTTCTGGGTTAGCAGAGTCTGTAACCTGAAGCATCTGTAACCCGAGGTACCACTGTAGTCCCTTGGCTTCAAGCATCGTACAGGAATAATGATCACTAAGGTGTCTGCCTGTCACCCTCCATCCAGGGAAGACATTCAAAGTCTAGTTTGAATTGGAAAAGGAAGTCTTTCTCCAGTGGAGGCTGGTCCATTCCGGCACATGGGGGCACTGCCCAACCAACTCTGAAGGGCTGTAACTCAGTGATGGAGTACATTGCTCTGTACACAGAAGTTTCCAGTTCAATCTTTGACTTCTCCAGGTTGGACTGGGGGAGATCTCTGCCTGAAATCCCTGAGATCTGCTACCAACCATTGTAGGCAATACTGAGCTAGATGAAGGACCTGACTCGGGATAAGGCTCCTTCCTAGGTTCTTAACTTCAGGCTTAATTCTTCCCAAGTGCTGGTTCACCAGTGGAGGCTGGCCCATTAGGACTGGGCACTGCCCCATCAACTTCAGTCTGCTTGCCTTCTTACTTGAATGGCTTTGGCTGTCACCTTCTTCTTCCTTGGTCTCAATGTTGCCCTAATAGAACTCAGCAGGGAGGAGAAGGAGGGAGACCAAACTAGAGTGAGTTGTCTCTGCCTGTCATTGGCTCTCATTGCCACCTACTGTCAGCCTCCTCTGCCTTTCGCCCTCCCAGGCCCAATGTGCACGAAGCACCACCACCTTTGCTCCATCGTGTTCTTCACGTTAGGGGAGAAATGCACGTTGAGCAGATTCGCAGCAACCCAGAAAGGACAGGGGATGGGGAGGAGAGAAACATTTCCATTGTCAAGGCGTAAATTTTTTATTGACTATCAGACAACTTTTACAGCTCACTGCACAACAAAGATGCGTGGAAACAAATAAACTTTGCACAGTGGGGTGTGTGTAATGGGCTAGGAACAAGCCTGGTGTCACCGTGTAGCATTTTTAGGCAGATGCCGGACTCACGAGGCATTCCCTCTCCACCGTGTTAATCAGCGCCAGGTGTGCAAGTCTGGGAGCATTTAAATTTTATTTCCCTAAATAGTGGGGCGTTTGGGAAAAATAAATGATAGACCCCAACTCACCATTGATCCAAGGACTTGTTGCCCCTTATTACCACTATCACCATCTCTTCCTCCTCCTTGCTCAGGCTAGCCCAATGATGTAAGAGAATGCCTATCAGGATGCAGTTTGCCAAGGTCTCATTGAAATGAGGCAAGCAGATTGGTGGAGGAAGGTGGAGGACAGGATCCAAAGCTCCCCCATTGCTCAGGGGTCAAGCTCATGCCTTGTATGAAAATGGTCCTGAGCGCATTCTCCATCTCCATTTAAAGCAGAGGCTGTGATATGCTCCATGGTGAGACCTTGTGTGGCTTTCAGGGTCTCCTCCTGACCGTCAGCTGTTCTGCGAGGAGTGGGGAGGGCTCTGATGTTCTCCAGTGTGTTTCGCTCTGCAAGAAGATCAAAGCAGAGGGGGAAAGCCTCTCCACAGACAGGGAGGTTGGTATTTTTTGCAAACACGCAAGAAGTGCCCAGGAATGTTTGCAATTGCATGCCTGTAATTTTGGGGACACAATTGCCTTTTGAAGTTTGAGACTTTTAAGTAGCTGCAGGGCAGGGCGTGTAGTTCAGCTATGCATGGATCATAGCAGCTTAATGCAGAAATGGGATGGAATGGGCTTCTGGGTGAACACATTCAAAAGTGATATGGAATGGAAACAGACTCATTCAACCCATCCCTCAGAATAACCAAATCTGTGAATCCTCAGTTGTTGTTGGGTTCCAGCTCCCACCAGTCCCAGCTGACCAGTAGCCTGGGACTACAGGAGTTGCAATCAAACAGTGTCTGGAGGCTATGGATTCTCCATCTTGGAATAAAGAGGCCAGCAAAGGTTGGGAAATTCTGGAGTTATTATATGGAATCTGGGCATTTTAGGGATTGAATGGTTGTCATGAGGTCAGGACATATCACCAAGATTAAAACAGTATCTGATGTGTACTCTGTACTCTGTTCTGGCTCTCATTAGTGGCTCGTTGGGGTTGCCCAACACTATGAAAAGATCCCAGTCCTTCCCTCCCTGTGCTACTTTTTAATGCACATTTTACCCCAGTATATGCATGTTTGTACACATCATCTGGCTGTAGAACGACCTTGCAGAAATCAGGGGAACACAAATTCAGGGTCTTCTGTTCTCTTGCTGTATCTAAAATGTGAATTAGGTTGATTTGTCTTTAAATGCAAAGTGGACCTGATTTCTCCCCCATCTCCATGCCTTCCCTTTCTGCTGTCTGTGGGGGCGGGGGGGGGGGACAAGCATATGTGGATGTGAACGGATGCTGCAGAGTGTTAGAAGGGATGTTCACTGTCCGTATCCTTGGGGGCATTGAACAAAGATGAGAGGGTGGTCTCCCCCCGCACGCGCCTGCCTGGAAGGGAACAGGCTTGTGACGAAGAGAAGGAACAAGAAGACTACACAGAGAAAGGCTCAGTGGGATTCTGTCAAATATGTTGTGGATGGCAGGTTTTGACTTGTAACCCCAAAGTACATTTTAGAAGCTACAACGAGTAACAACCAGATGGTTGAATATTCAGGATGCTTTCAATGTCAAAAGGGGGGCTCGGGGGAGATTGGGTGTCACACGCGGGGTCATTCCTATGTAATGCTTTTCTTTTAAAAGAGAAGAGGAATACTAGACCGCTACCATGTTTAACAACAGTGATGCTGACAGATAACTGGAAAAGTATATGAATCCCACCCACACCCCCTCGCTCGCAGGATTCAATTGTACCACAAGCTAAGATCTCATTTCCTGAAATCCTTACTTTGTTCATCGTTGAACTTGGGATATATTCTGGGTACATGTGCCCATTTTGACCCAGTATAGCTGAACCCATCGGGCCCAGAAAGTTGACTGTTTTCACCCTAACTCTGAAATGAAGCTGTTTTCAGACTGATGCTGAACTTGAGTTGATATTTCAAAAATGGGAATGGTTTTACAGAACAGCTGTTTAGCTCACTGTTATCCAGATACTCTGTGTTTTGCCGAGAACAGGGTGTTCCCAGGAAACACACTAGGACAGCATTTCCCATTGTGGTTGCATTCATATGTTCCTGGACTCCAGCTCCCATCAGCCTCAGCCAGTGTGACCAATGCTCGTTGTTTTGGCTTCCACTCAGCTTCAACTCTTGGCTTAAGAATTCTCAGAGGCTTTATTTGGTGTAAACATAGATCAGGATGAATTTTCACAATGACTTGTTGCCATTGGGTTGTTGTTGTTTTTAATGCATGTTGATGTGGAGAACTGAATGTAAGAGTGAAAAGAGAGAGAGAGAGAGATATGGAGATGAACCAAAACTGTTAACCATAAATGGATGTGCATGGATGGTGATATACCTTCAACTACTGCCAGGGACTGGCTAGACACTGAGGAGTGGGCACCAGGAGAAATGGAGTTGGAGACTTGGCTTGGAAGAATGGTTCAGGGATCTAGGGGAGCCTGTAACAGCCGGGAGATGAAAGTCAGAGGCAGGAGAAGCTGCAGGATTGGAAAGCGAAGAACAAATGCAGTAGGCAGGAGAGAGAGGTCAGGGTGGTGGAGAGTCAAGGGGTTCCATATCTCCTCCTGCTGCCCCAGGACCAGGAGAGGATTGAAGAGGGAGGAGCAGAAAGTGACATGCTTGCACACAGCTTGGATGGAGGAGATACATTAGCTGAGGTCAGGGGCAGGGCCTCTCTGTTGCAGCAACTGCCTCATTGGGCACACATCTAGGAGTAGCTGAGAGACGTAGGACTGATGGACGTGCCTTTCCCTAATTTTTAAGTGTGCTTTTAACAACAAAGAGTTAATTCCTTACTCTGGACGTTCATGGCCTGACAGCTCCATGACAGCTACTTGAATAAATTTGGAATGGTTATTCCCAATGCTTAGGCTGTGAGTGTCATTGCTCATGTATCCAAAATGGTGTCACCCAAGCAGAAGAGGGGAGGAATAATCAGGCACACTTTGCAGATGCACAAAACATATTGCTGGGGGTGTGGAGATCTGAAGGAAGGGATCCCAGAACTAACCCAGTGAGGGTTGAGCATGCGCAGTGAATGCACAATGCTGGCTGACAGGGCTTTTTGTTTTGCTGGGGGCGGGCAGGAGAACTAGTTGGGATGGAGGGAGGGAAAATGAATATCCTGGAAAGGGGGCATGGCTGGCTGCAACCCTGAACAGATGCTCTCCATGCTCTTCCAACGGCTAGTCAATTGTTTAGGAAGTTGAGGGCACTTCTCTTTTCCTTCTGTACCTGTAACAGAAGCTAACATGAATCCTTCTGGCTATTCGGTTGATGGAAAACAGGCCATTTCGGCGTCAGTGAGTGCAGCATATAGAAGCCAGTTTGAAATAGTGGGTGGTGGGTGACTTGTGCAGGAATCTTGAGTGCATCCCTATTTTTCTATTGTGAAATGTTGATGAATATGTTACAGTGATGATCAAGCTTTGCTTGTGTTTGCAACTCCAGTGGTGGTTTCTAACAGATTGGCTTAGGAGATGGTGAGAGCCGAGTCTTAACTCATTAAGCTGAAATGTTTTATGTCCTTGAGCAAGAGCTGTGAAAGCTCACTTGGTAGCAAAGCAGGTTCAAAGGTGTGCATGTTATCCGTTAATCCGTTTAAGTGGTTGGGGATATTATTTCTCTGGCTCTGTCTAAAACTCAGATCCGGTAACCTGCCTGTCCCTCTTATTGTGCATGCAGAATATACCATTGGTACGGTGAGCTGAAAAGCAACTCAGATGGGCAATGTTGTCCATCCAGTAGGAATGTGAGAAAAGAACCTTGAATGCCTCTCTCAAGAGAGAGGGAGGTCCATGCCAGCACAACCAATTCTCCTAATAACCCAGTCCCAAATTGTTTAGTTCAGATAGGCTTTTATGGAGCCATACATTTTGGACTTACCTGAATTTGTGTTTTGCTAGATTCATGGATGATTAGCAGTTCAGTGTTCCTTTTGTTAGAGCTGTTGGCCTTTCCAAACAAGAGTGCATAGAGATTTGGTTATGGCGTCTGGCATCTTTGACAAGCTTGGCTTTTTAATTTATGACTTTTCAACACAAGTCTCTAGGTGTAAGTCACAGACATGCATTTGAACCCAAGAGGATTCTTCTTCTGATACTAGATTGTCCTGGGAATAGGCCTTCCATAGTCTCCAAGGCCACCAGCCATATTCTCCTCCTTCTGGTGGACACCAACCACTTGGCGATTATTCTATACCACATGTTGTTCACTTATGGCTAAGTATAAGTCAACTCATATCCTTTTCATTCTCAGGTCTTTGGCCCAATAGATTAAATGCCCTGTGTTCAAATAATAGAACAAGGCTTCCCAGACTGTGATGGCCCACTCTGACCCAGTGTTTCTCAAACTTGGGTCCCCAACTGTTGTTGGACTACAACACCCATCATCCCTAGCTAGCAGGCCCAGTGGTTGGGGTGATGGTAGTTGCGATCCAACGACCATATGTCAGGAGTGCTCTGATGGTGTTTCCTGCTTGGCAGGGGGTTGGACTCGATGGCCCTTGTGGTCTCTTCCAACTCTATGATTCTATGATTCTAACAGCTGGGTCTCCAGTTTGAGAAACACAGAAAGCAACAACATCTGCATTCTTATTTTTGTCAAAATTCTCAATTTGTGTTAAATTCTGTTTCAGCTCTAGTCACAAATGGTATTAGTGTCACCCAGATGCTCCTGTTACGAAGCCACTGATGATCAGTATTAGACAAAAAGTTATTAAATAGAGCCTTGCCTAATCGCCTGAGAACTGAATGTCAACTCCGCTAAACCCAAAGGCCTCTTCTTTTCCCAGAGGGCCATTACCATTCAGTTGACATGGGAGGGGGGAGCTGGACTGTCATGTTTTTGTACTTTCTCTACTCCCCCTCTTGCTTCCTCTGTCCTGGAGGATAAATGCTACTCTGGGAGTATTTATAGCCTTTATTTTCTTCTCTGTCTGTATACAGAAACTACCAGTGCAAGCTCTGATTGATGGTGTTGCTTCTAGCACAATGTAAATAGCAAGTGACCTTCTATATTCTGAGTTTTGCCTACTGGAAGCAGTTCATTTTGATACTGAAGAGTAAGATGCACTTTCAGTGATCATACTCTCTTCCCATTTGCTATGGGTGGGAGAATCTGTCACTCTTTTTTTTTTGTTTCTCTTAGTTTCCCCTTTTTGCACTCTTACCTTAAGTTCTCCACATTTCCATATCAGTTTGCACTCTTTTTTAAAAAAAATCCCTCCTGAAAATTCACCTGCATTTTAGCCTGAAATACACATGTCTGTATGCAATTTTGCCTAATATAGTGATTAGTGAAAGCAATTTTCTAATATAGTGATATAGTGAAAGCAATTTTCCCTAACAAGCCTGCATTTTTGTATGTTGCGCAGTATACAGATGCAAGCATTTTTATGGACACTTCACTAGTATACAGTTGTACCTCGGGTTAAGAACTTAATTTGTTCTGGAGGTCCGTTCTTAACTTGAAACTGTTCTTAACCTGAAGCACCACTTTAGCTAATGGGCCTCCCGCTGCTGCTGCATGATTTCTGTTCTCATCCTGAAGCAAAGTTCTTAACCCGAGGTACTATTTCTGGGTTAGCAGAACCTGTAACCTGAAGCGTCTGTAACCCGAGGTACCACTGTATGTGTCTTTATAGACCCCACAACCTGGTATATGCATGTTGGTACACATTACTTGCCTGGAAAACAGCCCTACAAAATTTGGAGAAGTGCAAATTTTGAAGACTGTCTGTGTTTTGGATGTCAGATTGTTTTAGAAAGTGTGAATTGATTCTATTCACCTTCAAAGGTGAACCTTCTTAGGTTTCCCCCTCATCCCTAGTGCTCTTCGCCCAATAAAGAATTCTTTCTTCAGCCAAAGCTGGAGCAGTTCAGCAGGTCAGTCTTTGGACCTAGGTCATAAATGGCTAGATCATAACATTGTTTCCACAAAACAAAAGATCAGTAGTGAGTTTAGAATGAAGTTTCTAAACTCTGCTGCAGAATTTCAGCTAACACTCAACATTTGAAAGAACCATCTACACAAGCTCTTAAGATTTTGCCAGATTTAAAATGGTGGTAGTGGTTATTTATTTATTGATTCATTCATTTATTAATTGCTTCCAATGAAGCATTTTAAAGGATTCCATAACAGTGCCTTTAGTGCCCCGTTTCATATTGTAGAAACTTACTTTGGCAGAAATTCTCATCCCTGACTGTTCACTTCCAAACATCTTTTAGAAGACCTTCCTTCCTTCCTTCCTTCCTTCCTTCCTTCCTTCCTTCCTTCCTTCCTTTCCTTCCTTCCTTCCCTTCCTTCCTTCCTTCCTTCCTTCCTTCCTTCTTTCCTTCTTTCCTTTCTTTCTTTTGCCAACAGGCCTGAACAGCTCTTTTCTATTGTTTTGTATTGTTTGATGGTGTTTTATTCCACTTGTGTATATTTTTGTTGTGTACCACCTTGATATCTTATACAGTCAAACCTTGGTTGTCGAACGTAATCCGTTCCAGAAGAACATTTGGCTTCCAAAATGTTCAACAACCAAAGCACAGCTTCCAATTGGTTGCAGGAGCTTCCTGCACTCAAGTGAAAGCCGTGTCGGACATTTGGTTTTCTGAAAAACATTTAAAGAACAGAACATTTACTACCGGGTTTTCTGCGTTTGGGAGCTGAAATGTTCCAAAATGGAGGCGTTCAGGAGCTGAGGTTTGACTGTATGCGTTGGCGCTGTGTATATACATGCACAGAAGAAGGCAACCAAAAGTTATCTGAAGCTTCTAGGTCCATATGATGATCCTTTGAGTGGCAAGTGGCTTCTTTATCAGTGAAGCACCACACCATCAGCTGGCCAATTGGATCTCCCTGGGCAGGAAGCCCTAGATTGGACTTCCTGTTCCAGAGTCTTCCTGGACTCTGGTGTGTACTCTATCCTTTAGGTTCTGATTTCTGGTTTGCTCCTGTAGTTCTTACAGACTTTTTTTGGCCCTGGCTTGGACTTCTTCCTTGGCTTCTCATTCCTGGACACTCCCGCCTAAGACCCCGGAGAGCTGTGTCCAGTCAGCAGAGACAATATTGAGCTAGATGGGCCAATGGCCTGACTTAGTATAAGGCAACCTCCTATGTATTCATGGTCACATCTCTTTAAAAGGATATGTTTTTGGTTCACCTCAGCACATGGCCAAGCCTGCTCTTGTTCCTTCTGACCTTTTTTGTACAATTCCTTCCCCTTCCACCTCTCCAGAAGGCATCAGCTGTCATTTCTTTGTATATAACTTGTGTGGTCCACAGGATCTATGAAAATAAACCGGGGTGGTTTCTGCCAGGTCTTAATCTTCCCTATAATGCTGTAATTAAATGTCATTTGTTTGAGGAGTTTGGAAAGTATGGGAATAGGCCCATTCCAAAAAATATCAGTTCAGGATGCGTTTTGATTAGCTGAAATGAGTTGTTTACAACACTTGTTGGAAAATTAGAGTATTTAATTTGAACAAGAACAGGTAATGACTGCATGTTTTCCTTGGGGGGTCAAAGTAAAAGATAATGTGAAACAGATGACTGACCCCTTTTTTATGCTACATTTCCCTGTGTATGTCTCACTGTGGTCTGTCTCAGCATATTCAAGGGACTCTCTTAAGATCAGCGCAAGTTCACTTTTTTCTGGTAGATTATGAGAGAGTTGAACTGTTATATATATACAGTATCTGCTACATACGTACATTTAAAGTAGTCGTGTACCACTTTAAACAGGCATGGCTTCCCCAAAGAATTATTGGAACTGTAGTTTGATAAGGGTGCTGGGAGTTGTTAAGGAGACCCGTCATTTCCTCAGAGAGTTGCAACTCCCAGAGTTCTCTGAGAGGATGGCTCGATGGTTAAGCCACTCTTGAGAATTGTAGCTCAGCCAGTGTGGTGTGGTGGTCAGAGTGTCAGACTAGGACCTCGGAGACCAGGGTTCAAATCTCCACTCAACTATGAAACTGGCTGGGTGACCTTGGGCCTATAGTTCATTCTTAGCCTAACCTAACTCACAGGGCTGTTGTGATGATAAAATGGGGAGGAGAGCTATGTTCACCACCTTGAGCTCCCTGGAGGAACGCTGGGATATAAATGTAATAAAATTAAGTAAGTAAATACAGTGGTACCTCAGGTTAAGTACTTAATTCGTTCCGGAGGTCCATACTTAACCTGAAACTGTTCTTAACCTGAAGCACCACTTTAGCTAATGGGGCCTCCTACTGCTGCCGCGGCGCCGGAGCACAATTTCTGTTCTCATCCTGAAGCAAAGTTCTTAACCTGAAGCACTATTTCTGGGTTAGCGGAGTCTGTAACCTGAAGCATATGTAACCCAAGGTACCACTGTAAAGTTTACTCACACATAGACGGTTGTGCAATGATTAGTAACTTTCTTCTTCTTGGTTCTGTCTTTCTGCAATGTTAATTAGTAGCTTCCTCCTCTTTCCAGTTCTGCTGCTTTCACTCTTGCCTGTTTAACATGACTGGAGATTAAACAGGGCATACATATAATAAAAAACTAAATAAATTAGTAAATGCTAAAATCCATGTGATGTTTTTTTTAAAAAATGCTCAAAAGGACTACATGCTATTCGTTGTTATTCCTGTAAGGAATTCTCTGCTCTCCTAGTTGAGCCAGTACCCAGAATCAGGGAGAAGCAAATGCAGACGTAGACCTTTGTCTTTCATTCCCACATCTGTGAGTTAACTCTAGGTGATTGCGTTTTTAAAACAAAGCCCTCCCTTCCACCTACGCTCTTTCCTTCCTCTTCTATCTATTAGAAAGCTTCATTCTTTGAACACAACTGATAGCATCGCTTGGCAAATCCTTTCCTGCCTTGTGTTTCACTCCGCATTGGCTTAAATCTTGGAACGGCTCCCACACCTTTGGTGACCTCTGACTCCTACAAGGCCTGCTCACTTCAATAGGTCCTCTGTAGTCCTCTGCACTCCAAATGTTGGTGCGCCTCTCAGAAATTGGCATTGTATCCGGCCGTCTTTCAGATCCATCGCTGATACATCACATGCTCTCGGGAGTCAAACAAGCCTCTTTGTATTGAGGCTCTGCAATGTTTGGCAGAGAAATATGGCTGTAATTACACTCCCTGACTCCTTTGGTTTTGCTGCCTTCATCTTCACCCCCACAGATTTATGAAGGCAACCAAGTTCTGAGAGCCGAAATAAACGACAGGAATGAGCAATAATTTTCCTTCATTTTATGCCGCAATTAGGTTTGTTTGGGGCAAGTGCAACACTGTAGAACAGTGGTTCCCAAACCCCGGTTTTTTTCCCATGGACCACTTGAAAATTGCCGAGGGTCTTGGCAGACTGTTTAATGACTTTTCTGCCAATTATAGCAGTTCGAATGCATTGTGCTAGACGCTGTCTTGATTTTTAATTGAATCAAGATTAAACTTCTGAATTCTAGCCTCCCATTAACTTTGATGCCGGGGACTGGCTGGACAAAGAGGAGTGGTGGGAGGCAGCGGCCAGGGAACCCCCAAGGGAAACCCCCGAGGAGGAAGGCTCAGAGCCAGGGGATTAGTGGTGGGACACCAAGGAGAGGTCACAGGGGGAAGAGTTAGAAGAGGTGCCTGATGCTGAAGGGGCAGCAGGGTTAAGTGGGCAGGATGAGTCGGTGACAGGCAGCAGTTCAGAATCCAAGTCTGAAGCTGAGGAGTGGGGTCAAGGGACTACTGAAAAATCCAGGGTTTGTCCCTCTCCTGCTTCGACAAACTCCCGTCGTCCCTGGTCTCCAAGAACTTGCAGAGTGATGAGAAGAGCAGAAGTCCTGCTGGTATGCCCCGCGGAGGACCTTAAGGTCCACAAATGACAACATTTTGGAGGTCCCAAGTCACAAGGTGGTTAGGCTGGCCTCAACTACGGCCAGGGCCTTTTCAGTACTGGTCCCGACTTGGTGGAACGCTCTGTCACAAGAGACTAGGGCCCTGCGGGACTTGACATCTTTCCGCAGGGCCTGCAAGACAGAGCTGTTCTGCCTGACCTTTGGTTTGGACTCAGTCTGATCCTTATGTTTGCCTCCCCTTAGGGTTTGACTTTTAAAATGAGGCTGCATTTTAAATTGCATTTTAACCTGTATTTTTTTTATTTTTTTTAATATACTTTTTATTAAATTCCTTTTACACATACAAAAAGAAAAAAACAAATACATTTAACAAAATAAAACAACATTTAGATACTAAATAAGAAAAAATAAGAGAGAAGAAAGAAGAAAAAGGGCAAAAAACCTGTATTTTAAATTGGTTCCCCCCCCATTATGTTTTTACTGAAATTTTATTGGTGTTAGCTGCCCTGAGGTTGGAGAGGGTGGGGTATAAATAAAATTCATTATTATTATTATTATTATTATTATTATTATTATTATTATTATTAATTATTAGTCAGAGGTGTTTGGATATCATCCAGGAGAGGAAGCGCCTGAGATAGACGTGCAAGGCAGGGAATCTCCTTTCTTTTAAGGAGGGATGGGAAGAGCTATTTGACAGTAGGATGGTCTCCTTGAGAAGCTGTGCACTCTCCTTCATTGGAAGTTTTTAAGCAGAGGTCAGATGGCCATCTGTCAAGGATTCTTTAACTGAGATTCCTGCAATGCAGGGGGTTGGACCAGATGACTTTTTTTGGGGGGGGGTTCTGTTTCAACTCTATGATTATGGCTGTAGATATTCTATTCAGAGTGGATGTAACACACAGCTCAGAACCAACCCTCCAACTCTTCCTGCAGCTCTTTCTCTTAAATTATCACCTCAAACTATCTGAACGCGCTCTCAGAAAAAGCTCCTTTTATAACCCCTCCCAAAGTGCTGCTCCACCCCACTCTGGCTAGCTGTCTTGATATTATTATTATTATTCCGCATAATAAGATGCGGACTTAACCCAAGTTAAAAATTATAGACCGATTTCTCTTCTAAATACAGATTATAAAATCTTTGCTGGTATCCTTGCGAGAAGATTGAAGTCGCTGTTATCAGAAACTATCCACAAGGATCAGGCTGGCTTTCTTCCTGGCAGGCATATGAGGGACAATACAAGAAATATAATTAATATGTTAGAATATCTGTCTGCCAGGATTGATAAGCAAGCCATAATGATGTTTGTGGACGCAGAGAAAGCATTTGATAATGTGATATGGGACTTCATGTTGAAAAATTTGGAGCATATGGAAGTGGGCAAGGACTTTTTTAAGGGGGTAAAAGCAATATATACGGAACAGAAAGCCAAACTGATTGTAAACAATATAGTAACAGAGGAAATAAAGATACAGAGGGGAACAAGACAGGGGTGTCCACTCTCCCCGCTACTATTTATAACAGTCTTAGAAGTTCTTCTAAACTCAATTAGGCAAAACAAAAAGATAAAAGGAGTGACAATTGGAGAAAACATGTATAAGACCAAAGCATTTGCAGATGATTTAGTAATAATGACTGAAGATCCAGTGATTACAATAGAAGAAGTACTAAAGGAAATTGATCAGTTTGGGAAACTGGCAGGTTTCAAACTAAACAAGAGAAAAATGAAAATGATAGTCAAAAATGTGGACCAAAGTGTAATAGACATAATCCAACACCAATACCAGATAGAGGTGGTTAAGAAAGTGAAGTACCTTGGAATCTGGATAACACCCAAGAATATAGACTTGTTTAAGAACAACTACGAGTCGGTATGGAGAGAAATAAGGAAAGATTTGGAAGTGTGGGGAAGATTAAAAATGTCATTCTGGGGAAGGATAAACACGATCAAAATGAATATACTACCGAGGGTACTGTTTCTGTTTCAGACTATTCCCATAATTAAGGGGAGTCGTATTTTTAAAGAATGGCAGAAAGTGCTCTCAAGATACATCTGGCAGGGCAAAAAACCCAGGATCCAATTTAAACTTCTAACAGACATAAAAGAAAGGGGTGGGTTCGCCCTGCCAGACCTGAAGCTGTATTACGAGGCATCATGCCTCTGCTGGTTAAAAGACTGGATAAAACTAGAGAACAGGGAGCTGCTCGATTTAGAGGGCTTCGATAACAGATACGGCTGGCATGCCTACTTAGGACATGAGAAAAGGAAAGTACATAAGGGGTTTGGAAACCATGTCTTCAGAGGTCCAATTATTGAAATATGGGAAGGATACAGAAATTTATTAGAACCTAAGGTCCCACATTGGTTTTCACCTCTTGAAGCGATGAGTGTGAAGAAAATCAATATGAGGAGTAACTGGGCGACATATAGTCAACTATCAGTTAAAGAAGATGGGAAGTGGAAAATAAAGCCCTATGAGCAAGTTAAGGAGCATGTGTATGATTGGCTACATCATCGTCAAGTTAACGAGATGTTCAGGAAAGATACTAAAGAAAGAGGGTATGCGGATAAAGACTCCAAATTTCAGATGGAAATTATAAATAATGATGTAAAAATAATATCTAAAATGTACCGGATGTTGCTGGATTGGAATCTAGGAGATGAAGAAGTGAAATCAGTAATGATCCGCTGGGCTATAGATGTAGGCCATAGTATACAATTTGAGGAATGGGAGAAATTATGGAAAGAGGGTCTAAATTTCACAGCATGTATAACAGTAAAGGAAAATGTTATGAAGATGTTCTACAGGTGGTACATAACACCTGTAAAACTATCAAAAATGTACAAGATATCCAACAAATGCTGGAAGTGTAAAGATAGGGAGGGCTGCTTCTACCACATGTGGTGGGAGTGCCGGAAAGTTAAAGAATTTTGGGAAAGAATATATGTTGAGTTAAAGAAAATCTTGAAATATACGTTTAAAAAGAGGCCTGAAATCTTTCTGTTAGGGTTATTAGGGAAGGATATTGAAAAGAAAGATTGTAAATTTGTATACTATGCGGTTACGGCAGCAAGGATAATTCTTGCCCAGAAGTGGAAAAAACAGGAGATGCCAACGATAGAGGAGTGGAGATCAAAGTTACTAGACTACGCAGAGTTAGACAGACTGACAGGAAAGATCAGATATCAAAGAGACCAAAAGTTTATCAAGGACTGGGGAAAGTATGTGGAGTACCTGGAATGTATCAGTGAGGGAAAAACGACGTTAAAGGGATTTAGAGAAGCACTGTGAAAAGATTAAGAGTTATTGTTTTAAGCAAACAGAAGTTAACAAAGAAGACCAATGACAATACAAACTAAGAAATGTGGGACTAGGGGTACTGCTACGAAAGATTTACGGACAAGCTGAAGGAAGTCTACAAAGAAATGACAATGTAAAGTTTTAAGTGAAAAATATCTTTAATGTATGTATATTGTGCGCGGGGTGTTTGGATTTTTCTTTGATATGCTTTTTTCTTTTCTATTTTTCTTTTCGTTTCTATTTTGGAAAATCAATAAAAATCAATTAAAAAAAAGATATTATTATTATTATTATTATTATTATTATTATTATTATTATTATTATTATTTATACCCCCCATCTGGCTGGGTTTCCCAGCCACTCTGGGTAGCTTCCAACAAAATATTAAAATGCAATAGTCCTTCAGATATTAAAAGCTTCCCTAAACAGGGCTGCCTTCAGATGTCTCCTAAAAATCTGGTAGTTGTTTTTCCTTTGACATCTGGTGGGAGGGCGTTCCACAGGGCGGGTGCCACTACCGGGAAGGCCCTCTGCCTGGTTTCCTGTAACTTGGTTTCTCGCAGTGAGGGAACCGCCAGAAGGCCCTCAGAGCTGGACCTCAGTGCCTGGACTGAATGATGGGGGTGGAGACACTCCTTCAGGTATACTGGACCGAGGTATACTGGACTGATAGCCAATCAGAAAGAGGATCCAGCCCTCTGGTGGAATTCTGAGGCACTGCACCACCAGATTCTGGCCTAGCTCAGCTGCCCGTCACAGAGGACTTCTAAGGAAGGGTCATAGATCAGTGAGACAGCATGACCCTTGCATGGAGTAGGTCCTAAATTCAATCCCCCCTTTCTCCAAGGTATGACTGGGAGGGACAGGTGCCCGAAAGCCCGAAGAGCTGCTTCCAGTCAGTGTAGATAATGCTGCGCAGATTACAGCACCCTCTGTTCCTGTGGGGGTGTTTCAGTACCTGTGGGGAGTTAGGGGGTTTACAGGAGGCATTCAGAAACCCCATTTCACTTACAGCAAGTTTCTGAATTCAGAATTGGTCTTGGAAAAACTGAGCCACACACACCTGCCAAATCCTCAAGGAAAATAACTTTGACCTCAATTCCAAATCAAGCATAGGGAGATTCACTCATGTTCAAGTTGTATAACTGAAAAGCAGCATCTCATCTTAATAAATGATCATGTATACTAGTGAAACCAAGCACCACCTTTATAGCTCTCTGCTCTTTCCAATTTAATCCAAAGAGTTCGTTCCCCCCCCCCTTAAGTGTTAGGAACAGTAAAAATTTGGAGGTTCAACATGAACTCTTGAGCCCTAATTGTTCTCAACTGCCTCCAAGTAGTAGGAGATATTCTACCCTTCTACTTCATGTTTTCCCCTGGGGTGGGGGTGGGGAGGCCTCCCTCCTTAGCACCGCTATGATTCACAGCTGTTGTCTATTCTGGTTAATCTGTTGTGGTTTGCCATTTGAAACAATGTCATATTCAATTAACTTTTGTTAAAGTCTCTCACCTCCAGGCACTCGGCATCTGCAGTGGAGTCTAGTTTGCTTGCAGGATGTTTTGTAAGGGTTTCTTAGGTCTTGGACATGTCCATCTGCCATGTTTGGGCTTACATTACAGGATACAATACTTGTAGATAGAAGGAACTGATTTGCTGGTCTCACATCTGTACATCTTGACACACAAAAATTGTCCAGTTGTGGACTAGCTAGCAAGTCCCATAAAATAGGTTATTTGTCAAGGAGGAGCTATGGGTATAAGTCAGCAGCTTGACCAACTGTCCGACTTTACAGAGGCCTTTGAAAGACCATCAGAAGACAGTTCTCTGTCTGGAGGACTTACTGGCCCAAGTCTGATTTGAGGGACACTATTAGAATGGAGAGCAGGGACCATATTCTGTTATGGACAGGAAACCGAATAGGCATGTAGGTCACCTGGTCACAGTCTTAAGAATATAAGAACAACCTGTTGGATCAGGCCAATGGCCCATCTAGTCCAACATCCTGTTATCATATTGACCAACCAGATGCTCACAAACATGACCTGAATGCCATCAGGGTCTTTTCCAGGGAGTCTACTCTTCTCATGAGGTGACCAAAGTATTGGAGCCTCAGCTTTACGATCTGTCCTTCCAGTGACCACTCAGGGCTGATTTCCTTAAGAATGGAGAGGTTTGATCTTCTTGCAGTCCATGGGACTCTCAAGAGTCTCCTCCAGCACCATAATTCAAAAGCATCAATTCTTCGGCGATCAGCCTTCTTGATGGTCCAGCTTTCACTTCCATACATCACTACTGGGAAAACCATAGCTTTTACTATACGGATCTTTGTTGGCAAGGTGATGTCCCTACTTTTTAGCTTATCATCTTTTAAAGCTATCCAAGTCCGTGACCATCACTGCCCCTTGTTGGCACAAATTCCATTGTTTCACTGAAACTCCCAACATTCATTGGATGTCTGTGAATTCTAGTGTTATGAGAAAGGAAGAAAAGTTCTTCTTTATCCACATTCCCTACACCGTAATAATTTCATATACGTCTGTTATGTTGCCTCCTACTTGACTTTTCTCTGAACTAAAAAGCTCCACCTGTAACCTTTCCCCACAGAGGAATCGCTTGGTCCCCATCCATTAGAGACACCTAGAACATCTTAACAACTTACACTAACAGCATCTAGAACTGGAAATAGAGGTGATGTCCTAAGGGAAAGCAGGACATTCCTGGATCAAATGAGAAACCAGGACAGCTTCCATAAATCCGGGACTGTCCCTGGAAAACAAGAACTCTTGGAAGGTCTGGATTATCCTTCCTTTCAAGAAAAAAATATGCACTCCTTTTCCTTATTTCCTTATTTTTTTCCTTTTAGATCTGAGGGCCCTTACAATGAATTCACTCTCTCCTCTTGAGCAATAAAAACATATGCACTTGGTTGGGTGCGTGGTGTCTGTCTCCCTCCCACCTCCCCGGTTTTCCTCTCTGAAAAAAAAAGGAAGAAAAGAAAAACATATCAGATGTTGTATGAATAAAGATATGGAAATGTGAGAAGAGGACAGCATCTGGAGGTTTTCAAACTTGAGACCACAGCCTGCGTGTTTCTTTTGCTCTTAGAAGAGTGAAAATCTGTTCGCTGTCATTTCCCATCTTGTCACTGGTAGGCTTGGCATCTTGCAGTATCTTCCCCTAGCTGTTTCTGTTTTCTGAGCTCTATAGACAGATGGTGGGAGCTCTTTGATATTTCCCCCCTCCCCCCATGTTCTAAATATCTTGCATCTGTTTCTATCTTTTATGTAGCAATCACATAACTCTGTTGTGCCTGTTATCCTGTTAGGAGAGCAATTGGATTGGGGGGGGGGAGAGGAAGAAGATGGTGTACATCATATAAACACACATTACTGGCTACTATGAAGAAACTCACATTGCAAAGGCCTTTCTAATACCACCTGTAAGGTAAAGGTAAAGGGAACCCTGACCATTAGGTCCAGTCATGACTGACTCTGGGGTTGCGGCACTCATCTCGCTTTATTGGCCGAGGGAGTCGGCGTACAGCTTCCGGGTCATGTGGCCAGCATGACTAAGCCACTTCTGGTGAACCAGAGCAGCACACAGAAATGCCGTTAACCTTCCCGCCAGAGCGGTACCTATTTATCTACTTGCACTTTGACGTGCTTTCGAACTGCTAGGTTGGCATGAGCAGGGACCAAGCAATGGGAGCTCACCCCATCGCGGGGATTCGAACCTCCAACCTTCTGATCGACAAGTCCTAGGCTCTGTGGGAGATGTCTAAAAGAAGGTAGGAGCTGAACCTCTACTGGAAGGGCTCGGCCTGCCTCACCAAAAAGTCAGCCCCTAGTAAAGTCTGTCTGAACCTCAGGGGTGTAGGGAGGAGAACCACAAGAAGTGCCCCATCAGAGGGTCTTGGTGTTCGAGTTTGAACATACGGGATAAAGTATTTGAAATTTCTATCTTACCCTTCCTTCCAAAACAGCTCATGATGGTCCTCTCCAGGACAGTAGGCGAACTACTTGTGGACCATAGCTACTTGAGGACTTGGTGTGATACTTGGGTCAGAGAGCCATATGAAGAGCTGTGGGTCAGCAGCAACACACCCCACCCCAAGCCAAAATGATGGTAGTTGATTGCATCCTGGACTGGCTGAAGGTGGGTGCTCCTAGGAAGGATCCTGAACTTTGCTCTAGCACCACTGTCATGGCCAAGAAAGCTGGAGCTGCCCCCGATTTAAGTGAGAGAGCATAGGTCTTGAAAAGTGGCACCTAGAACTGGACACAGTGTGTGCTGTCCAACTAAGTTCTACTCTTAGCCCGGGGTTGTGGGAGGTAGAATTTCTGCTACTATTTCTGCAGCATTATAGAGGTGCCCAATCAGAATGAGGGCGAGCCTTTTAGGCATTGAGAATAAGTCTTCTCGCCATTAGTGATGATTGGAGTCAATCAGAGTGAAAGGAGATGAGCCATCTCTTGAGGATTGGCTCCCAAGGTCGTTCTGGAGAAGGCATGCAGGAAGTACACTGAGGAAGAGTTGTTTTCTATGCTCCAAAGCTAAGCATTTGGGCACACTGAAAATGCAAGGCGCTCCAGTTTCAGGAGAGTGATGTGCAAGTTCAGTTATGTACAATGGAATTTCAATGGAACTGATGCACTTCAAATTACTTATATGTGCACATGTGTGTATATTTGGCTTGTGTGTATGCTTTCTATCTATAGGGTAAAAATACTTTCACGTGCAAGTGGTAAAACTGACAGTTCGGTACAAATCTCCAATGAGATCGTCACAGTTTAGCTGGTCCCGATAGAATAATACCTTGGTCTTGATCGTGTCCCACATTAGTAGAATCAAACTCAATGAATTCAATTCCAGAATTGGCAATAATGTGAGATGTGCTGTATAAATTGTGCCAGAGAAATGTTTATGGTGGTCATCGTTCAGGGGATGGGCCGTAGAACAACCATAGAGTCCCTGGCTTCCATTAAGAAGGACTAAGTGTCCCTCCCTGACATCTCCAGTGTAAATGATCAGATGGCAAGTGTTGGAACATATCTCATCCTGAGTCCCTGAGAGCTGCTGCCAGTTAGAAGATTGAGCTGGATGAACTCTGAATCTGTAGGAAACAGTTTCATGCAAGTAGCAGGCTGAGCTGCAGCAATCGTTGCTTATATCACCCCCAATCTTGTATGTGTATGCCTGTAATAGGGTTGCCATATTTAAAAATCCAGAGCTGCTCCCCCCCTTTTCTTGCAAAATCAAAATGATTTTTAATGAAATTTGCCAAAATCAAGACTTCCGATAAGGGCTGCCATACCTCTGGATTTTCCTGGACATTACAGCGATTTCTGCCCAGACCACCTCCAAGTGGCTTATGAAAAGAATAAAGCAATAAACCTATCATTTGAAAAGCTAAAGAACAGCTGGTTAAAATGTTCATAACATGCTTTTTTTCTGGGGGTACGCAGGGGTACGCATACCCCTAAACATTTTGTGAATCTATTTACTTTATTTATTTCCCCCAATTTGAACTATAAAAAGGTGATTTTCTTGAGTCAAAGTGAGAGTACCCCTAAACTGATTAAAATCAGTTTAAAATCAATGATATGTTCAAAGCCAGATTGAAGTACATGTCAACATTCTATGTACATGTCTGGATAGGTGTTGGGGCATGTGCAGAGTGCCCATCCTGATGACAAAAGAACAGAGAAACGTTAAACAACTCTAGGACGAGTCAGTTGCATACAGTTGTAGATGCCTTACAGCATACAGGTTATGCTCTGGCCATGAGCAGGGGCCAAGAGCAAATTGTGCTGAGTCGTTCTCACATGCTTGCTGAGTCATCATCACACCCACATTAAACAGCACACCAAAATTAACCCTTTCCTGTCCTTTTCACCCTCAGCAAACATAAACCCTTATACATTAACAAACATGTTTTAGCAGGTGGTGGAAAAAGTTCAGGAGAGGCACCTGTTTGATGTCAATAGGCAGGGAGTTCCAAGGTGTATAGGTGCCACACACACAAAAAAATCAATTTCTTAGAAACGTGGAATGCATATTATGTGGCACCTACAACAGTTCCACGTCTGCAGATCGAAGGGGGTCAACTCGGCATATATGGAGCAAGGTGATATTTCATGCTCATTAAATTTGCTTGTAACGGGCATCCTTCCTCACCACCTGCCCCCAACGCTTTTCTTTCTCTGCCCACCACAATCCTCCTCTCGCTTCCGTGTCTGGCTTCGAGAGGAGAGCTGCGGTGGCAATTTGCGACTGCTGTCTCCTCCTCTCTTTATGATTTTATTTTAATTAGGGAAAGGGCACAGTTTACCCCAAGGGACTTATTTTCTGCCATGATAGGATGAAGAAGGCAGGCAGCTGCCTGAGCTAGGAAAGGTCACCCAGTCACATTGGTTGATGAAAGAACCGGAGAAGCTGTCATCTCGGCCCTCGCTGAGCTTCCCCAGCTGACGGGAGGCCCTGGCACAACGGCAGTGTGCTACCTTGACAAAGCAAAGCTGTCACTTCGGCATCTGTCAAGGCCCTCTCCCTTCATACTGCGCCATGAGCATCAGCCTGTGATGGAGAGCCGGGCAGGGCGGGGGGAGACTGCCAATGGGGCAGTGCTGGGCAGGGTGGAACCCGACTGCCATCTTCGGGGCTCAGATGAATGGTTGGAGATAGAGATGGGGGTGGGTGGGAGAAATTCGATATTGCTTGCATCTTAACCAGAAGTTGTCAACTTCACATTTCTCCAACCAAGATGCAAACCGAAATGCCGCTGTTCTCCAGATTTGGCAGTGCTGATATCTAACTATGCAATGTGCACCCCCCCACACACAAATGCCGTATATTAGGGGAAAATGTGGATAGAAATGTATATATTACTGGGGGGGACGACTAACAACAATGCATTACAGTGGTACCTCGGGTTACAGATGTTTCAGGTTACATACGCTTCAGGTTACAGACTCTGCTAACCCAGAAATAGTACCTCAGATTAAGAACTTTGCTTCAGGATGAGAACAGAAATTGTGCGGCAGCAGCGGGAGGCCCCATTAGCTAAAGTGGTACCTCAGGATAAGAACAGTTTCAGGTTAAGAACGGACCTCCAGAACGAATTAAGTTCTTAACAAGAGGTACCACTGTATATTGGGGGAAATGCCTTGCAGAAATGTGTGTTTTTGATCAAAACTGTATACAAAAACATGTCCGTCTGGAGAAAGGGGCGAGATTCGCAAATTGCTGCAGGAATGTGGAGAATTTAGGAATGGAGGGTGGCGGAGATCATGTTTAAATGAAATATTTGAAATATGCCATTTGCAGATTTGGGCAAAGAGCTACGAGAACGTTGTGATTCTTATTGTTCATGTTTATTGTGATGGAGGAAGAGGATTTCACAGACAATGTTTGGCGGGGGGCATTCAGAAATTCTATTGTGCTTCTGTTGATCAACAGTCCAATCTCAAACCTGCACAGTAAGGCTCACTCATTGATAAAGTTCATGATAGTGGACAGGTGCATCAATGACAATGGACCAGGACAGGTGAATTTAGCTTCTAAGTCCCAAGACCCCTGTGACACCCACACCACAAATTTAAAGCTTCTGCTAGAGAATCATGGGTGCTATAATTTACTGCACCCAGAGCTGCAATTCCCAGAACCCTTAGCAAATTGCAGTTCCCATGATTCTCTGGGGGAAAGATACATGCTTTAAATGTGTGGTGTAGATTTGGGACGCGGGTGGCACTGTGGGTTAAACCACAGAGCCTAGGACTTGCCGGCGGTTCAAATCCCCACGGCGGGGTGAGCTCCCGTTGCTCGGTCCCTGCTCCTGCCAACCTAGCAGTTCGAAAGCACGTCAAAGTGCAAGTAGATAAATAGGTACCGCTCCGACGGGAAGGTAAACGGCGTTTCCGTGCGCTGCTGTGGTTCGCCAGAAGCGGCTTAGTCATGCTGGCCACATGACTTGGAAGCTGTACGCCGGCTCCCTCGGCCAGTAAAGTGAGATGCGCACCACTACCCCAGAGTCAGCCACGACTGGACCTAATGGTCAGGGGTCCCTTTACCTTTACCTAGATGTGGCCATTCTGCCTCTTGAATGCACCATGTTGGGTTGTAGTCTGGGGGCCTGTTCCCTTCACGTTTTTCACTCCTCTGCTCAATGACAGGTGCCCACCATTCAAAAGCCATAGCTAAATCAGTGCACTTAGTCTGTCTATGCACCCATCTCTTCCTAACCTTACCTCATGCCATGTTAATGTCCTCTCTGGTTGATATAAATAGATGTTTCGCTGTCCTCTGGATTTCACACTAATGGGTTTTTTGAAGTTGGATACTCATCCCAGGCAAATCTGACGAGAGACGATGGATTAAAATTAAGCTGAGTAAACAGCGGCACGTAAATAGATCTGCCCTATTAGCTTTGTCAAAACGTTTGTTAATTAACCTCTGATCCCCTCATTGTGGGAGGGGAAAAGAGGTAGTTCTTTTCTTGGGTGAGGCTGGGAGATTGAGCTGGAAATCTGAGGCCTGCTGTTCAAGGCGGGTGGAAGAATCCTTTTCCAGTATGTAAATTAGATTTGTAGTTGAGTGGAATTGATTCTGTTGAGACTAAATTAATCACAGCGCTTAATCACTGTAACCTTTAAATATAGCAGTCGTGACCGCAGCGGCAAGGAGGGAGGTCAGGGGGAAGGGAGAGCCTGGTGTCCAGAAGGTTTTCAACTTTTCAAAATATCAAGGTTTGGCTGGTGATAGGGGAGAGCTGGGAAGAGGTGGAAAAGCAGGGGGACGACAACAGTAGGTGGAGCCAATGACAAGTGGCACCGCCCCTTGAACTGGCTGTAAGTAAGAAGATTGGCAGATTGGGGCTGGGTGAGGGCAAACTTAGATTGGTGGGGCAGTGCCTCACTTGCCTTGGAGAAGCAGCCTCTACAGGACAGTAGACTAGCCAGGATTTCTGGCTCTCACAAGAGTTAAACAACAGCAGCAATAAGAAACAAAAAAAGGGCTCCCCACACTTCCAGATTAATCCCAGTTCCTGATCTGCAGTAAATTATAGGTAGATTCCTATGCAGGTCATTCTAATATATGGTTCCCAGAAGTGATGGGATTGCACTCTCCTGGAAGGATCAGGTCTGGAGCCAAGCTTGTGGTTGGGAATGCCTGTTTTTAGCTCCAGTTGGTTCTCCAACTACAGACTCCTTTGGTGAGAAATTATTTGGCTACTGTACTCCATGCTCTGGCAACTTCCTGACTGGATTACTGCGATGCATTCCACATGGGGCTACCCTTGAAGATGACTTAGAAATGTTGGCTGGTCCAAAAAGCAGCAGCAAGGTTACTGGATGGAGTTCCATTCAGACTTCATAGAACCCGTGGTTTAAAAAAGCTCTGCTGATTGCCAGAGTATTTCTGGGCACAACTGCTGGTTGCACTGTCAAATTGTCCTTACCATAAATACAATTTCCCTAGGCCTCATCCATATTTAAAGCACTCCGATACCCTTTAAACAGTCATGGCTTCCCCCAAGGAGTTCCAAAAACTGTAGTTTGTAAATGGTGCTGGTGACCCCTGTTCCCTTCACAGGGATTACAATTCGCAGAGCAGTTTGACAACCAGTCTCTCTTCCCAAGGAATTGTGGGAAATGTAGCTCTGTGTGAGGGAATAGAGGTCTCCTAACAACTCTCAGCGGAAGGGACGTGGGTGGCGCTGTGGGCTAAAGCCTCAGCGCCTAGGGCTTGCCGATCGAAAGGTCGGCGGTTCGAATCCCCGCGGCGGGGTGCGCTCCCGCTGCTCGGTCCCAGCGCCTGCCCACCTAGCAGTTCGAAAGCACCCCCGGGGGCAAGTAGATAAATAGGTACCGCTTACCAGCGGGAAGGTAAACGGCGTTCCGTGTGCTGCGCTGGCTCGCCAGATGCAGCTTTGTCACGCTGGCCACGTGACCCGGAAGTGTCTCCGGACAGCGCTGGCCCCCGGCCAATAGATGTGAGATGGGCGCACAAACCCCAGAGTCTGTCAAGACTGGCCCGTTCGGGCAGGGGTACCTTTACCTTTACCTTTAACAACTCTCAGCACCCTTAACTAACTACAGTTCCCAGGATTCTTTGTGGAAAGCCATGACTGCCAAAGTGTAGTATGAGTGCTTCAAATGTGCTGTGCGGATGAAGATAAAATGTTCAGCCAAAATTTACCCTATTCTAATTGGTCTGTTAGATCTAGCCCTGGTCACTAGGACAGCAGAGGGCAAGTGTTTGTCTTGTTCTCCACAACAGTCCTTGGAGTACCTTGTTGAATGCCAGTGTTCACATTTCTAAACATATTTTTTAATCAAAGTACATCTTTTAAATACCATTTCACATATTTGTTTTGAGCTGAGAACGATGTGTAACATTCAGAAAGCGCTGGAGCGAGTTGATAACTATGTATTGATCTGTGCACTAAGCCAGAAAGTGAAAATCAGGTGAGGTTAGAATTTGTAAAGGTTGGAGTCTTCGTAGGATGTTGGGAACTTGCAGGTTTAAGGTTGCTGGTGTACACCTGGGTGGGTTTTTAAATTTTATTTTAAGAAATCACTTTTGAGCCTTTGGGACACTGTTTGTGCACACTTCCGATGCAAGAAAGAACATGGAAGAGGATGAATGCTATGTGTACTTCTGCGGTCGCCTTTTGCGTTCAAATTACAGTCCTTTGAAAAAGCTCGAAACTGTTTTGAAAGGCGGCAGTGAAAACAAGCCTGTGTGTGGCTGCAGCAGATTATCTATTGTTTAGGGAACTGGAACAATTTTGCAGAGTAGAAAAGCTGTCCAGTAGCACCATCTGCAGGTTGTAAGGGGGTACCTTGTCTTCTGTGTTTTGCAGGCATAAATGAGCTAGAGGAAGAGAAGAGATGGAAGACTGACAGACTGACTTGAGGGGGTGGCATTTCCATAGCTAGCTAAGGTGGCAGGAAAAGTGCCATGGGGATTTAGGTGTTTGAAGTTGGTGTTGAAAGATTTGGGTAGATGCCCTGATCTCCTTGAAATCTTACCCTGTTATGCAATGTGTGAGGTGTCTCCTGCTGCTTACTAGGTGCAATCCTGAGAAAGTTAGGGCCGCAAGGTAGAACAGAGATGGGCAGAAGGTCGTTCAGTACCTCCTGGTAGATCTTTAGGCTTTAGATCAGCAATGGCTTCAACCTCCCTATAATTACAGGCTGTGATTTCACAGAACTTTACACTTTTTCCAGCATATCCTTACCAGGTAAGGTTTGCATTTTATGTGATCTTTCACACAATGTAAATCTTCTGGAAATCTAGCAGAAACCTGACACTTATTTCTGTGTTAACTTCTGCTGGGGGGGGGGGAGGTTGTAATGCTGTTAACCTGAAAATCATGAGAATGTCATACTGGTAAGGTCGCCCACCTGTCAGTCACCTGACATCACAATGATGTCAGGTGAAGACAATACAATGATGACAGACGATGATTGCTGGGACTTCAAAGTACCAGTGATCAGCAGGCTCAAAGTAACCACTTATAAGCTCACTTTAGGCCTGATTTCTGTCGGGATCATCTGTGTGATCTGGTTCCCCATGGAAACATGGAGGTCAGGTGTGGGGGAGGTGGGTGTGGTTTGGGGAGAAATGCCTCCATGGGCTAACTAAGTTTGCTCCACAAGCCGGAAGGTTCCCCACCCTTCGTGTGTTTGTGTGATTGATGTATATTGTCAGGTTTCTATCCCCAAAATACCAATGGTGGCTCTTACTTGAAAGCAATCTTTATCCCCACTAACAGCAGTACAGACTCAGCAGCAAGCACAATGCCCAGAAGTCAAGATTCCAAGGTCCATGATTTCATCACTTGACATGCCCCTCCTGCCATGAAACTCGAGGCAGGGTCCAGTGATGTTCACTCACATGCACATATGTGATCCAGTTGTTGCTGAACTACAACTCCCATCAGCCCCAGCAAGCCTGCCCAGTGGTCAAGGGATGATGGGAGTTCTACCTCATCAACATCTGGAGGATACCAGGTTAGCTATCCATGCTCTAATGAACCCATCTCAACCCCTTCCCTCCCATACCCACATCACACATTGCTGAAGGCTTGAGAGATTGAGCTGCAATACCACGCCAGGTGTGGGGACGCTTTGCCTTCTGGAACTGAGAGGGTCTGGTGTCCAACACCGTCAGAAGGCCACCATGTCATCTTAGAACTAGAAGAGGGGTAGAATCATAGAATCCTAGAGTTGGAAGGGAGCACGAGGGTCATCTAGTCCAACCCTCTGCAATGCAGGAATCTTTCACCCAACGTGGGGCTCAAACCCACGAGCCTGAGATTAAGAGTCTCATACTCTACCGATGGAGCTATCCCAGTCTGTAAAAGGTAAAGGGACCCCTGACCATTAGGTCCAGTCGTGACCGACTCTGGGGTTGTGGCACTCATCTCACTTTATTGGCCGAGGGAGCCGGCATACAGCTTCTAGGTCATGTGGCCAGCATGACGAAGCCGCTTCTGGAGAACCAGAGCAGCACACGGAAACGGCGTTTACCTTCCCGCCGGAGTGGTGCCTATTGATCTACTTGCACTTTGACGTGCTTTCGAACTGCTAGGTTGGCAGGAGCAGGGACCGAGCAACGGGAGCTCACCCCGTTGTGGGGATTCGAACCGCCAACCTTCTGATCGGCAAGTCCTAGGCTCTGTGGTTTAACCCACAGCGCCACCCACGTCCCTATATCCCAGTCTATAGATATACCCATTTCATATACAAGATGTCGGACCAGATTCCTGTGTGGGTCGCTTCTGGGTTTCCTGATTTCTGAAGTCAAAACATCATTGGAGATGCCATCCCAACTCAACGCCCGTCTGACATTTTTAACATCATGTCTTATAGCCGTGCTGTGCTTCTGTTCCACTGTTGAGGGTGTTTGCCTTTTTCTTTTGCAGCAGATGGCACTCTTTAGTTCCTTTTCAAAAAAAATAAAAAAATAGGAAAGTGAAAGTCTACCTCTTTCCTTCTGGAAGTTTCTCCGGGAGGAGGAGAAGGAGGGAAGGAAAAGAGTCTTATTTCCACAGACTCTTGCCAATTATATGTCTGTATTTCCCCCCCATGAAGCATCATGAAAGCTTGTAAAAGTCCATTGACTCTGAAACGAGACTGACAAAAGTATTTGGACTCAGCGGTAGTTAGCCAGGCGATTTGAAAGGGCCTGGTGAACCTCAGGAAAAGGGGGCTGAGAATACCTTTGCAGAAAGAGAGTGGGGGGAGAGGGAGAGAGAGGTTTCACCCCCTTCATATACCTCAAACACACACACACACAGCCCTTCTGAGCTACAGTTTCATGGGGGCTGCATTTGATTTAAACATATGTGAATCCTTTCCTGCAGCACAAAGCAGAGACGATGCACTGAGGTTGATATGGCAGCGTATTGTCTGGTGTGTCTATTTTTAAATGAACATAGGCACTCTGTGTTCTGTTCCCACCAAGAGAAAAGTGAAGGGCCCAACTGGATGTGGGTTTGTGAATAGGATCTCCCATGCCCTTCAACATGGATGAAAATTGGAACACCCTAAATAATAATAATAATAATAATAATAATAATAATAATAATAATAAATAATAATAATAATAATAATAATAATAATAATAATAATAATTATTTACTATTTATACTCCACTCATCTCACTAGGTTGCCTCAGTCACTTTGGGCAACCACCAACATATATAAAAACAATAAAATATTCCCATAAAACTTCCCTATACAGTGGTACCTCTGGATGCGAAGGGGATCCATTCTGGAGCCCCGTTCGCATCCTGAAAGGAACGTAAGATGTGACTGCACATCTGCGCGTGCGTGGGTCGCATTTCACTGCTTACGCGCATGCGTGTGACATCATTTTGAGTGAGCATGCGCAAAACCCAGAAGTAATGCGTTCCATTACTTCCAAGTCGTCGTGGACGCAACCTGAAAACATTCAACCTGAAGCATATTCATCCCGAGGTATGACTGTACAGGGCTGCCTTCAGATGGCTCGGGGATTGCATAACTCCATACCCTTCAACATGTCTCCAAGTGAAAATAGGGACATCCTAAGGAAAAGCGGGACATTCCTGGATTTAATTAGAAACTGGGATGGCTTCTGTAAATCCGGGACTGTCCCTGGAAAATAGGGACACTTGGAGGGTCTAATCTCCCGTACTTATCACCCGTAATGCAGCCCAGCAGAAAGCAGTGGCTGGGGCTCACTGGGACTGGCTTGGTGGAAGGCAGGGAGATTGGCAATAGCTTACAGTAGTTCTCAAAGCACAACATGCCATGTATGTATATCACAGCCTATGCACGTTTAAAACATATGGCTCCCCACAAAGAAGAATCTTAGGAACTGTAGTCCATCCCCCCACCCTCCCCAGAGCTTCAGTTCCCTGCTTTGTGATGTTTACGGTTCATTGTCCGTTGTGAAGGAGGAAGCGGGTGGCAGAGACATTGTTGCAAGGGGCATTCAGGAGCTCTGTTGTTGATGATCAGTTTGCCAAGCCCAGTCCTGAACTTGAGCCCAGTGAGGCTCACACACGTGTAACGTTTGCGATAGTGGTTAGTGGTATCAGTTACAATTGACCAGGACAGGTAAATTTAACTTCTGTGTCCTGAGATGTTGGTCACATCTACACCATGCATTTAAAGCCACGGCTTCCCCCAGGGCCGCCTCTAGAATTGGTTGCAAGGGGGGCTTTTCCCCCCAGCCAGAACTTGCCAGATCTGACTCAGTTCCAGCACCTCTCAGGCGGGCCCATTGCCATTACAAGAGAACGAGGGAGTTGTTCATTGTGACTTCCTGCACTTCTTTTACTAGGAAGTGAAGCTGCAAGTAAGAAGGCAGGCAGGTGGAGTTTGGCTGAGAGCAGGCTGGGAGGGGCGACACCACTCATAGTTAGGTGTAAGGGACCGTGCTAAGAAGGGCTGCACTGAGGCTGTGGTGGGAGCCACCCCTCCCCCTCATCCTGAATCTTCCCAGGAGCAAAAGGACAGCATAGATTTGGAACAGTGGTTTGCAGAGGGACATAGTTCAGAAGGCAGAAGCTGGGAAATACTGGATGGGGAACAGCTAGGAGAAGAAGCACTGGGAGGGAGAGAGTTAACAGATTCAGTCTCTGGATAGCATCCACCCCCCTTCTCCAAAGTCACAAAGAGCTCAGAAAGTGTCAGAACAGAAAGCACAGAGGGCACAAGCTCAATTAAAAGACGTAGGAGTGACGTAGATTAATAGGGGCGGAGAGGGGAGTATCCCTTAATTGGGAGCACCGCCATTTCTAGGAGATGTGTTCTTTGTTCTCTCACTGTGATTATTAAAAATTCTAACAGGTAAGGCGTTGCTTTCGTTTTATCTCTTATCTACTGCCACGAGGGGGGGGGCCTGATTCCCCAAAGCCTGACACTAGGGTTGCCATATTTCAAAAAGTGAAAATCTGGACAAAAAAGCTTCGGGGGGGGGGCGCAAAGTTGTTGAGCTGCTTTCGACTGCTATGTCCGGGAAATTCTGGACGTATGGCAACCCTACTTCTAGCCCCTGCATCACACCCTGAGGCTTTTTGCCTGGCCATGAATATGTCCTCAGACTTTGATCATGCCCTATCATCATCGTCATTAATATCAAATTTAGAAAAGAAGAAAAAAGTCAAAACAGCAGCTGGTTGGGAAGTGAAGAAGGAGATAACTTAATCAGCTCCTATTGAATAAACAATAGCTGTCACTACAAATATATCTTTTAAAGGGTTTTCTGATAATGCCTCTTGGATGTCTAGAGGGAGAATAGAGAGGTGGATGTGAGTGTATGTTAAAGCTAGTCTACTGTACAAATGTAAAATCTGCATGTGTTGCTCCGCCCACCTTTGCCTCTGGCCCCACCCACTGCTGGCACCATAAAGAAGTTTCCCACCTCTGCCAGAAAATGTATGTCTAGATCAGGGTTTCCCAAACTTGGGTCTCTGGCTGTTTTGGGACTACAGTTCCCATCATCCCTGACCATGGGTTTTGTTAGCTAGGGGTGATGGGAGCTGTAGTCCTCCAACAATAGCTAGAGACCCAAGTCTGGGAAACCTTGGTCTAGATGCATATTTGGAAACAAGGGGCTATATTTTAAATGGAAACCCAATGCATCTCACTGTAGTGGAGCAAACCGTGAGCAGGTGACCCATGTGCCTGCTCAGTCCTCTGTCTAGTTGAGAACTGTTGGTTGGAAATTAGTTCCAGCCCTTTCTTCCTCTCCCTTCTTATGGTTCTTTGTTGTTACACCAGATTGGACCACATTTACACCGTATATTGAAAGCACGATGATACCATGGTTTCCCCCAAGGAATCCTGGGAGCTGTAGTATGATAAAGATGCTGAGGCTCATTTTCCGCTCCCAGACCTACACTTCCCAGAGTTCCCTGGGAAGAGGGATTGATTGTTAAGCCAGTCCAAGCATTGTAGCCCTAGAAGGGGAATAGGGGCCTCTTAGCAGCTCCCAGAATTCTTTGGGGTGGGGGAACCATGTCTGTCTGAAGTGCTATTGTAGTGCTTTAAATTTATGGTGTGCATGTGGCCTTGGAGAAATGCACTCAAAAAGTGAACTCTTCTCAGGGAAGTTAGCTACTTATGATATTGGATTTCTGAATCACTTCTCACAACAGATAGTCCTGAAGCAATTAGCAAGAATAAAATACAGTGGTACCTCAGGTTACATACGCTTTAGGTTACATACGCTTCAGGTTACAGACTCCGCTAACCCAGAAATAGTGTTTCAGGTTAAGAACTTTGCTTCAGGATAAGAACAGAAATTGTGCTCTGGCGGCGCGGCGGCAGCAGAAGGCCCCATTAGCTAAAGTGGTGCTTCAGGTTAAGAACAGTTTTAGGTTAAGTACGGACCTCTGGAAGGAATTAAGTACTTAACCTGAGGTACACCACAACAGAATATATAGAGTAAAAATACCCTATATCTTTGTTGTTGTCCAAATGCCTGGGGAAACAAAAGCGCCCTTGTCTGGTGCTAAAACAACAGCAAAACTGGTGTGTTTCCATGTGTGTGTGCCATTCCATATATGGGGAGGACCATTGGCCATGCTTTTCTGGGGATGTTGGGAGTTGTAGTACAGCGACATCTGGAGGGCCACTGGTTCCCCACGCCTAGCCTATACTACAGACCAGCAGCTCTTGCATTTCACAGTCACCGCATTTTAGGAAAGCATCCCCAAATGGCTTTAAAAAATAAATAAAGCGAGACAGAGTAGGGCCAGGATTTACTAGACGGTTGTGAGTCTCTTGGCTAAATGTTATTAAATGGAGCATATGCTTCTTACATCAATCAAGCCGGTGAAATTAGTGCTGGAACAGGAACGGCTTCACTAGTGGTGACTGAGAGAGATAGCGATTGACTTCCCCGTGGTTCAGCCAACATCAGCATTCTAGCAGCACCCGCCGTAAGAAGCAGAGCTGGCAAATCTCCTCTGTCGAGCTGGATAGCCCTGCCTGTAGGCAGCCCAGATTCTCTCCTTCACTTTTGTGCTATCCTCTAATTAGCTTATTTTTGGACCAATTTGCTCAGCTTTAATTAATTACAAACAAAACAAGGGGAAGTCGGAGGAGGAGAAGGCAGAGCGCTGCCCTTTCCTTCCTCTTTCTTTTCCCACCTCGCTTGTGGCCCAGACGGACCTCACAGTTATGAAGTGGCAACATTTCAGAGGAACCATCTTTGCTCATAGAGATGAGGAACATATTTTTGGAAAGCTTTCTCTCTCTCTCCGTTTCCTTGTAAACATATGAAAGAAACATGAGAGCGAGCGCACATAAAACCCACAAAAGACAAATCATGGTTGGAATAAATATTCTGTTGCGCTGGCAAACTTTTTAAGAACACACTGGTGGGTTTTCATAGCTGTAGGCAAGAACTGGATATTTATTGTGACCAAGGCTTGCTGCGGTTTATTATGTTTATAAAACCGTTTAAGGCTACTTTTTCTTTCTGAAAATGAGTTTTTAATTTTGGAAGGTATTTTTTTTTAAGAGAGAGAGCGAGAGAGCACGCACATGCATTTTAATTTCTTCTAGGATTAGTTTCCAGCCCACAGATGGTTGAATGCCGAGAGAGTATGTGGAGGAAAGATTGTGCAAGGGAAAAGTCCTTGTGGCTGGCTCTCGCCGCCACTTCAGCTATTCCCAGATGGACAGAACTGACTGTATGTTAAACTATCACCCTACCAGCTAGAAGTGTGATAAACCAAATCAGTCATTCCTCCACGGGTGGGAGAAGGTTTGATGGGAAGGTCTGGGTGAAGAAATACACGTGCGTAGGCATGCATGAAGACAGTAAACAATGTGCCTTTCTATCTATAGGACCGTGGCTGTAAGCAATATGCTTTCACTTCTATATGACTGTGATTATGCTGCTCAGGGCTGAGTAGGGCGCCGGTTGTATCTGATTACAGTTATTCAAAGCCAGTGCTGTTACTTTAGATAACAAATGCACCCCTTCTCTGGTTCCTATGCTTCTTGAACGATGCTAATTCAGGGGTCAGCAAACTTTTTCCGCAGGGGGCCGGTCCACTGTCCCTCAGACCTTGTGAGGGGCCAGACTATATTTTGGAAAAAAACCCAGACCCACCAACTCTCTCCACTCTTGTCCACAGTACCGGACGAGCCCTCGTGGCTGCTTACCTGTGCCTTGTGAGCAGCAGGGGCTGGCGGCGGGACAATGAGCGGTGCGGAAAGGCTGACTCTGGAGAGGGGCTGCTCTGCTTTAAATGGCACTCAGCCAACTGCAGCTCCTGTGCCTTGCAAGTGGTAGGGGCTGGCGGTGGTGGAGGGATGATGAGCGGCGTGAAAGGGCTGGCTCCAGAGAGGGGCTGCTTAAAATGGCGCTCGGCCAACCGCAGCTCAACAAAGCCCAGCCCCCTTCCTCCTCTAGGCAGGGCGGGGAGAAGCCAGGAGGAGGGAGGGAGGAAGCGCCACCATGGTGTGTGTGACGGAGGGGGGGAATGGCACAGCCTGAACATCAGAATCCCCACGCCGAGCCACGTGGCGATTCCCGGACTGTCCGCGGGCCGGATCCTGAAGGCAATTGGGCTGGATCCAGGCCTTAGTTTGCCGACCCATGTGCTAATTCATTAGATTTCGGCAAGTCAGAAGGTTCCACCCCTCACCTCAATTGAAACTGACAATGGACTATCTTGGCAGTCGTTCATGTCATTGTATGCAGAATTCGTTGCATCTGGATGCATTTTGGATATAGCTGGTACCAAGCAGTGGTTAAAAGCAGTGGTGCCTAATGAAAAATGGGCCTGGCGGGGCAAAGGAAAGGGCAGGAGGCAGGATGGCTGATAGCTGGTGGACCTTAGGGGTAAAGGTAAAGGGACCCCTGACCATTAGGTCCAGTCGTGGCCGACTCTGGGGTTGTGGCGCTCATCTCGCTTTATTGGCTGAGGGAGCCGGTGTACAGCTTCTGGGTCAGCATGACTAAACCGCTTCTGGCAAACCAGAGCAGCGCACAGAAACGCTGTTTACCTTCCCGCCAGAGCGGTACCTATTCATCTACTTGCTCTTTGATGTGCTTTCGAACTGCTAGGTTGGCAGGAGCAGGGACCAAGCAACAGGAGCTCACCCTATTGCGGGGATTCGAACCGCCGACCTTCTGATCGGCAAGTCCTAGGCTCTGTGGTTTAACCCACAATGCCAGGGGGTGGCAATAGGCAGAGCACACGTGCTATGGACACAGGCACACACAGAGGCCATATAAGCACCACATATTTAAAGCACTATTATATCACTTTAGAAGCCCTGGCTTCTTCCTGAGAATCCTGGGAGTCCTGAGGGTTGTTAGGCGAGGGTCTCCGAACAACTCTTCCGTGAAGGGTCCCTAACAGCTCTCGTAACAAACTACACTTCCCAGAATTATTTGGCAGATGCCACGGCTGTTTGAAGTGGTATCATAGTTATAGAAATGCATAGTGTGGGTACAGTCTCAAAGTCGGTTCCACATACATTAGCAAAAAGCAAGTGTCCTCCCTCACTCTGATTTGGCTTTCTGATATTTGCATGTAGTGAATGAGATTTCACTGAGCGATGAGGTCTGAAGCCAAAACAGAGTGAGGGGCAAGGGGAATACTCCCCTGTCCTCACTCATCATGGGCAGGTGATGGAAAATGTGAAAAGCTTCCTTTTGAGCCAAGAGAAAAACCTTCCTTGCACATTTTTGGCTCAGCCCTAGCTGAGAACTGGCCTGCCAAGTACATTAAATTAAAGTTGTCATTTAATACACAACACACACATACATATGAGCCTACTCCCACTTCTTTTGCAATGAATCTTGCTGTTGGCAACAGAGCACAGATCATTCTAACAAAGCTCTCCATTTTTGTTTATTTAGTGTCAGAAAGGAAGGGCAAGAACTTGCCCTGTAGATTCAGTAGCCAGATGACAAATGTTTGGGCTTCTTGTCATTAAACTTCTGATTTCTTTTTGCTTGTGTGTGTATTTAAAGGGTATATTTATCTACTAAAATAAAGCTTTGCTTCTGCAAAGCACTCATGCACAACATGAGATGAATATCTCCTCCAAGCCTGACACTTAGGCTGCATTAAGACAGCACTTTATTCCATTTTCCTGACGTTCCCTTACCTGATGATTTTCATGTTTTATGTGATCTTTCACACAACATAAAAGCTACTTCTGGAAATGTAGCTGAATCTAGCAGAAATTCAGGGCTCATATCTGTGTTAATTGCTTCCAGAAAAAAACACATTGTTTTTAACACTGTTAACTCTGAAAATCACAGGGTGCAATTGAGGGCTGTTTTACGGCATGCAGTTCTTTCTCAATTTTTTAATGGGATAGCAGAAGCATACATGCACATAAACGATAGGATGGCGCTGACATAACATTTCCCATACTATCCACTCCTGTATCCCACATCCCACCAAAGTGAATGAAATTTTCAGCGTATCGGTCAAAAAGCCACAGAGTCTCATAACACACAACAGGAACAGAAGTGCTAGCATTGTAACTTGAATAAATAATGCAATAATCTCCTTGTCCTAGAAAAACCTGAGCTTTTTTCACCTGCCTATACATAGTGATCTCAGCTTGATGGTAGTTCGAAAGCATGTCAGAGTGCAAGTAGATAAATAGGTACCACTCTGGCGGGAAGGTAAACGGCGTTTCCGTGCGCTGCTCTGGTTCGCCAGAAGCGGCTTAGTCATGCTGGCCACATGACCAGGAAGCTGTATGCCGGCTCCCTCAGCCAGTAAAGCGAGATGAGCACCGCAACCCCAGAGTCAGTCACGACTGGACCTAATGGTCAGGGGTCCCTTTGCCTTTTTATACAGAGTTATCTCAGCTTGATGGTAGAGTAATGTTTTACATGGAGCAAGTCTTAGGTTCAGTCCCTGGCACCTCCAGAGAAAAAGGAAGCAATAACGGAAGAATTTGCCACTTTGGGCCAGAAGATGGACTGGGATGTGGCCTTCCTTCCCATCATGCCCTGGAGGATTCAGTCAAGACGAGTCTGGTGCCCTTTATTTTTAGGGTCTGGTTCCAGGCCTCTTTGATCCTGCTCCTCTAGGCAGTGAGTGTTTTGCAAGAGGCATTTTGCTTCCATTTGGCTCTTCACCAGTCTCCCTCCACCTTGGCCCAGCAGACCTTGCCATAATGGGGGCAATGCTGTGGGCAACCTTCTGTGCCCCATCCATCAATGGGCTTCCACTGCTGGCAGGATGCTTAGAGGATGGGGTAGGGGAAGGAAGGAGACTTCCTGCTGTAGCATTTGGTGAGGTCCTCCCTCCCTTCAATCTACAGTCGCTGAAACCCAGTGCCAAATCCCCGAGTCTCTTCCCGTGCTCCACATCCAGCAGCAATTTTCCTCCCCTCCCCCCTCTCTCTCCCCCCCTCTCTCCCCCCCTTTACAGCTTCTCTTTCTTGGCTGTGCGCTTAGTTTTACCGCAACACTTCTGTGCCAATCCCTCACAAAGAAAACCTGTTTCCTCCTCGCTGCTGTTATGTGAAATCTGTTGTGCTTAGAGGGTTGGATTCCTGCCCTCCCTCAGAGCTCCCACCTTCTCCTGCTTTCCTGAGGGGGCATCCATTCCGGAGAACAAACTCCTAGCCTCAGGCAATCCTCACTGAACTTTGCTGTTGCCAGTTAAGAGTCAAAGCTTTTATTCCATTTAAATTAAAAGATTTTTCCCCCCTTTGAGCTAAATCTTTTCTCCATGCCCATCCCACTCACCCACCCACCCCGCTCCTGTCTGCCTTTCCTCATTTTGAAAACAGCCTACGGAATCCTTACACTTAGTGTGTGTGTGGGGGGGGGGGAATTGCACATTTCCTCCCATGGAGGTGGCTTAACATCTTAGGCCAGGGGTGAGGAACATCTGTTGGACCCTCCAAGGGCTGTTGGACTCATCCACTCATTGTCCACTATCAGGTGCCATTTTGGCTGGGGCTGTTGGGAGTTGATATCCCAGAATATCTGGAAGGCACATATCCTCCAATGTTTCTCTGTTTAAAATAGGGATGTCCTATTTCATAATAATAACAACAATGATTTTATTATTTATACCCCAGCCATCTGTTTGGGTTGCCCCAGCCACACTGGGTGGCTTTCAAACATATACAAAAAATATAATTAAACATTTTTTTAAAAAAAACTTCCCTATACAGGGCTGCCTTCAGATGTCTTCTAAAGGTTGCATAGTTACTTATCTCCTTGGCTCGGGGGGTCACATAACTCCATATCGTCCAACATTTCTCCCATTATGGCATGAAATCAGAAACCAGGATGGCTTCTGTATATCTGGGACTGACGCTGGAAAATAGGGACACTTGGAAGGTCTGAAGGCACCATGATGGCTTAGTACTGGAATGTGCCCTCCCCCCAAAAATATTACACATAAAGGAATGAGGTCCTTGGGTTAAAAAAAAAAGGTTTAAGAAGATGTTATTGTAATTATTGCTGAGACTTGTTAAGCCAGGGGTGGCTAATGTGGTACCATGATGATAATTAATAACTGTCCTTCACCAGTGGATCACAGTGCTGGTTACAACAATTTAAATTCAGAATTGAAAACAGTTAAAACGAATTCTATTCACAGGAATAGGGCATGTCCTATGTCATTGGACTCCAACTCCCATCAACCTTGGCCACTGGCCATGCTGGCTGGAACTGATGTATATTTTTGCACTAGGAGGCTTAGTTTGCTCAGAATTGAGTACTCACTTCCAGAGTTAACTCTAAATACATTGCTTCTGGGAAATGAGCTGCCGTAGCTGTAGAAGGCCATGAAAATTTGTCTCCCGGGCTTTTGGGATTCGTCTACCCATGTACTATCTGAAACCCAAGGGGTTCATTAGTTGCCAGATGTGAAATATATTGACATTATTTTCAGCTCTCCTACTGAGATACATGGGCATCTGGTTGGCCACTGTGAGAACAGGATACTGGACTAGAGAGCCCATCAGTTTGATCCAGCTATTCCTATGTCCTTATAGTCTTATGTTAGATGGACCTTTGATCTCATTCAGCAGAGATGCCTTTATCATTTCTTGACCTCATCATTTTTTTGACCCCGCCATGTTCCATTCCTTTGGTTCATTACAGGTTGACCACACGGCCCTTGCCACTTAATTTGCCCCTTCCCAATTTAATAGGGTCTTCCTCAGCACCCCCAACGCCTTCACCATGGGTTTTGGAGGTCCCTCTGTTAAAACAGTATCACGGCTGCTTTGACTCTGAGGGGGTTAATCGGAGTGACTGCAGCTTTGTACTACAGCAAAGCAGGAAAGCCCAGTCCCACCACAGCAAATAAAAGTGCATTAAAAAGCCATTTAGTCATGGGAATAAGAGCTAACGAAATACATGGTATGTTGGGATGGTTTATATTAGTGTCATTAACTCTTGTGTTTTGGAATAAGTCCCAGATGAAGAATTATGCTGAAAGGACGATTTAATAGCGCTAATGGAAGCCTTTCTCTACTGCATGCAATTCCTTTGCCATATATATATATATATATATATCCCCACTTACTGCAAATTCTCTGTGGTGCAGGGAAGCCTTGGATTACGACCGGGTATGATTACTATTTAGGCTGAGCACATCTTGCTTTAGGCCAAGACAGCTGGGGGGGGGAGAGAAGGAGACGGGGGCTTGAAACCCTTAATATTACCTACCAGGTCAGGGCTGACCTGAAAGTGGGGCTAAGCTGTTTCTGAGACAGATATGCAAACTGTTGGATTGCTTCCAGATTGGCTGCAAGGACTACAAAGTCCTTGCCTTGCTGGAAGTGATTTGAAAACAACAGCAACAACAACCATGTAGCCCTGCATTCTGCATCCACCAGGGACCAGCAAAGACTGCTGGAGTGTGGATGTGGACCAGAGCCTCGCCTTGGCTATGAAAAGATGCAATAAACCCACAACTTTCTCAGGGGTTACATTCCAGGGATCACACCTAAAGCCAAAATCACATATAGTCCAGACCCTCCAAGTGTCCCTATTTTTCAGAGATGGGGGTTTACAGAAACCGCCCCAGTTTTGATTTAATCCTAGAATGTACCGCTTTTCCTTAGGACATCCCTATTTTCAGTGGACGAATGGAATAGGACATTATTATTATTATTAGGGATGTGGGTGGCACTGTGGTCTAAACCACTGAGCCTTGGGCTTGCAGATCAAAAGGTTGGCGGTTTGAATCCCCGTGACGGGGTGAGCTCCCATTGCTCGGTCCTAGCTCCTGCCAATCTAGCAGTTCGAAAGCACGTGAAAAAAGTGCAAGTAGATAAATAGGTACCGCTCCGGCAGGAAGGTAAACGGTGTTTCCGTGTGCTGCTCTGGTGTTGGTGTTTTGTTGCGCCAGAAGCAGCTTAGTCATGCTGCCCACATGACCGCAATAACTGTCTGCCAACAAACACTGGCTCCCTCGGCCTGTAAAGTGAGATGAGTGCCACAACCCCAGAGTAGTTTGCGACTGGACTTAACTGTCAGGGGCCCCTTTACCTTTACCTATTACAGTCATACCTCAGGTTACAGACACTTCAGGTTGCACACCACACCAAACCCAGAAGCACCAAACCCAGAAGCACCAAATCGCAACCCGCATGTGCACAGACGCGGCGCTGCAGGTTGCGGACACTGCCGGTTGCGAACGTGCTTCCTGCATGGATCACGTTCGCAACCCAAGCGTCCACTGTATTCTTATTATTTTATTCTTATTCTTATTCTTCTTATTATTATTACCCTTCCCATCTGACAGGGCTGCCCCAGTAATGTTGGGCAGCTTCCAACATATATCAAAACATAATAAAACATAATATTATTGTTCTTAAAACTCCCTTATACATGGCTGCCTTCAGATGTCTTCTAAAGGTTGTATAGCTACTTATCTCCTTGGCTCGGGAGTGTCACATAACTCCATACCCTCCAACATTTCTCTGCTGAAAATAGGGGTGTCCTAAGGACCTAAGGGTATTTTGGGCTCAGTTCAGAAACACGGGACAGCTTCTGTAAATCTGTGACTGTCTCTGGAAAATAGGGACACTTGGAGGTCTGTTCTTGGAAAAGGTATAAAACCCAGGATGCTGGCTTTTCCAATCGATGGGCAGTTTTTCTGCTGCTCCTCATTTGTCTGTGTGCTTTCCTTTGTGGAACTACGCTGCTCCCATTCTCAGCGCTGGCAGATTACAACTTTGCCTCTTGCCTTTTGCTTGCTTTTTTTACGAACCCTTCCCCCCTTCCCGTCTTCTGATGTACATCACTGTTTTCACCAGCCAGCCTCAATGGCGGCACACTGCGACTCCTCAGAACCATGTCTCCCCATCACAAGTTTCGATCTGCGAGAAATTTAGCTGGAGGCATTTAGGCAGGAGTGGAGCGGGCGCAGTGCAGGGTGCAGAGAAGGGAAAGGAAAAGAAATATTGCAGCCAGGGAAGCATTTAAGTTAGTGGAGGCAGCCAAGGCTGTTTTATTACTTAGGCCTCTGCCACCTGTGATGACCCACGAGAGTGGAGGGTATTGATCGCTTGTCACTCAAAGGCATTCAGCAGATTGCTTTGACACAGCTTGTCAAGCCTCTGATAATAGCCGGGTTAGTAACGTTGGCAGGAGCTCAAGGGACGGCTCCGACCATACCCATTACTTGGCAGCCTCCAATGCCTGCAAAATTGGGGGTGAGCACTGGCAGGCTGCAGAAGATGTGGCGGGGGGAGGGGCTTTCCATTCTCTCTCTCTCTCCTCCCCCCCAACTCCAAATTCAGTTTCAGAAGACCTCCATTTCATAGAATTGTAGAGTTGGAAGCATAGGAGCCAACTCCTAGGGGCCGTAATATCCATTGTGCAAATGTAAATTCTTGCACTGGTAGGACACATTCGTTGGATGCCATCCCAAGTACATTATCGTTTGGGATCTAACTGGTGTTAAATTAAGACCATCTCTTCCCAAGGCCCAATTGATTGAACATTTTACTCTTTGAAGACTGGGAAGGCCAAGCTAAGGGTGTCTCTAGAACAAGGAGGTCTACCATATGACATTTCAGATGTTGCTGCACTACAACTCCCATCAGCCCTGACTATCGGCCGTGCTGGCTGAGACCGATGAGTGTTCAGCAACATCTGAAGCATAGGAGCCAACTCCTAGGGCTGAGGGGTCTTCGCCCCACCAATAAAATATTTGAGGGGGGCAGCCCCACCCCAAGTTGATGGGCATTGCCATTCAAATGGTGTGTGTGACCATGTCATGTGATCAATTGTGTGGGGCGGGGCTTACCTGGGTCCCCACAATATTTTTTTAAGTTGACCCCCCCCCCCGCTTGGAAGAGTCTCCAAGCATAATCTAGTCAATCCCACTGCATCCTCCCCAACATTTCAGAGATGAAAATAGGGTGATTTTTTGCAAGGCTGATTTTTAACCATACCCAGGTTCATTCCCTAAGGCAGCCGTTGCCACCACTCTTACAGATTATGTTGTGTGTTATATACACCAGGCTAAGTTCAAGGCACTGGTTTGCGTGTATAAAGCCCTATAGAGCTTGGAGTCAGGATGCTTGAAAGATTGCCTCACCCCTTATATACCCAGCTAGTCACTGCATCTGCAGGTGGGGGCCTCCTCCAGAAACCATCTGATCATGAGGTTCCTTATCAATATAGGAATCAGGCTTTTAGTATCATAGCATTGATCCTTGGGAAATCCCCCCTGCTCCATATTGGACAGGCGCTGCTTTCTCTACTGTCTTTTTGATGCTTACCAAAGATCTTCCTCTTCCATCAAGCCTTTTAAGTGGAGATCTTCCCCAGTCTGCGTTTGTACTGGATTTGTTTTTAGATTGTTTAATGTATCCTTAATTTATGTTTTTGTCGCCCTGGGTTTCCTTGTGAAGATGGGTGGGATATAAGCTTAATAATAAAGAAATAAAATGTGTGTACTCTGCACCTGCATATCTATCCATAATTCAGAAACTGTTCTGAAACATGTCCTCTAATTTTTTGAAAGCTTCCTTTGTTCATGAAAGATGTTTAGTTGGAATCTCCTTTCTTGTAACTTACGAGTATTCTTCCGAGAACAATTCAAAGTGTTGGTGCTGACCTTTCAAGCCCTAAACGGCCTCGGCCCTGTATACCTGAAGGAGCGTCTCCACCCCCATTGTTCAGTTCAGACACTGAGGTCCAGCGCTGAGGGCCTTCTGGTGGTTCCCCCACTGTGAGAAGGGAGGTTGCACAGAACCAGGCAGAGGGCTTTCTCTGACCAGTGTAACTTCAGCTGTGCTGTTGGTCACATGACCAAGCTAGGAACAGAGTTTAGCATATGGGTGGGTCTTCACCTGCATTGCCATGCCCCCAGAGAGTGGCGTCACAAGGGGGGGGGGCGGTTCACCCCAGGTGCCATGTCTGGGGGGGGGGGTGACAAGAAGGCACCCTGCGGGGTGCTCGCCCTGCTTTCCCCGGGCACGGCGGCACAAGCAGCCACTGCGCCAGTGCAGCCGCATGTGGAAGATCCTCCATTCACGGCTGCAGCCACGAGCAGAGGATTCCGCCACCATCCATATGGCATTCAAGTGGCACCAGTGGCAAACCGCTATGTACAAGGCATGTGTGGTGTTGCACGCATGAGCTGTACGTAGCGACGCCACACATGCATTGTACGTAGCGGCGCAACACATGCTCGGCCAACGGTTCCCCTGCCCCGGGTGTCAGTTAGTCTTCATTCGCCCCTGCCCCCAGAATGCCCCTTTTTTCCAGGAGCTACCCTGGCTGTGGTTCAGTACCAGCACTTACTGAGCTGGCTGAATCCTAGCTGAGCCAGGATAGAGGACTTACGCCATCATATCTCTGGCTAAGCTGGGATGAGGAACTTCAGCCAGGGTTGCCCTAGCCAGCTCAGCTGGAGAATCACCTATTCCAGACTTTCACTCATCCTGGCAGAACTTGGGTTTGGATTGCACCCTAAACATTAAGCACACCCAGCATGCCAAAATTAGGATAGGGATTTAACAGGAACAGGAATTTTTAAAAAGTGGGGATGTCACCAGTATATAGTGATGGGGGGGGTAGTATTGATGACCACAGTTTTTCTGTTTTATTGTGCTGGTTCCATTTGTTGGTGCTATCCACATGCTGTCATCTGGAGCTATTTTGCCTGAATATGCCTTGTTAGGATCTGTGTTGCAAAGCAAAACTATTAAAAATAATAATCCATATTGACAATCTTCTCTCCCTCCGTGGCCCCGGCCAATCTTTCTGCTTGCTTATTCGATCTTGCCAATGTTGGCGCTTTTCTCTTGATGCTCCTTTTTCAATGCTTGTCAAAGTACAGTGGTTTAATTGATCGAAAAGGGTCCTTTTTAAATAGGCCGCTTGGTTTTTAACAATGAATTACAGCACTGGAAATAAATGGCCACACTTACAAATGGGCTGCTGAACCGTTTGTCGAGAGATAAACTTTGCTCTGGTTAGCGGCGGCAGGGAGGTGAATTTGGCAAGCACGTTTAGGACGCGTTCCCACATCAAGTGAAGAAGAAGAAGAAGAAGAAGAGTTTGGATTTGATATCCCGCCTTTCACTCCCCTTCAGGGGTCTCAAAGCGGCTAACATTCTCCTTTCCCTTTCTCCCCCACAACAAACACTCTGTGAGGTGAGTGGGGCTGAGAGACTTCACAGAAGTGTGACTGGCCCAAGGTCACCCAGCAGCTGCATGTGGAGGAGCGGAGAAACGAACCTGGTTTCCCAGATTACGTGACTACCGCTCTTAACCACTACACCACACTGGCTCTCAAGTGAGAAGTGAGAATTCATTGAACGGATAAGTCTTGAATTAAGTGGTTTGGAATGCAGCTCATGTATGATCTGTGATATTGGTTTGGAGGTGACTTCAGCTGGTGAGTGGCAACCAGATTGTACACAGATGTCATGTCTTGGTGTGAGGAATTCCTCATCAGAAGATGACCTGGAGGTCCCACCATTGCACCAAGTCCTGGGTTAGGTTCAGTCTGGGGGCAAGGAGCCCAGATCTTTAGATGAAGCTGAGGAGGGATCTTCCACACCATGGAAGAGTTCTCCTCTCAAGGCACTCAACTTGGTGTATGTGGTTCATCCCTTCAACAACCTTATGAGGTAGTTTAGACTGAGAGACAGTGACTGGTCCTGGCAGTGGCTGGTCCCAGTGAGCTTTATGGCCAAGTGGGGATTTGAACCCACGTCTCCCAGGTCCTCGTTTGAGTCTTTTAACCACTACACCATGCTGGCTGTCTAAATTATTTCATTACCATGGTTCCGTCAACCGTTACGTCTTTATGAATCTTAGCTTGGGGGAGGGGGGAAAAACCCAATAGTCAAACAACACATTATTTCAGCATGGAGAGCTCTGAGTTTGAGTTTGAGTATGTCTGTGAAAGCTTGTATAATTCACATAACTGGCAATAATTTACACCTAATTAGATTTTGTCAACTAAATAATTCTGTCTTGTGTTGTGTTCCATGGTATAATGTAAGCGGTCTCGTCTTTACTCTCAAAATAGCTGTAAATGTCACATTAATTTTGTTGACACCAGCAATGTCTGGGAAAGTCACTTGGCAAGGTAATTTGTTAACTGAGTGTGTTACAATTGGCACTGATGCAAGAGAGGTTTCAGGAAATGAGAATGTCTCTGAGGCTGTAAGGCTGAGCATCCAGATTCTTACCTGGTAGCTCCTTCATTTGGAACAGGGGTGAAATTTGATTCAGTTCACATTTAGAAGTGAATTCACTTAATCAACATTCCCTGAAGCTGTAGCATGAACCAAAAAACAGACAGCCTCCTAAATTCGCAGTTCTCTGAATTTTGCAATAAGGTTCTTCAGTCACGTAATGTGTGCAAAAAAATTAATGTATTAGAGCAAAGTGCTCACAACAGTGGGTATGTTACTGAAAATTTCCTGCAAAAAGATTATTACTGGGGGAAATTGATCTGCAAAAAAAAAAAAAGTATCAATTGTGTACAGAAATTGTATTAGGACAGTGGTTCTCAATCTGTGGGTCCCCAGATGTTGTTGGACTACAACTCCCATCATCCCTGAGCTCTGGCCTTGCTAGCTAGGTGTGATGGGAGTTGTAGTTCAACAACATCTGGGGACCCACAGGTTGAGAAAGGCTGTATAAGGAGAAAGAGACATTAAAATGATGGTGAATGTTCCTGAGAACTTTTTCAAAGAAGCAAACCGATGTGGAAATGTGGTGAACCAATATTAATATTTTAAAAATGAGAAACTGAGGGAAATAGAAATTGACTTATTAGTGCATGCCCACCTCTGTACCCTGTGAAGGTTAACCGATCACTAGACAGCTCAAAATGGCTGAAGAAATGGAGTGTGTTAATGAAAGTTAACACCATTATTTTCATTTGGTTTTTACCAGTTGATCAAATGGCAGCATTTCCCTGTGGTGACTTACAACATTTAAAACAATTTGAGAACATATTAAACAAGGCTAGCCAATGTGGTACCCTCCAGATGTTTTAAAATACAATTCCCATCAGCTCCAGACATTATGGTGAGGGACAACGGGAGCTGTAGTCAAAAACTTCTGGGCAGCATCACACTGGCTGACTCTGATATAAAACATAAAGGGCATAAGGTAAAATAAATGGACCTAAGGCGACCCTGCTCATTAAATCCCACGGGTCTCCTCTGAGTAAACTTAACATTGGACACAAGCCATTTATTTATATTTATCTCACAAGATTTATATTCCACTCGATTGCGATGAAACTTCAAAGCAGCTTACAAAAAGAGTAGCATGATAAATCCACCAGCACCAAAAAACTATTAAAAACAAAACAAAACTCATTAATACAATGTGCAAACCTGAATCTCCAGCTTGTGCTTGAACCCATCCCAAAATATACTGACACCCTGGAGGCTGTCTGAGGTTAAGAGAGGAAGGGTGGAAGCCAGCCAGTGGCCTCTGGGTCACAGCCACTCTAGTGGCTGCCAGTGGGTCCACGTGTGCTGATAAAAACCTGCAAAGAATCAGCCTTGCTGTGATTTAGTATGGTGCTTTATTGCTCTAAGGGTGTGTGTGCATTGGGGAAACCCAGCATGAACTGAATTATTATTTTATTTATTCATACATACATACATACATACATACCCCGCTGTAGTGGTTTGGAGTTACTCGTGCGTAAACTGTCCCTGTTTGGGAGTTTAACGGCCTGGGTTAAACCGTCTTGACTGCACAGCCCATCTCCGCGCGGTTGCCTCAGTCTCTAGCAGAATCTGTCTGTGGGCGTTTCTTAAACCTTTGCCAGCATAAAAGCTGTTTGACACCCAATCGTCTCCGCCTCTCATTGCGCGGGAGTCTTCTGCGCAGGGAGGGCGTGGGTAGTGGAGGACCAGTGCTCTCCTCACTGACTTCCAAGGAAGAATCCCGGAGCCCTTCCACCTCCTCTGCCATTTGCTCTCCTGGATCCTTGGTGTTACGCTGATTTCCTTCCCCCTCTATCAAGCTGCATCTCCCCCTTGTGCTGGTACCTTCCCCTGCAGAATCGGAGAGCCTCTCCTTCTCCTGTTGCTCTGATGTCAGTTTCCTGACACCCGCCTATCTAGCTGGCTTTCCCCAGCCACTCTGGGCGGCTTCCAACAAATAATAAAACACAATAAGTCATCAATACAAACATAGCAAAGTAGTCATAAAAATAAATAAAACACGTTAAAAACTACATAACCAAATTGAACAATTTCCATGTAAAAATAAAGATGCAAAAGTTAATATCAGTTAATATCAGTAACAACAGCATCTAACTGCCATCATAAATATAGTCACATCATCAATTATTTTCTACACGCTTTTGTCACTGCTGTAATGGGGAGGGGAGGAGAAGAGGCCAATTCAGGAACTGAAAATGACACATTCTTTAATTCTGGGATAAAAATTAGAAATTTTCATAGTAAAATACTGAGAGGGGCTATCAGACAGTGATAGATAACCTGCTTTGCATGCATATGGGATCTGGTCCAATCCCTGTCATCTCCTGCTTGAAATCCTGGGTAAAGGCAAAGGTAAAGGGACCCCTGACCATCAGTTCCAGTCATGGCCGGCTTTATTGGCCAAGGGAGCCGGCGTACAGCTTCCGGGTCATGTGGCCAGCATGACTAAGCCGCTTCTGGTGAACCAGACCAGCGCATGGAAACACTGTTTACCTTCCCGCCAGAGCGGTACCTATTTATCTACTTGCACTTTGACGTGCTTTCAGACTGCTAAATTGGCAGGAGCAGGGACTGAGCAATGGGAGCTCACCCCGTCGCGGGGATTCGAACCGCTGACCTTCTGATCGGCAAGCCCTAGGCTCAGTGGTTTAACCCACAGCGCCACCCGCGTCTCTTTCGAAATCCTGGGTAGCCACTGCCAATCAGCATCGCTGAACAGAGATGCGGAATCTGTGGCTCTCATCAGTCCTAAAGTCCTTGCAGGCATGACCAAAGTCATTCCCCAGTTAAGACCATTCCGATCTAGATGGTCCAGTGGTCAAACTTGGCAGAAGTCAGTTCCTGACCTTCTAGGACCTAGAAATCTGTCGATTTCACTTTCTGGTTTTCCCAATCTTACATTTGGTTCTCCATGTTTCCACAGCAATTAAAAATCCTCTTGAAAATTCACCAGCATTTTAGTGCAGATTTGTCCTAATACACATGTGTATTTGTATGCAGTTTTGACCAATGCAAGTGTGTTTTTGGAAGCATTTACCCTCCCCCCCTCTGGTATGTATTTTTGTAAAGATTGCTTGGACAACTCCATTGCAAAATGCGGAGAAGTGCAATTTCCCAAGGATAAATGTGTTTGAGTTCAGGAAGCGTGAATTAGGTGGTTTCTCATGAAACTGCAGACAAAACCAAATTTCTCTCTCCATCACTACTAGGAGCCAAGATTCAGGAGGGCAGAGTGAACTCTTGGAAGAACAGGGGTGCAAAATGAGTCCGCTCACCACAGAGGAGAGTGTTAGTGCAAGCCATAACAAAAGCGATGGGAAGATTCCTGCTGAGCTGATGGTAGAGAGAGATCCATTTTAAAAAAGAGAAGAAAAAACAAAAGAAAATGAGGAGCATAATGCTCTACATCATCAGAACGAGAGCTGTGGGTTCTGTCTGTATTTGTAGATAGAGTGGGGGAAATTAAAACATGGTGGTCTGCTTTCGCATGACAAATGAATCCACATGTGTACAATATGTTCTAAAAAGAACAGCTTTGATCCAGCCCCTCCCCCCCCACTCTTCTGGAAATCTGGCTGTTAAATGTTGCAATCAAAGCAGGCCAAGTGCTGAACACTTTGGAAAATCTGGCCTTCATTTTGGGAGCTGAGCTGTTGAGGGAGAGAAAAAGAAAGAAATAAAGAAGAAACTAGCCAAAATAGTGGGTGTCGGGTGTCTGTCTACACAGATGGCTTTTTGAGACTCCAAGCGGAATCATAATCTGGTGTATAAAATAGGGATGCCAGTTTTCAGAAGGGTTCCCCCCCCCAAAAAAAAATAAAAATAAAAAGACAAATCCATTCAAATTCTAGAGAGTGTGTAAAAGATTAGCCTGAATGATGGGAGATGAGTAGGATGTAGAAAGCAGGAAGCATCTCTAAGGATGGATCTGATCTACCTTAGACTAATATCTGATTCAAATGCTCAGATGAGGGATATGATGCAGTTCTTCTGGTAAAGATCTTTCAAACTTCTCATAATATGGGAAGCTAGAAGCATCAAGGACAGGGTTTGGTTTTGCTTACATTTCCATGTGCAGGTCTCTCTCTTTCTCTCTCTCTCTTGTGTACAAGCATTGAAAAATATGACCCCCGCCTACATCCTGGTATATTGCAGTCCCAATCGGAAGCCGCGAAAGTCATGTCAGACATTTGGGTTCCAAAGAACGTTCACAAACCGGAACACTAACTTCCGGATTTGCGGTGCTCGGGGGCCAAAACACCTGAGTCGCAAGGCATTTGATATCCAAGGTACAACTGTATAACATCAAACATTAAAAGCTTCTTTTTACAGGAGTGTCTTCCAGTGTCTTCTAAAAGTTGTGTAGTTCTTTATCTTGACATCTGATGGGAGGGTGTTCCACAGGGTGGGCACCACTACCGAGAAGGCCCTCTGCCTGGTTCTCTGCAACTTTACTTCTCACAGTGAGGGAACCGCCAAAAAGCCCTCAGAGCTGGACCTCAGTGTCCGGGCAGAACAGTGGCAGTGCCTTCTGGAGTAGTAATAATAATAATTTATTATTTATACCCTGCCCATCTGATTGGGCCTCCCTAGCCACTCTGGGCGACTCCCAACAGAATATTAAAAACACGATAAAACATCAAACATTAAAAACTTCCCTAAACAGGGCTGCCTTCCAATGTTTTCTAAAAGTCAGATAGTTGTTTATCTGTTTGACATCTGGTGGGAGGGCATTCCACAAGGCGGGCACCACTACCAAGAAGGCCCTCTGCCTGGCTCCTTGTAGCTTTATTTCTTGCAGTGAGGGAACTGCCAGAAGGCCCTCAGGGGGTGGAGACGCTCCTTCAGGTATACTGGGCAGAGGCCGTTTAGGGCTTTAAAGGTCAGCACTAACACTTTGAATTGTGCTTGGAAATGTTCTCCTTTGCTTGCATGTTGCAGGTTCAATTTCCTGGTATCTCCAGGTAGGACTGGAAGAGACCCCTTCCTGAAACCCTGGGAGGCCACTGCCAGACAGTGTATACAAGACTGAGCTGGATGGGCCAATTTTCTGACTCGGTCTAAGGCGGCTTCCTATGTTCCCATGTAATTCCTAGCACCAATTTGTGGGTGATGAAAAGCCATTCTATCTCATAGTTCAGTTTTCTCTTGCTAAGTACAATTCAGCCACAAACACGAGGCTTTCCCAACTTAATCCAAGTCCTTGGTGCTGGAGTATCCCCTGCCAGTTGATTAAAAAATAAAAATCTCACCCTCCTGTAAGCATTTGTTTATTGCATTACGGCTTCACGTGAGCCGCGTTGACGCTTGACCCCAATGTTAAGTGTCTGCTGGTAGATTTCATTGTATCCCTCTTGCCTGGAATCCCTGCCAACATGCCAGCAGCAAAATCCACATGGAAAATAAGTGGAGAGAGAGAGAGAGATGAGAGGTGGTGTGAGTGGCAACAAATATGGCTTTATGGCGGCTGGACAGCCCCAGAGATGCCTCTTGGCATAGGAGCCCAGGCTGTAGAGTGGGTGAGTGAAAGCTGATACAGGGATAATGATTCCGCGGCACAAGCATGGGAATAATTTAATTAATTGCACTGAAATTTCTTTGATGAATAGTTATGTGGTAATAAGCATGGGGTCGAGCAGCAAAATGAGTTTCAGCATTTTAATGGGCCGGCACAGCTGCAGTTTTGGAAGGGTTCCCGCTTAGCGTTTCTTCCAGCACCACTACCACCACCCACCTACCCCTCCGTGTGCTTCTCCCGCTTCATTTTTAGCTCTGCCGGGTGTCGATTTCTATCCATATGCTGTGTATTTCTGCCCACAGAAGAGTCTCGCCTGCTTTCCAGCACCACCATCCCTGGTTCTCTTAAGAGTGTGGCAGGGCTTTGCAAGGCAAGCTGTCTTGTTCCTTCATTCCATCTATTCACTTCTTCAATTTATATCCTCCCCAAGGAGCCCATGGCAGCAAAGGTCAATAATAAAACATTTTTTAAAAACAATCTAAAAACACACACAACCCAAACCCTAGTGATCTAAGTGTTGCCAGGGGCAGTTTTGTCTGCAGGAACCAAAGTTGCCCGTGTAGCTCACTGCTGTATACCCACAGACGTAGTGGCTTACAAGTCTGCATGCAAAGGAGGTTCTCTGAGTTACTGCCCTTAAAAAGTAACCATAATAATAGCATGAGCATTTGATGAATACTCTCATAGTGGAGGGTACAAAATGGTGGTCAGGCTGTCAAAGCGGTCATAGTTATTTACAGCAGCAGCAAAACCAAAGCCAAAGCCTCTGTACCATATATTTAAAGCACTTTGCGTAGTCATGGCTCCCCCAATGAATCATGGGAAATGTAGTTTATTAATGGTGCCAATAATCCTTAGGAGACAGCTGTTCCCTTCACAGAGCTACAGTTCCCAGAATTCCCTTGGTAGGAGGATTGATTGTTCACTCTGGGAAGTGCTATGATACTGCTTTATAGTACAAATGGGCCCCTAGATTCAAGATGAGGGCCAGCAGGGCCAATGAGGTATAAAGGAGGAGGGATGACATTTTGGGGAGGTTTGGGTGGATCGGTGGGGCAGACATTGGCAAGAGACTCTTCTTCAGCTCGAATTTTGGATGAGTGCTATAAATCCCCGAAGGTTTATATTTCAGAGCCTGGAAGGTTAAGCTGTGCCACCCAGCTGGTGTTCAGGTGATGGTTCCTCTCTCCTCCGCGAATCTGCCTAATTCCCTTTTAAAACATTGGTGGCCAGGCCCATATCTTGCAGTAGTGAGCACCAGAGGATAGCTCAGATGGATAGACCATGGGGCTGATGACACCAAGGTTGCAGGTTTGATTCCCATGTGGACAACTGCATTGCAAAGGGTTGTACTTAGATGTTCCTCAGGGTCGCTTCCAATTCTACAATTCTACGATTCCGTAAGTTAAGTATGCACTTTACGGAGAAGCCCTCTTTATATAAATCTCTTGAAACTCCTGGCAGTTTCATTGGGTGACCCCCTCTGCCCAAGATCTAATATTATGAGAAAAGGAAGAAAAATCTACATATCTCTTTAGGCATCAGATATGTAGATGGATACATCAGGGGTCAGCAAACGTTTTCAACAGGGGGCCGGTCCACTGTCCCTCAGACCTCGTGGGGGCGGGCGGACTATATTTATTCCCCACAAATAACCCAGAGATACATTTGAAATAAAAGCACACATTCTACTCATGTAAAAACACCAGGCAGGACCCAGAAATAACCCAGAGATGCATTTTAAATAAAAGGACACATTCTACTCATGTAAAAACAAGGTGATTCCCAGACCGTCTTTGGTCCAGATTTAGAAGGGGGCTGAGCTGGATCCGACCCCCGGGCCTTAGTTTGCCTACCCATGGATTAGTCTATGTAATCTCTCAAACTAGCCATGTCCCAGCTATTCTCCTCCCCTTTTAAGCCTCATTTCCTTACTTCTCCACAGCCTCTTTTTCATATGGGCCTGAATTTTATTAACCAATTTATAAGGTTGCATATGTGGTGGGGAGGAAAAGAAGTCCACCACTGGTGAGACCACAGCTTTGTCCTTTGCCAGAAACTGAAAGTAACCTGGTCGTGGTGGGGGAAATGTATGGTTCAAGTTTGAGTCGCCCAGGCCCCTTTCTTCCTTGTATGGATCTCTGCCCATCTTATTACGAGTTCTGTAGAGAAATGCAATGCAGCGGTAGCTTAGAGAAACGATGGCTATTTTCCAACGCTCCCCTTAAGCGAGTGCTCTGGAGTCAGTATATAAGTCCTCTCCCTTGGTTGCACTTAAGAAGTGAGCTGACAGCGTAATACGTTTCTAGAAAATGGCCTGCAATGGTTTATTCTGTTTGATGTTGCAAATGCCTTTAGCCCTTGGGGAGATCGGGGGGGGGGGTAATGATGCCATCCTTCTTTCTAAAAGGAAAATATGAACTTGAGCCAGGCACGTGAGCTTAGAGTGGAGAAGGGTGACATCTGTACTCACCATTGCTTTTGGCCACAAGTTATCCCATCAATGCATTATCTGACCATAATAATAAATCTGTCTCTATTAGTTCATGATGAGTGCTTCTAGATGACCTGCTTATTGAGCCTTTGTCCTGATTTGTTTCCAGGGCGGGTTAGACAACTTTGGCTCTTTAACAAGCATTCATTTTTATTTATTTGTGAGGAGGTTAGATGGTGTTGCACCATCCTTTACAGACCATCCAAGTGTCCCTATTTTCCAGGGACAGCCCTGGATTTACAGAAGCTGTCCCGGTTTCTGATATGATCCCAGAACATCCCACTTTCCCTTAGAATGTCCCTATTTTCATCAGAGAAATGTCGGAGGGTATGGAGTTTTGCCACTCCCGAGCCAAGGAGATAAGTAACTATACAACCTTTAGAAGACATATGAAGGCAGACTTGTATGGGGAAGTTGTTTAATGTTTAATTATGTTTTTATATATGTTGGAAGCTGCCCAGAGTGGCTGGAGCAACCCAGTCCATTGGACCGGGTATAAATAATAAAGTTATTAATATTTATTATTAATATGGAATAGGATGTACCTATTTTCATTGAAGAAATGTTGGAGGGTAAGTCACTTTCCTAGCACTTTCCTTACTGGTCTGAGCTTTTTGGGAAGCAAGCTTGTTGTGCAAGAGCACCAAATCAGCTGCGGTTGTTCAACTCAGATTTGCCAGTGTATGATTGAATCCCACTCAAAAGCAATGATGGTGTGGCAGGGCCCTATGTCAGTGTCTGTTGACAGCATTCCCCAATGGCAGGTAAGTGGTCATTGGTTTGTTCTGGCAAGCGGATTTGGAGTTTTCAGACTTCTACAGTGGAAATTTGGAGACAGGTTTGTTCTGTAGCAACAAAAACCAACTGTTGCGTAAAAGGCTTCTGCTAGCACAACTGATGCATTGGATTCCCTTGTTGCACAACGTTTAGACTCGGCTGTCTGCTAATGCAAGGACTCTTGTGCTAGCCGACAGAGAACGTTGGGTACAGCCCACAATAATCTGGTTATGGAGAGTTTTGGAAAGTTGGCACATGTGTGTTGATGGCATACACTGTATTAGGCTGAAGTAGGGATAGAGGAGGAATTTGATACAGTTGACATCAAAAGACAAACCTGCCCAATTCGCACTTCCCGGAAGAATCCGTGAACTGAAACATAGCCAGGCCTCCAAAATCTGCACTTTTCTGAATTTTGCAATGCAATTCTCTGACCAAGGAATGTGTACAAGAATAGATACAATAGAGTAAAGTATGCATAAAAATGCAGATATTCACGAAAGTAAAATACAGGCAGACGTTGTATTTGAGAAATTTGCTTTGCAAAAATTCAGATATTAGGAGAAGTTTGCCCTAAAATGCTGGTGAATTTTCACGAGGATTTAAAATAACGGTGATAATATTTCAAACTGATTTGGAAATGTAGGGAACCAAACATAAAATTGGAAAAATCAGAAAGTGACAGAAACCAAAATTGACAGATTCTCCCATTCCTAGTCCAGTATCCTCTTCTCCTTGTGAGCACCAGATGCCTGTGGGAAGTTTACAAGCAGGAATTAAGTACAGCAACACTTTCCTCACTTGCAGTTTGCAGCGACTGGTGTTCAGAAGAAGACTGCTTCTGATGGAATTGCCTGCTGAGGATTCTCGATTGGGTTTATCTGAACAGAGCTACAAACCCCAGAGTGTTTTAACAAACAGTTACTCTTCCCAGGGAATTCTGAGAACTGTAGCTCTGTGAGGAGAATAAGGGTGGTGGCGGTCTCCTAACAACTCTCAGGTCCCAGGATTCTTTGTGGAGAAGCCATGTCTGTGAAAGTTCTTTAAATGTGTGGTGCAAATATGGCCTAAGATTAATGCCTCCCTTTAATAAATGTTAACTTCCTGATTGTGCAGGGTTCCAGATCAGCTGGGGGAACCTTCACACAGTTTCAGCAGGCTCCCTGCTGTAGACCTTTGCCCTCCATCACCTGGAAAGTGGCAGGACCAGCAGCTATGGGGGGATGGACGGGGTGAAGTTAGCAACCATGTCCCCCTCTCTCCCTCATCGTGTGAAGATAACACCGCTTGAATAGAGCTACTGTCCAGTGTTCCTTGCAAGCAAGAAATTGCTGGAGCCTTTACGGGTTGGGGGAGGAGGTGCCAATAAATATTTTCAAGAAGCTTTCTTTGCAGTGATTTAGCAAGGGCCTGGTATAATTTTAGATATTCTTTACAGTTTGTAAATATAGGCCCATAAAAAAGCCCTGGAAATAAGGAAGCTGTGACTTTAAGCCATTAAGAAACCCAATGGCTTGAAAAAATAACAGGAAACAGACAATTTATTACGAGCAGCCCTGGTAGCTCTGGATTATCTATAAAAGTTTTATGGCCCTCCCCCAGGTGGCGAGGGGCCATAAAACTTGCCTGAATGAGGGACTTGTTAATTTACTTGTTAAAGCAAATTAAAAATTTATCAGCGCTTTTAGGTAAATGAGATCTTCTCTCATTGCGGCCCTTGCGGGGTTTCGGGAGCCCTCAGAGGGAAGGAAATGGTGATGCTCAAACATCACAGCAGAACAATAAAAGCTATTAAATTGTTCCTTTTTATTGCTATGGAGAAACACAGCTGTTGCCATGGCTTGCTATGAGATACTTGGGGGCAGGAGGGGGGTTGCAGTGCTCTGCTTTTTAGGGAGTTACGCCCCTCTTCTTTGGCATCAACGCTTTGAGATGCGCCATCTTGCTTCTACCAGAAGCCATGCTCACGCCATAAGTTGAAAGCCCTATGATAGCACTTCAAATAGAAGAAGAAGAAGAAGAAGAAGAAGAAGAAGAAGAAGAAGAAGAAGAAGAAGAGTTTGGATTTGATATCCCGCCTTTCACTCCCTTTAAGGAGTCTCAAAGCAGCTAACATTCTCCTTTCCCTTCCTCCCTGACAACAAACACACTGTGAGGTGAGTGGGGCTGAGAGACTTCAAAGAAGTGTGACTGGCCCAAGGTCACCCAGCAGCTGCATGTGGAGGAGCGGAGACACGAACCCGGTTCCCCAGATTACGTGACTACCGCTTTTAACCACTACACCACACTGGCTCTCAATAGTCATGGCTTCCCCACCCCCCAATAATCCTAGGAATCATAGCTTATTAAGAGTTGCGAGAGTGGCCAGGAGAGCCTCCCTGTGCCCTCACAGAACTGCAGTTCCCAAAGTGATGATGTAGATGTGGACCTGCATATTGGTGCTTGCGTGCGCATGTCAGGTCATGCTTTTAACATATTACAAGACAATATTGGTGGCCAATTGCTTTGTTTTCTTTACCCCAAAGAGAAAACATTCTGGTCTACTTTTAAATCAACTGAGTTCAGGCTACTGCATAGCAAATTAATCCAACTCGCAAACCAAGAGAGAAGAATTTGGAATACAGTGGTACCTTGGGCTTCAGATGCTTCAGGTTACAGACTCTGCTAACCCAAAAATAGTACCTCAGGTTAAGAACTTTTCTTCAGTATGAAAACAGAAATCGTGTGGTGGCAGTGGGAGGCCCCATTAGCTAAAGTGGTACCTCAGGTTAAGAACGGTTTCAGGTTAAGAACGGACCTCCAGAACAAATTCAGTTCTTAACCCAAGGTACCACTGTAATGTCCATTAGGGCAGTTCATAATTTTTTTTTTTTAAAAAAATACTGTACGTGCTCCAAAGTTCTTATCTTACTACACGAGGGATTATATAGCTTTATCTGAAATTCCATGCATATCAGTTAATATCTTGACCCTCCTTCACAAAAATAGCTGTTTACTTGGCTGTTTTCCTATGTTGTGAAGGCTGAACCAGGGTCAAGATATTAACTGATTTACATGAAATTTCAGATATAGCTATATAATCTCTAGTGTAGTAAGATAAGACCTTTGGAGCTGGCATTTTCAAAAAAAGTTTTTTATGAACCACCCTAATGTACATGGACGAAGGGTCATTCTAGACTCTGGACAATAGCTGTGTGCCTTCAACTCTTTACTTCTTACCCCAGTTCTCATTCTGCTGAGTGGTGATGTGAGGGACCGTGCTGAGGAGGGCTGCACTGAGGACGAATGATGGGAGCTCAGAGGATACAAGCTCAGATTACAAGACATAGGAGTGACATAGATTAATAGGGGTGGAGGGGGTAATCCTTAATTGGGGGCACCGCCATTTCAAGGAGGTGTGTTCTTTGTTCTCTCGCTGTGATTATTAAAGAATTCTAAATGGTAGGATGTTCCTTCATTTGATCTCCTTATCTACTGCCATGGGGGGGGGGAGGAAGCCCGACAGGTATCCTGGATTCCTAGACCCAGAGTCTTACCTGATGGTACCACAGTGGTCATGTGGTTTCTCAGGCAGCAAACGGGGCTGTCTGGTGTCATTATTTTCCATGAAATGCCACAGAGGGTCTATGCAATACCTTTGAGACCTGCTGCCCAAGCTTGGACTGAGCCATCTTTGAATCATTGCATGTTGTTTGATTTCAGGCAACCCCTCAGACAGATTCTTCTTTCATTCTGGTCACCGTTCCTCATTTAAATATGGTGGGATTGTGTGGCTTGTTTCTGGCAGCTCAAGGAAGCACTTTTGATATAACAGCTAGTTCCAAGTCCTGTTATCTTTGATGAGGAACACCACCCAATGCTCATGTCTCGCATGAGCAGAAAGATCATAAATCAGGTCATAAATATAGGATTTTCAGTTGCCTTTGAAGAACGTTTGGTGCACATGGTATTCATAACAAAGTCTTAGTTGACTTTCGTTCCACCCCCTCCAACCAATACAAATTTTGGCTTCAGCTAAACTGAATTTAAGGGCCATTTCTGATATATTCACGTCTCTCTCCCCTGCCTGCCACCCCAATCCCCACCCAAGAACCTAATAAAAAGAGACATGGCACCATTACAAGGGGTTAATCCATGCATTTCAAAAGGAAGGCGTAATTAGGAACCGAGTTCCCTTCTGAAATCCCAGTTATACATATACATCAAAGCCATCCGAGGGGTATATTTATGCCCCATGGTATGGATGGTCTCTGTGAATGCTCGTGAAGTGCCCTGCTGATTGCTGATTGAAAACAGTTGTTAATTCTCTACTCCACTAAATTCCAAGTGGGGGAAAAAAACTTTCCTTAACAAAGAACAGATTGGCGAGACCCTAGTCCTTACTGTGTGGAAATTAATGGCAGATGCCTAGGCTGATAGTTAAAATGTTTCATTAGATGCTAATGTCTTGCTGTGTTTTTAATTGTTCAGAAATTAGCCTCTAGAATATTAAAACCATCTGTTTGTTATCATGATGAAACAGAATACTTAAATAGTTATTAATTTTGTGGGGCTTGTTTCCTCCCCCCCCCCCACTCCTTTCCCTGTCTACAAAACTTTGATCTGTTGAGATTTTGGGGAATGTTGGCAGCAGAAGAAGGAACACACACACACACACACACACACACACACACACACACACCCCTACCCTCCTTGATACCCAAAATATCTTCCCTAGATGTGTACCACCCATATTTTCCATGGCTGCTTTCTTTTGTAAATTATTGGTCACCAAGGAGGAGCTGACATTTTTTAATGCATGTTGGGAAAGCGCTGGAGCTTGCTGAGCTTGTATAATGGTTGATTTAAGGTGTAATATGGGACATTTTCACATGCTGATGTTCTATTTGAGGGTCCTGGTGGGCTAATTTAAAGATCAAATCTATCCACTGCTTGGGAAATGTTCATTGTTTATCTTCCAGTGAAGAATATTATGCATCTTTAGTGCTGGATAGGTATTCTATCAATGATCGTTTGTTATGGCAATGTAACCCGCCTCTCCTTTTCATCTTGGTTTTGCTAATTATGAACTTCTTCTGCTATTTATTTTTTGGCTTTCAAAATTGGCTCGCTATCTTTTAGTGTATGGTTATTCTAAAGCAGTGCCTATTGGGACGCGTCATTTGAGGGCAGGCATGCAGGCAGCTGCACAGCAGTTAACCTCCTGCTCTAGAATAGGCTAATAATAATAATAATAATAATAATAATAATAATAATAATAATATTTCTTATACCCACACATCTGACTGGGTAGCCCCAGCCACTCTGCATGGTTTCCAACAGAAGCAACATCAGCATCTAACATTAAAAGCTTCCTGAAATAGGGCTGACTTCAGATGTCTTCTAAAAGTCAGATAGCTGTTTATTTCCTTGACATCTGATGGGAGGGCATTCCACAGGGCGGGCGCCACTACCGAGAAGGCCCTCTGCCTGGTTCCCTGTAACTTTACTTCTCACAGTGAGAGAACCGCCAGAAGGCCCTCAGCGCTGGACCTCTCAGTGTCTGGGCTGAATGATGGGGGTGGAGACGCTCCTTCAGGTATACAAGGTCATTTAAGACTTTAAAGGCCAGCACCAACACTTTGAATTGTGTTCAGAAACATACTGGGGGTCAATGTAGATCTTTTAGGACCGCTGTTATGTGGTCCCAGTAGCTGCTCCCAGTCACCAGTCTAGCAGCTCTATTCTGGATTAATTATAGTTCCTGAATCACTTTCAAAGGTAGCCCCATGTAGAATATATGAAGCCTGGGCCAAATAATATTTGGCACAGAGTGGACTGCACCCTTGCTGTAGGGTTTTGTATATTATATATTGTGTGTGTTTGTGTGTACCAGTGGTACCTTGGGTTAAATACTTAATTTGTTCCGGAGGTCTGTTCTTAACCTGAAACTGTTCTTAACCTGAAACACCACTTTAGCTAATGGCGCCTCCTGCTGCTGCCACACCGCTGGAGCACGATTTCTGTTCTCATCCTGAAGCAAAGTTCTTAACCCGAGGTAATATTTATGGGTTAGCGGAGACTGTAACCTGAAGCATATGTAACCCGAAGCGTATGTAACCTGAGGTACCACTGTATTGCAGTGGGGTGCAGAAATAAATAGCCTGGTAAGAGAGCTTGTTGGAAGAATAGGGAAACTTTAGGTTTGTTACTTGTGGCAAACAAGACCATTCTGAGCTTACAGGTGGTCTTCATGTAGTCAGGAGATGCACTTGCAACACTACCTGGAAGAGAAGGTGAAAGGAAGTGAAGCCTGAGAGAAAATGATCTACTCAAGAAGAGATAAGAGAGGGGGAAAGAGGTTGCCTTTCAGCTTCAGGTAGCTTGTTGCAACATTGTTGCTTTATTCCCAATATTTATGTGTGTGTTTTTTTTAAAGAGTATTGCCAAAAAGCAGGCACAAAGTAATGTAAGCATGGCTGTTGGAAATTGCATAGTTTTGCTGCAACCACTGAAAGGAAAAAGGCTTTAAGGCAACCCGCTAAGAGAGGTATGGAACTGAGTGCTTTCTGCAATTGCAACAAATGAAGAGTATTTTGGTGTACTTTAAAGGGCTGAATTGCAACAAAGTATAGGCTTCTCCTGACCCTTTGCATTCTAATGGCTGCACAGTGAGAAATATCACTGTTAAAATTACACCTTGCCAAGCACGTCATTGTATCAATCAGTCTCCCCTTGCTGTTTCAGTACTGCAGAATCGCAAGCAAAGAGCACCACAAGCCATCAAAGCTACGGAGATGAGCAAAGTTTGGCTCCTGTCTGATTCTCCTGCCTTTCAACTTTTCTGCGTGAAATAGAATAAATAGAAACCTCGGTTTTCCAGTGCCAGAGTTTCAGCAGTTTCCTCCTCTGCCTCTCTCTCTCTGTGTTGTATATACAGTGGTACCTCGGGTTAAGAACTTAATTCGTTCTGGAGGTCCTTTCTTAACCTGAAACTGTTCTTAACCTAGGTACCACTTTAGCTAATGAGGCTTTCTGCTGCTGTCGCGCGATTTCTGTTCTCATCCTGAAGCAAAATTCTAAATCCGAGGTACTATTCCTGGGTTAGCGGAGTCTGTAACCTGAAGCGTCTGTAACCTGAAGCATCTGTAACCCGAGGTACCACTGTACACACACACCCCGTAGGCTGCAAAGGTCTGTTGATATATTAGTAACAAGAGACCATCCATGGAGGCAGTTAAACTCTTGGATGGCAAGGGAGTCAAAGGCATGCTGAAGGAGGAGAATGAGGATGCAGAGAAGCTAGATGAATTATCTGTATCAGTTTTCACAGTGGAGGACATAGGGCACATCCCAGTGCCAGAACTATTTCAGGGGGAGAGTCTGAACCGATTGAGGGGATGAAGCAAGTACGATCGAACTTCCGTTTATGTAACCCTCTAGCTATGTAAACTTTGGGATGTGCACGCGGCAAACCTGGAAGCATTTTACTGGGTTTCACTGGGTGCGCATGTGCAGAAGCAGTCCTCAGGTTGCGGAAACCTCAGGATCTGACCGGACCTCCAGAACTGATCCCGTCAACAACCAGAGGTACCACTGTATTCTGTGAGGAAAGCTTGCAGCATTCGGGACTTTTGAGATAAGACAAAAGGCGAGTAAGAGGTGACATGATACTAGTTTATAAAATTAAGCATGGCATGGAGAAAGTGGATTGTTTTGCCGATAACGCCAATGTTGTGGGTTTGATCAGTGTACGAGCCACCTGTCTATTCCTGCATTGCAGAGGGTGGACTAGATGATGATGATGATGAATTGAATTTATATACCGCCCTGTACCCTTGAGGTGCTTCTCCAACTCTACAATTTTATGACTCTGTGAATTTTTAGACATTAAATGAAGCGGAATGTTGGAAGATTCTGGGCAGAAAGAAAATTCTTCTTTCTGCAATGCACTGTTAAATTGTGGAACTCACTTTCATGGGAAGCAATGATGGCAGCCAACTTGGGAGGCTTTAAAAGAAGATTGGTGGGAGAACCACATTGCAAAATTAGGATAAGTGTGGATTTCAAAGGATAATTGTCTTTCGGCCAATGCGTTCTTTTGGAAAGGGAGAGTTAGGGAGGTTCACCTATAAATATGAAGTGAATTGGATTTCCTGCCCATTCCTAATGGCAACCAATCCTTTCTGTCAATCCACCCTCTTGCCAGGCAAACCTCCCATTCAAGGCAGCGGTGGACAAGGATACAAATGTAATTCCAATGCTGTGGAACACTATTTAAGCAGAGATTTAGCATGCACCGTGTGTGTGTGTGTGTGTGTGATATTTTACTTCCAGGCATCACACAAAGACTATTTTTTAAAATGCCTACAGACTGATGAAGTTCTCTAAAGTGCCCTTTGAGTAGCTAGTTGTTTAATGTTTGCTTTGCATGGTTTTTCATTTTTTCATGTTGTTGCACAGTGCCCTGATGCTTTGTGAGAAGGTGAATACGGGTGGTGCTGTGGGTTAAACCACAGAGCCTAGAACTTGCCAATCAGAAGGTCGGCGGTTCAAATCTCTGCAATGGGGTGAGCTCCCATTGCTCGGTCCCTGCTCCTGCCAACCTAGCAGTTCGAAAGCACGTCAAAGAGCAAGTAGATAAATAGGTACCGCTCTGGCAGGAAGGTAAACGGCGTTTCCGTGCGCTGCTCTGGTTCGCCAGGAGCGGCTTAGTCATGCTGGCCACATGACCCAGAAGCTGTACACCGGCTCCCTCGTCCAATAAAGCGAGATGCGCACCACTACCCCAGAGTCAGCCATGACTGGACCTAATGGTCAGGGGTCCCTTTACCTTTACCTTTAGTTAAAAAAACAACAACATAAAAAATAAAATGGGGCCCCTGTGACCCTCCAAATCCTGTTGGTCTCCAGATCCCATCAGCCCCAGCCAGCGTGGCCAATGGTCAGAGGAGATGGGACTTGGACCCCAACAAAAATCTAGAGGACTCCAGGTCCTGCCCCCCCTTTCCCTGAATCAGATGGCACATCCATACCCAATCTAGATGGGTCATGGTCTGACTCAGTTGAAAACTATTTCCTCAGGGAAGAAAGATGATGCTGGGTCCTCCCCCCCCCCAAAAAAAAAACCAATGCAGGGAAAGAAGGAATGGTGGGTATTGATTCATGGTCCCCCTATATATATATATATTTAAAGAAGACATGCAAGAACTAAATGAGGCTTTGTGGGCTGAGCTATTAACTTGAAAACATAATACTATTTTAAGCCATTTAGCTGTCTGGCCACATAAATTATTCAAGTTTCAGAAGCCAGCTTGCAGTTGGCTTGCAAAGAGATAATTGGGAAGTTGCAACTGTAATGGCAAAAACAGGGCAGGATCAATCAGACCTGGAGATGTCTAATACCAACAAGGAGCAATTAAGCAGCTATCAAGAGCAATTGCGCTGATCGCCGGTGCCCTTTTAACATGGAGTGCCAAAGCGCGGAGAGCTTTTTGCAGTTTGTCAGAGGCTCCAGCTCCTCTGCTCACAGTTGCAGGAGGCTAAGGGGAGAATATTTCCTGTATATTTGAATGCACTGAAGGGCAGGAAAGGCGTCTCAACTTCATGTGTAATTTGCGCATGTGTTTGTTTGCGTATGCGCCTTCTGCGGCAAGAACATGAACATCCTGAGCAGAAAAAAAATCAATTATGGGTTGTGGACATGATCCATTACTGTGGGATGACAAGCACTTATTTGTTTATGCATTCAAAGGATATATCAGGTTAGCTTACATATCGTGCTGGAGGTTGTGATTTTCCAGTCTCATGCAATCAGGGGCTCCTTGTCCTGGCTCCCAACCAATGCATGCAAAGGCCATTGCTAATAAGTAAGGAGGAGAACTTCATTCAGACAAATAATGGTATAGGTTTAGCAGCAGATACAGTGCTCAGGTGTCACAATGCAGGAGCAGGCCAAGAACTTCAGGACTTGAAGGGGGAGATGAAAATGTCCCAACAAGTTTACCATCCCATCCCGCCAGTTTTAAAGATTAGGCATGGCATGTTTCCTCAGGGGACTCTCTTTCCTTATCAGTATGTCTAGCTGGTAAGCAGGTTATCCATCAGGATGGGTGGGTTTTCTACTACCTGCAAAGGCTGCTGCCTCCTGCTCAGGGTCCCCATTTTGCTTATCAAAGCCCTAACCCACCAGCCTTCACTCAGGCTTTTTGGTCCATAGGAAGGTCAGAAAGGAGAGCCAGCATCCCTGCTCCCCCTTCCAAAGGAGTGCAAAAGGGAAATCCCCACCTTCTTCAATCCAGGTTCCCACCATTCAGCCCCCTCCTCTCTTTCTGCCTCATCCTGCATCAGTTCCTGCCATCATAAGCAAATCCTGACCATGCTGTGGGGTTCATGACACTGCTGGGCAAGAAACTAGGAATGCATAGATTTGCCCTGCTGTCTGGAGGCAATTGAGACACGGGTGGCATTGTGGTCTAAACCACTGAGCCTAGGGCTTGCTGATCAGAAGGTCAGCAGTTCAAATCCCCACCACGGGGTGAGCTCCCATTGTTCGGTCCCAGCTCCTGCCCACTTAGCAGTTCGAAAGCACATCAAAGTGCAAGTAGATAAATAGGGACCGCTCTGGCGGGAAGGTAAACGGTGTTTCTGTGCTCTGCTCTGGTTTCACCAGAAGCGGTTTAGTCATGCTGGCCACATGACCCAGAAGCTGTCTGAGAACAAATGCTGACTCCCTTAGCATATAGAGCAAGGTGAGCGCTGCAACCCCAGAGTCATCCGTGACTGGACCTAATGGTCAGGGGTACCTTTACCTTAGGTAAAGGTAAAGGTACCCCTGCCCGAACGGGCCAGTCTTGACAGACTCTGGGGTTTGTGCGCCCATCTCACATCTATTGGCCGGGGGCCAGCGCTGTCCGGGGACACTTCCGGGTCACGTGGCCAGCGTGACAACGCTGCTCTGGCGAGCCAGAGCCGCACACGGAACGCCGTTTACCTTCCCGCTGGTAAGCGGTACCTATTTATCTACTTGCCCCCGGGGGTGCTTTCGAACTGCTAGGTGGGCAGGCGCTGGGACCGAGCAGCGGGAGCGCACCCCACCGCGGGGATTCGAACCGCCGACCTTTCGATCGGCAAGCCCTAGGCGTTGAGGCTTTAGCCCACAGCGCCACCCGCGTCCCACCTTTACCTTACCCGGAGGCAAATATAGGCTGGTGTGTTCGTTGGATACTAAAAGATCCTTAACCTTTGGATTGATTTGATCCAACCATAGGGTGGCAAGAGTCCCATGAGTGAGCTCATCCTACCTTGTTTTTAAATGCTTGGCAAGAGGGGCATGCCAACTGTTGGGAACCTTCTGACCGTAATAGCTATTAAGCAGTTGAATGAACTCATTGGAGGTTTTCATAGAGAGCTTAAGTGGGCATCTGTCAGGTATTCTTTAGCTATGGCAAGGGGTCGAAATAGATGGCTCTTGAGGTCCTTTCCAGATCTACAATCTTATGATTTTATGACATCTCCGTATCTTACATTTGGTTATGAACTTTCTGCCTTACCTGGGTACCTTGGAATCTGGACTTCCCACTTGCTGCTGAGCACCATGATCAGCCTCAATAAAGAGCTCTTATTTCTTACAAGTAAGAGATGCTGTCATTGGGTTTTAGTGATGGGAGCCTGACAGGACCAGACCAATGCTAATCAAATCAATAGTATCCAGGCTAGTGGCTTGTTTGTTTCCCCTGGTGCTTTGTTTGTTTTACACTTGGCTGCTTGGTCAATGGGTCCATCTGCCATTGGGGATCTGATCTCGTTAGATTGTCAACCAGCTTTAACACCGAGCGAGGAAACGTTTGATCATTGTTTGTGTTGCTTTCTGCCAAAGACCTAACAAAACTCCCGTCACCCCGAGGCTCAGCAGAGGCTGGGGATATTCTCTGCACAACTTTCAGCTATTAGTCAGTGCTCAGCCAGGCTCTTTTTTTATTTCCTTCCCCTGGGTGGTAGTTCCAGCTGGTTAGAGGGAAACAAGTGAATCTCAGCAGGTGTCCATTTTTTTCTCAGTGCAATTTTCATGGAAGCTGGAGGACTGAGGCATCTAAGCCCAGGACTTTGGAGGAGCAAAGTGAATGGTACAGAGAGCCAAACAAACCCAGAAAGGAGACCTGCTACAATGGATGTCTGTCTCTATTTTCTTTTCCCAGTGCCTGGCTACTGATGGTTCCTTTCCATTCTTTTTTTAAAATAAAGTTTCAAACTTAGAGCCATCCCACCCACCGCTGTTACTGAGACAGTTGCCTCAGGTATCAGGCTGGGGACAGTTGTGGAGGATGCCACATCTGAGGAACCTCAACAGCTGCCCACCTATGGAGGCTTACCTCCTCCTCCTCTGCTTCTCTGCATAGCTCTGAAGACCCTGGGGAGCGCACCGTTCACCACTGCCTGGAAAGAGCAAGGCTGTTGCGGCCACAACTTTCTCCTTTCCCCCCTCTCCTGCTGCCTTCAGCATTCCAGGGCTTCCCTGGGCCACTTCCATTGTTGTTGTTGAAGGCGGAGAAGGAAAAGGGTGCCATCTTGGGTTGGTTCTGTCCAAACTATATTGCATTTATTTGCTCTCTCATAAATGCTTCTGTTTACATTGTAAGACTGTTATCTAGGGGTTGGTAGTTGTGAATAGACTGCAGTTCCATAATGACATACCCCATGTAGTGACTTGGTTAAGATGTGTAAGAGCTGGCACAGGCAGGATTCCCTTATTTGTGTCAGCACTTAGCCAATAGTTAAACGTGGAACAGGAGCCAGGTACTGACCATCATCAGCTATACAAACATAAAAAGGGCCTTTCTCAGCCAGGCTCAAACTGCTTGCACAGTGGCCCAACAGATGCCCCTATGGGGAGTCTGCAAGAAGGACCCAAGTTCAACAACACTCTCCTCACTTGTGATTTTCAGCAGCTGGTGTTCAGTAGCATACTGCTTCCGACAGTGGAGGGGGAATGTAGCCACTGTGAGTCTTAACCTCTGTGAATTTATCTAATCCTCTTTTAGAGCCATTCAGTTTGCTGGCCACTACGACATCTTGTGGCAGCAAACTCTATAGTTTCACTATATGCTGTGTGAAGTAGTGCTTCCTTTTGGCTGTCCTTATTGTATAGTGTTATCCTCCATGAATCATGCCTAGTCCTCTTTTTGAGACACCCAAGGTGGTGTCCATCACTTGGTGATGCTGGTGGTGGGACATGGACCACAACTGCAGCACGTTGTGCATGTTTGGAAGGAGGAAGGAACCAGGCTATAGGGGGGAAAGCAGCTTTGTGTGTTCAGTCACACAAGCCCGGATGGCTGCCTTTGCACATTTGACTTTGTGCATTTTCCACACCTGGCTTGAGGCCTTCAAAGTGAGATCCTGAAACGAGATGCAAACTTTGATTTCTCTCTTATTCCACAGCTCAAGCCAGGCCAGAACAGCTGCCGGGACAGTGACAGCGAAAGTGCGAGTGGAGAGTCGAAAGGGTTCCATCGGAGCAGCTCCCGAGAGAGACTCAGCGACGTAAGTGCAACTTATTTTCGAGTACCACCTTGTTGTTAATAATAATAATAATAATAATAATAATAATAATAATAATAATATAAAAAGCTATAAAAACATCAAACATTAAAAAATTTCCTACACAGGGCTGCCTTCAGATGCTTTCTAAAAGTCAGATTCATTCAAAAGTCAAGTTCATTTCCTTGACATCTGATGGGAGAGCGTTCCACAGGGCGGGTGCCACTACTGAAAAGGCCCTCTGCCTGGTTCCCTGTAACTTCACTTCTCGCATTGAGGGAGCCACCAGAAGGCCCTCAGAGCTGGATCTCAGTGTCTGGGCTGAATGATGGGGGTGGAGATGCTCCTTCAGGTATACTGGGCCGAGTGGAGGTTGTGATATTATGGGGCACTGCCCCACTAACCGATGTCTGCCTTCAGCCAGACCCTCTCCTGCCCCCTTACTTACAGCCAGAAGGTAAAACTGCCTTTCAGCTTCCTAATGCTTATCTCAGTGTCACTCTTGTAGAGAGCAGATGGGGTCAAAACCAGCATTACTTGTCTCTGCCTCTCATTGGCCTTAGCGCCACCTACTGTTGGGCTCCCTGCCTTCCACCCTGCCAGCTCTGATGGGCACCAGCTACCCCTGTTTCGTTTCTGTGACTACTGCTTCTAGTATGGAAAGTAGATGAGCTAAGAGCATCTGTTTTTACTAAGGATTGTTGACTTGGCCTCTGAACATTTACACAAATTAGCGGCTGAAGCAGCGCTGGCTTCAGAATTCTGGGGGCTCCAGACCTAAAAGCTGCAGTTGTTGGCGCTTGCTTCTGAAGATAGGTATTGACCGGTTGGTGCTGTGAGCAGATGTGTGACTTTCTTATGTTTACATTGTTTGCCATTTCAAGTTTTCTCCCTTTTGAATCATTGCTTTACACGTGTACAATGGCTTAAATTCTCATTGTTCCTCTTTTAAACATGCAAACCAGACCTTTTGCACATGACTCTTGAATTTTTGCCCTTTGAAAACTTCCTATTGGGCTGAGTCCCAAGGTCCTGGCTTGGGTGTATATAGCCCTATTATACAGCTTGGGACCAGGATACCTGAAATATTGTTTCACCCCTTTTATACCCATTTAATCACAGCACTCTGAAAATATTAATGTGTAATACAACTGTAAATACTTGGCAATCATTATTAATTGTTTCTATGCAATTTCACGCACACATTGCTTTCCATTCAAAACTAATTTGTATCAATGTAGCCAAAATATCTTTTGAATCCCCAAGTCATGTTAAAACTTTTTAGCAACCCCTCATTTTTGGAATTTGAAAGGTGAAAAATTCAACACACCCTAAAATTGGATTGTTTCTGCCTTTTATATAAGCCAAGTTCCACATATTTTAACTCTCCGTATGTTCGAAATTCTATTATTTTGATGTATTTTACTAGGTTTGCGACTGTATAATAGCATTTCTTGTTGGCCTTCACCATAGCATGTGGCCACCAAGAAATTGCCCAGCAGCAAATGAGGCTCTCAACTAGATGAACCTTGGTTCTGTTCTATAAGGCTTTTCTTCACTGGTTTAGGGACTGCAAACAGTGAAGGCTGGTCCACGAGGGCATTGCCTTAATAGCCTCAGCCTGCTCTTAGCTGGCTACCACCTGCCCTGCCTTCTTCCTTACTGCTAGTCCAGAGGGTGGCCTTGGCTGGAGGAGGATGGGGACAAAACTAGAATCAGTTGACTCTGCCAGTGTGGTGTAGTGGTTAAGAGTGGTAGTCTCGTAATCTGGGGAACCGGGTTTGAGTCTCCGCTCCTCCACATGCAGCTGCTGGGTGACCTTGGGCCAGTCACACTTCTCTGAAGTCTCTCAGCCCCACTCACCTCACAGAGTGTTTGTTGTCGGGGAGGAAGGGAAAGGAGAATGTTAGCCACTTTCAGACTCCTTAAAGGGAGTGAAAGGCGGGATATCAAATCCAAACTACTATTCTTCTTCTTCTTCTTCTTCTCCTCCTCCTCCTCCTCCTCCTCCTCCTCCTCCTCCTCCTCCTCCTCCTCCTCCTCCTTCTTCTTCTTCTTCTTCTTCTTCTTCTTCTTCTTCTTCTTCTTCTTCCTGTCATTTCCTCAGTAGTCTCCTTGCCCTTCTCCTTTCCAGACCCAATGGGCACCAGCCACTACCGAACACAATAAAACTGGCACATTTCACAGAAATCACAGAATTGCAGAGTTTAGAATACAGGAATCACAGCTAAAGAAACCCTGACAGATGGCCATCCAACCTCTGCTTGAAAACCTCCAAAGAAGAAGAAGAGGTGGTGGTGGTGGTGGTGGTAGAGGAGGAGTTTGGATTTGATATCCCTCCTTTCACTCCCCTTAAGGAGTCTCAAAATGGCTAACAATCTCATTTCCCTTCCTCCCCCACAACAAACACTCTGTGAGGTGAGTGAGGTTGAGAGACTTCAGAGAAGTGTGACTGGCCCAAGGTCACCCAGTAGATGCATGTGAAGGAGCGGGGACGCGAACCTGGTTCACCAGATTACGAGTCTACTGCTCTTAACCACTACACCACGCTGGCTCTCTTCTGATGGTGAACAGCTCTTACTTCCAGGAAGTTCTTCCTCGTGATGCTTTAGCTCACATATGCAAGCTATGATACCACACAGATGAACCCTTAACAGCAAAAAATAACAACTCAGTTGGACTTTTCTTTTCCCTGGTTTGGGGTCACCTAATCCTAGTCAATGGCCAAGAGGTTGTAATTCCATTTTGAGCCAATAAGATTGCAGCCAACTGGCATTCCTATGCATGAGGACATGGAAACAGCCATGCGGACCAAACCATATATTTTTTCTAAATAAAGAAATATTTCACGAGAGGTACCAAAGATAAGCTGAGAAAGTGGATCGTTTTTCAGACAAAACTGAAAACAAAAGTTTGGGACTTGAGTGGTTTTGGCTCGGCGTTCATCTCAGCAGCCGGAGCTTTGGAAATACCTAAGTTCTGGAGACTTTTGTTAAAATCACAAGAACTGACAGCCCTGGGATAAATGGGGTGTGGGTAATTGTAATCCATCCCCACCAAGGAAAAACCTGATCTGTCAAAAAAGCTTGGCACCATCTCCGCTAATAACAATCCTTCGCACACTTTGCTAACATAGCAGTAATTTAAGCATGCTTTTCCTCTGAAGCCTCACAATCTCCAGCTTGCTGGTGACTTTGACTGAGAGACATAACAAGCACGCGAGGAGATAAATATCTTGCTAGCCAAACTTGTGGTGGCCTCCAGCCTTTTTGTCAGATTCTTTTCGTTATGAAAAGTAAATAGTCTTCTACATTTTCCTTCAGCTCAATCAAATGAAGAAATGTTGTCTGCATTTCTTAGCAATGTTTTGTGAGGTTTCCAACTTGTTGTAGCAACAACAAAAATCCCGTCTTCAGCCGGGATTCGGAAATTGTTTCTGTTTGGTGAGCCTTCCTGGGATGAGAGATGGCCCACCGGTTGACTCCTAATAAAAAGGGGAGGTGGGAATTTTGCTAAAGAATATAGCAGTGTTTGTTCATTGAGAGTTATTAGGGAGAGGGATTGTCTGCCTTTGAGGGATGAAGGAGCACTTATGATCCTTTATATGGCTGCCAGATTTGGGCCACATTCATACCATACATTTAAATCACTATTATAACACTTTAAATGACCATTGCTTCCCCATAGAATCATGAGAAGTGTAGTTTGTTTAGGGTATTGAGAATTCTTTGGAGGCCCCTACTGCCCTCACAGAGCTAGATTTCCCAGAGTTCTAACTGATGAGGATTGATGGTTAAACCATCAATTGATTGATGGTTAAACAATTCGGTGAATTGTAGCTCTGTGAAGGGAATGGGGAGGCTCCTAGCAACTCTCAGCATTGTAAACAAACTATGCTTCCCAGGATTCTTGGAGGAAACCTTGGCTGTTGGTTCAGCAACCTCTGGTGGGCCAAAGATTCCCCACAGCTGTCTTACATTATGGGTGGCCTTGTTTGAAGAGAGGAGCTTCAGCCAACCCAGGCGATCTTGTTCCTCTCACTAGTGGCAGAGGTCAGCGTTGGCTTCCCCACACACCAGCAGTCTGAGAGCAAAGGTCAGTTTGAGTCAGCTATTCTTCCAAGCTCTCTACAGCCACTCCTTCTCTAGTCAATAGCTGAGGTCACATTGCCCTGACGTTCTTCCTGGGAGAGTCAGGTTGCAACCTTTGTTCTTGTGGTTGATGACCCAGTGACATAGCCCCATCCGAGTCCCGTTGCCGAGCAAGCAGGGACTAACTAAGTCCCCGAGGAACTCTTGCCTGAGAGCAGAATCCACATAAAAAGTCAGACAGTCCAGAGGTCAGGGATTCCAGATGGTCACAGAGCCAAGGATCCAGTCCAGAAGTCAGGGAATCCAGATGGAGACCAGGAAGCAGGAAGGTAGGGCCAAGAACTGCAGGTGTTGTTTCCAGCATCTGACTGCTGCTGAGAGCTCTATTTTAAGACAGCCAGAGCCACCTGGTTCTCATCAGTGCCTTCTCCTCTGCGAAGACTGATGGAGTCACTTCTCCCCCTTCAGGTTGCTGTTCATCAGGTGAAGCTAACTCCTGTCCCATGACACCCAGACTAAGAAACTTAGGTTGCAATAAGAAACCCTGGTAGAGTAAGAAGAAGCAATTCTAACAGTAAATACCCAGTTGGCTGAAAGTCTCACGAGCTGGCAAAGATTGTGGCTGTGTTTCCACCATTGATTGGCGACAGCTGTGGAGGCAAAGTCAATCTTCCTAAGTGGGTGAAGATGAGGATCGGCAGAATAATGGCTTCCAAACAAGCATCCTTGTGTTAAGGGAGGCGCAGGATGCGAAAAAGGCACAAACACAGTGGAGGAACTCCGACTGCATTCTCTGAGACATCTCTCAGAGCAAGCCTTAGATGGGTCATGGTTCTGATCAAATATAGATTTGATCTCCCCCCGTCCCCTCGCCTGTAATTCAGTCACAGAGAGAGAGAGAAAGAGAGAGAGAGAGAGCACATCTCTGAAATAAATTAATGAACAGAAAACTTGCCCTCTGGTAGATTAAGGGCAATTAATTAGCCAACAGCACTTGACACCATGGTGATGAATCCATGTTGAGTCCCCTAAACCTTCCTGCCCCCTCCCCTCTTGCTGTATCTCTGCTTCTGTTGGCTTTGGGTGGCAGGGAGGATGACAACTTGTTTTCTGCTCTCTGGATAAGGCTGCCCTCAGGGCTTCAGAGACGCCGGAGCTGTCAGCCCTCCCCTTCCTTATGTAAAGCAGAGCGCTGTCGCCAATTTCATCTCATCAAAATCTCGCCTGCAGTAGAATTCGCTCAGCTGAGATTTTGCTCTAAGGCAAGATGGCTGCTCCTTCTGTTTTTCCTCAACCTGGAATTTGAGTCAGCCCAACGTTCTCTTCCTCTCCCACTGTCACTTGCTCGTATTTTCATGCATTTAGCACATTTTCAAGTCTCTCTTTCTTTCCCTCTCTCTCCCTTCTTCCCTCCCCCTCCTTTTTTTATTTATTTATAGACTCTCATCTCCACACATCGGTTCTAGAATATTCTAGGGCATTAAGGGAATTTGCTAATGAAGCATTGGAAATTGCGTTTAGAGCTAATGAAATATAGAAAATGCCACAGCAAATTGGGCATTGGGAGACAGAGAGAGAAGAAAGTAAACAATTAAATGATGGCAACACCAAGGGCTCTGTGTTTGGCTCTTGTTACCAATCATGGAAGAGATCTGTGAATTAGTGGAAATCGCTCCCCGGAAACATTAGCTTAATGTACAGCCACTGTCAGAAAAGCAAACAATGTTAGGGATTATGTGGTGAAAGGGGGCAGGAGTGTTGTCAAAAATTGGACTTTTGGCCTATATTGGCAGTGTGCTTCCATTTTGGTGATTATTAATAGTTTATGACATTCCACCACAAAAAGAAGTGGAATAGGTAGCACAAGCACACACAAATACACATGTTCCATAGAACAGTAGGCAAAATAATAATAATAATAATAATAATAATTAGCTGCAAAGGGGAAAAGGTGTCTCTACTACAGAGGAGGGAGAAGGGTCCTGACCCTTAACCGTGCATGTCAGCCCTTTAGTGACTGATTTTAGCAGTATGATTTGCCTGAAATTGGGTGGAGGCTGAGCAGATGGGGCTTGTTGATTTCATTTCAGAACCATCTAGTCTACACTTTGAGCATAGGAGTGGCTGTGCTTGCTCTATAGATGCAAAACAAATAATAATAATAATAGGCGAACCTGCTGATTGTGCCATTTTAGCCTGGTGTTCAAGCAAATGTGTGAGGGCATGAATTATTTGGTGGGTGTGAGGTTGTGTGTGTGCCCCTGTGTGCGCTGGCTCTGCCCCAATCTCCCCTCATGCACTGGTTCCAACTCCTCCAATTCCAACGGCCATCATTTCCGCATGAAGGTCAGAGGGGAGGTCAGCCAAATGTCATTTGAGGCTGTCTTGCCAATGTGAGCCTAAACACTCCTGAACGTGGGGAAGCTTCAAGGCACAACCGGCTGAAGAACTGACCTCCCCACTGAATGAATGGAGGCCAAGAATGGGAGGGGTGTGGCTGGACATAAAGGGTGGTGCCAGGACATGTGTTCCCCAAATCTTTTCTGCCTCTACACAGTTCATTAGGGCTATCGTTGAGTCCACAATAGCACTGTTGGCTTGCATTTATTATCTACTGGATTTGTGCATTCATATGTTGCTTTAAGCCCCCACTGATCAGTTGCTGAGCTGTGACTCCATGCCCACTTCCTGCAGGGATTAACCTTGTGTCCCGTTCCCCTTGGGAGCATGATTTTACAGTCGATCCACCCCTATCTCTCTACCTGCCCCATACTTAATGTCAAATGCATGGCAGCATGGGTGGGGAAATGGCCTCACAGGCCAAATAGGGAGCCTTGGCCAAGTCTAATTGGGTCTGCAGGCTGGAGGCTCTCCTCCACCCCTTCTCTACACAGAGTAGGCCTTCAAACTAGACATGCAAGGGACTGACGGCCTACTCCATGTTCAACATGCACTTGACACATAGCACTAGGGTAGCGAACATGGTACTCTCCAGACGTTGTTGGGATCCAACTCCTGTCGGCCCCAGCCAGCACAGAGATGGTGAGGGATGATGGGAGTTGTAGTCCAGCAACAGCTGGGGAAATTCCTGTTTCTTTCCTAACTCCCTATGACTGTCCCCAGGGGAGGAGACATAGCTCAGTGACACAGCACATGCCTTATATGCAGGAGACCCCAGGTTCCACCCCTGACACCTTCAGGTAAGTGTAGCAGGTGATGGGGAAGCTGTGCTCCTCCAGATGTTGTGGGATTCCAACTCTCATCAGTCCCAGCCAGCATGGCCAATGGTGAGAGATGATGGGAATTGTGGTCCAGGAACATTTTGAGGGTGCCATGTTGGCTGATTCTGCCATAGGCAAATGATGGCTGCAAGCAGTGCTTTTTTTCAGCCACAGCATGCCAGAACTCACCTCTCAGGTGGGCTCCATTATGGGCTGGGCTCTCCCTAACAGCTTTAAATACTTTGCATACTTCTGAGAGGCCCCCAAATGAACATTTCAAGTCAAAACGGAAGCTGGCCAGCTTGTACTAGGCTACACTTTTTTTAAAAGATCTATGACTCCACCTAGCTCCTAGCCTCTCTGAGCCGCAATTGGTCAAGCTACGGGGTGGGGCCAATTCATATTTCCTTTTATTCAATCCTTCTCCCATGTAGCAGCAACAGGTTTAAGCCTTCCAGCCAGGCCTCTATCATTGCACGCACACACGTTTGAATGAGGACCCTTCTGAGCTGCCTTAGCCAACTGCCTGATCTAAGAAAACGAGGGAGGCCAGGACACATGTATTTGACCTACACCAGAACCAGGGGAGACCCCCAAAGCAGCTAGGGAGACACCTTGCCGTATTTTTTTGCTCCTCCATGGGTGATGAATGTGGCTGTTGTCAAACTGGCATCTGTTCAGGGCTTCCCCGAGTCGCCCCGAGTCCTCTTGGTGAATTCCGGCACCTACCGTATTTTTCGCCCCATAGGATGCACCGGCCCATAGGACGCACCTAGTTTTTTGGGCGGGAAATAAAGAAAAAAAATTATCCCCCCCCAGGTGTGAGGCTGGGGAAGCCCGAGCTTCCCCCGACCTCAGCCCCCAGAACAGGCTGCTATCCGCAAGCCGTGGGAGAGCTGCGTGAAGTCGCGCAGCTCTCCCATGGCTAGCGGAGTGCTGCGCGAAGCCCGAAGCTTGGGGTGTGCTGAGCTCAGCGCGCCCCAACCTTCTGGGTACTGGCAAGCTCTCCGCTAGCCGTGGGAGAGCTTCCTGAAGCCTGGAGAGTGAGAGAGGTCGGTGCGCACCGACCCCCCTCACTCTCCAAGCTTCAGTGAAAGCCTGCATTCGCCCCATAGGACGCACACACATTTCCCCTTCATTTTTGGAGGGGAAAAAGTGCATCCTATAGGGTGAAAAATACGGTATTTTCCTTGCAAAATTGCACTGGCCACAAGTGTAATAAAAGTAGTGTGTCTCGGAGCTCCACCAAATTCTTCTACCACCAAGTCCGCCCAGTCTGCTGAATGACAGCCAGCTCACAATGCACATGCGGGGCTGCGAGGGGGAAGAGCCGCATGTCGCCCCTGTTTTCTTCCGATGTGCTTGTTTTGTGTTTGGGTATGTGCGTATCCGAGGCCGGGCTCTCAAATGCTTTGTTGCATTATGTTAATTCCTCGGCAGTGCAATCAAATTCATGTCGTAATTAAAGCTGTCAGTTGGAAGGCAAACCAATGGCTGCGAAAACACAGCATAACAAATGAAGTGAAAGGCTTCTGCATGTAGCTATACAATGCTTCGCCAGGCATGAAATTAAATAAGTAATTTGATGTTGACATCAGAAATTGAAATGATACCCACTGTTCCTTCATTCTGTCAGACCTGCATAAACAATGGCCAGAACAAACAGGAGCAGCGCAAGTTGCTTCCCCACCCTGATCCCTCTCGTAATTCACAATATATATGCAAAAGCGGTACAGCAGGCCCACTAAGACCTGAAGGGTGTAATTTCTATGGGTTCTTGATGAGCTGCTGAATACAGGAGAGCTGCTTCTTTTGCATCCCAGGGCCAAATCACTCCTCACTTTAAAACAGCACAATAGCCGAAAGCCTATTGAAATTCGTCTGGGTTGGATGTTATTTGCGGACTCAAAGCCTTTCTAAGATCTGTGTTTTCTGTTCTGCTTTTGGGTGCCTGAATCAACCAACATGTGGGGGGGGGGAGAGAGTTGGTTTGTTTGTGGTTGGACGAGAAACACCCCAATTCGCCCACAAACCAAAACACAATTATCATACAAAACCGAAGCTTCTCTGAATTTTTGCAACACCGTTTTCCAGGCAAATGATGTGTAAAAAAAGAGGCACGCGTTAAGATGAAAGTGTGCCTCAAAATACATACATTAGGGAATAATAATAATAATAATAATAATAATAATAATAATAATAATTTTATTATTTGTACCCCGCCCATCTGGCTGGGTTTCCCCAGCCACTCTGGGCGGCTTCCAACAAAGATGAAAAATACACTAAAATGTCACATATTAAAAACTTCCCTGAACAGGGCTGCCTTCAGATGTCTTCTGAATGTCAGGCAGTTGTTTATCGCTTTGACATCTGATGAGAAAGATGCAACATATTAGTCAAAGGCTACATACAAAAAATGTGCATGTTAAGAGAAGTTCACACTAAGCAGCTGAGAACAACTGTCATGAAAATTTGCGAGCATGTTAGAGTGAATTTCTCCCAATATACATTTTTTTGGTGTGACCAATAGACACACCTTTTCAAGTAAGTGGGAGCCAGAGTGGTGTGGGGGTTATAGCATCAGGCGAGGACCAGGGAGACCCAAGCTCAAAGCCTGACTGAGCCAGTATACTCATTGAGCGACCTTAGTCCAGTTACACTCTGTGAGCCTAACCAACCTTTACTGGTTTGCGTGGCGAGTTCCCGCCTCCCCCCCCCAAGGAAATAAAGACACAGGACACAAGAATTCAGGTTAATGGGTCAAATTAGGCCACAACTTTGTTGATTACAGGAATTGAGCAGTATTGGCTTAGGCATTGGTCCTAACTACTAACTGTTGGGAATCAAGCCTTTATCAGGAGAAACTGGCCACTCTCCAGGCACCCGGCTTGATCTCCGGTTGACCTCCCTGTCTGCATTCCCCGGCAGGATACAGGCTAGGTCGCGATAGGCGATCCTTCTCAGCATGAGAAGAACACCCCCCCTCTTTCCTGCCCCCCCCAGGCAGGGGAAAGAGATGGACAGAAACGTATATACATGCCTTTATTTCTCTCTTTGCAGCGTTACAGAAAACACGTCTGCTCTCTTCAAACTCCAACAGCCGAGAGACAAACTCCTCCTGTACTTCCTGTACAGCTCATATTACACTCTGAGCTAATTCCGGTGCTTCGCACTGTGAACAGACTGTCCCTCTGTTTCCCAAGGAACAGTCCCAACATTCCCATTATGCTTTGCTTTCAAGCTAGCAGTAGCTCGCGGCCGCATTGCTTCTATATCGTAACACTAACTGGCTCATAGGCCGGAAGGGTTAATCACCAGTGGGAGGAGTCCTGCTGAGGCACGTCAGCTAGGACCTCCCCCCAGTGTTGCCATGTGGGGGCCTGCCGTGGGCCCACACCTCCTTAGGCTTAGGACAAGGCCACGCCCCCCGGAATCCTTTACCGGACTACCCTTGCTTGGGGGAAAGTGATGGCGTTCCTTCCCCCCTTCATTTGCACAACAATGGAACAGTACCCCCACCAATGCCTAACCGCCAATACCAAAGAGTTGTGACGGTTTGCTACGAGGTAGGCGAAAACCAAATGGCTGGTGCCAATCTGCCATCTGGAAAAATTCCTACCAGGCCCCTTGACGGCGACCAACCGTAGTTCATAGCAACGTCAGAGAACCTAGCCTAAATAGGGTGGGATGGGAGGGAAAGCCGGGTCAGCTGCAGCGAGGGAGAGAGGAGGAGCCTCAGCTGCAGTGGGTTTAAATGGCCGAGGCCCCGCCCCCGGAACCAGCCGATTGGCTGGTCCGGGGTATGATGTGCCCGGGGATTCCCTTCTGCTATTGTGGGGCTGGAGCCAGCCCCCGCGAGAGTGGGGGAGGGGCGTGCAGCCCGCAACCCCACCTTCTGTGTGATCGCGGAAGTGGCTTTGTTGCGAAGATAAAACAGGAAAGGGGGAGAACTGTGTATGCCGCCTTGAAAGATGGGATATAAACATAATAATATTGTTTCCCCCGACAGAATACACTTTTTGTATGCTAATTTCACTAATATGTGCATTTCTGTGCATTTTTGCACACCTTGTGGGTTGGGAAATGGTGTACCATAATTTGGATAGGTGCACAGCTGTGTTTCACTTCACATGTTGGTTTGGGAAGTGTGAATTAGGTACTTGCTCATTAAAATGCAAACAGAATCATATTTGCACTGATGAAGCGCTACGCGCCACATAGTAAAATGTTTTCCGATCCTCTTAACACCTTAGGGCAGCTAATTGGGATCTCAGCTTGCAGTGAAATGGCCCACTTCTAATGTTCTGTCCCCTTAAGTCTGATTCATGCTAGTGAGGGACCACTTGCCTTTTCGTGACATCTCTGGGGATTCATGTGGAGAAACCTTATTGTGAACCATTGCAACCAAGCTGCCACTATTGCTTCTCTCTCTCTCTCTCTCTCTCTCTCTGTCTCCGTCTCTCTCTCTGTCTCCCTCTCTCCTGCTGCGATTGGAAAATGCTTTAAAGAACACCATATCCCCAAACACTTGGGAAGAGTATTCCGAACCCATTGCCAGCCTTAAATTCACCCCCTGCAAAAATATGTAGGAGGCATTTTATCTAGTCTTCTGGCAGTTCCCTCACTGCAAGAAATGAAGTTACAGGGAACAAGGCATAGGGCCTTCTTGGCAGTGGCACCCTCCCTGTGGAATGCCCTTCCATCAGATGTCAAGGAAATAAACAGCTATCTGACTTTCAGAAAACATCTGCATTGGGACATTTTTAATGTTTTTGGGTTTACTATGTTTTTATATGTACTGTAAGCTGCCCAGAGTGGCTGGTGAAACCAGCCAGATGGGTGGGGAATAATAAAAATAAAAATAAAAATAAAAAAATAAAATAAATAAAAATAAAAATAAAAAAAATTAAATAGTCATACCTCAGCTCCCGAACACATTGGGAGTCAAACGTTTCAGCTCCCAAACGATTGAAAACCAGAAGTGAATGTTCTGGTTTTTGAACATTCTTTCGGAAGCCAAATGTCTGACGAGGTTCCCGCGGCTTCCGATTGGCTGCAGGAACTGCCCTGAGTGAGAAAAGCAGCTTTTGACACTTGCTATTCTCCTTGGAATTGCCAGTGCAGCCCCAACCAAATATTTTGTGAGTTCACCTGCAGAATGGACCATTGATAGTCTATCTCTAGTAAGGGAGAGAACTCATGCCAACTCATGCTCATTTTAAATTTTCAAGCTTTCCCCCCAGATGTCAAAGTTGTGCATCCAGATTTCGCATGGTAGATTCAAATTGTCTCCTAACAACTCTCGGAACCCTTAATGAACTACAACTCCCAGGATTCTTGGGGGGTGCTGATGTGATGGTTTAAAGTGGTGTGATAGTGCTTAAAATGTGCAGGTGAGGCCTATGAAAACCAACTGAGCTAACACTGGGGAATAAGTTGACAAGCAAACTCATATGTTGCAAGGGAAAATAAAGAAAGAAAGAAGTGACATCCATTCATCCAAACCTACAGGGTCATTTCCCTTTGAATGCTGTCCGTCTAGGGATTCTCAGCCACCCCCATCTCCCACTTGCTCTCCTATCCTGCCCGCCCCTTCCCTGCCACAAAGCTAAGTAGCTGGAGTCCAGGGCATCGGATGCCAGCATGTCATGGAGGTTGGTTGATGTGTGTCTATTTAGTCTCAGCATAGGCCGAAATGCCATCATTAATTCATTACCCAGCTGCCTGTCAAATAAATTGGCAATTACACCCACCGCTGGAGTCTGGATTTTCAGTAAATAGCACGTTACTGTCGGCGAGCTGTTGAGAAATGTAAAAAACGGGGGTGGAGGAAAGAGTAAGGGGACGGAAGTGTGTTTGTTTCACTAGTGGATGACAAGGGGCAAACAGTGTTGTGTTGATGAGAAACTTGATTTGTTTGTTTAAAAAGAGCTGGTGGTGAAAGATGCAGGTTGAAGAAGAAGAAGAAGAAGAAGAAGAAGAAGAAGAAGAAGAAGAAGAGAGAGGTCTCTGATGTATCTATTTTGTTTTCTTTTCCAGAGCTCAGCCCCATCCAGCTTGGGAACAGGCTACTTCGTAAGTGGATTTCGACTTTTTAGATGGATGTTTTGGAAAGGCGTAGGAGATGTCTATACACAAATTCTGAGTCAAATCATCAATGCCATAAATATAGCCACATATTCTTTCATTGAGCCTTCTGTGAGACCCTGGGGGTGGGGTGGGGTATTTACGTATCTGCGATTGATCTTGTTTACCTCTCTGATGTTCGAGAGAACTGAAATAAAATTAATGGAATGGAATGTGAAGCTGATGGATTTTGGTCAACTGTTTAAGTACAGTGGTACCCCACAAGACGAATGCCTCGCAAGACGAAAAACCCGCTAGACGAAAGGGTTTTCCGTTTTTGCGTTGCTTCGCTAGACGAATTTCCCTATGGGCTTGCTTCGCAAGGCGAAAAAGTCTTGTGAGTCTTGCCATTTTTTTTGCTTCCCCCCCTTTTTCTAAGCCGCTAATCCGCTAATAGCCTTTTAGCCGCTAAGCTGCTAAGCCTTTAATAGCCGCTAAACCGCTAATAGCGCTAATCCGCTAAGCTGCTAATAGGGTTGCTTCGCAAGACGAAAAAACCACTAGACGAAGAGACTCACAGAACGGATTATTTTCGTCTTGCGAGGCACCACTGTACCTGCAGATACAGGGTGGTAGAACAACAGGGCTGCAACCTTCCTAACACTTGTGAATTCAGTTTCCCAAACTCTTTTTGGGGGTCTGTGCCCCCTCTTTTGCCTGGCCCACCACTGCCCAGGTTCCTTGCTGTTTTCCCTCAGAACCACACACCACCTTTCTTATACCTCTACCCAAATGTCTATACCTTTCAGCCAGTGTCTCTGCACCATTTTGTCTCCAGCTCTGCCCCTACTTATCTGTTTGTTTGTTTTTTTTGGGGGGGGGGGTTTGGTTCCTGTTTTACTGCCAAGAGTATCTCTGGCATATTGTCTAGCTTACGCCTCAAAACAACTTGCTCTTCCTGACCCAGCTGGAACCCGAGACACTCATCTCACTTCCCCCAAAATTTCCTGAGGGCACAAGGACGGCTTTTTATGGTCTTGTTTCGTTTAACTGCATTAGTCTTTATAATGTTTTGACTCTGCTATTTTCGTACTAGCCAAAGCTGCCATAGCTCAAATAAGATGCTTTGGTTATAATTGTCAAGTGTGTGGATGGCAGTAGTTTTGGGCTTTTTTTATTATGCTTAACAGAATTTTGGTTTAAGTCAGTTTCCCCCCACCCCCACCAGCTTTCCCCAAACTCACTCTTTTTTTTAAAAAAAATGTATGTATGTTTTTAAAATGTATGATTTTGCCTTGGTGTGCAATGTATACCAGATGTGGAATGGAACAGCAGGCTGCGTGTGTCTTTGTGTTGGGACAATATACCAAAATGGTACACTGGGCATTCAGTTCTGGAGAACATGGCTATTGTATTCTTGGAGTCCTGAAAAATATAAATGTGAAATGATATTATTATGAAGTCTCGATCTTCAAAAATGTCAGTGGCGTGGGTATATCAGTGAAGCCTTTGTCGGTTGTTTTCAGTGTCTTCTCAAAGGGGAATGTTTAGAACAGCTTTTTTCCTTGCTGTCGTATATACATGTGCACATTTTTGGGGTGGGGTATGCAAACCCTTGGAACTGGATTGGGTGATCTCAGCATCACCCACCTCATCTCTTCTGTAACGGAAAGCAAGAGTTTTGCTCCCTATACATATACAACCAAGGAAACAAGCACTCGGTCTGAGCCCATTTCTAGGGCTCCTATGAAATGCTTCCCCTCCATTTTGGCCACCCCACCCCCCATTTGCAGATGTTGAAAGTGGGAGAGGAGTAAAAAGATTTTGGGAGCACGCTTACTGTTGTTCATTGGACGTTGTCAGTGTTTTCTCTTTTAAAAAACTTTGTTTTAGAAGGGAGAGTGACGCAAAGTTAAGCAATGAGCTTCATGGCTGAGGGGTAGGGCCTAGGTCTTCTACTCCAGCACTATAACCACTGCACTCCTCTGCCTTTCAGTACTGTTGCAACAGTACTGTAGAGCAGGCATGTCCAATGTGAGAGGAAAGGAAAGTGGGGGGTAGGGGTGCCGATGTTCTGCATTTGGGATGAGACTGGATAAAAGGAGAGCGCCTTTCCTTCCGCCTCCATACAGAGCAGCCTGTGGCTTAATCACCTGGTTGATACGTAGAAGAAGGTGGTGGAATCAACCGTGAATCCGTGCCAAGGAAAGAAAGGGGTTTTTCCTGGCCACCTACAACGCCTTACCCCTCACCCCTAAAGTGAAGAAGTTGAAGAATGACAATGGGAGTGTGTGGTAGATCACTGCCAGGTTTTGATACTGTATAGTAGATCACAGCCTACTTGAAGTTGGTCATGCCTGCTGTAGAGGAAGGCAAAGCCAGGAAACCAGGCATAGCTTCAGGTTTCTGGGGTATGTAAGTAAAAGTCTACTGAAATTCTTTCTGAAGCCTTTGTCCATGTAGAATCCACCTGCCCAGTTTATGTTCATTGGACAACACTAGCTTCTAACCTTCAATCTTCTAAGAGAACCAAGTGGGAGACAAGCAGTGTTAGGAACAAAGGGGGGTATCAAGATATCATGCACTGGGAACTTGTTTTTATTTATTCCTCTGCAAGGATCAGCCTCAGACCTAGGAACAGAAGAAACTGCCTTCTACTGAATCAGACCATTAGTCCATTTAGCTCAGTACTGTCTATGCTGATTGGTGGTGGGCTTCCAAGGTTTTGACTCTAGGAATCTCTTCCAGCCGTACCTGAATATGCCTGGGACCTTGTGCATGCCAGGCTGAGCTACACCCCTTCCTTACCATCCACTGGCTAAGCCAGGGGTGAGTAACCCGTGGTACTCCAAATGTTGCAAGATTACAGCTCCCATCAACCATGGGCACCAGCCATGTTTGCTGGGACTGAATGGAGACAGAATCATAAAATCATAGAACTGTAAAGATGGAAGGGATCCCAAAAGTTGTCTAGTCCAACAGCACCACCCGTAATCCAGGAGTCACTGCTAAAGAATCCCTGACAGATGGCCACCCAACCTCTGCTTAAAAAACTCCCTCCTGAGGGAGTCTGTTCCACTATCAAACATCTCTTACTGTCAACAAGTTTAGGTGGAATCTCCTTTCTTGTAATTTGAATCAGTTGGTTTAGGTCCTACCCTCTAAAGCAGCAGAAAACAAGCTTGCTCAAACTTCCACGTGACAGCCCTTTAGATATTTGGAAATGGCTATTATATCTCCTCTCAGTCTTCTCTTCTTCGGGCTAAACATGCCCAACTCCTGCAACCAATTACATCCTGAGGACCACAGGTTTTCTACCCATGGGCTTAGCTATCCACTCATTTACTCATTCACTTCAACCACCTTGGGTGCTCTTCTTTTTCACCTTTACATCATTCCCATCTACAGCAATGGGACCTACCTCTAGACTCTTAACTGGCTTCCTAGTCATCCCGCCTTAGTTTTTGCCAAAATGTCAACAGCCTTGTTTAGACCGACTCCCTCTGTACCGTTTGTCTCCTTCACAACAACACCTCTTCCACCAACAGCCATCCATCCGTCTGTCATCAGTTACTGAGGAAAATAAACTTTTTTTAGCATCCTGGGCATGGTGCACACCTCCTGAAAACAAGATGAGGTGTCAATAGCTGCAGCTGTCACGAAATCTGCAGACCGCTCAAGCTGTCAATAACAGACAGGCTGTGTGCTAACAACGTGGCACTGTCTTTTCTTTTCCCACCCCTGCTGCCGTTCCCAAAGCATGGGCCACTTTGTGTGAGCGCAGGCAGGCTGGTTCTTTCTATCTATCCATCTCTCCTGCCTACTCCTTTCTTCCCTTCCCCCATAGGAATTTACACCTTCACTCTTGGGAGATCATGGTGCTTGGAATGGGTGGTGCAGCATCACCAAAATTCACAGAGCCATTTTGGGTTCCAAATATTCAGGTGTTTTAGGAAGTCAGCCTGCTTTCCTCTCCTAGTTTATTTTCTAGCTTCAGCTAGAGATAAATGGAACTGTCAGTTTCAGTACTCTTAGTTTCTCATGCTTTGAATCTTAAATTCAGTTCTCTACATTTTGTCATCTATATATATATACATTTAAAACCCCCCCGTCATTTTAGTGTGAATTTCTCATAATAAAAACATTTCCTAGAATGTTATTTTTATTTTTTATGCACATTACACCCTAATCTAGCCATCACTTGTTTGGCAAACTGCATTGCAAAATTTGGATAAGTGCAAATTTTGAAGGCTAGCTGCATTTTGGTTCCCACATGGTTTCAGAAAGGGTGGATTTGGTAGTTTGGGCTTCAAATGCAACCCAAATCAAATTTCTCCCTCATTTTAAAATCTCAAATTTAGTATGTGTAGTTTGCAGAGCACTGCAACATATAACCATCCAATTCCAAATGCAGGGTGAACAAAGTCTGCCCATCACTGTTTGCACTGGGCTCCACCACACTGGCTTCCCTGTGCACATCTGAATATATGCACACCCAACATAATCCAGTCACAATTTTAAGACTTAGAAGCCCTGTTGATTTTACTAGGAGAGCTTTGCACATGCTTAAAGCTATCTGCACTATCTGCTTCTACCATCAAATGGGGGTCAGCTACCACACCCCACTTCTTCTGAGAAGAAGCCTGGAGTAGATTCTTCCAACCGAGGTCTTGTTTCAGGGCACATGGACTTGTAAACCAAATGTCGGGGTGTTGTCAGTGGTTCCCGGCTGGTTGCACAGGAAAGTATAAAGACAAGGAAAAGTTTCTTACAGTCCTTTTTTATTTCAGTCTTTACAGAGAGAGGCTATAGAACCCAGCCTCTTGGATAATGGCACCCTGAGTGAATCTCCACCCCCTTCTCTCCCACTTCCTTATTCCTCATTCTCATCGTCTCCTCTACAGGTGCTGCTACATGTCCTCTGTCTTTGAGCTCCTTGCTCTCCTACTTTTAAGGCTCGCCAGGTTCTGGGAGATGGAGGGTCTGGAATGTTTTCTAATGACACTGTGTCAGTTGGGTGTTCTTCTGGCTCTCCCATAATTTCCCAACTTTTCCCCTCATCTGCCTCTAAGCTGCAACCTCCTTCAAACCCCTGTTGTAACTCTATACTGTCTTCTTCCTCCTCCTCCCTGGAAGGGTCTGGATGGAGAGACGTTCTCCACCATTCCTCCTCTGCCCAGTCCCTGACCCCTAATAAGGAAAAGGTGCTTGCAAGCCTCCTTAAGCTGGCTGTGCCCCTACTTATCCTTCTTCTTTGTAGCACCCACCTCCCCCCACTTTACACTGTGGGCTTTGCTAGTCCCCTATTTAGGGGCCGAGTAGGAATTCGGTGTGGGGAGTCCGTGAACGCTTGACAGTGGGACCACAGTGTGTATGTCAGGTTCACATATCCAAGGGTCACATAGCAAGGAGGGAGAATTTCTTTCTAACTCCTTTCTGTGTGGCCACATTTTGCAGCTGTAAACATGCCCAAGAGATTAAAAAAAGGATTCCATCATTTCTTATTGGATAACTCACCTGCCTGGACTCCAGTGATTTGGCTAACCTGTTTACTTGGGCTACGCGGATCCCCTAATTTGTTATATTTAATAAATATAACTCATTTACCATCGACTTTGCCTCTCGAGTCTTCTTTATAGGTGTGCTGATAATGCCTTCATTTATTTTATTTTATTTATTTTGCATTTCTCCCTCAGCTTTCTTCCACCATGGAACCTAAGCTGTCGTCAGTATATCAACACACCATTTCCCAGTCTCTCTCTTTTGAAAGGCTGTGATATACACAAGTGTGGGTAGGCATTTTAAAAAGAAAAAGAAGAAAAAGAAAGTCTGTGATAACACCAATTGAGGGGAGGAGAATGACGATCACTATTGTGTATTAGTTTGGAAACATGCCCTCATGTGTTTAGACAACCCGGATAGTAGCTGCTGCTTTTGATGTTGTGATTACGCAAAGATATGTACATCATTAAATCAGTGTAAAGTGTAAATCATTACGTGCTAAAGTGCACAGCAAAGAAACAGCCCTTGTGCATTTCAAAGGTGATGTGTGTATATAGCTTAGGCTGCATTCACACGGGAGTTTATTCTGTTTTCCTGACATTTCTATGACTTACTTTCTGCATTATATCTGAACTTTCAGATATCTGAACTTTCACATTGTATAAAAGCCATTTCCAGAAACAGAGTGGAATATAATGCAAGTCTAGCACTCATTTGCACGTTATCTGCAAATGTCTATTTTTCTGGAAGCAAAACAACACAGAAATGAGCACTAAATTTGTGCCATATTCAGGAAGTGGCTTTTAATTTATATTGTTGTCAGCACCCATCTGTCTCGAGAGACAGTGGAGTGTGCCTCCAGGGGTGAAGCCAAACTTCTGGAGAATCACAGTGCCTGCTGCGGCTGCAGAGACTGGTAACTTATAATTGCTGCCTCCCGCATTAGAAGCACCCAAGTGATCTCTCAGCAGTATGTATAGAGGTCCTGTACTGCCCAGACAACAAGACCCTGCTCTTTGCCTTGTTGACGTGGTCCAAAGAAAAGGAGACCAATACATTTTGTACCAGCTTAGCTGCAGGAAGGAGGCATACATGAAGTCATGCAATGGTCTCAGGGACTCCACACTCTTCTCCTGAAGATATCATGCAAGGCAGCAGAAGTTTAGGATCTGAGTTTTCCTTCCCCTACCTTCGCAGGTTGATGAGCCCCATCTGCCCCTCACTTCTTTCTATAGCACATGCAGCAAGCACCTTCTTGACCATTGGACCCACAATTGGTCTCCTCCGCTCAATCTGCTGGAGCCTGTCTTTGCACGCAGGGGAAGTCCCTAACTCACTGAGGGTTTGAGACTCATTGTCTACCCTCACCTGCTTTAGCCAGCCAATCAAAGCCATTTCCTGGGGTTTGGCCCCTGTCACATGCTGACAGCTTCTAGGAGACACAGGTGAGAGCTGAGAGCTCAAATATAATGCAGATATTGACAGACAGGGAAACGTCAGGGAAACAGAATGAACTGCTACACAAATGCAGCCATTGTGTCAGGCCAAGACACCAGTGTTTCAATGTGTATTTCGTTATGGGGCTAGGGGAGTTATTTGTGACGATTTTACATAATTTTAGCTCCTGCTGTAGTTTCTGTGGCTCTGCTACTTGAGTATCTCAATCAGGATGTAAGTGTATGAATAAATAACCTATCCGGGCTCTTGCCATTTAATTTTCTTTGAAGAAGAAAATACTTTGGAGAAGGTAAGATTATCACTCTATGAATGGTGGCTCTTGCATCAGCCAGATGGAACTTAGGCCTGCGCTAGACAAAATAAGAAGAAAATGGAGTGGAAAAGGGCAAATCAAATATCTGGAAGAATGAGTGAGTACTTATAAGTTGCACAGAAACTCTCACAATATCTGTTATCTGACTACAGTAATCCAATTGCAGGCAAACTGGAATTTTTTGCATCCATGTATCATTAGCATTCAAACACAATTTTTTTGGGGGGGAAAGCAGTCAAGAAGGAAACATATTTCTGACTGGCCCTCCAGATGTTTTGGGACTACAATTCCCATCATCCCTGACCACTGGTCCTGTTAGCTAGGGATGATGGGAGTTGTAGTCCCAAAACATCTGGAGGGCCATGTTTGGCCATGTCTGACGACTACTACTACTACTACTACTACTACTAATCGAATAGGACACCCCTGTTTTCATCAGAGAAAGGTTGGGGTATTTGCTAGAACTGTGAGGTGCATATAACTCTTAACTTGCTTAACAAGCTACAGTTCGCAGGATTTTTTCAGAGGAAGCCACAGCAGTTTAAAGTGGCACAATTCAGCTTTAAATATACAGTTCAGGCAGTGTCATCCCAACATTCATTTTTAATATTGGCGGATTCCCATATTGGATTGCTGCTTAGTTGTGAATTCTGGAAGGTGAGGTTGGTGCGAGATGATGATGATGGTTTTTATTATTGTTATTATTACGGAGAAGGAGAGTGGTTGAGATGTTTTGACATTTGCTCATCAGCTACCAAACAATCTGTCTCTCCAGGCGAGAGCTGGGAAGCATACGTTGCAGAAACGCTCCCTTAGGACGCAGCTTTCTCGGCTGCCTTCGTAAAGACGGACCTAAAAGGCTGCGAGTTCAACAGCTGTTTGCGTTGTTGCTGCAGATGCCGCTGGGACTCCGCATGGTGCGTTGTTGCATGACATTCCAGAAGCCCTTCCCTGGAGAGCGGAGTAAGGAGACAGCTGTGTTAAGGCAGGGACCCCGAGGAAGAGCCGCCGTCTTTTCAGAGCAGGAACTGCGGGGAAGCTGTTATTGCACTCTCAGACACAACAGGCCAAGCAGGGACCATTTCACATTCTCACACAGTGACACAACACTGTGTGTGTGTGTGTGTGTGTGTGTGTGTTGTGTTGAAGTAAGCCAGGCATGCTTCCAGAAATCACCTCTTAGTTTTCCCTGGGTCTCAGAATTCTGAATTACCTGCTCTTGCTTCCAAAGTGGAAGCACCACATTGGGGATTTTCAGTTAGAGCTCTCTCTCTCTCTCTCTCTCTCTCTCTCTCTCTCTCTCTCTGCCCCTCCAAGTGTCCCTATTTTCCAGGGACAGTCCTGGATTTACAGAAGCAGCCCTGGTTTCTGATTTGATCCCAGAATGTCCTGCTTTCAGTTAGGATGTCCCTATTTTCATTGGGGACATGTTGGAGGGTACAGAGTTCTATGACTCTTGAGCCAAAGAGAAAAGTAACTATACAACCTTTAGAAGACATCTCAATGCAGCCCTATATAGGGAAGTGGTTTTGTTTTTTTAATGTTTTATTATGTTTTAATGTATGTGGGGCAATTCAGTCAGATGGGTGGGGTATACAATACAATATAATAATAATAATAATAATAATAATAATAATAATAATAATAATAATAATAATAATAGAATAAAGGTAAAGGGACCCCTGACCATTAGGTCTAGTCGTGGCCGACTCTGGGGTTGCGGCGCTCATCTCGCTTTATTGGCCGAGGGAGCTGGTGTACAGCTTCCGAGTCATGTGGCCAGCATGACTAAGCCGCGTCTGGCGAACCAGAGCAGCACACGGAAATGCTGTTTACCTTCCCGCCAGAGTGGTACCTATTTATCTACTTGCACTTTGATGTGCTTTTGAACTGCTAGGCTTGGCAGGAGCAGGGACCAAGCAACGGGAGCTCACCCCATTGTGGGGATTCGAACCACCGACCTTCTGATCGGCAAGTTCTAGGCTCTGTGGTTTAACCCACAGCGCTACCCGCATCCCTGACTTTCGGCCTAGAGACCCCTATATAAGTTGTTCCACAAACCCACCTCCCAAGACCCTGGAGGAACTTGAACACTATCTGTGCCAGCTGGTAAGGAGAAGTGAAATTGAGGAGGCCAGCAAATCTATCTGCACATCACGACCTGACAGCCCTGCTGACCTCGAGGCCCGATATTTTGTTAAATTGGAAATACTATTTTATGTTGTTGCAATTTTGCTCATTTACCTCACTTCTTTTTGTTCCCTGCTCCGGGATTGAAAAGGTTCAATGAAGAGTGGACTTTAAATACTACAAATAAATACATAAATACACCTCCCAGGCTGGAGTGTCCATGGGGATGTCTCTCACATCCTTCCTCCCCAAAGAGCAACATTTCCCATGCCCCCTTTTGAAAGGGAAATTGCGCCACCTCCAGGGTAAAAATTGCTTCAGCTTTAACCTTCCTTCTTTGGTTTTGATTCCCACACTTTTTGCTGTGTTCTGCACCTGTTTCTTTTCCTGCAGCATATTTGCATCTTTTCCCTCACCATGCAGCAGCCTCGAAAGCTGCCTTCTCCTGAGTCAGACCATTGGTCAGTGTGGACAGTCTGATAGCCAGGAAGGCAGGGATAGGGGTAACATTTTCAGCCTGATGGCCACATTCCAGGGTTCACATGGCACCAGTGGGCATGTCAAAAGTAGGCAGAGCAATGAACTGTCAATTTTAGGTAAAGGGACCCCTGACCATTAGGTCCAGTCGTGACCGACTCTGGGGTTGCAGCGCTCATCTCGCTTTATTGGCCGAGGGAACCGGCGTACAGCTTCCGGGTCATGTGGCCAGCATGACTAAGCCGCTTCTAGCAAACCAGGACAGCACACAGAAACACCATTTACCTTCCTGCTGGAGCAGTACCTATTTATCTACTTGCACTATGACATGCTTTCAAACTGCTAGGTTGGCAGGAGCAGGGACTGAGCTCACCCCATCACGGGGATTCGAACCGCTGACCTTCTTATCGGCAAGTCCTAGGCTCTGTGGTTGAACCCACAGCGCCACCCGCGTCCCTAATAATTGAATAGGACGTCCCTATTTTCATTGGAGAAATGTTGGAGGGTATTATGCTTTTTTCAACAGTTTGGAGGTTGAGGTGACAAGAAATCAGCCTGAAAATGGAGAGATATTAGGAGAAATTCCATAAAGTTTTCTGGTGGGGGGGGAGGTTTGGCTTACACTACTGATCGGCAAGTCCTAGGCTCTGTGGTTTAACCCCCAGCGCCACCCGCGTCCCCACTGTCAATTTTAGCTTTGTGGTAACTCACAGCAGCTGTTGTTGTTGCTTTACTCTTGACAATAACAAGAAAAATGTGAAAAATGAAAGAGAAAGGTCCTTAAGTCATCCTTTCTGCTTATTCTTTTATTCCCCCCTCTCTCTATCTTTCTATCTCTCTCTGTGTGTGTATAAAATTTTCACAACAACCTTCAAAACAAACACATTGTTTCATACATTGACTTCTCACCCACAGTGTTTTTATTCAAACCTTTTCTACTGCATTATGTCTTTATCTATTGCAAAAAAAGTTTCTCTGTTTTGTCATTTTTCTTCCACTGCTTTTATCTCAAATCCTGCCCACAATTTCATTTGACTGTAATATTTCTTTTTTTAAAAAAATAGTCCACGAAAGGCCTCCATTCTTCTATAAAAGTTCATCATTTTGATCTCTTAATTTTGCTGGCAGTTTTGCCATTTCTGCGTAGTCGCTTACTTTTGAGAACTGCTACTGCCTCATTGAAATCTTCTCTTCTTTCCATTTCTGTGCATATAATATTCTAGCTACATAAATAGTTTGATCATCCTCTTTGGAACTCCCTTCTCTATTGTATGTATAAGAAAAGCTTCTGGTCTTTTGAGAATAGCCCATTTAAACAGTTCCTTCATTTCAATATATAGTCTCTTCTGTTTATTCTGAACAATGTCCAAAACTATATTTTATTTTATTTTATTTTTATTTTTGCTTCTACGTAATCAAATTGCTATCCTGTATAGCTGAGATCTCAGTTCTTGGCATGGCTATCCTTGCAGAGGGTTGGGATCTCAACAGTTTGACTGTTGAGCGGGGAGGAATGGAAAACTTGTGAGAGGAGAGGGAATGGAACAGACTGGCTGGGAACCTGAACAGGAGCGCTCCATGCTGCAACATTTTATTGCAGCTCTGAATTCGTTGCTGGAACAGAGCTTATGACATGTTGCTTTAAGACTGTAGAAACAAGGGCTATGGAAGATTGCTCCAATATATGAATACAGTGGAGACATTGCTATATGCACAAAGATGCAGCCTTACCCAGTATAGAGGAATGGCTGATAAAACTGTTGGACTTGGCTGAGATGGCAAAGTCAATGTGTTTAATTAGAGAAATATCATTATTGACATTTATTCGGGACTGGGACTTTTTTCATGAAAAAGAAAATGAACTTGTATTATCTGGATTTGAAGATGGGGGAAAATTGGTTTACATGAAGATAGAACGGCTGGATGTCAATGAGTGAATATTATATTTAGCTGCAGGACAGAGAACCAGAAATCATTTTACTTTTCTCTATTCTCTCTCTTTCCCCTTCCTTTGATTTATCTTCCTTCCTTCCTTTTTTACAATATTCTTTTTGCCTCTGTTCTTTTTTTAGAGTAAGTATTTAGGTGTATTATAAAAAAGGTACTTTGTAATGTATCAATTTTTTGTATATCTTTGGACAAGTAAGTATATCCATATATGAATATATATGACTGTGGAAAGAAGACATCTAGGGGTGGGGGGTTGCTGCGGAAGGAGAGAGTGGCGCTGTTTTAGCTTCACAAGGCATTTTCCTACTATCAGCGATAACAATAAACAAGACACATTGGTGTTGCAGACACTTCGCTTATCTCCAGAAGCTGAACACTTCAATGCATTTTGCTCATGTGAAAATGCTTATCCATTCTGAAATGAGTGAGCTTGCACAAAGGCACCCTGGTGACTTGCTGTTTGGAAGTGTTGCAGTTAATACACTGCCGTGTCTTTTCAACTTGTGTCTGTGCATATCTTTTGCAGAGGCTGGTTCTTGTTAGCTACCACTTGGCACCATAAATCATTGTTAACAGACCTTAATTTCCTTAGCTCAGCTAATGATGGAATGCCAGTTTTTTGTTTTGTTTTTTTGTTACACAGTAATTACCTTTGGTGAACAGCATTGCACAAGAACATCTTGTAAGCTCATGTCGTCCCGTGTTAAATTGCTGCAGCAGGAAATGGTTGCACTGATTCTGAATTCAGCGAAATTCAAATGACTGAAAACATCAAACTGAAATCTGAAGGCCAGTCAACTGACTTCAGATCTTCCAAGGTTTGAGGTCAGGAAGAAGAGAAGAGAAAACCCTCAGTGTTCAGGCATATCTTTCTGCTCTTGACCTTAGAAAATTTCCCCACCCTAAAATCACCGCAATTGTAATGCCAGTGTTCAACAGAATCCCAGTTTGGGGGGAACAAAAGTGGAGGCAGTCTACTGTCTTCAAGCTCACATCATGGACTTCCTTGAAGCATTTGATTGGCCCTCATATGAAACATGATGCTGGACTGCATAGACCTTTGGCATGGACCAGAGCAGGATTGGGGACATCATTTGTCAGAGCACCAGAACAATTGGCAGACCTCCTTTGAATGAGGTCATAGTGAGGGTTTTAAGTTTGTCACTGTGACTGGTTAGCATAGACCAGGCATAGGCAAACTCAGCCCTCCAGATGTTTTTGGACTACAGTTCCCATCATTCCTGACCACTGGTCCTGTTAGCTAGGGATGATGGGAATTGTAGTCCCAAAACATCTGGAGGACTGAATTTCCCTATGCCTGGCATAGACCATGTGGTACCTGCCAGATGCCCAACTCCCATCAGGCCTGGACAACAAGGTCAGTGGTCAGGAAGCATGGGAGTTGTAGTATAGCAGCATGAGGAAAATAACAGAAGGGGTGGATACATCTTTCCTTTCCTTTGATGGGATTCCTACTTCATGCTGGGACTTTTGATGGTAGTACTTCCTTACAAGATAGAATTAAAAGCTAAAAGTTGCATTTCAGTTGGCTGGAGAGTTTTAGTTTGAGCTTCACAAGGTGAATCTAGGCACACGGAAATAGGCAATGCCAAGTTCAATGGAGCTCTCTCCTAGGAAACTACACTAGTGGCCAAAGTTGGGGAAAGTTTTTGGAAAAAGTATATTTCCTAGGTTTGATGACTCATAACATCACTTTTTTAAAGTAATACTATAAAATTATATATCAATGGAAAGATAATTTAATGAAGAATGTAATACAACAAAGTTTGTTCAATTATCTGTATTCTATCAAAAGTTATAGTCAAATAACCAGAAAAAGGAAGCAGAACTTGCTTAGGTTGATATGCAGTAGCTTTCCTTGATTTGAATGTAGCCAATGAGCATGAGTGTTTAGAGAGCCAGTCAGGTGTTATAAACCATCAAACCTCAGAAATACACTTTTTTCCAAAAGGTTTCTACAATTTTGGCCACTAGTGTATGTATATAGAGAGAGAAATGCTTGTATTTCTAGACTCTTCTTGCAGACACGGAGAGGGTTGTGGCCATGGAAGCGCCATGAAAATCACTTCAAAATTTAGCATTACACCACTGTTGGGAGAATAGAGCTTAGGACATCTGGTTGGCCACTATGGGATATAGAAAGATGAACCACTGGCCTGATCTGCAGATCTTTTCTTCTCTTCTCTTTGTAGTTCTTTTAAGACTCTAGCAGTTTTCTAACATGCAGAAGAAATCTATGTTGTGGGGTGTGTGTGTTCATTCAGTTTAACCAGTTGGCATCAAGGTTTATTGAATTTTCATTCATATTTGGCATCCCTAAACACAAAATGTGTGTTTGTGTGTTGTTTACTGAAAAAGAGGTGCAACCTGGGCCTACTCAGAAGTAAGCCTCTCTGATGTCAATAGGACTGCCTGTCTAGTTTCTGAAGGGAAATTAGCTATCATGTTTTCAGCTTGTTGTTTTTTTTTTTGCTGCTCCAGAGGGGAGGACCCAATCCAATGTTGAGAAGGGAAATTCTGACTAAACATTAGGAAGACCTTTCTGACGGTCAGAGCTGTTTTACAGTGGAACAGACTCCCTCAGAACATGGTGGACTCTCCTTCATTTGAGGTTTTTACAGAAAGGTTGAATTGCCATCCATCAGGGATTCTTTAGCTGTGAATTCTGCATTTCAGGGGGTTGGAGTAGATGACATTTGTGATCCCTTCCAACTCTACAGTCCTATGACTTAATCCTACTTAAGCACACATAGGATGGTAGCATCAGCATCATACTTGCCTGCAAGAGTGTTCGGCATGCTTTCCTGGAGAGACAATTCTTTGATTGATTTTTGCCTTTTTTTAAGGATTTGCAAACCTTAGTGCAGCTCATCAGAAATGGAGCTGGGAAACGAGGTAATCAGGCTGGCACTTCAAGTAATGATGGTGAACTTTGCTCATCTGAAATGTTGTACATGTTCATTTTTTATACTCCAGGAGCCTTTGAAAATTCAGTGCCCTGTTAACTGCATATATAATGGGCCACCATTATCCCGTAAATACACTTTGCACAATAAAACCTATCTCCGGGTCAATTAATTTTAATGTTTGTCAGCAGTAGCAGTGCCCCTGGTGTATTTTTTTAACAAAAACAAAAACAAAAAAGAGTTGAGAAGGTCTATTTAAATAGCCCATATGAAGAAATGGCCAAGTAAAGGAAGTTCAGCAAACTCTTGTGATTAGATTTGGTCCTGTTTTCTCTCTCTTAAAATACTCAAAAGTGGTTTACAATGAAAAGCAACAAGAATATATATAAAAAAGAAACGAACTATTCAGTATCAGTATATGATGAATAACAACCATATGTCCTAGCTGCAGAATCTCTAGGTAAGGAGCCAGACCAGGTTCAGGCCTCTGATCCTATTGGTGGAGATCAGATGGCCGCTGCATCTGAAACTGAGGGACAGCAGCCCCCAGAAGAATTTTCCATGCCACCATGGCCCACAGAGTCTGGACATAGAATCCTAGAATTGTAGAGTTGGAAGGGATCACCTAGTCCAACCCCCTCCAATGTAGGAATATTCAGCTGTCCCATACAGGGATCGAACCTGCAACCTTGGCGTTATCAGCACCACACTCTAACCAACTGAGCTATCCACTCTCATTTATGCAAGGACATCTACTGCTGAGGAACCAAATGCCTTGCACAAGACTGGATTCATCCAGAAGTGCATGGAGCGCACAAAGTAAGAAGCCATGGAGCACAGGAGAAATGTCTTCAGGTTGTGGTGAAAGCGACCTTGTCAGAGGGTCCCAGTTGAGATGCTCATGTGGTACTTCTGGCTGCTTTAGGACTTCATTGGGTTCTTCATGGTCCCCAGGCTATGGTGGAGTTTTCTGTGATGTCCTCTGGAGCGGTCTTTACTCTGTCGTGCTTGAGCAGGATCCAGACAATTGTTTTGCACCTATGATCATGTGCTTGTCCCACAACAGCAGGAGCTTTATAGGCAGAATAGTTGATCCAAATATGCCTTGGGATAGCCACAGCTCCTCCCCTTCACAAGTTTTAAGAAGCTTCTTTGCAAAATCCCTGCCGTCTTTTATCACAGTGCACTGCCTGTTAGCTAGTTCCCCTTCTTCCAGGCTTGTCCTAGCAGTGCCACAAATGGTGGGAGGAGTCCCTGTTAGCAAATGTCAAAATCCTAGCAGTGCCAAAGTCACATTCCCAGCAAGCCCCCCACCCCACACAACCTCTTGCCAACCTCTCAGCCAATCTTTGTTTAAACACACTTTTCAAAGAGCCCAAGTGCAGTTTTTTAGCATAATCAAACTAGATTTTTTTGTCAGCTCCCTCTTGGAAAGATTACAAGGTTTATTCAAGCAGGAAGCAGCCTGAGATTAGCTGTCACTCCAGATTCAGTCTGTCAAGCTAGCTTTATTACAATGAGGCCATTATTATTATTATTATTATTATTATTATTATTATTATTATTCACTGGGATGGAATGAATATATTCTTTGCTCATCTCCCCCCACTCCAAGCCACTTCCCTCTCACCACCCCACACCTTCCTTTTCCCACGTGACACCAAGCACGAATGTGAACCTATGAATTAAACCAGATTTGCTTCGTTGATTGCCAGACATGCATTATGGCACTTGGAAACTCAATTTGGGCCAAATTAGGATGATTGCAAAGCAGTTAGGCTGTCGGAGACGAAGCCTTCTTTTTCTGACAGTCTTGGCTTTGGAAAATTGAAATGTCCTGTTCCGAAGCACCAGCTCCCTTTGTTGTGTCCAGAACGAAAGCCATATTTTTGGACAGGAGTAGAACTGGGTGCCTAAACAGCCACAGTAGTGGAAGTCACGGAGGACAAGGCAACCAGCAGCTACTAGCCCTGATGGCTGTGCTGGGTGCCTCCACTGTCAGTGGCAGTGATGCTTCTGGATTGCGGGAAATTGCTGGGAATCACAAATGGAGAGAGGGCTGTAGCCCTGAGGTTCTGCTTGTGGCTTTACTGTAGGTTTCTGGCTGACCACTGAGAGAAGTGGATGCTGAAAAAGATGGACCACTGGTTCTTTTGCTCACGAGAAGTGGGGGGAACCAGGAACCTAGCTTCTTGGACCACTTGTTTGCCTCAGGGTAAGATCGCTTCCTAAGTCTGTTTTCCTAACTGATGGCTATATGGGGACGTTCTGGGCAGCAGATAGGAAGACAAGCTGCTGAGAAAGGAAAGGTCACATCAAAGGTGGAAATATCTACCAGAGGATGGTAGGTTTTCACAAGTACTTTTTAATGTATGTGACAGTACACATCTGTATGGAGTCCTGTTGTCTTTTTTTGCTGCCCGTGGCGGCCATTTTGTGCCAGCACCCATGGCAGTTTTATCAAGACAGGTGTAGCAGCACCTCGTTTTATTTTGATCGCCCACCCAATCTCCCCCCCCAAAAAAAATCCCCATTGGTTTGCATGATTCAGATTGGGGGTGTGAGGTAAGGTGGGAAATATGAAGTAAGAAAGAAAGGTGAACTGCATTGTGGGAGGGAGAAAAAGCAAAAGTCCCCAATCCTCTTCCTCAACAATTTGTGTCAGAGCACACAATTGCTGTCTGATAAAATGTAGGACACAAGATTGAATTACTTCATTGAACCGGCGCTGTCCCCTGCTAATGGTAATTGCGTGGATCTAGCGGTTTTTCTTGGCGCCTTCTCAGATATTTACCTCCCACTGTTTTTCAATTCAAGCCTTTGATGAAAATATTCCCAGTACTTCTTTAAAGCAGACACCCAACTGTCTTCCTTGACAAAGGCAAGGTCTCTAAATCAGTTCCTGGCAATTTGTGACACAGCAGTCTATCTAAATCACCTTTTACCCATGTCACCGTGTCATTTCCTCAAGGAAGGGGGGGGGGAGAGAGGAAGGGAAGTAAATGCCCATCAGGTTTCTAAGGGCTTGGTGTTCTGCAGGTCCATGGACAAGAGAAGGAACAAAGGTCAAAGATTTTGTATGCAGCTTTCAGAGAAAGTAACTCAAGACGAGCACTTGGGACACCGTGGTGGAAGTCTCCCATGGCAGAAATCAAGACTTAAGAACACGAGAAAAGCCTGTTGGATCTGGCCAATGACCCATCTCCTCCTGCATTCTGTTGTTACAGTGACCAGCCAGATGCCTGTGGGAAACCTGCAAGCAGGTGGTTTCCAGCAACTGGTATTGAGAAGCAATTGCTGCCTTCAGCTGTGTGGGCAAAGCATAGCCATAATGGTTAGTAGACACTGATAGCCTTCTCCTATACGGATTTCTCCAATCCTCTTTTAAAGCCATCTAAGTTGGTGGAGGGACATGGGTAGCACTGTGGGTTAAACCACAGAACCTAGGACTTGCTGATCAGAAGGTCGGCGGTTTGAATCCCCGCAACGGGGTGAGCTCCCATTGCTCCTGCCAACCTAGCAGTTCGAAAAGCACGGCAAAGTGCAAGTAGATAAATAGGTACCGCTCCAGCGGGAAGGTAAACGGCGTTTCCGTGCGCTGTTCTAGTTCGCCAGAAGCGGCTTAGTCATGCTGGCCACATGACCCGGAAACTGTACGCCGGCTCCCTTGGCCAATAAAGCGAGATGAGCGCCACAACCCCAGAGCCGGTCATGACTGGACCTAATGGTCAGGGGTCCCTTTACCTTTACCTAAGTTGGTGGAAGTAAGTTCCATGGTATAACTGTGCATTGCTGCTATGTTAATGAACTGCTACAATATTATGAGGCAGCAGCTGGTCAGGGGTCAGCCCTCCCAAGGTCCCAGGACTGGGCCCTGAGCAGCAGTCAGGCACCAGAAACTGAGGAGCAACCTAGATGTTAGGACTGAAAAGCAGACCATGAAGCAGGAGCAAGCCAAGAGGTGGAGTGAGGAGCAAGTCAGAACCGGGGGGGGGGGAGGACCAAAGGAAGGTCAAGGAACTGGAACTAAATAATAACAAAATGGCTCATGTTTCCTGCCCAAGGTTCAACTTGAACAGGAACTTCTCTTATACACCAGAAGGATCCATTGGCCAAGATGGGTGGGTGGAGTCAATCCAGGGTTGGAGAGCAGTTCATTGAAAAGCTGCCACCTACAGGTCAAAGGTTCACCACATGCAGTAGCCCTACATAGCTCCCAGCTGGTCTTGAGCTTCCGAAGCTCCCTAACTGTACTGACCTCTGCAACTGAAGCTAGCTGGGTCAGCCCACTCATTCTGGTAGTAACCTGTGGCCACTGCACTGAGACTGCTTGACCCAGTTTTGTCCGGTCTGCCTTCCCCATCTTCTCTTAGTTGCATCTCCTCCAGCTTCAGAACCAGCAAGGCCTCTCTCCATCCATCTGGCCATGGAGCTTATCTCAGATCTCAAGAGGCCCAATTCCGCTGTCAGCAGGATTCCTGCATGTCAGTCCATCTTCTGATAGGGCCAGCAGTGTTGCAAAATTATGGAGAGATTCTGAAATGTGAGCAATGATGTGGTGCTGAAACATCCATCTCCCTCACCCTGCATTAATGTGTCAGGCCAGTAGCTCTCTCTGGAGATTCCTGATGCAATCATACCGTCTCTGGCTCCACTTCTTGCCTTGGATGTGAGCCCTCTATCCAGACCCTCTCCTGTGGATCTTCTGCTTGGCTGACATCAACAGCCACCCAGAAGAGAAGGGCTTTGTGTCTGGCAACAGCATGGATTAATTTTATGTGTCTTAAATATTTCACTGATGAATGACGAAATTCCCTTTGTAGCCAGTTTTGGATAAATAACTTTTTCCATTGCAGATTTTTGATTGCTTTTTGTGTTTGTGTGGAAGTCCCAAACTGCCAACAGGTTTAATCAGTCTCTCCCAAGTACTTCCCTGATTTATTCTACATAGGTTAGTTATGAAACACTGAGCTGTGGAGATTTGTTGGAAAGAAAGCCACATTGTGCATGTCTGTGAACACAACTGTGCTGGACTTCTTGACTTCTTTATTTCTGCCACGTTGAGCATTGGGCAGCATATGTGATAGGTCCACGATTATTTTTCCTCCATTGAAAATGACAATGTATTATGTGCTTGTCACATATCACGTAAGTGCTACCCAGTGGATATTTTAATGCAGGTATTTATTTAAGCATTTATGTCCTGCCCATCTGGTAGGAAAGTACCACTCAGGCTGGCTTACAACATTTAAAATTAAAACAAAGTGCAGGGAGAGGCAGGATGCTAGGCACCACTCATAATTTCTTTCCATGACTTTCAGTAGGGACAAATGTAAGGTTCTGCACTCAGGCAGGAATAATCAGATGCACACATATAGGATGGGGTTGACAGCAATCCATGTAAAATGGATCTAGCGGTCTTAGCAGACCATAAGCTTAACATGAGCCAACAGTGTGATGCTGCATCAAAAATATAAATAAATAAAGTGATGATGATGATGATGCAACTGGAGGCTGCATCAACAGAATTAAAGTGTCCAGGCCAAGGGAATAGTAGCACTATTTTATTCTGCCTTGCTCAGACTTCTGTGGACTTATGTGTCCAGGTCTGGGCACCACACATATTTAAGAAGGATTTTGACAAGCTGGAATGTGTTCAGAGGAGTGTGGCCAAGATGTCCAAGGGTTTGGAAGCCAAGCTTTAGGAGGAACGTTTGAGGGAGTTGGGTCTGGAGGACAGAAGACTTGGAGGTGATGAGAGCCATCAAATATCTGAAGGGCTGTCACATGGAAGATGGTGGCAAGCTTGCTTTCTGCTGCTCCAGGGGATAGAACTGGGCTCTAGTATTAGGAGTTTGGGGGGGGATTCTGCACACTATGTATAATTTTGTATACTTCTTCCTCCCCCACCCTTTTTTTCTAAACTAAGAGGCCTGAAGTGCTTTTGCCTTTCCTAGTAAGCTGGAACGTTTGTGAACATTTAATTGGTAGGTCAATTGATCCAAACTCATATGATTAATCAATTAAAATCATTTTATTGGGTTGTACATGTACACGTGCACACACACACATATTAAATTATCCCAGATAGCTGAGCATCTGGTGTCCTGATGTTCTGAAAATCTCTCAGTGCCAAATTATTCCCCCCTCTGAGTCAGAGCCATCCAGCCATTAACAAATGTCACAGTGTATGGTAGCAAATCTCTACAACTGACTGATCCTTGCAATGGGGATAACATTAATCTTTTTAGTATAGATTTTCAATAGTTAACCATCTGGCAACGTGTACTTTTCCCAGGAAGTTTTCTTTGCTAAGGCCATCAGGGAAAAAGACAGTTCTGCTAAATGAAGAGAGAGCTCGTTTCTAGGAGTATTCACTTACAGGGTTGGGCTAGGGTTGCTTCTGCCCAGAATCCCTGAGAGGTTGTGAGTATTCTCAGGAGAAGGCCAATAGTCTACTCACACTATTGGATGAATACAAACAGAGATGCGGGAGAAATTCCGTTTTGTTTGCACTTAAATGGGAAACTACCCAAGTCGCCAACCAAGCACTGCTATCTTTCAAAATTTGCACTTCCCCAAATGTTGTGATGCAGTTCTTCAGCAAAGAAACATGTACAAAAATATGCATGCATTAGAGGAAAGTGTGTTTAAAAATGCATGCATTGGTGAAAATAACATTCATTATATTGAGTAATTTCTTGCAAAAATGTGCACGTTGGTCAAAAGTGCATACGAAAGATGTACAGTACAATAATTAGAAGAAATTCACATGACTATCCTGTCAACTTTTCATAAGGAATTTTATTTTAATTGGAAATGCCTGCAGAAAAGTGGAGAGCCGGATTTACAACTGGGGAAAAGCGAGAAACAGAGAGAAACCAAAACTGACAGATTCCCCCATCTCTAAATATGTTGGGTGTTATTCAACCAACTTTTACTCTGAGTAGACCTGTTGAACTTGATGGGCATGACTAAGTTATGTCTATTAATTTCAGTAAGTCTACACGGAATAAAACTTAGCTGAATACCACCAACTGGCAATTTTACCCACCAAGAAGCAAAAAGAACAAAATAGCTATGTATGGCCAACCAAGAGTCCAACAGCTGCATTCTCTGGGACAGTCTTCCCTTACCAATGTCCTGACTGAGGATGATAGAAGTTGCCATCCAAAACATCTAAAGGGCTTCAGGTTGGGAAAGGCTGCTCTGAGATATTATTGGGCCATTCTGCTGACTGTTGCTTCTAGCTTTGTTTATTCTACTTGACAGGGCGGTGGGGAGAGATGGTGCCCCTCCCCATACCTAGTGCCACATAATACTACTAGATGGAAACATTTATTGAAAGAAGTGCTTTCAATTTACATGCAGATGAAAGCAGTTGCTGGAATAAATCAAAAGCAGGATGTGCTTTCCTCTAGCAGGATTGCTGTTCCTAATCTTGCCAATCTCTCAGTTGCCTTAAAAAAACCAAACATTATTTATTTGGAATCATGAGCTTGAATCCAGTGCTAATCACACTCACAGTAGAGCCCTTGAAGTTACAGTATCACTCTATTCTGCCTTGGTCAGACCACACCTGGAATACAGTGTTCAGTTCTGGGTACCACAATTTAAGAAGGATATTGACAAGCTGGGACTTGTTTAGAGGAGGGTGACCACGTTGATCATGGGTCTGGAAACGAAGCCTTATGAGGAATGGTTGAGGGAGCTGGGTATGTTTAGCCTGGAAAAGATAGCCATCTTCAAATATCTAAAGGTCTGTCATAGGGAAGATGGAGCAAGCTTGATTTCTCCTGCTCTGGAGAGAAGGACCTGAACTAATGGATTCAAGTTACAAGGAGATTCCAACTAAACACCAGGAGGAACTTTCTGGTTGTAAAATCTGTTCAGCAGTGGAACAGACTCCCATGAGAAGTGGTGAACACCCCTTCATTGGTGAGCTTTTAAGCAGAGCTTGGATGGCCTCTGTCTTGTATGATCTACAGTACTTGAGTACTGTACTTTATGACTATGCATAAAGTCATAGAATTGTAGAGTTTGGACCCTAGGGTCATCTAGTCTAACCCCTGCAATACAAGAATTCTTTGCCCAATGTGGGACTCAGGCCTGCAATTAAGAGTCTCTTTCTCTACTAACTTGTTGGACTAGATGACCATTAGGCTCCCTTCCAACTTGACCATTTTGATTCTATTGTTTTAAGTTAATGGACATGGCTAACATGTCCATTAGTTCTGATGGGTCTACTCTAAGTAGAACTGGGCTGGATATACATAGTCGGATTTATTTATTTATTTATTTTTACAGCATTCATATGCAACTTTTATCCCATGGCCCTCATGCATGAGGTTCCCTTATAGTCTATGCCACTCAGGCACTAACAAGAGACCTGATCTGCTTATCTCCAATAAGGTGATCTCGTGTGTCTTTGAGGTCCAGGCAGTGGCATGGGAAGGGCTAAACATCCCATCTCTCTCTCCTCTCCTCTGGCTTCTGAGTCAATGTCATAAAGAGAAAGAGGGAGAGAGAATGGATAATATTATCAAGAAAATCCCTCTTATGACTGACAATCCTGGCATTACAACAAAGTTGAAACTTAATGAAAAATCAGACTCTGAAGCGCCGGCTTTAGGGATATATTGGAATATGAATTGGTATATATTGTATTAAAAATTCGACAGAGCAAATCTGTTCTGCTTTAGCCAGGCTGGAGATTTGGGGCTCAGGAAGATAAAGGTTCTTTCCTCTACACTGTCGGTAGTTTGATATGTGCGACCTTGGGGAAATCACTCAGGTTGCCTGTGGTTGTCTATGTGGACCATGGTTTTGTCTTGTTTCCCTCCTGCATCGAAGCCACAGTACTTGGCCCAATTTGCACATGCTGAACTGGGCATGTGGGTGAGGTCAGATTATGGGCAGGCAGAGTCATAAAAGCATAAATTGTGTAAAGCAAGGCTGGAGAAGCTCAGGCCGAGGGCCTCCAGACCTCTCTAACTGGCCCCTGGGAATCTCCCCAGCCCTATTTCAAGTCCTCCTCAAGTGTGCTTTACCTTATAGGGTGTGTATTGAAATGCTGAAAGTGCTTCTTGCTTCCCTGACTGGAGGGCAAAATGCGGAGCAGCTACTGCAAAGAACTCAAGAAGCTGAATGTTGGAAGAGTCATCGAGATCACCTAACCCCACATGTGCCCTGTATACCACTTCAATCAGTGGTATTGGCACTACTACAGGTGCCCCATTATGCCAACTCAGGACCACAATGCCTGAAGGACCCCTTCTCCCCACAGAAACCAACCCAGGTTCTGCATTCATCATCTGAGGACCTCCTTAGTGTGTCTCCTCCATGAGAAATCTGGGGTGTGTGGCTAAACGAGAACAGACCTTTTCTGCAGTGGCTCCCTGTTTGTGGAATGTTTCTTTTAAGTAAATAAAAGAAGTGCAGGAGTGGGTCCTGGGGTTATCATCTGAAGTCTTGCTGAATCTGAGAAGTCTTGGATCTAAAGAAAAGGGTGTGGTTCCTGCTTTTCACTGAGAAGATCCCAGTTTCAGTCCCTGGCATTTCCAGATGGAGTTGAGGGAAGATTCCCTGACCACAAACCCTGGCGAGATGTTGCCTCTGGTCAGTGCAGACAATACTCAGCTAGGTAGACCAATAGTCTGACTTGGTACAAGGCACCTTCCTATGTTGCTATATTATTATTCTCATCATAATTATTAGCAGCAGCACGTTCTCCAGACAAAATGATTGCATTAATGCCAGCACATCACATTGCTTACCTTTCATAGCTTGGTACAATTTTCATAAACTGCAAAAGAAACATCCATCTGTAAGAAGGGGAGGGGAGAAGAAGAAAAAGAAGAAGAAGGGGAAAAAAAAAACATGACACAGAATTAGAGTTTTCAGAAGATTATTATATAGACATTATTTCCCTCAGGTCACAAGCTTTAGTCAAATTTGGAAGAGAATGGAATTGCCAGCAGTGAAAAAAGCAGACGGAAAGGTATGAGTTCATGAGCAGCGAAATAACATTTTCATTTGTTCCTTCCCCATGGGAAAGATTCAACATTCTGGTAAATGGAGACGGTTATAAGAAATGAATTTTTGTCAGCGGGGAAGTGATTTTAAGGCTCACTTATCCATTGGCAATCTAGATTTCTAACCCCAGGAATCTAGGAAATTGCTACAGAATGTAGTCTTTATTATAAACAATGTTTTTTTTTCCTTTCACTCTTTTTTGGTTTGGAGACCTACATTTCAGCACACGTCTTGGGGAGGAGGGGGAGAGGCAGAGGTCCAGACCACTCTGGGATTACACAATACGGCATTCAAAGCATCTCTTTGCAGAGTAACCCTTCTGTTCCAGAGCTGCTTTGGTCTTCCCAACAAGGTAGTGACTGGGAAAGTTTCTACCTTCGCAGATTCTACTCCATTGACCCTTTATTTACCTTTGTGTTTTCTTTATCTAAGTGGTCTGGGAGGGATGGTAAAGCCTCCGGTTTGTACAACGGTTATGGACACTGACCTACACATCTCAATTGCTTCCGGATCTGGCATGAATTCTGAGCCAGGGAGTTATAGCGGGCGCCCATTTGGGAAAGAAAAGACACAGAAACTAATCACAGAATTTTAGAGTTAGGAGGGACTTGGAGGGGCATCTGATTCAGCCTACTCCTGCTCAGTGAAGGTATCTACAACATATCTGACAGATGGCTGTCCAGATAATACTAGGAGTAAGCATTTCCCCCAAACAATTAAAGGTTCATCTTTCAAAAATACAAGAAAGGAACATGGGGAAGAACTTCCTGGTGGTAAGAACTGTTTGGCAGTGGAATGCACTCCCTTGGAAAGAGGTGGAACCTTCTTCCATGGAGGTTTTTTGGATGGCCATTGTCAGGGCTTCCTTAGCTGCAATTCCTGCATTGCAGGGGGTTCAACTAGATGACCCTTGGAACCCATTCAAGCTGTACAACTCTATGATTCTTTGAAATTTGCAATTCCCTGAATTTTTGGTGTAATTCTCCAGCCCTGTAATGTGCAGAGAACTGCATGCATGAAGGGGGAAGACTGCATCCATATGTATATTGTCATGAAAACAATGTAAAAAACCAAAATCAAAACTGCTTTGCAAACAATGGTTATATCAATCAAAATGGCGTATGAAAAATGTGCACGTTAGGAGAAAGCTCGTATTAAAATGCTGATGAGTTTTCATAGATGCTTTTAAAAAAACAAAAAAGCAGAGGACACCTTAAAGGCTAATCAGTTTATGGTGGCATAAGCTTCCTTGGAATGTGGTCCACCTCACCAGGTACGTGAGTGGGGGCTGAGAATGTGGGACTGTAAACAGGAAGGTCGGAGGGAAATGCAATGCAGAAGAGAATGGATAATAATAATTATGTTATTAAGTACAGCACGTTTCAAAACTGTTGTTGATGAAAATTCCTGGTCTTGGTTAGTCAGCCAGTTAACACAATGTGCTATTTGTCTTTGTGCAGTCCTAAAGTGATAGCACTGAACCTTTGGTTATATTGTAATTTGCTGGTTCCAAATGGTAGCCTCCCTTTGCAAGTCCTCCGCTCCAGGATGAATACTCTAAAGTCACTCACAGAATGTCCTGGGAGGTTGAAATGGATTTATTGTGGAAACTGAATGACAACCTTCTCGGGGGTGGGGGTGGGGAGTTTGCCCAAATGTGATTTGCCCAAATGTGATTCAATGTTGAGAATAGCTTCCATGGAAAATAATGGATGGGTAAGTGAATTGTTGTTTTTTATACCATCATTTCAACCAACTGCATCCCAATTGCATTATGCAAGGTGGTTGGGGTCCTAAAGCCTTCATTCAAAATGGTTTCTGTATTGTTAATATCAGCTTTATGACTTGCGTGTGCATTTGGTTCTTAAAAATTTAATAACCTGAAAATATGTACATCTAAAATATCACTTCCCCTGCTGCATTTTTGCCCAGTTTAATATCTCTCTCAGTGCAATAAACCTATTTGCTTTGCATTATTATCAAGGAATTTTATTACCTGCCAAGACCTTACTTCCTCAGCAAACTGCATTACTTGGGTGAGATTCATTACGAGTGTATCTGAGCTATAATGATTGTGAAAGTTTGTGAGTCTGGGTGATTAGCAAATGGGAACAGATCTCAGCAGCTTGGCCCACCGAGTGAGTCTCTGGGGATGCGTAGATTTACATGCCCTTACCTGGAAGATGAATGTTCCTCTCTTTCTCATAAGTAATTGAAACATGGTTCCAGTGCTCTCCACGACCTGGAACACAGTGTGCCACAAGCAGCGCGAGATAAGGATATTAACAAAAGTGAATCTATCAACATGCAAATGGAAAAGACAATCACCCAATGTGCCTAGTCACTAGCCACCAACCACTATTATTAGTATCATTAGCATTATTTTTTACCTTTATTTATTACCTGCCCTTCACCAGCAAGTCCCAGGGCGGGTTGCAACCATTTTAAAATCATTGCACAGTCGTACCTCAGAAGTCGAACGGATCTGTTCTGGAAGTTCATTTGGCTTCCAAAATGTTTGGAAACCAAGGTGCGGCTTCCGATCGGTTTCAGATTGCACAGGCGTACTGGAAGCAATAGTGGAAGCCACGCTGGCTGTTTGGCTTCCCCAAACAACTTTCGAAAACCGGAACCCTCACTTGTGGTTTTTGATCATTCGGGAGCAAGAACTTTCAGCTCCCAAGGCGTTCAGAAGCTGAGGTACGACTGTATTTGAAACAGTTAAAACAGATTACAGCCACCAGAATTGGGTGTTCTGAAAACACACATCTCAGGTGTCAACGGCCAAGGTAAAATACATTTACTAAAAACTGTATAGTAAAGGTGCCCAGTACACCTCTGTGGGGAGATTATTCCAGAAGTCTTCCAGGCCATCTCCCTAAACTTCAGAAGGTGGAGGAGCTACTAAGAGTCCCCACTACAATTACCTTAACACCTGAGAGGGCCTGAAGGAAAGAAGACAGTGTCTTGGATATTTGGGTCCTAAGTCATTTAGGGCCTTAAGCACACATGCGTACCTCAAATTGGGCTGTATACAAACTGGCAGCCAGGGCAGCTGGTGGTATTGTATCTGACCATGTGCCCTCTTGACTCTATCCCTCCTGGCTTATTCAAAATGGGTATTGTAGAGTTGGACAGTGTTCAGAAAGGAGCAGCCAAAATGATCAGGCAGAAGGAGCAACTTGTTAGGTTTCTGTTATGCCACTGTGCAGTTCTTGGAGTCACAAGACTCTGTTGACATTCCAGACTGTTGGAAGTCTCACGGGAGGGGGATGCTGAAGTTACTGGTTTCCTGTTTGTTTCTTCTGTTGTTTTCTGTCTCTCACAGAGAGCAGACGCATATTCTTTTCTGTCTTGCGTAGTTAGACATAAAGTAGCAATGTAGCACATATTTCTGGCTCCTTCTTCTGCTGTCTGAGTACTCTGCACAATGGAGAGCGTGCCTGAAGTCTCATTCAAAGGCTTAGGTCGCTAATCACCGTCAGAGGAGAGCCTAGATGGGGTTCCGAAGGTATGGCCAGAGGAGTAGCCATTACAGCTCGGTCGTACGGAGGCTCCGAGACAACTTGATTATGAGGAAATTACAAAAAAAGGAGATTCCAACTAAACATCAGGAAAAAACTGGCTGTGGAGCGGACTCCCTTAGGAGGTGGTGGACTCTCCTTCCTTGGAGTTTTTAAAGCAGAGGTTGGATAGTCATTTGTCATGGGTGCCTTAGTTTAGATTCCTTTCATTGCAGGGGGTTGGACTAGATGACCCTCGGGGTCCCTTCCAAATTTATGATTCTATGTAAGTTCGCAGCATTTGGCACTTTTGAGCATTTAGAAAAGTTGAGTAAGAGGTGACATGATACAAGTTTATAAAATCTGGCATGGCGTGGCGAAAGTGGAAGAAGGAAAGCCTTCCTCTCTCGGGACACTGCAACTCATGGACACCCAATGAAGCTGAATCTTGGAAGAGTCAGAATAGATAAAAAGAAAATATTCATTCACACAGAGCATAGATAACCATTGGAATTTGCTCCCACAAGAGACAGTGATAGGAAGCAACTTGGATGGCTCTGAAAGAGGATTAGGCAAATTCATGGAGGAGAATACTGTCAGTGGTTCCTATGCATGATGGCTATGCTCTGCCTTCACTCTCAGAGGTAGCAATACAGTGGTACCTCAGGTTAAGAACTTAATTCATTCTGGAGGTCCATTCTTAACCTGGAACTGTTCTTAACCTGAAGCACCACTTTAGCTAATGGGGCCGCTCGCTGCCGCCGCACGATTTCTGTTCTCATCCTGAAGCAAAGTTCTTAACCCGAGGTACTATTTCTGGGTTAGCGGAGTCTGTAAACAGAAACATCTGTAGAAGAAGAAGAGTTTGGCTTTCATATCCCGCTTTATCACTACCCGAAGGAGTCTCAAAGCGGCTAACATTCTCCTTTCCCTTCCTCCCCCACAACAAACACTCTGTGAGGTGAGTGGGGCTGAGAGACTTCAGAGAAGTGTGACCGGCCCAAGGTCACCCAGCAGCTGCATGTGGAGGAGCGGGGAAGCGAACCCAGTTCACCAGATTACAAATCTACCACTCTTTTTTTTATATAAAATTTTTATTGGTTTTTCACAGTTTTTTATAAACACAAACAATACACAATACAAAAAAACAACAACACACAAACAAACATGGATAATTTCGTATCCTTTTTTCTTGAACCTTATTTCACCGACTTCCCCATACCTCCCCTTTCTACATCCCAATTTCCAAACTTATTTCAGCAAATCCTAACCCTCGGTTTTATCAAATTTTCCCTTATTCTTTTCTTTTACTTAATCTTTTACAGCTGTAATCCCCTTTTTTTCTAAAACCTCGACATTTTAGCATTCATTAATTTTACATTGTTTCTTAAGATAAATTTTGAATTTCTTCCAATCTTCATCCGCCGTCTCTTTCCCCTGGTCACGGATTCTGCCGGTCATTTCAGCCAGTCCCATATAGTCTATCACCTTCATCTGCCATTCTTCCGGAGTGGGTAGATCTTGAGTCTTCCAATACTTTGCGATGAGTATTCTTGCTGCTGTAGTAGCATACATAAAAAAAGTTCTGTCTTTCTTTGGCAACAACTGGCCGACAATGCCCAAGAGAAAGGCCTCTGGTTTCTTAGGGAAAGTACATTTAAGTACCTTTTTCATTTCATTATATCAAGTCTACCACTCTTAACCACTACACCACAAGCGTCTGTAACCTTGAGGTACCACTGTACTTCTGAATACCAGTTGCTGAATACTGCAGGAGAAGAGAGTGCTGTTACACTCAGGCCTTACTTCCAGGCTTCCCAGAGGCATCTGGTTGGCTGCTGTGAGAACAGGATGCGGGTCCAGGTCTAGCAGGGCTCTTCCTATGTTTGCAACATGACTACTTATCAGTCTATCTACTTTGATGAAATGCCCTAAGAGCAGGGTGGGCTGGGGTGGGGGGAGGCAGCGGATGCGGAAGACACGCAGTATGTATTTTGCAAATATTCAACATGAAAATGGTATGGATAAGTCTCCTAGATTTTGCTTTGTTGTTGTGATATGGGAAATTAGGCCAGTAGTTTGCAAGATTATATCAGCGAGGAAGTAAGTGCGGTAATGGGGGCGTAAAGAAGCTACACTGAGGGAAAAAATGTACATATTTATCTGAGAAAAGTTGGAGCGGGGGTAGAGAAACATGACGGTCTGTGAATTCAATATGAAAAGGAGGAGAGATAATTCTCTTTCAGACATCAAGAGACTTGGATTCTGGGATTTGGTAGAACTGGCCACACTGTTTTAGAGCAAAGGGAGGAATTAGGAGGAAGCCACATGAAGAGGGCATCTAGAATGAAACTGCAGATAATGCAAAATTTTGATGTGTGAGAAAAACCCGAAACCACTATTAGGAATGCAAGAGGGCATCCTTTCCCACTCGGCCTTGCATTCATCACCCACAGCCTTGTTTCTGTTCTGCTGCATTTTGTCTTCTGCCAAAGCGGTGTTATTCACATTGCTGCCTGCTGCAGCGAAATTATGCCACTTGAGTAATATGTGCCATAACATTACCGCTATACCACCCTGTTCATTTCTGTGCAAAGGGGAGGCAGTACAAATGGGGTGGTGTGGGCAATCAATTACATATCATTTGTGGTATGAAAGCAACAACACAACAGCAAATGCCAATCACTTGATTTGTGTTCTGGATGTGGGACAAATAAGGGAACATTGACCATTTCTTCTCCCATTTCCCTTGGAATATTCTGACACTTCCTGGCATGGCTGATTATCCTTTAAAAGGATATAAGAAAAAAGGCTCCAATTATTTAAAGTATGTATCTGCCACTATTTAGTCCAAACTCAAAGCAGCTTGCATAGAAATATGAAAATGATATAATATAGCAACAAATTGGGTGTATGTGGAAAAAATAGAACTAGAGAACTCACGATTTTGTTCGTCCGCAAAGCCGTTCGAGAACCAAGGTTCCACTGTATAAATAAATAAATAAATAAATAAATTAATGGCCATAGATTATTTAATGGCTGAAGGGACCTTGGAGGGCCTTCTCAGTGGCCATTTGTGGAATGCCCTGCCTAGTAAAGTATGGTCGTCTCCCTCACTATTAACTTTTAGGAGAAACTTCAAAACATCCCTGCTTACCCAAGGCTGACACTGGTTCATTTGTATATTCTCCTCTAGCACTCTCAAAACAAACTGATGTATAGCTTGGTTTGACAAGGTCATAACACCATGGATTTGTGAAGATTAACCTCTATGTAGCATTTATCAAGGAGATCAGAAGATCATGAAGAATGGCATTATGCAGTCCAAAGAGATGCTTCTCTCTTTCTCTCTCTCAAAAAGAAAATCCCCAGTGCATCTCCCCTAAATGCAAGAAGACGCTCTGCAGTGCCAAGTGTTTCAATTTCCAGTACACAAAACGAAGGAGGTGTGTTGCAAATTTTGCTTCATTTCCCAGGGAATTTCTGCTCCAGATCAGAATGTTAAATGAGATCAGCAGGATTTAAAATGTCACCTTTCCCCCAGGAAAGGTGATCTTCTAATTATAACAATATATTACAATATATTTATTAGAGCGTTGTGTGAGCGTTGCACAATTCAAAATGACAAAACAAGGTATTGCAGTGTGCAAATATTACTTAAAAATTGAAACACCACAATCTCTAAGAGCTTTTTATGCTTGAGTGTCTGCCCACAATTGACACCTGAGATGTATCATGAAGATCACCGTTCATATGGGAGATAAGGGGATACCATGTTTTTTGGCTTAATTTCTTGGCAGCCATGATTCATGAGTCATCCCTCTTTGCGTGGCGAGTTCCTGCCTCACCCCAGTGGAAATAAAGACACATGACACAATTAATTAGGTTAATTGGCTAAAAATTACCACAACTTTATTGGTTACAGGTGATGAGCGGTATTGGCTTAGGCATTGGTCCTAACTGACTATCCAGCTTCAGCCTGTTTGCTTGAAGTCCGGGAAGGGTTAACCACCAGTAGGGGGAGACCTGCTGATGCACATCAACTAGGAACTCCCCCAGGGTCACCGCTTGGGGGCGTGCCTTAGGCCCTCACCTCCATAGGCTTCGGACAGGGCCACGCCCCCCCGGAATCCTTTACCGGACTACCCTTTGATATGCGGGGGAGGTGATGGCGCTTCCCCTCTTCATCCACATAACAATACCCATACTAATGCTTAACCCCCACTCGAGCAAAAGCTTGCTGCCAATACCCTCAGACCCTGCAACCAGTGGGAGGGGGGGACCAGAGGAGCTAAGGCGGCAAAAGAGGGAGATCCCCGGCCGCACCAGTGTTAAATAGAGCAAGCCATGCCCCCCCAAGGCCAGCTGATTGGCTGGCCAGGGGATGACACGGTTGGGGATTCCCTCGATCGTGCAAAGGCTGAGAGCCAGCCCCCGTGCACGTGGAGAGGGCGTGAAGCCTGCAACTCCACCTCCTCTCCAGTTCGGAAGTGGCTTTTCCCCGATAAGTACGTATGCTGCTCAGGGGTGTAGCTTTTTTCTAAAGACCCGACTTCAGAGTTCCTCCAATTTCTAAGCCAACTGCAACTGTCAAGAAGATTATCAGTAATTTATGAAAAAATATCTATAAAACACAAACACCTCACATTAATAATACTAATCTGGCATTGGGCTTGGTAATAGGAGTATTGCAAGCTTTCTCATGCAGCTGGTGTGTAGAACTTCCAGCCCTTTGGGCCAGTCTTGGCCTACCAGGGGAATCCAAATTACCTGTGATGCTATTTTCCAAAAATCACACCCACCCATCAACAGACATCCCTCCTAACTGGCCATACTGGCTGGGACTGGTGGAAGTAGGATCCAACAAAATCTGTAGAGAAACACATTGGCTACTCCTGGTGTAAACAGTACTGAGTTGAAGGACCACTTATCTGATTAAGTCTAAGGAGCTTCCTATACTGCCCCTTTCTGCTCTATGGTTCCCTTCTTGAGATGGATGCAACCATATGCGGTAGGGAAGGGCCAAAGCTCAGTGTCTGAGCATCTGTGCTGCAGGCCCAGTGTCCCAGATTCAACCCCCAACTTCTCCACATAGGACTGGGAGAGCATCCCTGTCTGAAATCCTGGCTAGCCACTGCCAGTCATTTAGACAATACTGAATTTGGTGGACCAATGGTCTAACTCAGTATAAGGTAGTTTCCCATGTTTCTCTGTTTCTTGTTGTTTCTCCCCATCAGTTGCTCTAAGGTGGTGTCGACATGGTGACTAATAATCACTGATGAGACATCATTCATGAATTGGTCTAAGCCGCCTTTGAAAGGCACTTAACTCCTTTACTCATTCTCTTTGGCTTACCACAAAACTTTGACATCTGACACAGTTTCATCTTCTTTTCCAAACTGGTGCTTTTCCAATGGAGTGGATGTTTGGGAATTCTCTTGCGCCACGATAACATTAATGGTGTGTGTGTGGCATATTATTTTCATGAGTCCAAACCCACAGGAGAGAAGTTCATCAGAAGAATATGTAACTGGGAAAACTTTGCAAAGCCCATGGAGAGAAAGCAAGCCAGTAACAGCTTTGGCTGCCAAGCCTGATGGCAGGGTGTGAGTAATCTGAAACGAAAAGCTATAGGATTTGAAACATTGCTTGAAATGTATGAGACATGTTGCAAGCTCAACATGTCTCTCTCATCTAGATGCAGGCAGAGAGAGAGGGAGAGGGAGGGAGATGAACGCAGTGTTTGGAAGAAAGCAGAACCAGCCCTGTAAGATTTGCTGAAAAACACACAAGGAAAACTATTAGAACCACATTATTCACTGGATTTTTAATGGATCATTTGACACCCCTGATGTTCTCTTTTCGCAGACAGTTTTGGTATGAGAGTAAGAGTGAGAGAATGTTATAAAGTTCCAGTCCTGTGCTCCTCAGACATTGGCTTAACTGCTGTGATCTCACAGAGCATTCTAAAAGGCAATGGTTGATCTCATAAGTGGCCTAATAAGAGGAGAGGCTGCTAGTTGCTGTGGGGGAAGGCAGGGAATTAGGGATGCATCAGCCTTGAGAAGTCCAGACTAGGGATGCTTCTATCATCTGCACATTGAATGAAACTCAATGCTGGAAGATTCAGGACAGATAAAAGAAAGTAGCATGGTTAAACTTTGGTACTTACGCTTGGGACTACAACTCCCATCATCCCTAGCTAACAGGACAAGTGGTCAGGGATGATGGGAATTGTAGTCCCAAAACATCTGGAGGTCCGATTTTGGGGATGCCTGAGCTAGAGTAACGTTGCCATGCACCTGGAATTCCCTGGACATAGCCAGAATACAGTGGTCTGAAACAGCTAGAGCTCAGGAAGCTATTGCTGCTCAAGCAGGACTGAAATGGGGCGTCATGGAGTATGAGCCATGGAGCCCTCAGGGAACGAACCAAACAACCCCACAGATCAAGAACCAGGCAGGGCCCCCTGAATCCAATTCTGATGATTCACATGTAAAGCCCTCTGGGTTGTTACCTGGTGAAGAACCCCTGGAACTGTCCGAGAAGGAGATGAAGGCACCCACTCCCAGTTGTCAAGAGTACCACCACCAAAATCTTCAGATACGGGCTGAAGAGCAATAACATAGTATGCATCTATGGACCATGAGTGGTTGGTCTATGCATGTGTAAGCAATCCATGATACTCCTCCACTGCCAGGAGCTGTGTTTAGCCTCCCACTTGAGCCTTCCAGTTGCTGGAAACAACACCGGTCTCTGGCTCCTTGGAGCAGCTTCTAGGTCCTTCTCCTGGCTGAAATTGACATGTTGGCTGTTTCTTGATGAACTGTGTTCATCTGCAAACCTACCTTGTTGATGTTTACTTTGGTTAAGGCACATATCTTCTGTAGCTGGGTTCTTAGCCCCTGAAAGCATCCCTTGGAGCAGGACATGAAACAAGAAGCCCTCTTACACAGCTGCCAGGAGGATCCATTGTCCAGCCTGGATGGGTGGAGTTAGTCCAGGTCTTTGAGAAACTGAAGACTCATCATGCAGGATGATCAGCTGTCCGCAGATCCCCAGTAGCTCCTGACAGAACCAGCAGGACAAAAAAGGAACAGGACGAGGAAATTCTTCTTATCTTGACTAGAGAGTCCGTGGAACCGAAGGTGCTTCTTATGCGGCTGTTCTGAATGAAATGTCTTAATTTCTGAGCACATCAGAAAAGCACAGTATAAATTGAAAGCATTTCCTTAACTCCAGCAAGAGCAGCTTGACAGTTGCTTCCATAAACATCCCATGAACATTGTCAAATTTATGTCTGATACGGCCAATTATCTACCTTTCCGTGACAGAGGTTCGAGTCAGAGGAAAGGCAAGCAGAAAAACTCATTTGAGGCTCTTGCAGCACCAACCTGCTCCACATTTAGCTTATTTTAATGATCTCCCCCTATTTACCTTGCTGTTTATTATTTCATATGATTTTCTTCCCCTTTCCATTCCTCGGAGAGTATTATTAAATATAATGAATTCACTTAGTTATGGGCACCATGTCCAGGCTTAGCCTTAAAAGCTGCAGCTTCCCTTTGATCTACAATGTACCAAAATGTGTGATTATGCTATAAAAAGATAATGGTGGGAACATCAAAGGAACGTTGGGAAGGGGGGCAAAACTCCCGCCAGATTGGCTTAGTAGCTGCTGAACAGCTTAAGAATAGTGACAGAACATGAAGACAACCTGAGTTGAGTCTTTAATGCATTTTAATAGGGGCTCTGCAAAAGTCTGTAACATTGATATCCGTGAAATATAGGATGTTCTGACTTCCCTCGGAAATCTTATTTCAAATGCAAACTGTATCTGGAAGTCGCATATAACAGCCTTAGTGCATTGGTTGGAACAAATACTTGGGTATTCCCAGAAGGATAAACTTTTGAATCATTTCCCCCACCCCACTTCCCATCACTAAGCACCTGCCATTTTATTTTCCAGAGTTAGGCACGGATTTGATTTTTGAAGACAAAAATAAGTCTCTGCTAAGAACATCAAAATCTATTTTGGCCAAAGAAGGAAGTTGCAGGGTTAATTTGGGCTTACACATGGTACCTGCAGCTAACTGCCAGATGTAATTAAATGATACTATCATGCCTTTTATATAGCAGACAAGTGCAGAGCAATCTTTGAAAGCTCTTTCAAATTATCTATTTGAATTCCATCTATTTTCCCCTCCCACAAACTTGAATATAAAAAGCCATGTGTTGTGCAAATGTAATTGTTTGAGTTAGAGGCAAAGAATGAGAAGTCTCCCCATTTGAGTCCTTGTTTCTTCCATGTTCCGTCCAGTATCCCACTTCTGTGCTGTTGTGCTCAGGTGGGTTTCCCATAGTTATCTTGTTGCGAGCTTCCCATAGTCATCTCTTTGCAGACTTCCCATCAGAAGTGGATTTAGGGGAGCACAACTGGTTTGGTCACACTGGGCAGGGAGTCTCTGGGGTGCCACAAGGGGCTCCACAACTATTATGTAGAATGGACACTGTATGTAGGGAGGGCACTGAATTTTGGTGTCGCACAGGGAGCCACTGAAATTCGAGACCGCAAAGTCCACCACTGTTTCTGTTGGGGCATCTGATTGGCCATTGTGGAAACAGGATATTGGACCAGATGGGCCACTTGTCTGATCCAGCAGTGCTCCTCATATCGCCTTTCTTATACTCCTGAATCCTGGCTTGGTGAGGGGCATCAATGCCATTCTGAAAGCTCATACCAAGAACTAACTTAGTTGGTCTTTAAGGTGCTACTGGAAGGAATTTTTTTATTCTGAAGAAGTGCAGCTTTCTATCCTGGTTAGTTCCTTCTGTTTGTTTGCATTACACCTCACCATCCCATAGATGCTCATGCACACTTCTATAAATTCAGTTCCATGGATGCATGATGGGGTATCAAAGCTGTTCCATAGGTGGAAGGTGTCAGAAAGGAGACAGAAGTCAGTAACTGTGCCAGAAGGATTGCCATTGGAGCCAAACAAACTAAACACACACCAGATCCAGGAAGGTTGTTGTTACTTAGGCAAAGTCCCAGCTCCAAACAGAACAACTCTCCCAGTTGAGGAGGCTCAGTAACTGGCTTGCGTGAATAGGACTAGGAGAACACTCATTCTTCAGAAATGTGTACTAATTTCTAATTCTACTAAATCATTGCAGAGAGCAGCTGAATGCAGTGCTGAAGGCTTTTAATTTTATACCTGGTGGGAGGCTCCTTGAGATGTTTGTTTGTGTGTGTGTGCTGGTTAGCTCCAAATAGAGATAGGGAAGAAATCTGAGCTATTTTTTTTTTTTGCACTTTAATGAGAAACTACCTGTATTGCACTTCTTGAACAATATACAAACTGAAACACAATTCTCCTTTGAAATAATGCATTTGTCCGAATTTTGCAGTGCGGTTCTCAACCAATGAATTCATAGAAAAATCCATAGATTGGGGGGGGGTGCCTTAAAATGCATACATTAGTGAGAGCAATGCATTATATGAGGGGAAACAGTTGGAGAAAGGTGTACATTAGTCCACATCTGCATGCAAAACTGTGTATATTAGGAGAAATTGGCACTAAAATGCTGTTGAATTTTCATGAGGGTTTTAAAAACATAAATAAATTGCAAATTGCTGTGGAAACACGGAGTACTGAATTTAAGGCTGGGGAAAATAAAAAATGCAGAGAAACCGGCACTGACAAATTGCTCCTTCCCTAGTCCCATCAACTTCCATTGCTTGTTCTTTCAGTTGAACATGTGAAAGGGGCTTGGTGTGTACAATTGACAGCAAGCAGATGCCTGCTTGGTAAACATGCAAGAGGTTTTCCCTCAATAGTCTTCTTGCTGTTGTTTAGTTGTTTAGTCGTGTCCGACTCTTCGTGACCCCATGGACCAGAGCACACCAGGCACTCCTGTCTTCCACTGCCTCCCGCAGTTTGGTCAAACTCATGCTGGTAGCTTCGAGAACACTGTCCAACCATCTCATCCTCTGTCATCCCATTCTCCTTGTGCCCTCCATCTGTCCCAACACCAGGGTCTTTTCCGGGGAGTCTTCTCTTCTCATGAGGTGGCCAGAGTACTGGAGCCTCAGTTTCAGGACCTGTCCTTCCAGTGAGCACTCAAGGCTGATTTCCTTAAGAATGGATAGGTCTGATCTTCTTGCAGTCCATGGGACTGGACTGCAATGGTCTTAGGGGTATGCATTTCCAGAAGGTGCTACTGAGCTCCTGTAGCTCCAATTTGCAGGGTATACTATTACAGCCAATGCCAATCTTTCCCATCCAAAGAGATGATAGACACCCAAGCTCTGGCCTTAGAAACCCAGCAATCTTGCCGGTGAGCCACAGACACCTAGTTTCCAGGGGGAAAGTTGGGGAGATAAATCATTCCCACTCTAGCAATCCAGCTTTTTGGTTGCTGTTGATTTGAATGCTAGCTTTTCCATTTCTCCGCAACTGATTATGTTTGTATTTTTCTACCTTTTGATGGCCATATGTTTGTTTGTTTTTTTAATCTGTGCGTTTTAATTAGAAGGTTGAAATACCGTGCTGTTTCTTATTTGGATTTTAATTAAAGAGTTGAGAAGATTCTTGCTTTGCTCCATTTTTTTTAAACAAAACAAAACAAAGCACATAGATTATCATGTTAGCAATTACCTAGGATTAATCATCCATTTCTAATAGGGTGGAGGAAACCCCTTTTGGTACTGTTGACATTTTTTGATTTGTATATAATCAGTATCTGATGTACCTGGACAAATGTTGTGACAAATCCCCCATAGTGGAGTTCTCTCCCCCTTTTAAAATGGTTCTTTTTCCTCCAGAAAACCTCTTTTGGAATTCAGGACCAGCTTGTTCACAGGAATTATGAAGCCATCTCTTTCTTCCCCTCTCTCCCTCTGAATTTTGTTAACCTTTAGAACAGTTTGATTTTGCAGCATTCAAATGGATTTTTCATATTTATTCAAACTGCTCATTTTTATTTTTGCATTTATGTACCACTCACTCAATAGACAACATCCTCCGGATGGTTCCTAAATTTAAAATTGATACAGTTCATTACAAATCAAAACTTTAAAACTGTCAGTGTGGTGTAGTGGTTCAGAGCGGTGGACTTGTAATCTGGTGAACCAGGTTCGCTTCCCCGCTCGCTCCTCCACATGCAGCTGCTGGGTGACCTTGGGCTAGTCACACTTCCCTGAAGTCTCTCAGCCCCACTCACAGAGTGTTTGTTGTGGGGGAGGAAGGGAAAGGAGAATGTTAGCTGCTTTGAGACTCCTTCGGGTAGTGATAAAGCGGGATATCAAATCCAAACTCCTCTTCTTCAGTTAAAAAAACCCATTAGAACGCAAAAGTCAACGTAAAGCCAACATAAGCACATCACAAAGCAGCATTGCATCAATTTTTACTTATTTATTTTTTTAGAAAGCTTTAAAACCTGGTTTGGGGGGAACCAGGTCTTGGGGCAGAGGTATTTTTCTTCATCTGCTAGTAATACATTATAGTTCTTGGCAGATTATTCTATTCTTAGCTGGGAGATAACTGCTACGAAGCTCTTCCCCTCCACTTAGCACCTCTCATTTCAACAACCCGACTCTGAGAAGAATTGAGGTCTTTTAGAAGTGTGTGTCCACAGTGATGCGTATGAAGGGGGCAGTGAGGTGGCCGTGGTTTGGGAGCGATCACAGCCTATTAGTTAGAAGCAACAAAGTGAAGAGAACCTTTGGGGATCCATTAAACGTGATGTGTTTAAGGCATCTGTTGTCCCCAGGTGGGAAGACCTATTCCACAGGTTTGTACAGTACGGAATAATTGGACTTGGGAAATCAAAATGGCTTCTGGTGCCTGGTTGTGCTCATATTGTGCCAGGTTGTGGGAAATGTACATATCACAATGTCAACTTTTTAAAAAAGTACTAATATTATGAGTCAGGAAATGGTCTGCTAAGACATGTTCTCTGCTGTTGGTGTTAGAAATAATGACAGCAATGATGTAAGAATTACTTTTTGGGCTGACAAAGATTGTGTTCAGGGGATGTCATTTTGCTAGCCCATCTCATTCTATTCTCTCGAGACACGGGACTTTGCAACTAAGGTCTTCACTGAATAGAAATGATTGACAATTCAATCAGTGTAAAAGCAACAAGCTGACTCTGTCGGGAGCGCATGTTTAATGCACTAATATGCCTGGGATCAGATTCTTAAATAAAACATTATCTGACTTTATTTGTTTATTTATCCATTCATTCATGAATTCATTCAGGAGGGCAAGGTGAAATAGTGGGGAGTGTGAGAATATAAATTAGAAATTGCAGACATAACCTGAATGAAGACTTGTACCCAGGGCAATAATGAGATTAAATTGGTATTGACACTTAATTTTGGGAAGGCTCTTATTGGTGCACAGGTCACAATGGCTGCACAATGGTTGTTGATCTCTCACCTTCATATTCTTTTGGCAGGGAACAGAGGAAGAATTTAATATTGTTAACTAAGACAATCCGTTTGGAACATATGTCACCCATGTTGCAATATGCCCTATACATTTTTAGACACACAGCAAGCATCCAAGCATTTGACCTATATAAAGCCATATGCAGCTTATGACCTGGGTTTCAAAAAGGACCACTTGCTTCCAAACAGACCTTTTACTTGATCAAAGAAATATTAGGGTGCAGTTCAAAGCCTGCATTAAGGTGCATTCGCCAATCCATCAATGGAGAAGTATTCTCATTGCCAGGATGGCACTTAACCCTAGTGAATTGACCATGGACAGCTCTCTCAGTGTAGATGTCATTCCAGCCTTGTGCCATCAGAGAGCTTTAGGTCTGTCTCTCTTATCACTTTTGATATGTTGGAGGGTGAATGCTTTGCTTGTGAGTATACATGCTCCCAGATAGCACTGCTTAATAGACTGGGGTATATTACATTTTAATACTTTTCTCGTAATAATCTCTTCAGTGTTTTAACATCAGCCTCTTAAAGAACACACTTGTGTGAGGCATGAAAGCAGGAAACTTATCTCATTCTACAATAATCGTCTCCCCCCCCTTTTACATTAAAGGACAATACGTTTCAAATTTCTTTAATGGTGGGCACTTTGGTTTATTTCAGAGTCTTTCAACTCTGACAAATTCATACATAAACGGCAGAGAGGGAGAGAGCATGATTTCTCTTGTTCCCCACAAAGCACGAATCAAATGATGTTTACATCTCCTTGGTTCTGGATCTTACAGACCAGTCAGTAGACATCGAGTAATTAGTGCATGTATTTCCTCATTAAAATATCATTAGTGAAGGTTTTCTTCTTTCAAGATGTTCCAAATGAAGGTTTATTGCATTGTGTTGATATCATTATGGTTTACCAGTAGCCAGATGTTGTAAGAGTTTAATGGTGGGGCATGGTTGCCTATGTGCTTCGAATCACCAGTGTTGTGTGGAGGAGGCTGTAATAAAAGTCCTTTTTTTATATGGTCAGATAAAGCACCTATGAAGAAGTGTCCACATGACCTGGCAGATAGAAGTTTGGGGTCTGATCTGGCTCATAAGAAACAAACCACTTTGAGAAACAATCAATTCCTCTTCCCAGGGAACGCTCCTTAACAAACTACAAGTCCCAGGATGCTTTGGAGAAAGACATGTCATTTAAAGTGATATAATAGTACAGTGGTACCTTGGGTTAAGTACTTAATTCGTTCTGGAGGTCTGTTCTTAACCTGAAACTGTTCTTAACCTGAAGCACCACTTTAGCTAATGGGGTCTCCTGCTGCCGCCGTGCCGCCGGAGCCCGATTTCTGTTCTTATCCTGAAGCAAAGTCCTTAACCTGAAGCACTATATCTGGGTTAGCAGAGTGTGTAACCTGAAGCGTATGTAACCTGAAGCGTATGTAACCTGAGGTACCGCTGTAGTTTAAATGTTTTGTTCAGGTGTGGGCTGAGTCAGTAACATCTACACTACAACCCAATGATGTCTATACTGAGAAACGAGGTGGGAGCTCTCCAGGGTACTTGGCAAATCTAGGGGTTTCGTCGGACTCATGTTTTGAAGCAGACTTGTTGAATCCACACCAACTGGACCTATTTTAATTAGGAGATCAGAAATAAAGAGGCAAGACACAAGATATGGAGTATAACTAGTGCTACTTTATTAACTGCAGCTTAAGAGCATTCAAAATTAAGAACCTAAAAACTACATGGGGCGACTGAGACCGTGGCTGGATCTCCACCAACCTGTTTAAGGTTACAAAAACAATACTAGACTTGGCGTTCTAAAATGTCACAGGGCATGCCTGTAAAATGAAGAGTTTCTTACCTCTGTTTCTTTTTCGTGAAAATGCTGTTTCACTACTGCCAGTTGCTGGTTGCTCTGCAGCGCCCTCCGGTGTCACATTTTAATAATGAGCACTCACACTTTATATGTGGGTGCCCTTTGCAGGATCGCGTGAGGGGCTACAGTTCCCAGGGAGCTTACTAGAAATAGGGGGCTGGCTTGCTTTCTCAGTGTTATTATTTGGAGGTTCACACCCAGCCTCAGTGGTCATGATTCATTGCTGGGAGGTGGGGCCAGCCCCAGTATAAATAGTGGGTGGAGCCGACAACAGCCAGGCACTCGGCTCTGGAGATTCACCCTCCCTACCCTCCCTTTTTTAATGTTTTTTTTGTTTGCAGGTTAACTTTATCTTCCTGTTTAGCGATGGCTGCTATGGTCTTTGACTGGTTGCTGTTGATGGACCAGGAAGAAGTTTTCCTGCATTGGCAGGTTTTGTCTTCCCTATTTTGTCACAATCTTGGTGGTTATGGCCTTGGGTGGAATCCTTTAGTTTTTTCTTCCCTATTGGGGGTGGGGTGTGAAGTGGTGATTCACCCCCCTGCAGTGGCGATTCCAGGGTCCCCTCTTAAAGGGGTTATATATATATATATATGGGTGTCACTGGCAATACACTGAAAGGTTGTCAGTGAACTACCCTGCTTGTGGGGATATGGGGTGGGCTGCCTGCATTCACATACATCTCACAGAGCACCCCATACCCCATTTACCCTGTTGTGCCCCAGTTCCCCCAGCTGGGGGACTGGGGGGGATACAGACCCAAGGCCTAAGCCAAGATCTTCCTACATTCGGAAGTTTAAACAAAGTTGTGGCTTAATTTTAATTCCATAACACGTGTCAGAGTCTTTATTCCTTTCTTGTGATCCCTGGGGGCTGGGGCTGTCGCGCCTGGTCACACAATGCATTATGAATGTTAAAAGCTGGATGTCATGTGTCCATATGGTTATCAAAACCATTCCTCAATCCTTCCTTCACATTATAAGCAGTGAATGTAGATTTGCCCCATGTGCGGGGAAATATGCCAATGTTCTCTCTCAGGATCCTAAGCCTTCAGGGAGTCAAGCTGGCATTAGGCCCAGCTCTTCCTCCCACCCTATACCATTTACCCTTAAGGTTCTGTTCAACTATGGAGACACAGTAATATATCAGCTTCTCTATTGCTGGGACGTGGACAACCTCTGACTTGAAGGCAAAATCTTGCTAGGCCTTCCTATTTGGCCCAAGAGGCCACTTTGAGGAATCCACCTACACTCCCCCTTCACTTAATGTCATTCATGATGCCTGGTGTGGGGTGTATAAGGTCAGGGCTTCAAAGGCATCAGCAGGAGCTTAAAATTGGCTTCTAGTTGTGCCTTTGCATGAGCAAGGTGCTTTCCTACTCATCCATCAGCTGATGGGTGATGGGAGCACACCTTGCTCAAGGAGGGGGAAGTAGTTTCCAAATCACTGTAAAACCATTTCTCCCTCACAGTGCTGCTCTTTGAAGCAGCCCTGTGCTGCTCCTTAAACCACTAATTGGCCGAGGTTTAAAGGAACAGCTTCCTAATGGCTTCCAAAGGAGCAGCTTCCTAATGACTTCCAAACGGTCCTGTGCTGTGCTTTGAAGTCCTGACAAGTGGGCAACTGTCAGGGACTGGGCAAAGGAGGAATAGTGGAGGACACCTCCCCATCCAGACCCTTCCAGGGGGGAGGAAGAGGAAGACAGTATAGATTTACTACAGGGGTTTGAGGGAGGTAACAGCTCAGAGGCAGATGAGGTGGAAATCTGGGAAATCCTGGGAGAGCCAGAGCAATGCCTTGCTGACACATTGTCCTTCGAAAGCATTCCAGACCCTCCATCTCCCAGAACCCTGTGAGCCTTAAAAGTAGGAGAGCAAAGAGGCCAAAGACAGAGGAGCACCCATAGAGGAGGTGATGAGAATGACAAATAAGGAAGTGGGAGAGATGGGGAGATGCAGATTCACTTTGGTCAACACCATTATCCAAGAGGCTTGGTTCTATGGCCTCTTTCTCTGTAAAGACTGGAATAAAAAAGGAATGTAAGAAACTTTTCTCTGTCTTTATACTTTCCCGTGCAACCAGCTGGAAGCCGCTGAAGGCACCACATCACCAGACATCAGTCTGGTGCACTGCATACCTGTCAAATGTGGCCCACCTGAGGTGGGGAGATGATGATATAGCCCACCTGCCGGAAATCGATTCCACACCCCAGCTCTATTGAAACAGCTCTGTATAATTTGGGACTCTGAAATCTAGAAGAGGCCAATGTAGGAAGCCGGTACCTGCCTTAATCAACTATGTGTACATAATTATCCCACCCATGATACAAGTTCTGTTGCAAACTGCTTCCACATAACAACCGGAAAGGTTGAGGTTGGCCTTTACTTGGTCCCAGGGCCCTGCTTTTGCTTCTCGAAGCCTTATAATATTATTGAACATGAAGTCAAATGTCTTAACCTACTGGATCACTGCATAACAAGATGTTTTAATTAAACGGAATGGCTGAAACATAAGAAAGTAGATTGGAAATCATCATTTTGAGTTTGTTTTGTATACAGGAGCGTCTGTTGGTTTAAGCCAGTGGATATTTTCTTGGTCGACCCTGTAATCCTAAAGTGGTGTGTAGATGCCCAGGAGTAAATCAATACTCTGCTCAGCCCTGCCGTCTTACATGAAGCACAGACTGTAAAATAGACACAAAAGACGCATGATACTCTCCAAGGCCCCCAGCAGCTATAATATCCATCTTTGGCAGTTCACTTGACATTTACTCGCCCTATTTCCCAGTCCCTTTTCTTTCCCCTCCTCCTCTTTCCCGCTCTCTAACAGCTAGGCCCTGACTCTCTGGGGCTCACCGACTGGGTGAGCAGATAACAAACCTGTCAAGAAAGGTTTAGCTGGGGAATAAATCCTGAATTCGCCAGGAAATGATGTGTACAATGGGAAAATGGAAGGGATGACATGAGCTTTCCCTTTGGAGACAGTGGCCAGGAGATGCTTAAAATGTTACAGCCTTGTGTTAAATGGGCTCCAGGACAGTTTCTTAGATCCGATCTTCGAGGGTTCAAGTGGCCTTTTACTCTTATTTACACACACACCCCGACTGCTCTTTGGAAGAGAGAAAGAAAAAAAGCACCAGGTCATGACCTCTTAGCAAAAAAGAAAAGAAAAGTATTCTTTTGAGGAATGAGAGAACACTTGAATTTCAATAGCTTTCCATAGCCAATGTTTAAAAATACCCATTTGTTCTTTTTTGGTAGCATACAACATCAGACATGTATCTGTAGATTTGTTTGTTTTATTAAAGGGAATGGTAATATACTTTAAGAAATTTAGTTTTTCATCAGCAGTTTGGGATTCATTGTATTTATCTACCTTTAGTAAGAAGGCAAGGCCTGCAGCACTGCTTCCATACTGCTGCAGTTTGTCTTCAGCCTAAAACCATGTTAATTGTATTGCAGTTTTCTATCGCATACTTGCAACACTTATGGAATTTACATTATTGTACAAATTACACGGTCATTGCGTTATTCCACCCCATCCATTTCAGTGCCAAGGAAACACACTGCAAATTAGCTGGAAACACTATCGTGTTGTTTACCAGCTGAAAGTGACAACAGAAAATGCCAATTGTAATCACTGGATAGATTTCCATTCTTGACATGGAAGAAATAAATGAATGTTGGCCATTTTGGCTCCCATTTCCATTTGATTTCTCCAACATCCCTACCAGGGTGGGAGAAATATGTCAGAGAATCACAGAATTGTAGAGTTGGAATAACAACAACAACAACAATAATATTTATACACAGCCCATCTGGCTTCCCCAGCCACTCTGGGTGGCTCCCAATCAAATATTAAAATCAATACAGCATTAAATAATAAAAACTTCCCTAAACATGGCTGCCTTCAGATGTCTTTTAAAAGTAGGATAGTTGCTTATTTCCTTGACATCTGATCAGAGGGCGTTCCACAGGGCAGGCACCACCACCGAGAAGGCCTTCTGCCTGGTTCCCTGTAACCTCACTTCTCACAATGAGGGAACCACCAGAAGGCCCTCAGTGCTGGGCTGAATGATGGGGGTGGAGACGCTCCTTCAGGTATACAGGACCAAGTCCGTTGGAAGGGACCACAAAGATAATCTAGTTCAACCTCCTGCAGTGCAGGAATCTTTCACCCAACATGGGGCTTGAACCCATGAGCCTGTGATTAAAATTCTCATGCTGTACCACCTGAGCTATTATGATTTCTTTCAGTTTTCTGCCATAAGTACAGTTGCATCAGTTTGTGGACTTTAAGATGTAATACTGATGCTTGAACAAACAATTGGGCTGTGCTGGTCTATATATGCTGATTCAGAAGTCCCATTGAGTCCAACAGGGCTTATTCCTAGTGAAGTGAGGGTAGGATTGCAGCCTCTGTGAAAGGGCAATTCTTGCAACATACAAGAACCTCATTTCTTTCAAACCGGGCATCTGCAAAAGGCAAAAACAGGGGCTGTGATTTAACATGGGCACGTCGCAGAAATAAGGGCTGCCGCCAGAGTGTGAGGCAGACTCATGTCTTACCTCATAGCACCTAGGCAAAGTTTTCTTTGAATGGATAAGGAATGAATAAAGCAAAAGTCCCTCACCCTTTAGAGGCAACATCTGTTCCTATGCCTGAGCCACCAAACATGAATGTGAGTCTTCAAAAGCTGTTGAGTACCATTTAAAAAAAGAAGAAGCAAAAGCGGGGGGGGGGACCCCACACATGTTGATATATTATCCTTGTTATTGCTCCTTCTGTTGTTTTCAACAGTTTTTGTTCGGCATGTTTTGTCTTGTATGTGTAAATGCAGAGCGCACCGTATGGCAGCCGGGCTGAACACACTTATCTGCTCACTACTTCCATTGGGCTGGAACAAAGACTCTGCTCTCTTTTACTTTGTCTCCATTCTCTTTCCTTCTTTATTACATCGCATTACATCACATCACGTTGTAGAGGGTCTACCAAAGGCGTTTTTAAACCCTAGCTCAAAAAAATTGTTTGGGTGATACCGTCCCTTGCCTGCTCCCAATGCAAAATGAGCAAGTGACCAGATTCCTGCCTGTCTGCCCAGAATTGCAGGATTTGTGTGTGGCTCTTTCATATGGTGGTGGCCAGTTGAACTGGAGGTGGCAGCTTCCCAGAACCTTCAAGCCCTAGACTGAATCCACCTGGACTGGCCATTGGATCCATCTAGACATATAAAAAGGCTTCCTGTCCTAGTTGAGCTTTCTGAAGTCAACCCAGTCTTCTTGCGCTCTGGTCTCCTCATGCATTCTTGGTTCTCCTTTGGTCCTGCCTTCTGATTGGCCACTTGAGCCTGATTAGTGATTTGTCCCCTGGTTTCTGGCTCACATTGGACTGTTGTCCAGCCGCATGCGCCATGTCTCTTTCTGTTGGAAGTGCAACAGTCAAGATCATCCCATGGGCAACTAAACGGTTAATTCTGTTAACCAATGGCAAAGGGGAGAGGGTGGAGGTGTTGCTTAGTAACCAGGGAGGTGGTATGACCCTTTGTGAGGCAGGATGTGCTCTGATTGGCTGTGTAGCTTTGAGGGAGTTAGGTCTTATGTCTCCGTGCTATGGACTAGAGCAGAACTGCTCAGAAAGGGAAAGCCTCTCTGTTTGTTTTTTCCTCAAGGAGGCAAACTGAACAAGAGCAGCGCATAAGCAAACTATTACTAGGATTTAATTTCTCTCTGGACTCCAACTGCATTACTTTGGTAACACTGTCACCCAGGACAACCATGTTTGAGCAGTGTGGGCATGTTCCACTTCTACTTTCAGATATAGTATGTATCTATATAACAGATGTCAGGAATAAAAAATGGGGAGAGTGCTGTTGAATTCGGGTCCTGCTTTTGGGTTTTCCATGGGGACTTCTGGTTGGCCACAGTGAGAACAGGATTCTTGGCTAGCTGGGACACCACCCTGATTCAGCATGCTATTTTCATGTTTGTATCCTTTCACATTCAAAGTTCTCCAATGTATTTTTAACCTTCTGTTAGAAGCCACCCAGAGTGGCTGGGGAAACCCAGTCAGATGGGCAGGGTAGAAATAAATCATCATCATCATCATCATCATCATCATCATCACTAAAAAAATGCATTGATTAGGAGAAAGTGTGCTTTTTAAAAGCATGTTTGAGTCAAAGGAACATAAATGTCACTCTGTCAAGGTAAAATGCTTGCAGAAACATGTACATCTGCCAAAATTGCATTCCCGTATTTGTATATTAGGGGGAATTCACACTTAAATGCTGGCGAATTTTCACGTGAACTTGATAAGAATAAAAAATAATTTCAGGAAATGTAGAGAACTGAGTTTAATGCTGCAGAAATGAGGCACTGAGGCAGACTTGAAAGACTCGCCCACCTCTCTTCTGAGCCCAGGGCCTTGACATATCCATAGTTTCAAACATTTCAGTATTTGAAATTGTCTGTCTTCGTGAAATACATGTTAGCATTAGCTTCAGCTGGGATTCGGAAGCAGATGATGGGAAATTGACACCAGAAGTTTATGTTGCTGGCCTTGTGGTTCAACTAGATGTAAATACTTCTGAAATGTCAAATTTACAGAGAATTTTTCCCACTATGCCTGTGAGTTGGTGTGTGTTCCCATCGTCTTCCCTTCCAGTCCCAGAGGAAGCTAATTTAAGTGTCCCTTTTCATGCTCCAATTAAATCAATTCACCAATTCACTCTGTTTTCACATAATCTTAAATTTAGCATTCCTTTTCTTCTTAGCTTTTGGCTTCATTTCCTGTTAATAAACAGTGTAGCGCACAACACATGCTCCTCAACAAAGCCATTCGGATGCACAGAGACACCAGCGATTTGCAAGTGTGTCTTCCATGTAATTGTTTTAAATTAACAAAAAGAAACACAAGCACACACCCCTGTGTGTGAGAGTCCTTTCTTTCTTGTGGTTTGAGATCTGTGCATCTTGTCATAAATCGTTATTATGCTTTATTAACACCAAATTTTATTTGTCCACCACCTACCATCACTTTGTATTTTGTAATTCTTACAATTGCACATTGGCACAGAAACATAGACTTAAGATGTGAGACTTGACAGAAAGCATAGCCCAAAAGCTACTGCCGGTGGTACCTTCAGGGCAGGACTTTAGGCCAGATCGCCAAGACCACTGGGTCTCTCGAGAACCTGGGTGAGTTGGATCACTCAGCAGAACCTGTTCCTTTAAATAAGGGATAGAGAACCTGTTTTCTTTTGATACCACATTCTCTTGAAGGTAATATGTTTGGGACTTCATGTTAGTAATGAGGGATGGGGGAAGCTGAAGCCAATGATGGGTGTGGCATGAGGATGGAATAATCTGGCAATATTGGTTTCTCTCAGTTTCTTGTTTCTTCAACCTTAAATTAAGTTCTCCACATTTTCACACAATTACATCCCTCCCTCCCTCCCTCTGTCCCTAACTTTCTTACTTCCTTACTTCTTTAATCCTTAGCTGGATAACTGCATCACAAAATTTGGAGGTGTGTTTCAGATTATTGCTATGTTTTCACCCACGTATTGGTTTGAGAAGTGTGAATTAGGGTTATTAAAATGCAAACAAAATTGGATTGCTGTCATGCCCCTACTGGGGCACCCCTTTTCTCTCTTCTTTCTTCTCCCCCCCCTCTCTTTCTCTCTCTCTCTCTCTGAAATTGTTTCACTAGTTTCTGTTCTCCCCACCCCATCAACTCAGGCCCTAGGACACTGTCTGCCCATGCCTGCTTTATGTTGGAATTTGGTGTTACAGAAAAAAATAAGTATTTAAAAGGAGGATTCCTGAATGCCTAGATCCAGCTTTGGGGCAAGTAATCTTTGGTGAGAGAACCATAGCAGAGATTTAAAATCACAAAATGAGCAGCAAAGTGTGGAAATATAGGCTGTTAGACCATTAAATTGTCCCCATCTAAGTTCCCCTCTTCCCTTAGCATAGAAAGAAACTACATATTTGGTAAGTTAAAAATGGTTTACTTACAAACTCTTCAAAGGTCAGATTCACATGCTTTTCCATGCAGCAGTCGAGAAAACATAGGCAGTAAAACTCAGGTTCCAAAGTGGTGAATGTTTCTAATTTATTTGTATAGGAACACAAAGATGGCTTGCTTGAGCCAAGCGGTCTGAGCTTGGAGCAACCATCTCAGACCTCCTTACTGGTAGGGTCCACATGGTGGAATGGAAGAACAAAGAGCTTGATAACCCTTCCTCCCAAGGTGTGAGAGAGAGCTGACCTAGCTAAACCTAGCAGAACAACTTGCTCTATGGCTTAACCCCTTTGTGCATTAACTAGACTTAAGCATGTTGGGTATATGAGACTGCCTATCCCACACTTTAAACCAGGCATCCCCAACCTTCAGCCCTCCAGATGTTTTTGAACTACAATTCCCATCATCCCTGAACACTAGTCCTGTTGGCTAGGGATCATGGGAGTTGTAGGCATATGGAGGGCCGCAGGTTGGGGATGCCTGTTTTAAACATTCCTATATGAATGATGTTCTCCACCGTGGTGTTTCTATAGGAGTGGAATCAAATAATTGACAATGCTACACTCTTGGGAGTCTGTCATATGGCTGAAACTATATTTTATCCAGATAAGCAACAACAGTAATAAATCTGGGGGCATTTCCAGGTATAAAAATATTGGGTGCTGTTTTCTGTGATTGAATATTTCGGTGGTAAAAAATTATGTATTCATAAGGGAGCCCATCTTTAAACAAATCGGAATTATCTGGCACGTTTTCAAACAGTGTTTCTTTAAAGGGCTTATTAACTTGTGCTGATTTAGGTTATCACTTAATTGACACCACAGAGTCTAACTTCCTCTGTCAGTTGAATTTGCACGGCCTGCATCTGGCTTTGCACGGCTGCTGAATGCCGCAAAGAGAGGTGCCTTCATGCTAAATCAGGACTGAGGTTGACTGCTACCCATCATGTTGACCTCCTGATTCCCTTGTTACACCTTGAAAATAATGCTGATGTTATCTTTGAAGCCACCGTAAGAAAGAATACAGTGTGTCACAGCAAAATTCATGTCTGCCATCACCGTTGATGAGAACATGACAACCACTTAAGAGATTTCTTTGAAGAGTAGGCATGAAGTTCAAAGGAGAGGAAACCCATTATGGGTTGGGGGGCTGTTTGTACACAATTTTCCTGTCAATTTTGCTCATCGGGTTATACCTTAGCGGAGCATGATAGCAGTTTCTCACTCTTTTTAACTGTTTCCCACTCAACTACATCTATGATTACGATAAGTCCAGAATGTCGTGCCAGGGGAGGGGAGGTTCACTATCTGGGCAGGGGGGGAAAGGAGTCACCCAGTTTGATGTGTAAATGGTCAGGAATAATTGTACTAAATGGTGGATTTAAAAAACTGATATAAATTTGATGTCCTTAAAAGAGAAGCATGCTTTTTATTGAAAATACCATAAATTCTGTACACAATATACTTGATAGGATACAGTATACAACTGTGGGATTTTACGACATTTTTTTTTAATTAAAAAAATGGCAATCAATTAATTGACTTGCACGTGGCACATTATCACAGTTTATGGATTCTATTAAATCTGTTTCTTACTTAGGATAACAGAATCTGATTATTCCTAACTAATTGCAGAACCTAAATTTTTCCCAACTGAAATTCATTTTGTCAGTTTGGGTCAAGTTCTACAGTTTGCTAAGGTCATCTTGAATACTCATTCTAGCTTCTGCGGTAGTGGCTACCCCTCCATGTTTGGTGTTCTGTTTCACCGGCTTCGACCCACAACACTGAACTCATGGTACCTAATTGTTATAAACTGCACACCTGAACCATGGGGGACTACCTACAAAGATCTCCATGTGATCAGGCAGGAATATAAGTAATAGAATCCATGACTGTTAAAAATGGTATAATTGTACATATGTGGTTTTTTCAGGAGGCAGGAGAAATTCTACAGATTCTCAGAGGCAAGAAGTTACCTGGTGGTATTCCAGAGGCGTTACTGGGCATCACCATCTTTCGCCCTCAAGTCGGTGCTTCTTGAATAGTGCTTTGGCATCCCGTGGCATCATTTGCAGCAAGTCATTATGGGAACATGCCAGCCATCGCTGTCATTTATGCCCATGGATTCCATCTACTGTTAGGCATGCTCAGATTAGACCTCCTGAAATTGTTAAACCTAAGTCATGCTCATTGATTTAAACAGGGGAACTCTGGCTAGTGCTAACATTTGATACAGTCTTATGGGTAGCATTCAGTAAACCTTTACTCGATGTGGACCCAATGAAGTTAATGGACCTAACTTAGGTTCATTAGGTTCAGCAGGTCTGCTTTGCATGAAGCTTAGTGGATACCACCCCGTGTTTTAAGAAATAAGTCTGATGTCATGACTGTTTCTCATGGTAAGCTGCCTGCCTGGCCGCAAACCCCCTCCCCCCTAAAAAAAGCAACATTTCCACACTCACTCGAGATGAAAAATATCCCTTATTTCCCCCTTTTAGCACCCGCTCCCCAATTGCCAGAGAAAAAGTTGCATAATGGAACTCTGCTGTAATTACAGTGAAATCCAGGCATACCTTTGAGAAAGCTATCAACAGGCCAGCTAATGGTTCAGAATGACTTTTCACAATATTTTCACTTGCAAGTAAAACTCCCTCATACTGCCTTAATGGGTTACACTTCAGGAAATGACAGCTTTTGAAATTATACAAAATACTTATTTAAGCAGCGGGATAAAGTGCCTCCAACAAGTGTGTGTGTGTGTGTGTGTGTGTCTGTATGTATTTTTGTAAAAAGAATATTCATTTTCCCAGGTAACTTTCCCCTCCTCTCACTTGCTCAGGCTGTATTGAAAATGGCTTTCCTGCCATCCGTCAGAGCTCCTGTTTGTCTCCACAATTCTGCTTCTCCTACAGAACTTTTGACATATTTCTCCTCCCTCGCACTCCCCATGTCTCTTCATAATAATAATAATAATAATAATAATAATAATAATAATTTATTTGTACCCCGCATTTGGGTTTCCCCAGCCACTCTGGGTGGCTTCCACAAAGACCAAAAATACACTAATATGTCATACATTAAAAACTTCCCTGAACAGGGCTGCCTTAAGATGTCTTCTGAATGTCAGATAGTTGTTTATCTCTTTGACATCTGATGGGAGGGCGTTCCACAGGGCGGGCACCACTACCGAGAAGGCCCTCTGCCTGGTTCCCTGTAGCTTTGCTTCTTGCAATGAGAGAACTGCCAGAAGGCCCTCGGAGCTGGACCTCAGCATCCTGGCTGAACGATGGGGGTGGAGACGCTCCTTCAGGTATACTGGGCCGAGGCCGTTTAGGGCTTTAAAGGTCAACACCAACACTTTGAATTGTGCTCAGAAACTACTGGGAGCCAATGTAGGTCTTTCAAGACCGGTGTTATGTGGTTTCGGCATGGTTACATCCACACCATGTATTTAAAGCACCTGGATCCCCAAAACAACAACAGTAGCAGCAACAGCAGCAGCAGCAACAACAACAATAACAACGGAACAGTGGTTTGTTAAGGGTGCTGTGAACTGTAGCTCTGTGGTGGGTAAACTATGGTTCCCTTTTGGAGGAAATCATGTGCATTAAATGCATTTGGACAATACCTGCATGGAGAATTTTCCGTGAGATTTACACACGTGGCCACCCGCCCTCCAAAAAATCCTGGGAACTGTAGCCTTATGAACTACATATCCTAGGATTCTTGGGAGGAAGCTATACATGCTAAAGGTGCTTTCAATGTATGGTGTGGAGGGCTGCCATTCGTCCGGAATTTCCCCTTCAAAAATGGTGTCTGGGCAGGATTTTCGAAAAGCGCTTGAAAGATCTGTGGAAACCCAGGCATAAGGCAGCCCATATCGGAGGTGTTGATTTTTTTACTTTTTGCAAATTTCGTAAAAATAATAGCTACAAGACACCATTTTATTCGGCGATTTTGAAAAAAACAAAACACTTCTGTGTCTGGATTTTCATTTTTTGAAATATGACAACTGGAATGGTGTGGATGTGACCCACACTTACCTGAACAGTGCTTTCATCAATATTTTTTGTGTGGCATTTACACTCCTTTTCTATGCTTGGGTTCTGACCTCAGTGGCGTGATCGTTGTTCTCTTAACTCCAGTGACTGGAATGTAGCATTGTTCCATGGGATTTGGGGCAGGCAGTGCTTTTTCTCAGCCGGAATTCACTGGAACTCAGTTCTGGCATCTCTCAGGTGGACACCATTGCCATTATAAGAGAACAAGGGATGTGGTCCTCTTTTTAAAAAGAAAAAAATAGCACTGGGGGGAGGGCATTGAAATATGGCAGCTACCAGTAGGGATGGGGGTAAGAATTGGTTTGCTCCACATTTTTGTGCAGTTTCCAAACCAATATTCAAAGTTATAATTTGATAATTTGCACTTCTCTACATTCTGCAGTGCAGACCTTTAAACAAACAAACAAGGCAAAAAAACGGGCACCTTGGCGAGAAATGATGTAGAAAAATGTCTTGCGGGAAAGTTGCGTATGGAAATATGTCAATTAGGAGAAGACTTTATATTTTAAAAAATATCAATAACAGCTACAAACTGATATGGATTGGTGTATGCCAATGGGGCATGCCCAGGAGAGTAAATAAAATCTTGGATCCAAAGGACTAAATCTCCTCCCAGCCCCTTGACATGACTGCAAAGCAGGGAGGTTATTTTTCTTCCATTGTTTCCCGTTGATCAAATCCTTGGTGGATTGCTTGAGAAAAATTGCATTGCGGTAAATAATAATAATAATAATAATAATAATAATAATAATAATAATGGGATGGGACTGGGGGGGGGAGGTTAAGAGTGTGGCACAGTTCACTTGGCTTACCTGGGAGCCTTGGCTTACCTACACCCCAGAAATGCATCCCAGAAGATGCACACCCAGTTTTGGCTCCGGAACAGTTGGACGGGATAAAAATGAGATGCAGCAGGTATCTCTCAATGAAGCATTCCCACCTGTGTGTGAGAGGGGGGGCGTTGTAAATAGGTTTGCCACCTGCAGTTTTAAATGTCGTCTTCTTAATCATCATCTTACATCTCATGCTAAATAGAGAAGCACTTTCTCTTTCATCAAAAGGGTTTTTTCAGCTACAGTGGTACCTCGGAAGTCGAACAGAATCCGTTCCGGAAGTCCGTTCGACTTCCAAAATGTTCAGAAACCAAGGCGCAGCTTCCAATTGGCCGCAGGAAGCTTCTGTGGCCAATCTGAAGCCACGGCAGATGTTCGGGTTCCAAAGAAGGTTCGCAAACCAGAGCGCTCATTTCCAGGTTTGTGGCGTTCAGGAGCCAAAACGTTCCACTCACAAGGCATTTGGGATCCAAGGTGCGACTGTAATGGATTTCATCTTGCAGCTTGGTGGTAAAGCATCTGCTTAGCATCCCTAAAATCTCCAGGTAGGACTGAAACCCTGGAGAACTGGACAGTGTAGACAATACAGGGGTACCTCGGGTTACATACACTTCAGGTTACATATGCTTCAGGTTACAGACTCCGCTAACCCAGAAATAGTGCTTTAGGTTAAGAACTTTGCTTCAGGATGAGAACAGAAATTGTGCTCCAGCAGCATGGCAGCAGCAGGAGGCCCCATTAGCTAAAGTGGTGCTTCAGGTTAAGAAAGGACCTCCGGATTGAATTAAGTATTTAACCCAAGGTACCACTGTACTGAGCAAGATGGACCATTAGTTTGACTTGGTATGAGGTAGCTTCCTTTATATCTAGTGTTTGTTATTTATCTTGGTTATTCTCTCCCCCTCCTTTTTTATGATTTCTTGTGCGGGAGGCGGTTTCTGGAGCCACGCTGTATGCCGACTCTGATATTCCTCGCCATTTGAAAACCTAGGAAAGTCATTCTCTTAAAAATCCTGATTTGAATAGGCCTCTTGTCTTCCCTGCCCATATGATACACCGAATGTATCTAAAGTGTAATATTTAATTGCATTTTCTTAATCTTCGCCACTGTATTGCTAAGCTTTCTAATACCTTTAAAATACTGAATCTTAGGCTTATCCTAATTAAAGAATCTCAATTTAATCCATATTGCATGACAATTCAATTTGTTGATTGCTTCTCCCCCCCCCTCAGTCTTCTCTTTCCACCCCTTCCTCCGAATGGCTCCCCCCCCCCCTTTTTGTGAAATTCCCGTCAAATGTATTAATTCAACATGATGAATCCTGTATTCAACCCACTGGAGTGAATAATTAAAATTAGCTGATAAAACTTTCAGCAGAATTACTTTATGAAATTGCTGAACAGATGTGTCATTTTAATGAAAATCCACAGACAAGCTCCTTCCCCCCTCGGCAGGATAAAAATATTATCCCCACGGCACATACTTAATTTGGTGGTAAATACACTCCGAGCGATTGCTGGAAGGAAAAGAAAAAGCAACTTGTCACACTTAGTAACTTGATTTTTCCCCAGCATGCCGTAACAGCTATCTACAGTAATTCATAGCGCTCCATTGTTGCTCGGAGTCCCAAAGAGAACTTATTAAAATGCAATAATCTCCTATTTAAACAGAAACAATAACCATTAAATTTCCTGTGGATCCAAAATTGAGCACAAGCCCCATCTGGTAAGAGTGATTAGAAGACTGATGAGGGAATTTAATTTGCAACATTCAAAGACTAAATCGGAGCCGATCGGGTCACCTGGGACGTGGAATGCTGCTTGCTGTCGTCTTTACGAAATCTCGACCTAAACTGAAAATGGAATGCAGAAGTGAAAATGTTACCCAGGGGCTGAGATTGACAGAACTGTATTTCATTATGGGTCTCCAACAGACTTGGCGAGCTGCGATGAATTTGGGGCGGTTTCCCTCCACCTCCCTTGTCAAGTCTTGCTTCTGCAGAGCGGATTCTAAGGATATCACTTCCTTTGCTACCCAATGAAGTGTGTTTACAGCTGGTTAATAATCATAAATGCCCCGACCAGCCGTATTTTGGTGTTAAGTTACTGCTAAGAAGTCCAGCAGTGTGTCTGCAAACATCTCAAAGGTAAAAGAGCGTGGCTGCTTCTAGACTTCATAGCAACTGCTACAAACTACACTGATCCTCCTAGACATAAAGAGTGAATTGGCTATTCTTTTTAAAGGGAGCACGATCCATATCCCTTTACTTAATGTGAACAAAAATTATTGGCTCACATCTATAAAATGCAACCAATCTGTTCAGAGGTTTACGCTTTAAGCAAACACCACTGTCACACTCTAGGGGGATCCTCTCAGGGCCTAAGGTAGGTCCCAGTAACAGGAGATTTAAGCCCTGTATTTAGTATAAAGATTTAAGCCTTTGGCCCAAAGAACAGGGCTGCAGAGGCAGCATAGTGCAAACAAACCAAGGTTAAGTGTAGAGTATCAGTCTAGGTCATGGTGCAGAGACAAAGTGGTGCAGCAGTCCAAGGTCAATGTCGAATGAAGTTTGGGCTCCAGAATAGAAGGTCTTGTGGACTCTGGCTTCCTAAACAACACTCTAACCGCACTCCCAGCAAAGGAGTAGCAGCTGGCTCATGCTATCAGGAGGGGCAGCCAGGTACACTTGCCCCAGAGGGCTAAACAGGCCAGCAGGCCCCACCGGAGGTCTGCCAGACTTACACTGTTATGCCAACAACGCCCCAGGCCTCCAAGCCTACTGGAGACTCCTCCCCCAGGCCTCAGACAAGCTCTGCACAGGCCTGAGGGATTGCTTACTCACATCCAGACCCCTTATTCACAAATAGACTGCTGTTTTGGGGTACATAGGCATGCACTTGGTCATCGCTCTTTGGTCTGGACCCAAAGTCTTGGCATCTGCACTCTCAAGGACTGGGGAAGGAGTGCTGCACATTCTCCTCTGGCTGCTCCAAGGGTTCTTCATCATCTCTCAACCCAGAAGACCCTTCAGTAAATATTCAAGATTGGATTCAAGGGGTCCTGCATACTCCTCAAGCCCTTCAGCCTGTTCACACTACCTGGTGCCAGGTCAGGGCTAAACAAGGCAGAAGCCACTGAGAACATTTAGCTCAGGGCTAGGGGAAGCTTGCATCCTTCCAGATGTTCTTGGGATCTAACTCCCATTAGGCCCAGACTGCGTGGCCAGTGATCTAGGATGGTGGGAGCTGTGGTCCAACAACATCTGGAGAGAAACAGGTTTCCCAGCCCTCACTTAGCTCCTCTAAACTTGGGGGAAGGAAACAATTAACTAGGTTTTGGGCATCCCTCTGTCTCAATAGATGATGGAGTGTCCCTCTGGGGATGAAGTCAATCTGCTGCATTAGAAGCACTGAAGTGACCTCCCTGGGGTGCAAACCTGGGCAATGTGTATGGAGATCCTGGGCTATCCAGACAACATGTTGCAGCTTGGTTGCAGGAGTTGTCAGAAAGAGATGTACAAGGCACCCAACTATCTTAGTGACTCCACTCTGGATTTGTGTAGGGTTTACTCCTTAGTCTTTTCTTCTCCTGAAGATATCCTGCAAGGCAGCAGAGGTTTAGGATCTGAGTTTTCCTTCCTACCTTCCCAGGATGAGGAGCCCCATCTGCCCCTCACTTCTGTCTACAACACATGCGGAAACCACCTTCTTGACCATTGTGCCCACTATTGGTCTCGTCCACTCAATCCACTGAAGCCTGTCTTCACATGCAGAGGAAGTCCCTACCTCTCTGAGGGTTGAAGACCCATTGGCTACCCTCACCTGGATTAGTCAACCAGTCAAAAGCCATTTCCTGGAGTGTGGCTGTTGTCACATGCTGACAGCTTCTGGGAGCGACAGAAGGAGCTGAGTGCAGGGTGGGGACCCAAGGTGGACAAACTACCCTAGCAGGAGCATGATGTGTCCCACACCAGAGATACTACCCAACACCCCATACACCCTAAACCAGATGCTAATCTATTAACAACATAGATTGTCCTGGAGGGCACACTTGTTTCATTCAGAAAGGAGGATGGACCCCGACACTGGGGGAGGTGTAGAGAGATTTTAACCCATTATCTCCCACTGTGGTCCTGATCTAGATCAGAGGGCCTGTCTCTGCAATTTGCATAATACGAAATCTCATATTGGTATAGATTGTCGACCTTTATTGCCACCACCCTTCCCCCCCCCAGAAAGCCCTGCATGAACATTTTCCTAAACTATGTACCTTGGGTATATCTAATTGCTTCCCCCACCCTTCTCTCTCTTTTTTTAGGAGAGGAAAATGCTCCCAGATAAAAGGGCTTGCTACTTTATTTCAAAGTGTTTCCTTTAAATAAAAGTCTTTCATCTTTGAACTTTAAATGCAGTTTCAACATCAATTTGCATTCTCAATTCATCCATGAGCTGCGCCCCTCCAAGAAACAGAATATGGGAACTGAGTTGTATGGGTGTGTGGAATGTGTGTCTTAATAAATCCCCAAGGTAATCAAAACGAAAGACAGCAAAACGAAACAACTCATGAAATATTCCACTATGTCCCCAGGGAATACTTAATGTACACAAGGTCAAGCCTTTGTAATGTTAATTTAAGACTTGTAGGAAGCAATCCGTCATTCTTAAAGAGCAAGGTTGCCATCCCTGATGACAAGTTTATGTTTCTGAAACAACTTCAGTCTCTAAAGAAAACAGAAGCCAACAGATCACCTGTATTTCATGCTCACGAATTCCTCTGGCTAGCAAGTGCTCACCTGTGCAATAATGTTGGGTGTGGGCTGCTTGATCACAGATCCAGGTTGGTCTCTTCTGCAGTTACAGGGTGAATTTTTCCATGGTAAGGATCCCTCCCACCTGATCTGTCACTTTGTGCCAGCCCTACCATTAGACAGAGTGAGACAGTTGTCTCAAGCAACTGAGTTTGGATAGCATGAAAGTCAACAAATGGTTAGATGCTTTATTACTCCATTTCCACTGCCAGGGGGAGGGAGCATATTTCGCCAAATGTCTGCAGGACAAATTCTCTGATAGTTTAGCAAGCGTGGGGATCACCATTAGTAGCAGCAGGAAGAAGTTGCCTTCCTTATTTTTCGTTCTGTCATTGCTACCGCTGTCAAGGGCAGCCTGGCTACCATTTTGCATCTAGGGTTGTCCAGACATTGTGCGTATGTGAGGCATATAGAATACTCAGAGAAAGTTCTACAAAGTGGGCTTCCTTTTCAGAGGTGGGGGAGAAAAACAAATCTCAGATTCCCCCTCCCCGGAATATTGCACATGCAGAATTAACATGCTACAGAAATAAATGGATCTACCTGTCCCCGGGAATATTATACCAACCCATTTCTCAAACCTTTTAGTCTGAGGGTTGGTGGAAACACACACAATCTCTCATTTTTCTCTACACCAATTTAATAGGTCTCTGTTGTTTAGTCGTTTAGTCGTGTCCGACTCTTTGTGACCCCATGGACCAGAGCACACCAGGCACTTCTGTCTTCCACTTTCTCCCACAGTTTAGTCAAACTCATGCTGGTAGTTTCGAGAACACTATCCAGCCATCTGGTCCTCTGTTGCCCCCTTCTCCTTGTGCCCTCCATCCTACCCAACATCAGGGTCTTTTCCAGGGAGTCTTCTCATCAGGTGGCCAAAGTATTGGAGCCTCAGCTTCACGATCTGTCCTTCCAGTGAGCACTCAGGGCTGATTTCCTTAAGAATGGAGAGGTTTGATCTTCTTGCAGTCCATGGGACTCTCAAGAGTCTCCTCCCGCACCATAATTCAAACACATCGATTCTTCAGCGATCAGCCTTCTTTATGGTCCAGCTCTCACTTCCATACATCACTACTGGGAAAACCATAGCTTTAACTATACGGACCTTTGTTGGCAAGGTGATGTCTCTGCTTTAGGTCTCTACCTTGTCCCAACTTAGTCCTCTTCCATTTCCAGACTTCAGCTAGCAGCTTCAGGCTGTCTTCTTGACCTCCATGAAAGGTCAGCTGATTCTGAGCAAAGAGGTTAAAGGGTTGGCTTGCATATGGCCTATAGGATTATGATCCTTGACAAGCTTAACATGAAGCATTTTGGTCCTTCTGTACAACAACAATTTAAAACATGGTGCTACTGTGTTTGGATTAGGAGAAACATCCTGCATTTCTCTTTATCCTTTCTTTCTTTCTTTCTTTCTTTCTTTCTTTCTTTCTTTCTTTCTTTCTTTCGAGGTGGGCAATATATGGAAATGACTGTGTGTTTGAAAGGTCACAGCGGTGGATGCAAACTCTTAAGTAGACAATTTCCCTTCCATGCATTCAGCATTACTGTTTCTGCTGATGATACCCTTAGGCATCTTTTCCTCCTCGCACAGATGGTCTCACTCAGCCCTAACAAAATATTTTAAGCAATTGCATAAATTAAAGCAAGAGGCCCCCAAAGTGCACCCCTAGCAACAATTTGGTAACAAAACAACTGGAATGCATGCAGAGGGGCAGTCCTTTCTTTGCAGAAAGTCCTGGAGTCGAATGGTTAGATATGCGGCGGTGCCTTCCAGAACATCATGGCTATGCACACTCACACTCACATGTACATACATGTACACATAAACATGCACGTGTACCAGTGGCCGACCTTGGAACCTCAAACTTCAATGGCACCCTGCACAACACCAACATTTGGTGCCTTGTCTTTCATTCTGCGTCATTGTTGTGGCTCTCCTTGTAGGATCTCCATTCTCAAGTCACCTCTGTACAGTGGTACCTTGGGTTAAATACTTAATTCTTTCTGAAGGTCCATTCTTAACCTGAAACTGTTCTTAACCTGAAGCACCACTTTAGCTAATGGGGCCTCCTACTGCCGTGCCACAAGAGCACAATTTCTGTTCTCATCCTGAAGTGAAGTTCTTAACCCGAGGTACTATTTCTTGGTTAGCGGAGTCTGTAACCTGAAGCATATGTAACCCGAGGTACCACTGTATGTACATACTGTTACAAAAATCATGTGCTTGCCCCTCTCTCTGCTGAGTGGAGGCAAGAGCCCATGGGGTCCCAGGCACCCAAGCAGGATCTGTGCTCCTTTGGAGAACTAAAGATGTGGCAGAGGTTTTCCATGCTTTAAGAAATATGGTTTATTCCCCTATTTACAGCTTCAGTCTGCATGCAGGGAGTCCAAATCTCATGGCATGGCCATTTCAAGAGGCATCCTTCTACCTGTCTGCCCAAAATGGATCTCGGCTCTCCTCCTTGTTCCTCCCAGCAACCCTTGGTGCCCCTGTCTTCAGCAGTAACCCTGGCAACCTTCCAAATTCCCAGTCTCTGGGGCAAGGGGGAGGGAGTTTTCTTGTATTGTTAATGTCCCTTAGTTGTTCTTCTGATAGCCATAGCTCTGACAAGTTGTTTTGCACAAGCTAGTCCAGGAATTCCTTTGCGGCTTACATTCTCCCTTCATATCACAAATAACCAAAATCCCTACATTTATAAATTTCTAGAGTTTCCCCAATATCTATAACACACACACACACACACAGAGAGAGAGAGAGAGAGAGAGAGAGAGAGAGAGAGAGAGAGAGAGAGATGGGGAGCTGCCTTACACTGAGTTAGACCCATAATTCATCTAGCTCAGTACTGTCTACGGTCACTGATGTTGGCTCTCCAAGTTTTCAGGCAGAGCGTCTGCACCTGGGACCTCCTGCATGCAAAGTTGATGCCACACAACACAAACACAAACAAAATGGGGTTCATCTCTCAATAGGTGGCAATTACTGTGCACCCCTGAGCCTTTTAGGCAACGGGCTCCCCCTTTTATTACACAGGGTTCCATCTCATGCCCCATGCTTTTCAACATCCACATAAAGTTCCTGGGGAGGTGGACCTTCAGAGTGCTGCTAATTCTTCTTTCTTCTGTCTATATCCAGCCCTTCCAAATTAGTTCAGGGTGAACACATCAACAGCAATATATTTTTTAAAAAATATTGTAGGAATAGTTATAAACAGCCACCTTCTCTTAGCCAGTGATTTACAGGTAGTTGGGAATAGCATCTTTCAGCCATATAAATGCGTATATTTTTATTTTGCAAATGAAAGTAAATAATGACAGGGAGGACATTCTGCAAACATGGAGCCACCACTAAAAAGGCCATGTCAACAGGGCAGGACCCAGTGGCAGCTCCACAAGGAGTCAGCTGAGGTGGCAGAGGAGCTGAGAGTGCTCAGATTCAGTAATGGGCTGGATAAGGGACAAGAAACTGAAGCTCAAGCCCACCAAAATGGAAGTTCTGTGGATGATTTATCTTTTCAGTATGGGGAGGGAGCAGCACATATCCCTGAAGGATCTGGTTTGTAGTTTAGGAGTGCTCCTAGATCTAGTTTTGACAATTTCCCTAGATAATCTATACCATACATGTCCAACAGGTAGATCATGGGGTGTTCTTGGTAGATCCTGGTAGAATCTCTGTCCCCCCCCCAGTGATCTCCTCCACCCCCCAAAAAAGCTCAACAACTTTGCCTTTCCCCAAAGAGCTCCATAACTCTGGCATCCTAAAAACAACAACTTTGATCCATCCAACGACAATGGGTAGATCACTGCCATTTTTTTTAAATACTGTGAGTAGCTTGCAGTCTATTGGGAGTTGGATGTCCCTGATCTATACTATCATTTTTTTCTCTGAGGTAGATTGACCAGAGTAGGACCTTATTGCGTAGCTAGATTCCTGCAAGCCCAAACTTCAAAGGCCAGTTTCAACATTGTTGGCAGGTGTATTCATGTATACTATTAAAGAATATTTTCCTCTTCTTCCAATAAATCAGTGGTGCCCAAACTTTTTTCAAAGAGGGCCAGATTTGATGAAGTGAAGGGCCGTGAGGGCCGACCAAAGTTGTTAACCTTTTTTTTTGAAGTTGTTGAGGTATTTTTAGGATTTTACCCCAGTAAATAAACTGCCACAGAGACCAGATCAAACTGACCGGCAGGCCGGATTAGGCCCCCGAACCAGACTTTGGACATGCCTGCAATAAATAAACAGGAAGAGAAATCCAATCTCTCCCCCCCCCCCGCTTTTTCTATATGTATGGACTGGCTTCTTTGTTTTAGCATCTCACGTTGTGTGGTAATGGATGGTGTTGGAAAAAGCTAATGATGCAATCTCTTGGCGTTGCTTTACTATGCAGAGTACTGATAATGAGCTGAGAGTAATAAGGTACGAGTCCCTAAAGATGAATTCTGATTACCTTGGAGGTATTGTCCCCTGTACGCTCCTTTCCTCCTTGATGTTTCTGTAAAGAACATTTGGAATTTGATGAGGGTTTTGTGTATTTGACTTTTAATTAGATTTGCAGTATGTTAGGTTAATAAACCGCAGCCGCACTGAATCGTCTACGGCCAGGAGTAGCAGGCGCCTTTTCCTACCTCCCTCTCCCTGTCTTCTAATTAGAATACTCCTTTTTATTGACATCCGAGAGGGTAAGGGTTACCTCACATTTAGCCAATAAATATTACTTAAACTGGGCAGAAGCTAATGGAACTGGGCACAGACATCTGCTTGGCCACAGTGTGAGATGGATGCTGGACTAGATAGGTCACTGGCCTGATCCTGCAGGATTGCCTTAAGTTCTTAGGTGTGGAATCCATTCTGATTCTCCTTGGATACACAGATTTTATAGACAAGCTGTGGTTTTTTTTATTTTAAGGTGCTGGAACTCACCATGTAGTTGTTACAGTAAGTCACAGGGTGACTCGGGGTAGCCCTAAACAGATGCCAGTTTGACGACAGCTGCGTTCCCCGCCAGTGGAGGTGCTAAAAACTGCGGCAAGCTGTCTTCCTAACTGGTTCAGGGGGTCACCCCTGGTTCTGGTGCAGGTCAAATAAATGCACTCTGCCTCCTGCATTCTCTTTGATTCTGGCGGATGGCTAGGGCAGCTCAGAAGGGTCCTTGCGTGGTGTGTTCCCACCTCCCCCAGGAAGAAATAAAGACACAGGACAACAAACAATGCTCTCAGCTAAGGATGGAAGCGACCTGCAAAACAACCTAAGGCAAAACGTTAACAAAGCAGACCTACAAACTGAAAAGCAAACCTCGAAAACAAACCACTGGATACGAACTAATCAGCTGGCTGGCATGGCGAAAAGAGGAGGGAGTCTCAGCCAGTCCTAAATAGGGCAAGCCACGCCTCCCCCCCCCCCAGCCAGCCGATTGGCTGGCTGGGTGGATGATGCGGCCAAGGATTCCCTAGTTCTCGCGGGGGCTGGGGACAGCCCCAGCGCACGTGGGGTGGGCATGAAGCCCGCAACCCCACCTCCTCCCAAGCTCGGAAGTGGCTTTGTGTGCATTGGTAGAGGCCTGGTTGGAAAGCTTAAAACCCGCCGCCACTACACAAAAGACAGAATGAAGAAAAGGAAATACGAATTGACCCTGCTTTGTAGCTTGACCAATTTTGGCCAGTCGCTAGGCGGAGTCATAGTTCTTTTAAAAAGGGTTGACTCGACGCTGACCAGCTTGTGTTTTGACTTGAAATGCTTGTTTTGGGCTTCTTAGAAATATGTAAAGGCAAGAAGTTAGCAGGGGAGTGTGTGTCAACCTCTTGGTCCCTAAATTAGTGGTGTGCCTGTGGATGATGGATAGGGATGCTTGAGGGATTTGATCATTTCGATATGCATTTACCTGTGAACACAGATTTGAATAAAGAAACAGGATGGTCTTATGGGACAACACATGTGCAAGTGAAATGGATATAAAATAAATTGATTTACCCACAGTGGTGGTGGTGGTAGAGGAGGAGGAGGAGGAGAAAGAAGAATCCTAATACAGTGGTACCTCTGGTTACGAACTTCATTCGTTCCAGAGGTCCGTTCTTAACCTGAAACTGTTCTTAACTAGAGGTGTACTTCTGCTAATGGGGCCTCTTGCTGCCAATGCGCCGCCGGCACACGATTTCCGTTCTCATTCTGGGGCAAAGTTCTCAACTCGAGGTAATTATTCCAGATTAGCGGAGTTTGTAACCTGAGGCATTTGTAACTCAAGGTACCACTGTACGCAGTCAGTATCTGATTTTATTTGAATTTGTTTTCTTTCTGCACTTGGTTTAAATTGTGTGTGTGTGTGTGTGTGTGTGTGTGTGTGATATGCAATCGTTTTGTATATGTTTTTTATTGTATTGATAAATTGATTTGAGATGTTTCATAAGAGGTGATTCATAAATGAAAATAATTAATAGTGAGGAAGAGGGAGGAGGGAGGAGGAGGAGGGAGGAGGAGGAAGAGGAGGCACTGATGCTAGCATGATCTTAGCAGTATAATTGCATGCATTTAGGGACACAGGGGTATGCATACCCCTAAACATTTTGTGAATCTTTGTACTTTCGTCCATTTACTGTATTTATTTCCCCCGATTTGAACTATAAAATGGTGATTTTCTTGAGTCAAAATGAGAGTACCCCTAAACATTTTTTTAGAAAAAAAGAAGAAGGACTGCATGCATTATTTCAAGATGTTTGCATTTGATGTTTGCATGTGAAGGTGAGTAGCAGATCAAATGTTGTATCCCTAACTAAACCATATTCGTAGAATATTATTTCACAACACAGCATCCAAGGGGCATGTGGATGGATTTGAAAGAAGCCCTTAATATCCTACCCCATTTTAAAAGGCAGAGATGCTGTTTTTCCCTCAGAAATCCCCTCTCTGTTTATTGCCCCATTTTTGTTTAGCAAGTTGTTCTGGCAATTTAATCCATACGCTGTTGCATTCGCTCCTATAATTTAGCTGCCATTTTTCCTTGGGTGAGACAGTGATTGGTTATGGCAGGACTGTAATACGTTGTCAGCCCTGGTTACCCGGCGCTTGTTGACGATGGCCTAACATTGCCTGAGACAGGGTGTCACCGCAAAATTGTTTGACAACATTGATGCCGTGGTTAACGGTGAGCGCTAACAAGGGCCAGGGTTGGGAGAGGGCAGAACGAAAGATGTAGAGCTTCAGGCGGACAAAAGGGCTGGAGATGGAAAGCAAATCTGAGCAAGCTGTGAACGTCACTGAAAATAATGTATTTTACGGTGGGTTTTTTTTATTAAAAAAAAAGTATGTTTGCATACTAACGATTTCAAATTGTAGTTCCACTGAAAGCTCACAGCACCTCCAGCTTAACTGCAAGCTGTGTGGCTTCCATGGAGTTGCACTGATGCTGGCAATTAGAGATGGGGGGAAATAATTTGAATTTGTCCACATTTTAATGTGAGACTACCTAATTCATACATTAAGAACCATTGCACCAACCAAAATGCAGCTAGCCTTCAAAATTCACACTTGTCCGAATTTTGCAGTGCAGTTCTTCAATCAACCAACGTGTAAAAAATAATAATAATGCATAATTTAGGGGAAAGCTTTGAAAATAAGATACAAAAATAAATTATGTTAAGGGAAAGAGCTTTCAAAAATGTGGCTGTTAGTCAAAACACCACATAAAACATGTGTGTTTACTTTGAAAAAACACTCTAAAATCATCACAAATTTTAATGAGGGGTTTTCTTCTTCTTTAATTCAAATTGCTTCCTAAATATGGAGAACTGAATTGAAGATTGTAAAAAAGAGAAACTAAAACTGGCATATTTGTCAATCCCAACTAGGATTATTCCAAAAATTTATCCAGAAGAGCTTCCATATGCAAAATTGCATATGTAACAAATCAGAATGTTTACTTTTGCAAATAGCTCTATTTTTGCGGGAGGCAGTGGAGGACAGAAGTGCCTGGCGTGCTCTGGTCCATGGGGTCACGAAGAGTCGGACACGACTAAACGACTAAACAACAACAACTATTTTTGGGTAGGGAGCCCTTATACACACTTGAAAATAAATAAATACTGAGAAGTTTTACAGACTGTCACATGACACCACAGAGGTTGGGCCCATATGTATGTCCTTGTTTTATTTATTGATTTCTGAGATTTCTTACTAACCCTTCACTTGACAGTCCCAGGGCAATAGAAAATAGGGCACAATACTCTCAAACCAAAGGTAGATAGCAGGCCCCCAAAGCAGAGATGAATGGGGTCATTTGAAAGAGGGATAGGAGCCCTGTAGCTCAGCAAATGTTGTTGCCTTACAACTCCCATTTTCCCTGACCATTTGTTACAGTGGCTGGAGCTGAGGGGAAACTTAAGAAGGATACTGACAAGCTAGAATGCGTGCAGAAGAGGGAAACCAAGATGATCAAGGATCTAGAAACCAAGCAATGATTATGAGGGAGTTGTTTATGAGCAATGGTTGAGGGATTGGTTATGTTTGGCCTGAAGAGGAGAAGACTGAGAAGTGACTTGAGAGCCATCTTCAAATATATGAAAGGCTTTACATGGAAGATGTAGCAAGCTTCTTTTCTGCAATTTCAGAGGCCACACCAGAACCAATCAATTCAAATGTCCGGAAAGCAGATTCTGGCTAACCATTATGAAGAACTTTCCAATGGTAAGAGCTATCAGGCAGTGGAATAGGCTACCTCAGAAGGTGGTGGACTCTCCTTCCTTTGAGGTTTAAAACAGAGGCCAGATGGCCATCTGCCAGGGATTCTCTAGCTGTGATTCCTGCATTGCAGGGGCCTGAACTCAATGACTCCTTTCCAACTCTATGAGTCTGTGATTCTGTGAACCAGAAGCCAGTGCAGCTGTTGAAATATAGGTGCTGCATGCTTCCATGGGTGAATAAAGGTAAGGTAAAGGGACCCCTGACCATTAAGTCCAGTCGTGACCGACTCTGGGGTTGCAGCGCTCATCTCACTTTTTTGGCCGAGGGAGCTGGCGTACAGCTTCCGGGTCATGTGGCCAGCATGACTAAGCCGCTTCTGGCGAACCAGAGCAGCACACGGAAATGCCGTTTACCTTCCCGCTGGAGTGGTACCTATTTATCTATTTGCACTTTGACGTGCTTTCGAACTGCTAGGTTGGCAGGAGCAGGGACCTGAGCAACGGGAGCTCACCTTCTGCTGACCTTCTGATCGGCAAGTCCTAGGCTCTGTGGTTTAACCCACAGCACTACCCACATCCCTCCGTGGGTGAATACTTGTTAGCAACTCACTGTTGCATTCTGTTGGAGCTTGCAGAGCAACTTAAAACACAGCCCTGTTGTCTGAGCCAATGAGCCGAGCTTGCATGCAGCTACTATCACTGCAGACTCCTTTGCCTACACCTAAGCACAGTGCTCATCAGATCCTTCTGCCAATTGATCTCATATTCTAGTGATGTGCAATTGAACTGACAGCCAGTTATTGGCATCCTTGTATAACTCATTACTGCATCAAGGATCTGGCAAGTCCACTGAGGAGAAGCCATGTGTGCTCCTTTGACATCGATGCCTCCCTTTCATTTCCCATTGTCTGTTACACCCAATCTTTGTCTCATCATCCTTCATGCCAGGTCTCCCCTTGCTCTGCGCCAAGCCAGGAACTTGTCAGAATAATGAGTTACGGTTTATTCAGATTGTGCTGTGGCAGATGTCGTCTTGGGTGGCCTGTTTTTGAATATTTAGGAACTGCGGGTGGGGGAAGGAGTGCTGAAGGACCATAGCTCAGCGGCAGAGCATCTCCTTTTTGTGCAAAAGGTCGCAGGTTCAATCCTCGGCATTTCCAGGTAGGGCTAGGAAACTGTTATGTACTAAGCTTGGATCCTAGAACAATAGGCAAGTAGGATCCTAGAATGCAACAACTGATTGGCTTGCAGGAAAAGACCAATCAGGCTCCAGGAGGAAGTTAATCAGCCTATTAGGCTGGTAGGATTGTAGAATGCAACAGCTGATTGGCCTGCAGGAAAAGACCAATCAGGCTCCAGGAGGGAAGCAGAATCAGCCAATCAGACGGGACTCATTGTGTAAATAATGTATATAAAAGCCTGAGGTTTGGGGGGCAATCCAATCACTGTTTTACAAGCTGCAATAAAGAGCATGAAATCACTACAGGACTCCGAGTATATTTCAGAAATGTTTCCTGCCTGAACCTGTGGGGACCTGATGCCATTCAGAACAGATAATACTGAACAAGATGGATCAATGGTCTGACTCAAAATAAGGCAATTTCCTCTGTTCCTAGATGCTCTCAAATGTTACGTAGGCTAAGCTTTCTGAAGATGGTCTTGGTTCCCAGGGATCTTGCTTGAAGCCTATGCCCATTACTCTGCCGAGCCTCCTCAGGGCCTTTATTCTACCCATTCAAATGGTGGATAAGTGCCAAGTTCCCATCCCCACGACGGGGTGAGCTCCCATTGCTCTGTCCCAGTTTTCTGCATATTAGTCATATCCATGCCCATAAGCCCATCTAGAGTTTGATTTTTTAAAAAATGTCGGTTTTAACTGGCTAACTGGAACCTCAGAAATGCAGAGTAGCCCTTAGGCAAATGGGCACTGCCCCAGCAACCTCATTTTGCCCCAGCCATCCTCTACCTGCCTGTGTGGTGTAGTGGGTAAGAGCAGTGGACTCACAATCTTGTGAACTGGGTTCGATTCCCCGCACCACCGCATGCAGCTGCTGGGTGACCTTGGGCCAGTCACACTTCTCTGAAGTCTCTCAGCCCCACTCACCTCACAGAGTGTTTGTTGTGGGGGAGGAAGGGAAAGGAGAACGTTAGCTGCTTTGAGACTCCTTTGGGTAGTGATAAAGTGGGATATCAAATCCAAACTCTTCTTCTACTACTACTACTACTACATTCTTATTAACAACCAGCTCAGGAAATGACCCTGGCTGTCTCCTCCTTAATCTCAGTGTTGCCTTGGTAAAACTCAGCAGGAAAGATGATGGGGGCAGACCTGGAATTAGTTGGCTCTGCTTGCTGCTGCCTCTAGCTCCCTCTGCTGTTGGCCTCCTTGTCTTCCTCTCTACCAGTCCCAATAGGCACCAGCCATCACTCATTGTGGAGTGGATTTTCAGGACGTTTATCATGCGATGAAGTGTCATTGTGTTTCTCTCACACACTTTCCATTCTAAAGAACATTCAGGACAGCTACCATGTATAATGTATACGGAGAAGAGAACAAAAGGATGCAAAACGTTATAACCAAGATATGTCATGAAACAGAACAGTAAGATGTAACAAAACCAGGAGTAAAGAATCAGTAGGATAGGCCCCAGAGCCCGATGAAATGGTATTGGTGTTTCTATACAGCAGTGGGGTGCCACCAAATGTCATGGCACTTCTCAGCCAAAGAAAAATATCTGCACACAGCAGATAGTTAAGTGTTTATTGTCAAATACAACACTTCCAGTGGCTTCTACAACTCTGAATACCAATCTACAGCTCTACACATACCAATCTTTTCAGCTAGGCAGCTATTCCTAGGTTTGCACTCTATGGAGCGGTTGCAGCAACAGGGGGCCACTCCCCTCCACCGGTTTATATACCTTCCCCCAATGGGCTGCATACATGTAGCTGGAGACTGTGCCTGTGTGGAAACTTCCTCTGCTCATCCCTTTTCAATCCCCTCCTGGTTCTGAGGTATAGTGGTGAAGGAAAAGATGGGGAAACACCTGGCCCTTCACTTGCTTGACCTGCCTCTTCCTCGTCCTCTTCTGACCCATACTATGCTCCACCCTCCAGCTCTGAAGCTCCCCTTGCCTCTGATTCTTGCCACCTGGTTGGTACAGGGCCCCCCAAACCACTGCCCCCCTCTCCTGAGTCAGACTCCAGGCCTCCTGCCACCAGTGCGCACTCATCAGCATCCTGCCAGTCTCTGAAAGCAAAGAAGGGATCTGGGCTTCTTGAGTTCCAGGGAGGAAAAATATATAGAGAAGAACCCTTCTCCCCCACCAACTGTACCCCTGCTCACAGAGCAAGGACCCTTTTCCAGCACACATCACATTCCTGGACTGCAACCATTTTTGTATCCCCATGCAAGTCAATGAATAGTCCATCTAAGCAGTTAATCAGGTAGCAGGGCAAGGAACGGCCTCTACCTGAGTCCTTGTAGAGATGCTGCCAGCTCAGGGATGGGTAACTTGTGGGTTTCCAGATGAAGCTGCTGTCCAGTTCTCATCTCCCTGAGATCAGAGCCCTGCTGGATCAAGCCAAAGTCCATCTAGCCCAGCATCCTCTTCAACCAGAACAACCAACCAGAAGCCCATGAGAAGTCTGCAACCAGAAGCTTGAGTGCAACAACACTCTTCTCACCTGTAATTAGCAGTGGAGGGAGAACATAGCTAGCTACAATGGCTGGAAGTCACCAATAGCCCCATCTTCCATGACTTTGGCTAATCCTCTTTTAAAGCCATTCCTGGAACACTGGAAGACCATTGGTCCATCTACCTCAGTATTGATAGCACCGACTGGCAGATGTTCTCCAGGGTTTCAGGCAGAAATCTTTCCCAGTTCTACCTGGAGCTATTGCATGCAAAACAGATGCTCTACCACTGAGCTATAGCCCTTCCCATCTGAAGTGGTGGCCATCACTATTGCACTCAGCATGGTCGATGGTCAGGGTTGGTGGGACTTGGGCTACATGGACAAATGGTCTGACTCAGATTAAAGCAGCATCTTATGTTCACAAAGTACATCAATGCATTTTCTGAAACTTAAATAAGGCCAGAGACACCCCCTACACTTTTATTCTCTAGAGAGAATTTCACGTCTGATTAAATAGTTTACATAAACTTAATCTACCCCTCTTGCTCGATGCATTATAATCTCAGATATTATTCATGTAGCGATTCCTCTGTGAACCATAAAATGCTCATTTCTCCAAAATGAATATGAGAACTCCAAAGCATTAGTGGTCTAAGGAGCATAAAAAAAAAGTTTATTGCTTTTTGCTTAACATTTTTCAAGTTGCTTTTTTATATTTATTTTTCTGATGGCTGAAACAAATTTTGCATTTAGATTAATGGAAGATGTTTTCCATTTGATGGAAGTAGCAAGGGAGCAGCTTTTACACATGCACGCAGACACACGCACACTAAAAAATAACACAAGAAAAATCCCCTAAGGTTCAAGCAGTGGTGCTTTATATGTTTTTTGGTGTGTTTTTTTTTACCAGATCTGTGTTAGCAGAACAATCACTTCTCAGCATGGAAAGGTAACATAATTGGTCTATATAGTGGCAATACAGAAAACGAGAAAGCTTCAGAGAAAGCTAATATAGCTCTACTTAATAATTTCCTTCAAGAGTCTGAATTTGAATGTATATTTCACCCAGCTTGAGGCAAACAATTTATGCTTGTACGTTGTAGTGGAACTTACCAGGGGGTCAGGCAATCTATTTGAGTTCTTGAAGTTTTCTGAAGTGTGCAGAAGTTAATGGCGGTTTACACACACACACACACACACACACCCCTCTGGTATTGTTTCTGTCAGTAATTTGACCCCATTGGACAATGCTTCCTTTCCCCTTCCCACAAACAAAAGCCTCTTCATCTATGACACAAAGTCAGGGCAACTGAGTCTAGCTACTATTTTAATTTCCCCCACTGCCTCCAATGTAGAGTTCTAGGACATTGTGCAGTGATGGAGGGGTGCAGTCAACTGAAATAGCCCATTACCTTTAAAGGCTCCTCCATGCTCTCATCTAGATTGTCCTTATCTGATATTTTCAGAAAAAGGAAACTCCAGGCAGATTTGTGGGCAGGGGGAGCAAGAAACAAAGGGGTAGGAGAAAATGTTTCATTTGCATTGCATTTCAGACTCCTCACATCCTCCATTGTTGTTGTTCTTGTTGTTGTTGTTTAGTCGTTTAGTCGTGTCCGACTCTTCATGACCCCATGGACCAGAGCACGCCAGGCACTCCTGTCTTCCACTTTGTCCATGGAGTTTTCTTGGCAGAGATACTGGAGTGGCTTGCTGGTCCTGCTCCAGGTGGATCACGTTTGGTCAAAACTCTCCACTATGACCTGTCCATCTTGGGTGCCCTGCTCGGCATAGTTCATAGCTCATAGCTTCTCTGAGTTATTCAAGCCCCTTCGCCACGGCAAGGCAGTGATCCACCCTCCATTAGAGAGTTTCAAATACAGAAGCTCAATATTTTGCTATAATATCTTCTGTCCTGCAACAGAAAAAGGTTGGGTGGGTGCTGGCAAGCTGCAAAGAGTCAGAACAAGGAGCAGAAGAGACTTAAAACAGCCCTTTTATGCTCCCTCCTTGCAGGATGTGCCTACATGCTTCTGCCACAGTTGTTCCCCAGCTCTCCCAACCTGATCATGGCTCCATCCTTCCCTGGGACCCTGTGGACCAGGTGCAGGGATGGGTTTGGGGGTCAGAAAATTGATCTGGAGTTTTCCAGTTTGGGTGGTAAAATGCTCAGATCAATTCTGAGTTAAAATGGGGAGAGCATTTTTTGAGCTCTCTCATTTCTAGCTGGAACATACATAAATATCTCTGAAGATATTGAAGGTCCATCAGAATCCAGTTTGAAAACCTTAGATGTAGCTCAGGCACAGGCAAAGTCCAGCCCTCCAGATGTTTTGAGACTACAATTCCCATCATCCCCGACCACTGGTCCTGTTAGCTAGGGATGATGGGAATTGTAATTCCAAAACATCCGGAGGGCTGGAGTTTGCCTGTGCCTGATCTAGCTCATGTCACTTGGCACTCGAGTGTGTAAACTTCGTAGGAAACTTGCAACCCCACCCCCACCAAACAGGGCTTGAATTTCGTTAATGCTGTGACAATGAGAGCACTAAATAGATGTGACAGTTATGAATGATGTACTGTCATGCACTTCTGCATTTGGGCTCAGCTAAATTGACACTGCTGTCAAACAGCCGCTACGGAAAGGAGAGGCCTCTGATGAACCTTCTAATATGGTAAATGGGAGTCTTAATTCTTCATTAACTGGGAAAAAGGAGATTTGGCCATGCAATTTTCTACATGCTGCCTGTTTTAAAGATTCCAATAACCTAGCATTTACAGTTGAATAGGTAAAGATTGCTTTTTCTTTCTCACTTCCTCGCCCCCCACCCCGGACTCACAAATTCCAAGGAAGCGTTGCTTAAACACAGACTTATTGCCTTAGTTATCTTTAATGACTTTGAAATGTATTGGCCTCATTATGGAGCAGTGCAGTTATCAATCCCTCTAATTAGGTGATATGGTCCCATAAGAAATTCTGCATTAAAGCACCAATAAAATAAAATAAAAGAGTTGGAGGCATCTGTTGCTGGCAACAGGGGTGTCACACTGGATTTAAAGCTACAGTGAATCCTCTCTCTTCTCTCCCCCTCCTCTTTGGTGGTGATTAATTGTGTTAGGCGACAAGCAGCACAGCAGCCCATTCAATGTACACAATCTTTCTGGATTGTTGTTCTGGTTTCATGACTTGTTGATGCATGGGCTTGCTTGCATTTGGACTATTTGCATTTATTTCATTTACGTCCCATTTCATCTCATTGGCACAGGACTACTTAGAGTAGGTTCCTGAGCCCCAAAAATATGCTACTTCCCCATAAGCTCTAAACTCAAAGCATTTTGCAATGAAGGGATAGCAAAAATCAATACTTTACATTATACAGTGGTACTTCAGGTTAAGAACATAATTCGTTCCGCAGGTCCGTTCTTAACCTGAAACTGTTCTTAACCTGAGGTACCACTTTAGCTAATGGGGCCTCCTGCTGCCGCCACACCGCAATTTCTGTTCTTATCCTGAAGCAAAGTTCTTAACCTGAGGTAATATTTCTGGGTTAGCAGAGTCTGGAACCTGAAGCGTCTGTAACCCGAGGTACCACTGTACTGCTGGGCACTCTGGTCCCATCCTCTGACTAAAGGAATACAAGCTTTCAACCACTGTTCAAGCAAGAGCCCCAGCAAGGGTCAATCTAGGCCATGGGTAGGCAAACTAAGGCCCGGGGGCCGGATCCGGCCCAATCACCTTCTAAATCCAGCCTGCGGGTGGTCTGGGAATCAGCATGTTTTTACATGAGTAGAATGTATGCTTTTATTTAAAATGCATCTCTGGGTTATTTGTGGGGCAAACAAATTCGTCCATTTCCCCCCAAAATATAGTCCAGCCCCCCAATAGGTCTGAGGGACAGTGGACCGCCCCCCTGCTGAAAAAGTTTGCTGACCCCTGATCTAGGCTTTATTGAGTGTCCATCCTGTTTTGTCTGTGGGGTGACAATGAACTTTCGTTCTGATTTGCTTGTAACATGTTTATACCAGGGCTGTGCATGGATACCCATTTCCACCAAATCCACCCTGTGGCCATGCTCTGTGGCCTTTAGCTCACAAGGATTCACTGTCATTGCCACCCCCAAACCAGATCCATCCCTAAAATAATTTGAGGGTGGGGCTAGGGTTTTTGTTTTGTTTTTTGCTTTTTTCCAATGGGGTTTGAATGCTATTTTACAGTCAAAATGGGATTTAGAAAAGGTCAGGAGGGGTCAGGAGACCATCTCCTAGGACCCCCCCCAAAAAAAAATTTAGGAGAGGGCCAGCTCCCCCCTGTCCAAAAGTGGCAGATGAGGCCAAGCACAGAGCTGAGCGCAGCCCCAGGCCATCTCCTTCTCGCCCTGCTGCTGTGGAGAGGAAGGATGCGGGAAGCAGGTCCAGGTGGTGGCAGGAGGAGGAGCCAGGGTCATTGAAGCCGCCCTCCTGCCACACTGCTACCATGTTCAGCTCCGCCCCAGATCCTCCAACGCCCTGATATCATGCACAAACGTCACACACCGCATGCCACCAGCCCCCCATTCTTCTCCTGAAGCTGGTGCTTCTGGAAGGGGAGCACTCCAGTCGCAAAGGATCAGATTGTGCGGCGAGTTCCCAACCCCTCCAGGTAGAAATAATGACACGTGACACAATTATTAAAGTTAATGGGCTAAAAAAGGCCACAACTTTATTGGTTACAGGTGATGAGCAGTATTGGCTTAGGCATTGGACCTAACCAACTATATCTGACTTCAGCTCTTCTGCTGGAAAACTGGGAAGGGTTAACCACCAGTAGGGGGAGTCCTGCTGATGCACATCAACTAGGAGGTCCCTAGGCTTTGGACAGGGCCATGCCCCCCAGAATGCTTTAATGGACTATCCTTCAATATTTGGGGCAGGTGATGGCGCTACCTCCCCTCTTTCCATATACAGATCTATTCCAATGCCTAACCACCAACACCCAGAAAGTTGTGAAGATTTGCTACAAGGTAGGCGGAAACCAAGTGGCTGGTGCCAATTTGCCAAGTGGGAAAATTCCTACCAGGCCCCTCAATGGTGACCAACCGGGGTCCATAGCAAGGTCAATGAAAGAAAACTTTAAAGGGCGGGAAGGTGGGAAAACCGAAGCAGATGGAAGGTGGCAAAAGAGGGAGATCCCCAGCTGCGTCCTGCCTTTATGGGGCAGGCCACACACCCCAGACCAACCCGATTGGCCGGCCAGGGGGTGACCAGTCATGCAGTGTTGGCCTCCCCCCCCACACATGTGAAGGGGCCAAGAAGCCTGCAACCCCACCTCCTCCTTAAGGCGGAAGTGGCCTTCTCCCACTTACTTAACAGCTGTTAAGAGGATCTGATTCTGCATGGTTCTGCTCCTTCACCAGAGTTTCCCTGAATGCAAAGGAAGTCATTGGCAAGCACCTCACTGGATCAGATCCTTCACGAGGTGGGAAGGAACAGGGAGGAAAGAGAGGCCTAGTAGTGGCGGTGAAAAGGTGAGGCCTGGGGGAAAGGAGTTGTCTGGGGTTAAAGACTCACGACTGAGTGGCTGCTGTGAGTGGCATACTATACTCAAGGAAGCTCTCTGTGCAGTTCAGGGTCCTGATCTTCCATGGAGTAGGCCCCTCCCAAGAGGCTGCAGGAAAAAGCAATGGGGACATGCACGAGGGGCTGGGTTCAAAGAGGTTTTCCCCCACACTTCATCTCGTAATGATGATAATTGTGCAGTGTGGAGCAAGAAAGTGAGCAGAGAGGGAGTCTGTCCAATACAACTCTGAGAGCATCCGGTTCTTTGATTCTGCGATGTGTGCTAGAAAAAACAATGCAGAAAAACGGGATCGGAACAAAAGAAATGACGAAGAAGCAAGACAATGTGAAAACCACCCTGCAAGTGATGCTTGTGTGCCCACCCCCAGCTTCCTTTCTTCGAAATGGATTTCAAAAGTGGTTCTATTATTTAAACGGTTGCATTTAGCAAGGATTCCATGTTGCGCTTGTTTGCTGCTCTCGCGCCTCAGGCTGCCTCAGTGATGTGCATCAGAAGCGGCAGGCTCAAGAGTTTCCAAAGGAATGCGATTCAAATAACATGCTTTCCAGGGACTGCAAGTGTGCTCAGACACTTAACCTTCTGGTTTCCTTGAGACAGCTCAAGCTCTTCCTGCTCCTCCTACTGCTCAGAGCATCAACTGTCCTTGAGTCGTCTTCGTATTGTTTATGCAGCATGTATGTGTGTGTGTGTATATATATATATATATGCAGGTTTTGGTGTCTTCGGGTGTCTTCCCGTGTAAGAGTCGGGGTGTCTGTGCGACGTTTCGACGAGGTCTCACTCGTCATCTTCAGGCTGGTGCTTTCGGCTTCTTGTTCCAGTAACAAGAAGCCGAAAGCACCAGCCTGAAGATGACGAGTGAGACCTCGTCGAAACGTCGCCCAGACACCCCGACTCTTACACGGGAAGACACCCGAAGACACCAAAACCTGCATTCCTGTACCCGTGAAAATCTACGAAAGCATATATATATATATATATATATCTCCATTTTTGCATACTGCATTTTCCAAAAACTAATTTACAGGGTAGACAGTTCTGCAATACTCCTAACCCCACTTACTTAGTAGTGAGCTCATTTGCATTTAACAGAAGTTACTTCTGAGCAGATGTGGCTAGGATTGTGCTGTTAGATACAATATAAAAACCCACTTCGCTCTTGTGGACTTACCTGTTCCAGTTGACTCCACATAACAATGTGAGACAGGATGGCACCAGCAAGAGGGCCTTTTGAGTAGTGGCACCTTGGTTGTGGAATAGCTTTCCGTGGAAAGTTTACCTGGCACCATCTTTGTGGTCCTTTTCAGTGTTGGGTGAAGAATACCTTTAAAATAACTATATATATATATATATATATATATATGCAGGTTTTGGTGTCTTCGGGTGTCTTCCCGTGTAAGAGTCGGGGTGTCTGTGCGACGTTTCGACGAGGTCTCACTCGTCATCTTCAGGCTGGTGCTTTCGGCTTCTTGTTACTGGAACAGAGCAGAATCTGGTGTTTGAGTTCCTATAAATACTGTTGAGGGGTGTGGTGTATAGCCTCCAACGTTCTGGGCAGAGAGGAAGTTCCTAGATTAGTGTGCCTTTTCTTCTTTTGTTCCTTAATTACTTGAGGGATATCTTGAGTGATTTCATGAGTGATATTCTGAATACCACTGGGTGGGTCATTAAGTGTAGATTAGTTGCTAAAGCTTTCGTGTCTTGACCTCTTGAGCTTGTGAAGAGTTTTTCTGAGAAGATGGCTGTGCTGCATTTAGTTGTGCTCTGGCTTGGCTTCGTGTATAGGGGCGAGCTGTGGTTTTGTGCTTTGTGCCAGCCAGATCTGTGTAGGGATTGCAGGGGGATGCAGCATCCGGAGGTGCCACTATAGTTTGGCTACTGGATGGAGTCTGTAATATGTCTGTGGAGAGGGTATGGGTTTGGGTCTGGTGTGGTTGATTGGTGACGGCGTTCTGTGTGCCTCTGGTTCTGGTGTCGGTTTTTGTGGGGAGGGCTAATTTCCAGATGTCTGGCAGGCGGGACGTGTCGTCACGCTTGTTCATGTTGTGAGGGTGTTTCTCTATCTCGATGGCTTCCATGATTATTCTCTTGTGGTGATGTTCCATGTTAAAGAGCAATTTGGAATCTGCAAAATTAATTCCTCTCTTTTCCAACACAAAACTTCCTCTCTTTTCCAACACATGAAAGAAACAGGACACGAAATTAATTTTGCAGATTCACTCAAGATATCCCTCAAGTAATTAAGGAACAAAAGAAGAAAAGGCACACTAATCTAGGAACTTCCTCTCTGCCCAGAACGTTGGAGGCTATACACCACACCCCTCAACAGTATTTATAGGAACTCAAACACCAGATTCTGCTCTGTTCCAGTAACAAGAAGCCGAAAGCACCAGCCTGAAGATGACGAGTGAGACCTCGTCGAAACGTCGCACAGACACCCCGACTCTTACACGGGAAGACACCCGAAGACACCAAAACCTGCATTCCTGTACCCGTGAAAATCTACGAAAGCATATATATATATATATATATATATATATATATATATATATATGGAAGATTTTTAATGTTTAATGTTTTATTATGTTTCTATATACAGTGGTACCTCGGGTTACATACGCTTCAGGTTACATACACTGCAAGTTACAGACTCCGCTAACCCAGAAATATTATCTCGGGTTAAGAACTTTGCTTCAGGATGAGAACAGAAATCATGCTCCGGTGGCGCGGCAGCAGCGGGAGGCCCCATTAGCTAAAGTGATGCTTCAGGTTAAGAACAGTTTCAGGTTAAGTACTTAACCCGAGGTACCACTGTATGCCGAAAGCTGCCCACAGTGTCTGGGATAACCCAGTCAGGTGGGCAAGGTATAAATAATAAAATCATGACGATGATGATGATTTTCATCATAGAAGTGTTGGAGGGTATGTAATATCCTTGCTGCTGCCTTCTGGACCTGGGCATTTGTATGCTTCAGATATCCCTTGGGTATTTAGATAAATAAGGTTGTACTTTCCCATATATATATATATATATATATATATATATATATATATATATATAGTCTTCTTTTCAAACGTTGCCTTCCTGTGCTTTGAATTGAATTCTAATGGTGGCATCCTTAAGCAAAATGCTTCCCCGAAGCAGGTGGCGGCGCTTTTTAATATCTGCCGCTGGTTCCTTGAATGAAGTTGCCCGATCTTTCATCAAAGCAACATATCTCTTTCTTCTCCCTGTCTTTAAAAAACAGCAATTATGTGCAAATGGTGTCTGATTTATTTGAGTCTGAGCCACCGGCCAGTCGTGAGTCACTACAATTTATTGCCAACCGTCACTTTTACATGATAGGTTTGTAACAAATATCTGCCGCATATTGTTAAATTAATCTTCCATTTAAAATTAATGGAGTTAGACTCCCCAGGTTCAATGTAATTTCGTGTTCACGGGTAGAGAGCGGCGTGCAGCGCATACGGAATGAGCGGAGGCCAAACGGCCTAATCTTTCATCACCTTGAACCTGGTGGCGAGGACGATTCCCGGCAACAGCTAATGAGATTGAGCTCGCAAGTCTCCCGAGGATGCTGGCTCAAAGCAGCGTTTCTGCTCAGCTCAAGCCGCCTCCGTCTTATTTTAATAATTCCTCAGATATGACAACCTCGATGTTGTGTATGAAAGAGCGAGGCTTTGGATAAAAGACAGAGAGAAGGAGAGATGAAATGAATTTTACATCATTACTTCAAAACCGCTAACTGGCTAAAGGAAGCGTGTCTCAGGTTTTGTTTTTTTGCTTTTTTAATGTAGCAAGCATGTTAGTTGTGAAATCCACCACTGTACATCGGAGGCATGCTTCCAGTTCCTATTAGGATAGACCTACACCTTGTGTCTCCTCCACCACCACTAGGCCTAAAACCTCCCTCTTTTATTCCTTGCCCCCGTTCGAGGAGGGAAGAGATGAAAAGGATGCAGATGAAAAAGGATTGCCTGCATAGAACATAGGTACTCCTTTTTATTGGGCCTGCCATGTCCTCAGGGTGGTGTGGTGCATTTTTTGTACCCTACATCAGTTCACATATTTAAACAGGGGCATCCTTTTAAAATCCCACCAAGGGTGACAGCTCAAATCCTTTCCCCACTGTCTCTCGCATCATTTCATGTCGCTGAAGCTTCTCCTCTGCTCTCTTGGTGCTATCTTCCTTTTACTCTACAATTGTTGGCTTTCAACTAATTTCTTTTTTAAAAAACTGCCAGAAGGATGTCATTGTTAAACCCGTACTAGTATCTAAAATCTGGTGGAGACGTCCTTCACCATAACCTACTCTCACTTCCCATTGATTTCAGTTGCAGTGGAACTGCAAAACATATCTATGCTTGCAGAACACAACTTAGGCACCTAGGAAACCACCATGTTAAGTCAAGTAATCAGCCCATTTAACATAGTATTGTATATACTGATTGCAGTAGGTGCCTAGGACATCAGAACAAGATTTTTCCTACATTTGTGCACCAGCCAAAAGATTTGGCTCACACCCCAGTTCAGTGCTTTAAAAAAAGCCCCAGCATCTTGCCTTGGCCTAAAACACTTCAGAAACTGCCTGATTCAGCTCAGTATCTGAGGTCAAGTTCACTTTGGGAAAAGTAAAGCTTTGTTTTCTCTTTTTCTCTCCCCACTACCACAACTATTGGATTTTTAAAAGCCCAGTAACTTTTGTGACAAAGTGGGTTGAATTTGTTGTCACAGTAGCCCCTCCAGGTGAGAATAAGTCTAAGCTTCTGGTACTGCTCTGCCTTAATGGAGGCAGCCCCCACGACAGCGGGGTATCGTTAGTGAAGGAAAAACAAGGATGATTGAGGGTAATCATCCTTGCAAATTCCTCCCCAGGGATGGGGGGGGGACAGGCTTCACTCGCAGTTCATCTTGGTACCTGGCTCTCACTCCGGCATGGAATGCGGGGGGCAGAGAGGCGCTGAGTGCAAAAGCACTTTGCCTGGCGGAAACCCTCCAAAGCCGCCATTAAGAAGCAGAGCTTCTCCTGTTAATTAGAGCTTAATTGGACTAAAGCACATGCATGTGCTAGAAGAGATGAGATCATAAACTGTGGAACAAACCACCTGCAAGGACTTTAAGGTTTGAACTTGAGATAAGACTTCATTCAGTGCAATAGACGGTGGCAGGGAGGGGAGCCTATGTTTTCTTTATTTAAAGTTTTCTTCTGTACATTTATGATTTGGCAACCCTCTGAGTGTTAGTTCAAATTATATTTGTACAAGCAAAGATGGAAGAAATTGGATTATAAATATGGAATATAACATCAAACAGAACTGTGCGTGTTTAAAAAGGGGGGAAAGGGAGGTACTTTTGCAAAAGGTTTACGAGGCAAACTTAGAGCTGACTCTTCCCCATCCTTTATTATTTATGAAGTGAACTGAATAATGCTAAGAGGCCTTGGAATTGAATTTAATTGGAAGTATAATTGCTCATATATCTTGAGCTGGAAGGAAGGATGAAAGGATTCTGTGAGCTGCCAAGGAACTGATAAGGTTCTTTACTGAGTCATCTGCCATTTGACAGACTGCTCTTCTTCCCAGGGTGAGAGGAAAAATGGTGACAACAGTTTATTTACTGGGGCAGAGCGACTTTTGCAGCTGTTGTTAAAATTCTTGGTGCAAAACAATGAAGCATGGGATGGAGTAATAGAGAAATTTCTGGAACAACAATGGGATATCAGCTCCACCCAAGGCATGATGGATAACAGCAACAATTGGGGGAAAGAAAGATATAACATCATACAAGGAGAGGAAGAAACACCACAGACTGAATAACTGCCACACAAAGGAAGAACAAGGATATAGTTTGTGTTCCTCACTTGCAATTTTATAAATCATTTAATATGTCAACATGAATAGAAGTTATTAATATTGCAGTTGTTGTATAAGGGATTATTATTATGACCGGAATGTGATTGAAACTAATACGATTTTGGAAGACAGAAATAAAGAAAATTGTGAAACCATCAAATCTAGCATGCGGGGGGGGGGGCACTTTAAATTATATAATTTGATATTTGAATGATTGGTATTAATAACTGTATTATAAATTGATATTCTTATAATGAGGCTCTTATTAGACTGTAATTGAAAACCAATAATCATTTATTACAAAATAAAAAAAATAAAAAATAGAATAAGCCTGCCAAATTACAAGCAAGTCGTTCTAGGGTTTTGGTGTGTGTGTGCTGAGCACGTTCAAAGTTTGACATTTTAAATATATATATTTTATAGGAATGATAGTCTTTTTGCAGGGATAAGGTCTGAGGGACAGTGGACCGGCCCACGGCTGAAAGGTTTGCTGACCCCTGCTCTGTAGTACTGTGGATGATAAAAAGTTTGTGCAGGATTTGTGATCTCTTCATACCCTTAGATTTTTCAGAGCCCTACCTGGAGATGCCAGGGGTTAAACCTTGGATTAAAGTCTGTGCTGTACTACAGAATTATAGCACCTCCCTAAATCTGTCAGCTCCACGTTCCCCTACATGGATTAGGAACCGTGTCTACACTATCAGAAGTTGATTGGGATCCAGTTAACATAACGTTAAGCCTAGCTGAAAAAGGAATAAGACACTATAAACCGTGTGGCGCATTACTTTCTCTTCTGCTTACTACCTAATAATTTTTGTACTGCTTACAAAAAACACCAACCAAAACACACGAGAAAAATGCCTATAAAATTACATATAAGGATCCTGTTTTCTCTAGCTTGATATAGATCATAGAGGACACATTTTGCATCAAGAAGAGATGGACCTTGCAAAGAATCTTCGGGCTAGATTTATTAGTGTCTTCAATATCTGTTGAAGTCAGCAAAGCTGGAAAAAGCTTTAAGTAAACACTATCAATTTTGGTGATAAGGTTTTGATAGCGATTTCCTCCCCCCACCCACTTTTTCTGGGTTTTCTGTTTTGCTTTGTTTTTTTAAAAACATAAGGCAAAATGATACAACAGAAGTTATTTTCTTCATGGAAATCTGACCAAGATGAGGAAAGATGTAATTAAGTGATTTGGTTCATCCTTTTGTACAAAACGCATGAACTCCAGCTGTTGCTATGTTCTAGTCCTAGTCCCTGGTAAGAAAAAGAAGAAGAGATGTTCATGTTTTGCGTGTTGTAGGCCATAAATGTCAGATACAGTATATTACAACCACAGAAGAGAAAAACACAAAATACAGCGGAAGCAGGAACCTTCAGGCCCAGAGACCAGATGTGGCCCTCCAGCCATCTCTTGAGACTTTGCGCAGGCCACACACATGTATGTCATACCCTCCATAGTCTGATAGGTAGGGATGTGGGTGGCGCTGTGGTCTAAAGCAATCTGAAGGTCAGCGGTTCAAATTCCCATGATGGAGTGAGCTCCCGTTGCTCTGTCCCAACTTCTGCCAACCTAGCAGTTCGAAAGCACACCAGTGCAAGTAGATAAATAGGTATCGCTGTGGCGGGAAGGTAAATGGCATTTCCCTGTGCTCTGGTTTCCATCACGATGTTTCGTTGCGCCAGTAGCGGTTTAGTCATGCTGGCCTTGTGACCCGGAAAGCTGTCTGTGGACAAACACTGGCTCCCTCGGCCTGAAAGTGAGATGAGTGCCTCAACCCCATAGTTACCTTTGAATGGACTTAACTGCCCAGGGGTCCTTTACCTTTACCTTTATCTAGTTTGATAAGTGATTTTTGTGGCCCCCACTGGCCTGTGCCCCCACTGGGGAGCAGTTTCGCCAACCCCTGGGTACATCTTTGCCTCCACTTATTGCTAAGTGGTTGCACTGTTAAGCTGCTCTTGCCATCAATAAATTCCTTCTAAATTTTCAACTGAAACCTGCCCTCTTATAATTAAAGCCCATAAGAGCTAGCCCTGACCATGCCCTACACACAATAGTTACAGCCCCCAAAGTGTCCACAAACAAGAAGAAAAGTGGAATAGTAAGTTGCCTGGTGCAGGTAACCCACTATGTGGGGTGATGCCATTTTCCCTCTTTGTAGTGCCCTCCCTCCCTCCGCAACGTGGTCTTTGGTAGTTACCTGTTTAAGGGACTAAGTAGGATTTGATGGGGGGAGGATGGGGGAGCCCCTGAATGGCCTTAGGGCTCCTCTTTTTCGCCTACTCCACACTGCTGGGAGTCATGCTTCTGGAGTGGTGTTTAGATTTGCTGAGTTTGGCTTCAAATTACACAGTTTCGCTCAGCTGGTTAGAGTACAGTGCTGATAATGCCAGGGTTGCAGGTTCAATCCCCATATGGGACAGCTGCATATTTCTGCATTGCAGGGAGTTGGACTAGATTGGGTACGGCCAACTCCCAAGAAACCGCCATCTACTCACAGTAGAGATAAATGGGGAGTGATCTAAAAGGTAAAGGGACCCCTGACCATTAGGTCCAGTCGTGACCGACTCTGGGGTTGCGGTGCTCACCTCACTTTATTGGCCGAGGGACCCAGCATACAGCTTCCACGTCATGTGGCCAGCATGACTAAGCCGCTTCTGGCAAACCAGAGCAGTGCACGAAAACGCCGTTTACCTTCCCGCTGGAGCGGTACCTATTTATCTGCTTGCACTTGACGTGCTTTTGAACTGCTAGGTTGGCAGGAGCAGGGACCAAGCAACGGGAGCTCACCCCATCGTGGGGATTTGAACCGCTGACCTTCTGATCGGCAAGACCTAGGTTCTGTGGTTTAACCCACAGCGCCACCCACGTCCCTGGGGAGTGATCTACACATTGTCAAAGTTGTTGAGCTTTGTTTGGGAAGCTGAAGTTGTTGGGCTTTTTTAGGGAGCCAGGATTGGGTTTATAATTTAAGGGTTGCGTGGTGAGTTCCCGCCTCCTTCATGGAAATAAAGACACAGTACACCAATATTTTAGGTTAATGGGCAAAATTAGGCCACAACTTTATTGATTACAGGACTTGAGCGGTATTGGCTTAGGCATTGGTCTTATCGACTAACCAGCTTCAGCCTGATTGCTAGAAGACTGGCAAGGGTTAACCACCAGTAGGGGAAGTCCTGCTGATGCACATCAACTAGGAGCTCCCCCGGGGTCACCACTCGGGGGCGTGCCTTAGGCCCACACCTCCATAGGCTTCGGACAGGGCAATGCCACCCAGAATCCTTTACCAGACTACCCTTCGATAGGGGGGAAGGTGATGGCGCTTCCTCCCCCCCCCACTCATCTGCATAACAATACCCTTACCAATGCCAAACCGCCAATGCCGAGGAAGTTGTGATGATTTGCTACGAGGTAGGCGAAAAACCAAGTGGCTGGTGCCTATTTGCCAAGTGGAAAAAATTCCTACCAGGCCCCTTGACGGCGACCAACCGAAGTCCATAGCAATGTCAAAGAGCCAAATCTAAAGGGTGGGAGGGTGGGAAACCGGAGCAGCTGGGATGCTGGAGCGGAGAAAGAGGGAAATCCTCAGGCACGCCGGCCCTAAATAGCGCGGGCCACTCCTACTGGGCCAGCCGATTGGCTGGCAAGGGAGATGATGCGGCCGAGGATTCCCTGCCCTTGTGAGGGCTGCAAGCCAGCCCCCGCACACATGGGGGGAGGGCATGAAGCCCACAACCCCACCTCCTCTCCAGCTTGGAAGTGGCTTTCTAATATTGACCAGGATCGACCAGGGACACCCCACAATTGACCAGTGGTTCATGATTGACACAGTGGACATGCCTGGACTAGATGATTCTATGATTCTAGTTTGGGTAGGAAAGAAAAACTAAAGATTTTCAGGGGGAAATCCTGAGGCAATAATAATAATAATAATAATAATAATAATAATAATAATAATAATATATTTATACCCCACCCATCCAACTGGGTTGCCCCAGCCACTAAGGAGTTAGGGCACTCCTTGGTTACTCTACACTGCATTCCTTTGCGGGGTAACAGGGGGTGCCTGCTAGGCTTGGTGTGCACCCCAGGATGAACAACAACTTGGCAGCCCCACAGTGCACTTGACAAGTCATATGCCCAAGGCTCTCATAGCAAGGAGGAAGAATCCCTTTCCATCTTTGGTGGTGGGAGCACAGGTGGCACCTGAAAACATGTTATGAAGGAGGGAAGGGAGATGTTCCCTCCCTCATTAGGGAACTTGCCTGCCCAGAGTGTGCTGATTGGGCTCATTTGGTTTAATCTTGGTTAATTGGTTTCCTGCAGATCCTCAACACTGTTGTATCTTTTTTATAAATGTAACCGGTTGTTTTTTTTTTACAGCTGGAACTCACTGGAACTCAGTTCAGCTGGGCGCCATTGTAATAATAATAATAATTTATTATTTATACCCTGCCCATCTGGCTGGGTTTCCCCAGCCACTCTGGGCGGCTCCCAATAGAACACTAAAATACAATAACCTATTAAAAAGCTTCCCTAAACAGGGCTGCCTTCAGATGTCTTCTAAAAGTCTGGTAGTTATGTTTCTCTTTGACATTTGGTGGGAGGGCGTTCCATAGGGCGGGTGCCACTACCGAGAAGGCCCTCTGCCTGGTTCCCTGTAACTTGGCTTCTTCTTCATTGCAGTTATAAGACAACAAGGGAGGTATTCATGATGAGTTCGAGCACCTCTTTTTACCTAGAAAAATAGCACTGAATGTAACCTTTCCCCCAGCTCAGTTATTTGTGTCTCAAGTCATATTCGCCGGTGTGATGGCAATAGAGACTGCCCTTGACAAATAAGGAGAGTGAAAGTGTCTGTTTTAAACTATGAGGAAAGCCTTTCCGTGACAAATGTCCTTGTTTGAAATCTCTGCAAAATGTGTAGGTGTGGGGAGATGGGGGCGAGTTGCTTGGTTTAAGTTGTGTAAGGTTTCCCAGCAAACTAGGAGTGTGTAAAGTGGAAAAAAAAGAGGAGAGGTTCTTTTCCTTCCTATACCCAGGCATTTGATTGGCAATAAAAATGACTGATAGTCGCCCATAGCAGAGTCTTTTGTTCAATTCAGCTCCGATTACAGAGCCTATTAGTCGGAGTTACAACCTATTTAAGAGCAGTGCTTACCAGTAATAGGGGCCAAATGATTTTGGAAAGTTCAGATTTACCGGGCTCCCTGCAGAAATGAATTCAGCGCCGAACATATTGATGCCGAGCCGAAGCGAAGCCGTCTCCGCTGGGGCCCGGGGAGTTGTGTGTGCTTAGCGAGAAATGTGCGGCTAGCAGAATGAAAGATCAGATAGATGTGAGGCTCAAGGGCAGGCTAAAACTCGGGAGTTCATCACACTGACTTCATCAGGCTAAAACGAGGGCTGCGCCAGCAGGGAGCAGCCATGTGTGCGACAGGAAATTTAGCTTGTTAAAATGGTGCCACGCTCCTTCTACATCTCTGCTTGGAGGTGGCTCGTTCTTGCCGTCTGCCTCTGGCTACGGAGGCAGGATGAAGGTTCTGGGCAGAGATGGGGAAAGACTTGGACGGCGTTAGCATTTTAATTAGCAGCTGCCTAATACACATTCTTGTCAAACCTGCATGTGGACCAGAACACAGTTATTTCCAGAGGTTCACCCCACTCTGAATCGGGCTAGGCAGTTCTCCAACCAGTATGTGTGTCTATTAGGGGAAAGTTTGCATATAAATTTATACATTAGAAAAGAAAAGTTTATGCAAAAAAAAAAATGCATCCTATCAGGAAAAATTTCTTGCAAAATGCATATATTAGTCAAAACTGCATACAAAAAAATATGCACATTAGGATAAAATTGCACAGAAACACTGAGGGATTTGTATTTGTTTGTTTATTTAATTGCAAATTGCTGCAGAATATGGAGATCCCAATTTAAGATTGGGGAAATGAAAATTGTTGGGATTATCTGCCCCTTGTTGTGGGTGGCTATGTGTTCCCCTCAGTGTTCTGATGAACCATGTAATCAAAGCTTTGTAAATAATATTCTCTCCCCCCCTCCCCCAAACCAGTATTGTTGGTTCTGCAAATCTGACTCCTAAAAGTCACCTATATTCTGTGCACAGATATTGCTGATTTTCATGTGTGTGTATTAGTGAGACCATCAATAAATTGTTACAATGCCTTGTTTATTTTAAAGCACCTGTTTTTATTCTGCTGTTCAGCTGGAAAATATCCCAGAGTGTTTTACTTGGACACCAGTTATTAAAGTTATGTTTGGGGGGAGCTATTTTCTCAGGAGTGCCAATGGAGAGCCAGCCTTGCTTTCCCCAGCAGTACGACGGTTTAAATTGAAGTGTTCTTGTATATATATCCCACCTTTATTCTATCGAGCTCACAGTGGCATACATGACTCCCCCCCTCTCTTTACTATGCTCACAACTGCCCTGTGAGGTAGTTAGGCTGAGAGGTAGTGGCCAACCCAAGGCAAGTTTCATGGCTGAGTAGAGATTTGAACCCTGGTCTGCCCTGTCCTAGTCTGACACCCTGTCTGCTACACTGTATATATACTTATTCCTAACAAAAGTGCTACTGCTGGAATCGGCTCAATCAGTAGAGCATGAGACTCTTAATCTCAGGGTTGTGGGTTCGAGTCCTGCGTTGGGCAAAAGATTGGAGGGGATTGGAGTAAATGACCTCATGGTCCCCTCCCACTCTACAATTCTATGATTCTGTGCTCAGGGCTCCAGCCGATCTGTCATGCCTTCATCCAAGATGCCAGCCAATAAGCCAAAGGGGCTCAAAGAATCCTCCTCCCTGTTTTCTTTCTTTTCCACACACACCCCGTGCTACACTCACTGGAATGGCTTTTCCATGAACAAACCACGACGAGTCAATAATTGTATGCAATATGAACTGCATACACTTTTCGTTTGTGGGAGGGCAAAAATGAGTGATTTCCGAACTGCATTATACAGCCCTTTTAAAAATGCAGTTTATACACATGGAAACTGTAGCTTGGAACTCAGCTGATCAACGGATGAATTATTGCTCCCTAAGCTTGCAATTGCTTTGTAGTTACATCACATTTCTCATGTGGAACACAGATCTCTCAGTTGCCCTGATTTGTAACTGCAGCTCTTCAATATGGGCCCGTTTTTTTGGCAGCTAACCTCCAGCACCCAAAATAGAAGCTAGTGCAATTATTATTATTATTATTATTATTATTATTATTATTATTATTATTTACCCTGGCCATTCATTAGGCATGCTGTTTGAGCTTCTGAATGCTTACTCAGAAGTAAATGCCATGGTGTGCAAGACTATGTGCTTCCTCATAGGTGTGAAAAAGCATTGCAACCAAAATGTAATGCTAAAGTGAATTCAGACTGCACTTCACACTCTGCAGTGGAGTGTGTGTGTGTGTGTGTGTGTGTGTGGTGGAGTATTTTGTGAAACTGATTTTCATTCAGGGCATTCTGCTTGCTTTCTTTCCTTCCTTCCCTCCTTCTTTTCAAAGATGTTCCGAATGTTTCTAAACATTCAGAAAAACTTTCTGACAATTGGAGCTGTTTGGCAGTGGAATACATTGCCTCCCACGAGAGGTGGTGGACTCCCCATCCTTGGAGGGTTTTAAGCAGAGGTTGGATGGCCATCTGTCATGGATGCTTTAGCTGAGATTCTTGCATTCCAGAGGGTGCACTAGATGACCCTAAGGTCCCTTCCAACTCTATGGAGTCCCTTTATGACTCTATGATTCTGTGACAACTTCCTTCATGGTCTGGGCAACCTCAACAATTGCTAATCTAAGAGTACCAGTTGCTGCTGGGTTGGGATGGGAAATAATTTCAATCCCTAATCTATTTCGGACTTCCGGGAAACACATTGTCCATACAGTAGTACCTTGGTTGTTGAATTTAACTCGTTCCAGGAGTCTGTTCGGCTCCCGGAACCATTAGAAAACCAAGGCGCAACTTTTGATTGGCTGCAGGAGCTTCCTGTACTCAGTCGGAAACCACGGAAGCCATGTCAGACGTTTGGCTTCCAAAAGATGTTCACAAACCGGAACAGTTACTTCTGGGTTTGCGGTGTTTGGGAGCCAAGCTGTTCGATGACCAAGGTACCACTGCACTGAGCCTCCCCCATCTGTACCTGGAGATGCCATTATTTAACTGTGATGTAAAATAGAAGCTGCACTGCTGAGCTATGGTCTTTGCCCCAACTCACCCAACCCTTCGCATCCCTAACTTACACTCACATTACTCAGGATTGTAGTAAATTCTTTGGGAGCCTCTGTGTTGCCTGCTCCCCCTATGCTGGAGACTCTTGAATTTTATTGGCGCCGTTATACTTTGCCTTTAAACCTATATCTTCTGAGATTCTAACCTTCTTGCCGTAGATTTATTAGCCACACTAAAGCAAAGAGGGAGGGAGAGGAGAGGAGGGGATGCAAAATGAACAGAAGTTAGACCAAACGGTGGGAGGGGAAGGGAGACCGAAGATAAGGGATGGATGAATGAAGACAAATGGTGAGGAGGTGTGACAGGGAGGTAGGAAACACAGGCCAGAGTTTCTTGCAAGCACGTGGGGAAGTGGGGCCTGGGGGGATGGTTCTCTGCAGAAAGTGGTGTAAATCAATGAGGAGGAAATTAATAGGGCAATTGTGTAAATGGAGCAGACTCATTTAAGGCACGCACAATACATCATGGATGATTTAGAGAGAGAGACGCCCATAGGGCACACCTTGCAGTTCACTGAAGGAAGGAAGGATGCTGACACATCAGGAAATGGGGTGAAAGAACAAAGAGAAAGCTTGCTGTTTTAAAAGAGAGAGAGAGACTATGGAGAAAATAATAAACAGAAAATGTTGAACATGTGCATGTGCAGTGGTGATTGGTGTCCACTGGAACTGGTGGGCCAGAAAGAGGGAGCCCAACAGCAGGTGGAGCTACAGCCAGTGACAGTCTGAGCCAACGAAAGTTGTATTCAGATGTGGGGTTTATTGCCTTAGGTTACCTAGCTTTCCCCAACAATTGTGCAATTGTGACAATGCCAGGTTTGTAGAGTCTTCCACATGCCAGGCTCTTGTTGTTATAATATGGGGGTAATGAATATTTTGTCTGCTGACTGGTTGGCTGCAGTAGGGGAGAAGAGTGGCCTTTGTCCAAGGGTGAGACCCTGCTGGTGGAACCTGCCCCCATAGGTGAGAGATGAGAGAGGAGTTGTACAACCCAGGGGAGAGAAAGGGGATCCTGATGGATGTTTTTTTTTTTCTGTTTCTAGCCTCAGGGTTTATTGACATTAATTGCCAACCCGGTGTGATTGATTGATATTTTGTGATTCTGTTTCATGTTGTTTTGATTCCTTTTTTGCACCTGAAGTACTTTTCAAAATTGTATATTTCTTTTGGATTAGGATGTATCCCATTTGTCTGTTAATGTTTTGTTGTTGTTCTGAGCTTTGATTGTTGGGGAAATGGAATATAAATATCAAATCAAAATCATGGTGGCAGAAAGGCTCACAGCACTGTCCCCGGGTGTTGGGGCTTCAGTGGCTTCCATGGTGAGATGCATTTGCACCTTCTGCAGTGGCGTAGCATGGGGGGTGCAGGGGGGGCGGCCGCACTGGGCGCAACATCTGGGGTTAGGGTTAGGGGGCGCAAATCCATGGGTTAGGGGGCGCAAATTACTTGCCTTGCCCCGGGTGCTGACAACCCACGCTACGCCACTGACCTTCTGATCCCTTTCTTGGTTTCAGTGGGGACATTTTCACAATTGGAGACTTGCAGAGGGAGAAATGATTTTAATGATGTGTTTCCCCTTTGAATCCCCCTATTGCTTTCAGCTCCACTCCCACACCCTTTGGATCCCTGAAATACTTTGCAGATGGGGCTATTTCTCAAAACGGTCCAGAAACTTCAATTGGTACAAGAAACGGCTGCATGGTTGCTAACTGCACCATTATTATGCCAATATGTTACTGGCTCCTGGCCCATTTCCAGACCCAACTAAGAGTGCTGGTGTTGACCTTCAACAAGCACCCTTCTACACTAATGAAGTCACAGACAAAGGCCACAAAATATTTTTGGAGGAACTAGACGTGGAAGAAAGGGTTAATTTCCTTTATGAGCACAAATTACCCCATGTATGAGATAAGCCAACAGGTGCATAGTTGGCCAAGCCAGTTGCTATAGCAGTTGCCCAGTAATAATAATAATAATAATAATAATAATAATAATAATAATAATAATAATAATAATAATAATAATAATAATAATAATTTATTATTTATACGCCGCCCATCTGGCTGGGCCTCCCCAGCCACTCTGGGCGGCTTCCATAGAAACCAAAAATACACTAAAATATCACACGTTAAAAACTTCCCTGAACAGGGCTGCCTTAAGATGTCTTCTGAATGTCAGATAGTTGTTTATCGCTTTAACATCTTGTGGGAGGGCGTTCCACAGGGCGGGCGCCACTACCGAGAAGGCCCTCTGCCTTGTTCCCTGTAGCTTTGCTTCTCGCAATGAGGGAACTGCCAGAAGGCCCTCGGAGCTGGACCTCAGCGTCCGGGCAGAACGATGGGGGTGGAGACGCTTCTTCAGGTATACTGGACCGAGGCTTTAAAGGTCAGCACCAACACTTTGAATTGTGCTCGGAAACGTACTGGGAGCCAATGTAGGTCTTTCAAGACTGGTGTTATATAGTCTCGGCGGCTGCCCCCAGTCACCAGTCTAGCTGCCGCATTCTGGATTAGTTGTAGTTTCCGAGTCACCTTCAAAGGTAGCCCCACGTAGAGCGCATTGCAGTAGTCCAAGCGGGAGATAACCAGAGCATGCACCACTCTGGCGAGACAGTCCGCAGGCAGATAGGGTCTCAGCCTACGTACCAGATGGAGCTGGTAAACAGCTGCCCTGGACACAGATTTGACCTGTGCCTCCATGGACAGCTGTGAGTCCAAAATGACTCCCAGGCTGCGCACCTGGTCCTTCAGGGGCACAGTTACCCCATTCAGGACCAGGGAATCCTCCACACCTGCCCGCCTCCTGTCCCCCAAAAACAGTACTTCTGTCTTGTCAGGATTCAACCTCAATCTGTTAGCCGCCATCCATCCTCCAACCGCCTCCAGGCACTCACACAGGACCTTCACTGCCTTCACTGGTTCTGATTTAAAAGAGAGGTAGAGCTGGGTATCATCTGCATACTGATGAACACCCAGCCCAAACCTCCTGATGATCTCTCCCAGCAGCTGCATGTAAATGTTGAAAAGCATGGGGGAGAGGACAGAACCCTGAGGCACCCCACAAGTGAGAGCCCAGGGGTCTGAACACTCATCCCCCACCACCACTTTCTGAACACGGCCCAGGAGGAAGGAGCGGAACCACTGTATGACAGTGCCCCCAGCTCCCAGCCCCTCAAGACGGTCCAGAAGGATGTTATGGTCGATGGTATCAAACGCCGCTGAGAGATCCAGCAGAACTAGGAAACAGCTCTCACCTTTGTCCTTAGCCCGCTGGAGATCATCAACCAGTGCGACCAAGGAAGTTTCAGTCCCATGATGAGGCCTGAATCCCGACTGGAAGGGATCCAAATGGCCCGCTTCCTCCAGGCGTGCCTGGAGTTGTTCAGAACGACTCGCTCAATCACCTTGCCCAAGAATGGAAGATTTGAGACTGGACGTTAGTTGGCCATGGTGGCCGCATCTAAAGATGGTTTTTTAAGAAGCGGTTTAATAACCGCCTCTTTCAGCGGGTCTGGGAAGGCTCCCTCACGGAGGGAAGCATTCACCACCCCACGAAGCCCATCGCCCAGTCCTTCCCGGGTAGCTTTTATAAGCCAGGATGGGCAAGGATCCAGGAGACAGGTGGTTGGCTTCACTTATCCAAGCAGCCTGTCCACATCCTCGGAGGTAACAGATTGGAATTGATCCCATGCAACTTGACTAGACAGGACTCTAGCACTCTCCCACCCCGGCCTTGCTCCCACGGTGGAGTCTACTTCTTTCCGAATCCGAGCGATTTTATCTGCAAAAAACTTTGCAAAATCATTGCAGGAGAACATGTGGCCCGTACTGGGCCCCAATGTTGCAGGTGGTTCCGCTAAATTGTGAACCACCTGAAAAAGTCTCCTACTGCTCTTTTCTGCAGATGCAATAGAGGCAGTGAAGAAATTCTTCTTCGCCGTCGCTATCGCTACTTGGTAGGCTCGACGTTGAGCTCTAACCTGTGTCCAGTCAGATTCGGAATGAGTTATCCGCCACCAGCACTCTAGCCCTCTCAACAATTGTTGAGCCGTCTCAACGATTGATAGACAGTAGAGTCTATATAAGTGATAAAGGCATGTCAGCTCATTGGGTCTGGGTCTTGTGCAGCTGTGTGTTGGAGTCAGTCTTGGGAAGTAAGTCAGAGTCTGTGTTACATCTTGAAGTTCTGGAGCAACAGAGATACTTTGCACTTGTAGTATATATCTGTATCTGCAAAGACTACAAGCTATATGTACATATCAATGTCTGGAACTGTATTACTGAAGCCTTATTTTCTTCAGCAGCAAGCCATTTCAGACCTTAAGCTGCCTCTGTGCAGTGACTGAAACTGGGGGAAACTTCTGCTACATGGGTATCTGACCTCAGATTCCCAACAAATACATCTTGGGAATCAGACTCCAAAATGGATTTCAGCCTGCCACGTCCCAATCCAGAAATCATATCTGAAATATGGAATGGAAAAATTGGGGATGGAATAATACTGGGGGTGGGGGTGGCAGACAGCATGTGACACCTCTGCTAGAATATTTACAATGGCCATCTATATGCTAGGTTCAAGTCTCTTGGGTTGCTATACGAAGCCCTGAGCAACTTGGTGATATCAAGGGCTGCCTGAGACTTGAGTTCATCCAGAGGAGTGCTGTTAGTTATCTCCTATGTTACTGAGGTCCATCTAGCCTCAACCAGAAGTGAGGTACTTTGAATGGCCAGTCCTATAACGTGGAGTACTCTTCCAGCAGAGATTTGGTAGGCATTTTCACTTTTAAGTTACAGGCATCTCTTAAAGAGTTTTTTTTTTATGCTGACAGGTCCTTGCAACTGTTTACAGTTTTCTTGAGTGGCCAGTCTTTTTAATGGTTGTTCTGTACTGCTCTTAACACTTTTAAAATGTTGCTCTATACCACCCTGATGTTTTGTGAGAGGGTGAGATGTAGATACTTTTATAAATAAATAAGTGCTCAGAGAAGTGTGAAATCTGATGGATGCTCTGTGCATTCATCCAGGAGGTGAAAAAGTGGCCGGCTTGTATCATAACTCAGAGAGACTGCTCAACCATTCCTTGTACAACCCCCTGCATTAACAACCCTGGATAAAGAGTTAATTAAAAAGGGGATCTCTTCCCCCAAACCCGTCATGAATTTTCAGCTAATTAATGTTCTGCTGAGCAGATGAGGTCCAGCAAGGCAAATGGAAACCCGTGAATTCTTGAGAAACAAATGACTCCTAGGGAACTTGGAAATTACATTTGATCAGCCCCTTTAATAGAAAGGAAACGAGAACATTTGCATGCAAGCAACTGATCCAATGTTAACTAAGAATTACTTAATTGCCTTAATGGTTTAATTTTATTTGTCACTAATCTGATTAGCAAAGGGGAACTCGTGGGTGGGAGGCTGTTGGAGGTTTCTCCTTTTTTTCTCTACAAAAAGGATGGCATCATAGAAATTGCAGAGGCAGTTTAATGGCGGCAGCGCCTTTTCTTTTTCTCCCAACACTCGTTTTTTCCCCCACCCCATTTTGCAAGGCTCTCAGTTCCTTCTGAGAATTTCCCTTAAATACAAGCCTCTAATAACATGCATTAATTTCTGTCCTAGATAAGGTGAGCCGCGCTGCTTCTCGCCGGGTAATTTAATAGGGCCTTGGATCTAATTTAATAGATCCTTTATGTCTCTGTCAGAGACGGTTAACATTGATTGGTACAACGTCTTAAAGAAGTCAGTAAATACATTAATCTCTCGGGAACTTGGGACAACAATTCTGTAAGCTGTGGGGGGAGAGAGAGAGAGCTGCAAGGACAGCCCAGCTAAACAGATAGAAGGGGAAGCATGCAGAATGCCCTACATTTGGAAAGCAGACAGTTTTTAGGCTTTAAGACAGCCATCATTAGAGGTGGGGAAGATTTTCAGTTCATTTCACATTTTTGGCGCTCACCAAAATAATACGGCAAGGGAAAACAAAGGCACCCTTTGACATTTGCGCATTTCTGAATTTTGCAATGCAGTTCTGCATCCAAGAGGAGGCGCCGCACTGTCTCATTTTTAGGTGCCTACTGAAATCTTTGCAGTACCAACAAGGCTGTATCCAGGCTAGGGATGGGGGGGGGGTGAGGGAAAATGCAGTTCAGGCCACAATTTAAGGCGAAGCTACATAATTTGCCCTTTCTGAAGCAGTATGAGGAATGAAGGTCAGTCACCCTTCAGAATTTGCCTTTCCATGAATTTAGCAATGAAGTTTTAATGCATAAAACAAACAAGCAAGCAAAACCCCACACATATTAGGGTAAACTGTGCATGTAAATGCATGTTCAATCCTCAGCATCTCCAGTTAGGGTTGCGAAGGACTCTTGCCTGAAATCCTTGAGAGCTCCTGGGCCAATCAGTGCAGCCTGCATGGAGTTGGATGACCCAACGCTCTGACCGTGAGATTCTTTAACAGAAAATGCCATCCACCGAACACTGGGATTCTCTGCTTGCAAAACATGTACTCAGTGCTTAGAGCTATGGCCTTCCCCATATGGTAAGACTTGGTTGGAGGCGAGCAAGCCTGTGGAGGTCCCAGCAATGCCTCGGTGTTTGTGTTTTTGCAATGCAGTTGTGCCCCCTGTGCAAAGCAGCACTTTAAATGAAGTGCTTATGTTGAGAAGAAAAGTAGAAAGGGGGGGGGGGAGAGAGAGAGAGAGAGAGAGAGAGAGAGAGAGAGAAGAAAAACTATCTAGGCTGGGAGATCATGTTATTTTGGATGCAAAGCAGAGGCTTATCTGTCTTACTGTTGCAGCACCGGAGAAAATCAATTTTGACACGGAACTGCCACTTTACAAGCAAATAACTATACTTTCCAATAACCTAATCTGTGCAGAGCCTAGTGAAAATTCCCCAAAGAACTAGTAGTTAAAACCTCCATTAAATCAAAGGCTTTAATATGGGAAGGGAAAAGAAGATGCCGTTTGACTTGGGAATGTAATGGACTCAGTGGGGAAATAAATACGTTGTTTTATGTGTACAGTTACAGAATTTGAGAACACTGCCTCCCATTTCAAAGGGAATTCTCTTGGCTCGCAACTTACTCCTAAACAGATGTGATTTTTGCTTATTCAAAAACATTTAGGTAACAATTACTGCATAATAAATTATAATTGCCATCCCCTTTTTTTCCATTTTGCTTGGCGACTCGGTGACTTTGCAAACAAACGGAAAGGAAATGCAATTATCGGAAACCATAAATCCTATTTACGGGGAGCTTTTAAAGTCCCAGTGCAAAATTATCTCTCTTTAAAAATGTTGTTCATTTAAATTGACCTTTTTAAAAAAAGAAAAGAAAAGGGGGAAAGGATGTTTATAGCACCGATCTCTTTAGCAGACCCCAGTTGCCTGATTGATTTAAATTAATGCATTTATGCCCCATCTTTCCATTGCAATGAAAAATCAAAACAGCATACAAATGTTGTAACGGTCTACTACCAACCCGGTATTCTCCAGTTTTGAACTACAACTCCCATCAGCCTCAGCCATCATAGCAAATGGTCTGGGGGTGATGGGAGTTCTGGTCCAACAAGATCTGCAGAGCATCAGATCTGGACTGCTGGCTTACGACAAGACCATTAGGACGAACGGGGCTTCCCCATCATCCATCTTCAGTCTGCCTGCCTTCTTACGTACAACCAGCCCAGCGGATGGTACTGCTTGTCATCGTCTTCCTCCTTAGTTTCAGTGTTGTCCTTGGAGAACTCAGCAGGGAGGAGGATGGGGGCAAAACTAGTATTAGTTGGCTTAACCTGTGATTGGCTTTGCTTCCCCCTACTGTTCATCTCCTTGTTGTCTGCCCAACTAGTCCTAATGGACACCAACATCCACTGACAACAACATCTCGTGAAAAAAAACAGGTGTTTGGTTCAATCCTATACTCTTCTGCTAAGAAGTATGTCTCCCTATGCTCAATGGGACTTAGTGGTAGATCCTCTGCGCTGTGTGCAGACGTTCAGTCTCTGAGATCTCTTGGAGAGGCCCCTGCCAGTCAATGTACACCATTGGGCTTCCATTGGTGGGTCTTGAGTGACCCACTAGTGGGTTCATGGTCTGGTCAAAGGTGGGTCACATCAACAGCGCTACCACCTTGCAAATACTTGGCTTTAAGGATTAAGAAATGGGTTCCCGAAATGTATTTTCAGGTTAAAAGTGTGTGCTAGGTCTGAAAAAGGTTGAAAATATCTGGTGTAGACTATAGAGATCTATATGGACAACAGGCGGAAGATAGCTTCCTAGGATCCTATTCCAAGTTAATGAGTTAGGACCACAGTCTAGCATGAATAAGTGGTTGAAGGTTTCAGTCCTTAGCGCTTTTATCTGTTGAACAAAGTTTTCTGTGGAAAAGCTTGTATAAGGCTACATTTCACATGACACCCCTCTCCCAAGTGTAGATACATGTCCTTTTCGCCCACTGGACCTCCTTATTTCTCCTTCCAGATGCCCTGGGCTTATATGACCTCTGCCTTCTCCTATTTGCATTTAGCCTTGATATTGATCAGAAACAATAAGGCAAAGATCTGTCTTTTCAGAGTTGAAAAACTTAGTGTGTGTTTCTCTCCCATCTAAAGTTAAAATGCCATTCTCAGTGGCCTGCTCCATTTTAAAATATTCTCTATTGGCTTTCAGGCACTTGAATTTGGCAGGCTGAAGTCCAGGACTCTCATGCCTCCCTTTGAAGGAAGAGGGCTGGGTAAACAAAAGATTTTTTGGGCTTAAGGGAGAGCCTGAAGATGGTCTCTGGCAAGAGTAGGGGCAAAAACTCCCTTCTTTGTGAAGAAGAACCTCACTGGGGGCAGGGAGTCTGGCTATTCCTTCCTGTCCTTCAGCCTGAGGCTCTTACTCTCCCTCTAGCCAGATGAATGAGAGCACAGTGCCATGCAGATGGAGCTTTCAGGAGTCACTGGTGAAACCTGGCTCCTCCAGCAGACCTTTGAGATAAGGCGAGATCTTTCTGTGATGCTGATGTTGAAAGCTTTTATGCCACTGTTATATCAACATTTATTAACGGTTTAGTTGCATCTCAATTTCCTGTTGTTAAGTTTCCTGGGCTCCAGTACTGGAGGAAAATCAAGGCAGGGGAAAAATGTTAGCCAGCCTTTTGAATTTTGCTCAGAAATGTAGTTGGAGCTGGCACAGATCTTGCAGTCCAGTGAAATGCACTCACTGCAGCACGTTCTTTTTAATAGTCATTCATATCAGTCTTACCTTGTGATCTAGCCTTGCTCTCTGTAGACAGCCTCCCAGGACAAATATACAGCTGCCCTCTCCTTGCCTTCCTGACCCTAGTTATTGCTCACTCTTAAGAACTGGTGTTGGAAGAGACCTCCCAGAGCTGCCCTCCGTTCAGATATATGCCTGGCTCAATGCCTACTTACTGGCAAAGTTCCTAATAACCTTGTACATACTCCATTTGAAGACCTTGGCTATGATGTTTCAAAAATATAATGCCAAAACAAACACAACAATCTGCCTCTCCTCCACCACCTTTTCCTCTTCTTCTTCCTCTTTCCGCTTCTTCTTCCTCCCTAATTAGTGAAGACTTCCCCAAGGTTAAGAGATCAGATATTTGACAGGCCCGGACACGTGGCTTCTTGCCTAATGTTTTATGAAAAAATTCTAATCTTTTTATGAGTCCTAAGGAGCTCAGAGGATTGGATGATCAGACAAGGAGGCGAAGTGGGAGGAGGTTGGGGGAGTCCAAACCAAGGGAAGATTAGTGTGTTGGGGTACAGGGACCAGGAACCTTGGGAGGAATCTGACCCTCTAGGAGGCCCAAGCAGCATGGGGAGGTGGAGACCTGGATTCAGGGGAAGGACTGAATGGGCTGTCAGAAGAGTGACCTACCTCAGTGTCACTGGATACTCTGATTGGAATATCACTGCCATTAGACATGAACTAGGCCCTTCTGCCCTCAGCAACAAGGAACCATTCTTCTCGGTGGATGAGCCTAATGCTAGACCTGACATTTAGCTAGCCTCATTGTCTTTGCCTCCTTCTCTGAGGACACTGAGGTGGTTCCACCAGCATGAACAGAACTCCCAAACTTATAGGAGTTTCCTCTGTGTTGGCCAGTCCTGAGACTCAAGAAAATCATTCCACAAATGACTGTGCCAGCCCCACTCTTCTGGAGCGGGGGCCTAGGGTATGGAACAATGTCTTATCTTACACCTGGCCATGTAACTCAAGCTACGTTGGGGCAGTGTACTGAAATATGCAATAAAGCTTACAGTCACAACACCCAAGGAGTGAGTCTGAATTGGCAAGGAGGAGCCAGGACAAAGGTCACTGTGATGGACCAATATTTTCATTTGAAAAAACAAAATAAAACCCAGCCTTGTTGGCAAAAGAGTAAACAATGATTTAGGCATTAATCAATTATATGTGCTTTATAGTGGGTGTGCTGAAAGATTGGTGGCAGAACACTGTGCATGCAGGTTTAATCTCTGGTATCTCCAGGAACAACTGGGAAAGGTGACATGAAACCCTGCAGCACTGCGACAATTCACAGTAGACGCTACACTGACTTGGAACAAGGCATCTTCTGTTCTGACTTGTTTTTGTCACAATCCACGCTGTTTCCACTCCGCTGCATGTCAGTTTCTGCTAAACACTATATTTTCCATCACACTATCTGGTGTTTAATGCAAATTACATAATTTACGTGACTTACAATCATTTCTATGTAAAGGAAATATTAAAAAGGTAATTTTTGACCATGGTTAAACATGCAGACTGCAACTATTGCTCCTTCCTCTTGTGTTTCCTATGGAAAGAGTGAGAGGCTCACCAGGCAAGATAAGGAACATCTGGGGTTCGGAAGGCACTTGCGATCGGCTTTTGAATGTAGAAAGAAATGCACATCTCTTCCCCTGACAAACCACATCCTATGCTGGGATTCAAAACCCTTGCTTAACACCCGGACGGCCTCTTCCTCTCCCCCCCCCCTGCCCATCACATGTTTAATGAGGCTTTTTCATCTTCATTAAACATATGCAAGATCACGAATCAGCCCCGAATCAACCTGGGTTAGACTGAGGATACTCTGAAGTGCCAGATTGGACCCTGAATCAGATCAGTGGGGCGTTGTGCACAGCCCTAATATCTCTTAATCTTACTGGGATATAATGTCATATTGTTTTTAATGCATTTTCTCTGATATATACAGAAACAAAATTGCAGCATTTCGCTCTCCAAATGTTGTCCCATTGACTGGGTGGAATATCTTCTTTCCCAAAGGCTAACTATATTTTCCATGGGATCTTCTGTTCATGCACAGTATATCTTTGAAATGAAACCCCCTCAATTCATCCCACTGTACCCAAAGCCAACTCCTGTTGTTTGCTCCTGAATCTCCCTGTTAGCTATTAATCCAGTTAACAAGAACTCTGGCCAATCTATCTCCTAACTGGTCTTCTGTGAGTGGACAGGTATTGATATAGAAGTTCTTAACCCTGTATGGCACCCCCTTCCCAAGCCTTAAACTGTGTCTCTTTGACCACACTGTAGAAGGGATGAGTGATTTAATATGGGTATCAGGTGGAATTCCTTGGCATCAATGGAGATCACAAGTCTTTGCATTCCACTGAAGTGCACCATGTTAAATGCACTGGAGAGTTTTGCAACCGTATGGAAGTTGGTGGGAAGGGAAGGGACCCCAAGGGTCATCTAGTCCAATCCCCTGCAATGCAGGAATCTCAGCTAAAGCATCCATGACAGATGGCCATCCAACCTCCAGTTAAAAACCTCCAAGGAAGGAGAGTTCAAAGCCTCTCAAGGGAGACTATTCCACTGTCAAACAGCTTTTACTGTCAAATTTTTTTTCCTGATGTTTAGTCGGAATCTCCTCTCTTGTCATTTGAAGCCATTGGTTCAAGTCCTAACCCCCCCCCCCCGAGCTGGAGAAAACAAGCTCACTCTATCTTACATGTGACTGCCCTTGAGATATTTGAAGATGGCTATCATACATATGTCCTCTAAGTCTCCTCTTTTCCAGGCTAAATATACCAAGTTCCTTCAACCGTTCCTCATAAGGCTTGGCTTCTAGACCCTTGATCAGGGATCAGCAAACTTTTTCATCAGGGGGCCAGTCCACTGTCCCTCAAACCTTGTGGGGGGGCAGACTATATTTTGAAGGGGGCGGGAACAGATTCCTATGCCGCACAAATAACCCAGAGATGCATTTTAAATAAAAGGACACATTCTACTCACCTAAAAACACACTGATTCCCGGACTGTCTGCGGGCTGGATTTAGAAGGCAGTTGGGCTGGATCCGGCCCCTGGGCCTTAGTTTGCCTACCCTTGCCCTTGACCATCACAGCTGCCCTCCTCTGCACACGTTCCAGATTGTCAACACCCTTCCTAAATAGTGGTGCCCAGAATTGCACACAATACATCTGTATATCTGCATCCTATATACTGCTGACAGAGTGACTGGAATAAAGCAGGTGGAATCTAGAGAGAACGGAAGCTGATATTTAAACTGAACAAAAGGTACATAATAAGAATAACAATCAGAAATGTCCATCTTTCTCAGGTCAGGCCTACACAAGTGGCGTGGGATGCCTTCAAAAACTACTTTCCCCTCAAACTGTTCTATCTGCCAAATCTCAACAGTCTTCCTCACTGACAGCTAGAACCTCCAGCCAATCAGAGTGTGTTGTCGTAACAGAATTAACTCCTTATGTCACAGACCAAATGGTCTCTGCTGCTCTCCTCCCAGTATCTACATCTGCATGTCTCCCATGGATAACCTGCAGGATACTGGAACTAAACATTGACTTGTCACCTTTTGGACAAATCCTCATAAAGAAGTATACCATGGTCAGCAGGTGGCATGGAAACAAATACTTTAAATCCACACTGGATAATCTTCCAGACTTTCCAATCAATCATTGACTGGTAATCTGCAAGGTTTAGACATTTCATCCCATTAAGGTTAATACCAGCTTAATCTCTGTAGCTATCAGGGAGGAAAGGGAGGGGGGAATGAGAGAAAGAAATGCCTGTGTGGGTTTTCAAACACAAAACAAGTAGATATATTTATGCTGATTGTGTTACGGACAACAGTGTGTCTTTTCCAGGGTTATGAAATTATAACCAAGCTTTGCAGGCATGGGGATCAGGGTTTTAAGAATGTTCACTCTTGAGGCTGGAGGAAAAAAAAATCAAGCTTTGAGCTTGTTGCTACATCTCCGTTCTAAAGAATGATGGAAAGTTTTTTTGGGTCTTTTACAAAACCGTCCGAGAATTCATATTATTTTATGCAATTGTGCCTAACATACACAATTTTGTAAACAACTTCTGTAGTACAATCCCTTTAACATTTTCTTTTCACTAATATAGTCATTTTTAATGAACAATTTTCCATTGCACGCGATTTAAAAACACAAGAGCAACAACAACTTGACTGGAAAACTGCATTGCAAAATTCATATGAGTGTGAATTTTTAAAGAAAGTCTGAGTTTGAATGCACATTATTCTGGGAAGTGTGAAATAGACAGGTTCCTGATCTAGCAAGTGGACCAGCTATTAAAGTTCTAACAGGTCAGCTGCTATAACTAGAAAGGGGTTTGAGAAAAACCACAGAGGTGTTTGAAATATGGTTTCTAAAGCTGTACAATTTAGAGCTGGGGGTGAAATACGTTAGCAGGTGATGGGAAAGGCTCTTGTCTGAGACTCTTAAAAGCCAACACCAGTCGGAGTTCACAATACTATGCTAAATGGACAAGGGAGGTTTCCAATTCTGTTTTTTATTGCTACCTTTTGATTTAATTTATGTAAGCCTGCTTTCTCATTTCTCTTTATATTATTCATTCATTTGCTCTTTGGTTGTTGTTGTTTTTTAAATTAACTTGAGACCTAGAGTTGATGGAAAGGTCTTTGACTTTTCTCTCTCTGTTTGTGTGTGTGGTGTGACGTCTGTGTGTCAGAGAGAGAGCACTGGATAAAACACTCTTAGCATCTTAATGCAATCATAATGGCATTCATCCATTTGAAACAGAATCCTCAATCAAAAAGTCCTCATGCTAAAATGAACCGGTCATCACAAGGAAACACCATGTTGTTGTTGTTTCCCATGCCTGAAGAAGTCTTGGGGGCAAAGCTGGTCTTTTGTGTGACTGGTTCACTAAAGCCCTTTCCAGATGTTAACTGACACATATACACACATATACCATGCACCCCCCCAATGAACATTGTGTAGTTGTCTGAACATCTCTAATATCAGCAGTCCCTCCCTGTTATGAAAGCTAGTTATTTCCAATATTTCAAGACCACTTCTTACCATATCAGTTGGGCACCAGTCAATAGGACATTTCATCAGTGAAAGTAATATGGACCTTAAAAGAAACTAACTGCAGGTAAAAGGCCAAGTTCGGTAAATAAGCATATGGAAATTGACTTTAAATGCCTGATGAAATGGAAAGGTAGAATCAGGAATCAGGTGGGGTCTGTTTAAGGCATTCTGGACCCAATCTGTTAAGGGCCTCATAAATCAATTCAAAAATCTTGCAACTGGTCCAGTAGCCAATTTGGGAGCCTGTGCAACTTCAGCATGTGAGCTATGTGCTGATGGTAGTATGGCCTCACCAGCCGTCCAGCCACTGCATTTTACACCAGCAGGAGCTTCCAGGCTGGAGCAAAGGGTAGCCACACATAAAGTGCATTGGGTTAATCAAGTCCACCACACACTGCTCAATAGCAGCCAAACAGATACCTTCAAGACGTCCACAAACAGGGCTTATAGAAAACAGTTCTCTCTTGCTGTTGACACCTAACATCCAATATTCATCAATAGCCTGCTTCTAAGTTAGTCCTGGGCTGAAATAGATTCTATTATGTATTTGTTTATACTCTGTCTTTTTCCCTGACAGGAACTCAAGGTTGCTTACAGTTAAAATAAGAACAGCTAAAGACACGGGGCGGGGGGGGGGAACAATCATTAGAAAGCATTTAAACATTGATAGAAGATCTATTAAAAACATGCAATCACAACTAAAACAGCACGGCACCAGCCTTCTCCTTAAAAGCATTCCATTCCTGAAAGCCTGAAAGAAGGTCTTTACTTGCCAGTAGAAGGACCAAAAGGAGGACGCCACTTTTAACATCTCTAGGGAAGGCATGCCAAAATCTGGGAGCAGCCACCAAGAAGGTCCTCTCCCATCCCCCACCAAACAAGCCTATGAGGTTAATGGGACCGCAAGAACAGGCCTCCTCTGAAGATCCCAGAATCCAGTCAGGTTCATATGAGGGAATACAGTCTTTCTAATAGCCTGGACTGAAGCCATATAGTGCTTTATAGGTGATAACTAGCACTTGGAATTGTACCTGGAAACAGACCGGTAGTAGTCAGTGGAGCAGTTATAGTAAATACATTGTATGTTTTCTATAACTAATCCCAGTCAACAATCCGGCTGCAGCTGTTTGAGCCAGTTGAAGTGTTTGAGAACTTTTCAAAGGCAGCCCCATGTATGGTGTGTTACAGTAATCCAAGCGCGATGTAACTAAGGCATGTATCATTGTGACCAAATCAGACACCTCCTGCCTGGAATTGTGAATAAACCTCCTGTGAAATTTCTAGTCTACAAGGTTATCATGGATTCCCCCTACCCAAAAAATATAAGCAGAATGAGTATATAAAACACCCCGTTTTATATGGATTGAATGTTTTGTGCTGTTCTTAGCCCTTCTTTGGCCAGATTTGCACCCTAGTTATACAATCCAGTTGACACTTTTCCTTCCAGCTCTTGTCCTGCCATTGCCTGTTTGCTACCAAACCTCTTTGCACACCAAATTGTGAAGCAACAGCTTCTCAACATTTAGAATCCCCTATCTGTCCCTGGTTCTTAGATCATTGTGAAACAATGTGGAACAGCATAAAAGTAAGATGAGGTAGCATAAACAGAAATTATCTTGGACACAAATACACTGCAAGATGAACAAACATGCTGTAGAATGGCTAATTGCCTTGGCAAATTGAACCTTTCTCCTTAAAAAAGAGAAAGGATATTTCTCTTGAAAGTTCTCCAAGAAATGTGGCACAGACCAAACAGTTCTGCTACAGTCCTTGTCTCCCCCCCCAAAAAAAATACCACATAACTTTTGTGAGTGCGAAGCAGCCTCCTTTGCCAAAGCGAAGGTCTGTCCAGATGCACATCGTGAACCAATTAAAGATCCCTTTGATTTCCAAACCACAGCAAATGAGGTCTTCTGCATAGCCCAAACCAGCCTTCCCTTGGCCACTCATGTGTCATTTGACCATGTTGTGTTTTAGTCATAAAACTTCCAATTTAAGTTAGTGGTTTATTTAGACACATGGTATTGGAAGCTTCCAAATCGCTAGTGGCCAGGGTGTGGAGTTACTTTTTTGTATTGTTTGTTTGTCTCAAGGTCTCCTATGAAAACAAAAGAGCCTGTCATTTCTCTTGTGGAGCCCCACCTTTCATGTTGTTTGGCTCCTACACAACCCCAAGAGAGAACGTTTGCATGCATATATAATTCTACTTCTCATTTTTTGGGGGGTTTTTTGTTTTAGTGCTAAATTACTTCTGCTAGTTCTTGGCTACATCTTTGGCTCAGAGCAGCAGACCTCATGCAGAGGGAATGTCTTTTCCCTGCCTTGGCTTCTCTGACGCACAGTGGCTGGGAATTAATCAACTGATGCTCTCCTACTCGGCCATCACTGCTGAAATATGACTTTAGTTGGTGCTTGTCACTTCCTTGCCCACCTCAGCGTTCAAGAAAAGCGGGCTTAATGCTCTCTCCCCACATCGTCCAAATAAGACATGCTCCTACAGTTTTTATTTATGCGCTTATCACTGCCTCATGCTCACAGTTATGAACACTGAGTGCACAACCCTCTCTTCTCCCCGTCCCCCCACCACCCCACCCCTGCTTCTAACCTCCCTCTCCTCCCCCACTCTGGAATTACTAGCAGGTGATAAATAGCTACAGCTTTCCACTCCATTTCGCCAGGCACAGCTTCTTTCTTGCCCTCGTGAGGTTTGTGACCTTTCAGTCAATGCCTTTTTTGCAGCCCCCCGGGGGTCTCCGGGGAGCAGTAATGGACTCACGTTAATTGCCTGTTGAAGGACAGAAGCAGTTCCTCGCAGGATGATTGGTGATCCCCTCGTGAACACAGCTGTCCTGGTCACTGAAAAGACGGATCTCCCAGGCGCGCACATGCAAACACGCCAGGTCAATTCATCTCGCCAGGCAGCATGTGCAATAATCAATGTGCCGTCTTGAGCAGATTCCTGCCCTGTGAGCCTGTTTGCTGGCACTGGGGCTGGGGCCGGGGTGCAGGGTGATATATTCTAATCCTCTTGGGGGCCGTTGTCATTTAGACCGAAGATACCCCACAGAGACACAACATAATCCATAAGATTTATAAAGTCCAGTTTCCTTTCCTTTGGTGAGTGAAGGAAGACATTTATTTGCTGATTAGATTTCCGACCACTTACAACTCAAGCATTGCAAGGAATCATTAAGTAGAAGACAAAACAGAGAAAGAAGAAGAAGATCTGAAAGACATGTATTTTCTCCTTTAGGAATAACAGCAACATCACCACCACCTTCCACTGCCATCTTTTGAATTTCTCCATTTGGGGAGATGGTGATGCTGATGCTACAGATATAGTAAGGAACAAAACAGGAGTATCTTATCATATTTCTTGCTCTTTTTTCTTTCTTTTCCTTTCTTTTTCTTTCATCGCTTTATTTTCTACAACTGAATATATTTTAATAAAAATTATTATTACTATTACTAACAAGTGTATCCTTGTTCCAAGTTACAGATAGTGCCTATTGATGATAATAATAATAAAGAAACAAAACAGCAGGACTCTAATTAAAGGAGGACATTTTCTTCATTGAAACAAAGAAAATGACTCCTTCCTGTTAGCTGCCCAGTTGAGCATTATTCTCAGGCAACCATTTTATTTTGTGCCATGGCATCAACGCGAGCTAATTGTTTTGAGCTGTATTTTGACATCTTCAACCAATTCAGCAAACCCTTCAGTTCTGTGGTCAGAGCTCTACTCACTGAAAAGCTTGAAAAAGTAAGCCATGCTGAGACTTGGCTCTAATAAACCACTAGCCTTATTCAGCAATTCAGCTCACTTGTGTCAGGGGGAAGAGCAGAACTGTGAAGAGGAGACTGAGAGGAACTATGAGAGCCACATTCAGATACCTGAAGGGCAGTCACATGGAAGTTGGAGCTAGCTTGTTTTCTGCTGCTCCAGAGGGTAGGACCTGAACAGATGGATTCAAATTACAAGATAGGAGATGCTTAGGGAGACTTGGAAGGATGGGACTCTTCTTCACTGGAAGTTTTTTAACAGAGGTTGGGTGCCCATCTGTCAGGGATTCTTTAGCTGGGATCAGGGCCGGATTTAGGTTTGATGAGGCCCTAAACTACTGCGGTTATGGGACCCTTTATATGTCCAGCTGTCCTTTGTCAACAACAAATTGCTGCTGGTTTTTGTGTTTAATATATGCTATATGGTAATTTATGGACCTAATAGGTCCATAGCTGTCAACCGTCCATTATTTGGCAGGAAAGTCCCTTATCCCAGCGCCATGTCCCGCTGCTGTCCCTTATTGATGATGTCCCTTAAATTTCCCGGGTTTCAAAGGAAGCAGCTCCTCTCCCTCCCTCCCTCCCTGCCGGCCAAGGAGGAGAGAGGCTCCAACTGTGTTGCTTGGCTGCGTTGCTCACCCAATAAGGAGTCTAAGAACGACTGGGGGGTGGAGCTTGCATGCCTTGTGCCGATCAAATCGGCCGCATTGCCTGGGGACTCGCCTTTGCTCAGCACTTCCCAGCAGAGAGGTGACGGTGGTTTTCCTTCCTGCATCCCCTTTGTCGGGCTGCTGCGCTGTGGGAACCACTGCTTGAGGCTTCGTTTGGCTGCTGGCTGGGCTTTCTGCCTTTGGCTCGGAGGGGCTCAGAAGGTGAACATACCTGTGCTCCTTGGAAAATCCCTTATTTTCAAGGCTGCTGGTCCCTTATTTTCAAAGCTGTAAGTTGACAGCTATGAATAGGTCCAAACACAACACTAAACACTGTTGCTGAATGTAGGTTTTATTTTATTTGTTTTTTTATCTTAAATTTTGGAATTGTACATCCAGGTGGGTTTTTTTCCCTTTAAATTTTTTGGGGGGCCTCAAGAGAGTGGGGCCCTAAGCTTATCATTTAGCTTATACGTAAATCCAGCACTGGCTGTGATTTCTGCATTGCAGAGGGTTGGAGTACATGACTCTTGGAGCAATTTCCAACTCTATGAATCTATGCTTCCATGCCATGCATACCTGTATACACTTTGACTCTTACTCTCCCTTCTAAACTTAAATGCCCCAAATGCTGCAATGCGTCCTCACCAGTGAGTTACTCCATCCTCTTGGAGTTCTTAGTTTATCTCCACTCTATAGTTCTACAAGCGTATCCTTGTTCCAAGTTACAAATGATGCCTAAATGTGGAAAGCTGCTATTTCTGGAAATGGAGTGGGTTGGGACGGGTTTTGTGTTTTTCTTTTGACAGGGGACAGTCTTCAGAAGAGCGAATGTGTTTCATCTAAAACAGCTTTCATCATGATTGTGTGTTGTTTGGGATGGCATGGGCATGCGATGACATGACAGCAGCTAGAACAGATCTGAAGTGTTTAAAGAAGTGGAAGAGTTCTTTCGGGTGACACATCATTTGAAATTACTTGCATGAAGTGCTTTTCAGTGTGTGCAGAGCTACCTATTTCTAGGTATAAATCACAAAGCCGAGTGCCAGCATGGATGGAGATTGGCAAGGCTACTCAGTGTGTGGGTAGCAGCATGCCCCGAGGCGGCAGGAATAAATTCTGTAACTTAGCAGCAGCTTTCCCTATCTTCAAGCTGTCATTGAACTACATCTCCCATCATCCCTGACATCTGGAAGGCCACAGGTTAGGGAAGGCTGCCTTACAGCATTTCACTGACGAAACTGAAACATTCACAGTTACATTCCAAGGACTACTGTCCAAGGTTTTCCCCCTTCCCAAATTATACATTGCTCAAGGCTCTTCACATGCCATATTCATTGATTCTGCCAAAACTCTGTCTTCCACCCATGTCAAGTTAGAATCAAATTTTTGGGGAGGGGGCAGTTGAGTGGCAGAGTGTCTGCTTTGCATGCAAAATCCCCCTGGCTCCATCCCTGACTTTTCCAGGTTGGGAGAGAAACCCATTATGAAATTCTGGAGAGCTGCTGCCAGATAACACCGAGCTAGATGGACCAATACTCCCAATTTTCCAATCTCTGTTCCCAGCGGCTTCATGCCAATTATAAATTTGGAGACAATACAGTGCCTTGTGGCACCCCTTGGCTCAAGAGTCAGGGGGCTAAGAAACATTAATCCAGTGCTACTTCTGGAAGTGTCCCTGGAGCTGAGACTGGAGCCAATATAGTACAGTGCCTCTGATACCTACCTCCCATAGATGGTCCAGGAGAATATTGTGGTCAATGGTGTGGTGTCAAAAGTTGATGCAAAAGAACAACAGGGTTGCAGCCCCCACACATCCTTCTTCTGATATAGTTTATCCATCAGGGCAACCAAGGCAGTTTTAGTCCTGAACCTGGGTCTCAATGCAGTCTGGAATTTGATCAGCCTTTCTCAGCCTTGGGTCTGCAGGTGTTTTTGGGTTACAACTCGCATCATCCCTAGCTAGCAGGACCAATGGTCAATGACAGGGGCTGGTTAAGACCTTTAGAGGCCCTAAGCACTATATGGCGCCCCCATATTTCTATTTCAAAATATAAACACACACACACACACACACACACACACACACATATATATATATATATATATATACTGAAACCTACATTAAGATGGAAAAATAATGTTTATTTTAGTACACTTCCATTATATTTATATTTTGTGAGGAAATCCTCCTACTTTTTCAAATTGCAAAGTCTTTGATCAGATCCTCAAAAGTAATTTTATGTAACACACCTGCTTCTATACATGGTGAAGATAAAGAATTCAGCCTGCCTTGTTGCATAGTTATTCTGTTGGGATTTTTTTAAATATACTTCAACTGAGAAAATGAATGCACAGCTGAGCAATTTGTGGCCATTAATGTTAAATGGAAAATTTCAGTGGTGCCCCTCTTCCCTTCATGTCCTAAGCTAAGCATGTGCTTATTTTGCTTAATGGTTAATCCAGCCCTGGTCAGGGATGATGGGAGTTGTAGTCTAGCAATATCTAGGGACCCAAAGTTGAGAAAGGCTGGTCTAGAGAACCTATTTCCTCCCAGAATGCTTGCAGCTGCATTACGATAATCCCTTTTAGTGCCTTTTGCCCAGAAGCAGGAAACTGTAGTCCAAGAATGTGTGGAGAGCATCAGGTTGTGGAAAATTGGTTTAAGAGGCTGTGGCAGAGGCTACAAGATGAAGAAGAGCCAATTATGCTTGCCTTTCCCCATCTATAAAGTTGAATGTTTGTTGTTAGGTTTTTAAAAACTGTATCTTATTAGGTTCCAACATTTTTAACATATACAATCAAAATACAATTTTGTCTTTTCTCTTATTTTTTATCAACTTCCCACCCTGTTTTCTATAGAGTTGTTGTTTTTTCCCTTCTGCTGCACCATATCTATTAAATCATAGCCCAAATCCTGCTCGCGGGTTCAGCATACTATATTATTTCTTTAAATAGTCTGAAAAGGGATCCATTCTCCCATAGAACACTCACCATAAGATTCTCTTAACTTTGCTGTTAATTGTGCCAGCTCTGCATAGTCCATTATCTTACTTACCCATTCTTCTTTGGTTGGAGGAATGCTTGTTGTTATGACACACAGTTAAAGACCATAATGCTCCTTGGACATCAGATGACACCCCTATGCATGCTCATCTGCTACTGAGCCCCTCTGAACATGGCAGGACTTACCCTCTGACTAAACGCGCAAAGGATTAGAATGGCAGGCTCTTCTTTGAATAAAACAACCATGACAGAATCTTCACAGGCCCCTCCCTGGCCTGTAGCTTTATAATTTATGAATCCGATACATGGTGTCCGAATCCTTAGCATGCCTTGTGCAAAACTCCCCCAGCATGCACCAGGGAACAGTCATTGTTACCAAGGCAACAGCCAACAAATTTCTATGATAATGCAAATGGACGATGCGCACACCATTGTGGAGCACCACGAGGGGGGGGGAGAGAATAGTTCATGTGAGCTAATTGGCTATGTATCTGCACTTGGAAGGTGTGTTAAAGGATGTCTTCTGTGTTTGTTATCTGGCTCTCGTCTTTCCGTTCCCTCACTCTGCTCAAACCAGGGATATATAACCTGAGGCTGAATTTAAATGTGAGCGGAGAAGAATGCTACAGCCTGTTTTGCCAGCTTACGAACCAATTAAGAATTTCCAGGCTGACAGAGAATCGCCCTTTGTCCTTCCTTCATCTCCGTCCCTCCCTCTCCCTCCCCTTGCCTTCTCCTTCCAATCAGATTAAATAAAATGGATGGTGGTGTTGTGGAAACAGGAACAGGGCCAGGGATGGGAGCTGTGTTCACAAGCTGGTTTTGTGGCATCCCATAATTAAAGGTGGAATGGCTGGAAGCTGGCCAGGCAGACCAATAAAAAAAGGCATTTTCATTTAAACAGGCTAGGAAACGCTTTCCGCAGAGCCAAGATTTAGACAGATTCAAACAGGAGACCCAGCCACACAATTGTCCGCGACTTGGCCAAGATCGGGCTGAGGAAAGGGTAAGCAAAGATTGAGCACACACCGCCTTCATTGTCTTTAGCAATAGAATTAATAGCAAAATTAATCACAAGTGGGGAAGGGGCCACAGCTCAGTGGTGGAGCATCTGCTTTCGATGCACAAGGTCCCAGGTTCAACCCTTGGCATCTTCAGGTAGGACTGAGAGTGTCCCCAGCATCAAACCCTGAAGATCTGCTGCCAGTGTGGACCAGGGCAGGGAACCCCGTGGCTCCCTCAATCCTCCAGAGAAGGTGGCACTTCCAGGTGCAATCTTTGTGTCATGGGCGTTATCCATGTGAGTGACAGGCACTGCCTGGCTGCTCAAAAGAAGAGCAAGAGAACATATAAGATGCTGAGACAGCATCTTAGTTTGTGTCCAGTCCTGTATCCTGGAATTCCACTTATGGACTCAAAAGCCTTGTACCCTGTAATCTGTGCTACCAGGATGTGGGTGGCGCTGTGGTCTAAAACACTGAGCCTCTTGGGCTTGCTGATCAGAAAGTCGGCAGTTCAAATCCCTGTGATGGGGTGAACTCCCGTTGCTCTGTCCCAGCTCCTGCCAACCTAGCAGTTCAAAAACATGCCAGTGCAAGTAGATAAATAGGTATAGCCATGGTGGGAAGATAAACAGTGTTTCCATGCGCTCTGGCACTTGTCATGGTCCTCTGTGCTCCAGTAGTGGTGTAGTCATGCTGGCCTCATGACCCGGAAAGCTGTCTGTGGACAAATGTCGGCTCCCTCGGCCTGAAAGCAAGATGAACTCCACAACACCATAGTCGCCTTTGACTGGTCTTAACCATCCAGGGGTCCTTTACCTTTTTTTACCTAATCTGTGCTCATGCCTAGGCTGTGTACTGGTTTCTTAGATAAAGTTTCTGATGTCACACAATGTCAGGACTGTGCTCAGGAGGGCTGCACTGAGGAGGAATGGTGGGAGCCTCCCCCTTCCCCTCCCCCTGCTCCTGAATCTTCCAGGAGCAGGAGGACAGTATAGATTTGGAACAGTGGTTTGCAGAGGAACATAGTTCAGAAGGCAGAAGTTGGGAAATATTGGATGGGAAATAGTTACAAGAAAAAACACTGGGAGAGAGAGGGTTAACAGATTCACTGTCTCTGGAAAGCATCCATCCACTCTCCCCAAGGTCAAGAAGAGCTAAGAAAATGGCAGAACAGAAAGCACACAAAACACAGAGGGAACAGACTCACCGTCATTTCTAGAAAATGGGTTCTTTGTTCTCTCGCTGTTTTTTATTAAAGTTTCTAACTGGTAAGAAGACTCCTTTTCCTTTGCTCTGCTTATCTACTGCCACGGGTGGGGTGGGGTGGAGAGCCAATTCCCTGAAGCCTGACACACGCGCTAGAAATGCTTAATGAATATAAGACAAGTAAGTCTTACACAAAGTAGATCTATTGAAATGAATACACATGACTAACTTAGATTCATTAATTTCAATGGGCCTACTCTGAGTAGTAGGACCTGATCCACCTCTCCCAGGCTAATGGGCAAACGGGAACATAATTACCCTTTATGCAGGACACTTCTCCAACTTTTTTCCAATTCCGTTCCCAACTTAAAAAATAAAAATAAAATGCCAAAACAGGTTAAAAATGTGTGTTTCAAGATTATATACGTATATTCTGATGGAAAGGTATGCTCAAAAGCATGTATTTACATACACATTTTGGAGCAGATTTGTAAAAGCAACAATAATGCAGAACAAGGCAGAAACGGAATGGAATGGACATAAATAGACACATGTGAAATTGATGCAAGCAGGAAATATGCTCATCCCTGCACTGCTCTGAGCAATTTGTAGGATGAAAATGAAATATATTTTTTAAAGTTCCCAACTGACTCTACACAACCTTCAGGAGTTGAACCCAAGTAAGCTCTTCTCAGCGTAGACCCCTTGAAATTAATGAACCAGTGCTAGTCATGCCTGTTCGTTTCAAGTTGCCTATTCTATCTCATGTTGGATAGAACCCAGTGTCTCTTGAGTGGAAGGAATGCTTTAACTCTCTTATTAAGATACAGTTCTATATTAAATGTACCTTACATTATACTCTGCTTGGAGTTCATTCATGTCATTCATGCTTTTTTATTTTATTTAATTCGTTTGCAGTTGCTAAAGGACCATTACAAAATTGCTTCGCGTGTTCCGAGCAAAAATAGGGTGATGCATTTGTGACCGGGTAATGGGGTAATGGGAATTATATAATTTAACACTAAGTCTTCTAGTTCCTATTAAAGTTAATGGAAGCTTCAGAAGTGGATTCCCCCCTGTGTACCAAGCTAGATGTGTGTCGCCTTGGCTGCCTCGAGTAGGTATTTCATTTATATTTAATAAGTGGGTGGTTGTATGTTAAATACCTGCTGCCTCTTAAAAATGGGTCCCCGGAGAGCTGAGAAGTGCAGAATGCGGGGCTGTTAACAAATTAGAAATAATATATATAGAAAATGGAGACTATGTCACTTGATGGGTAAAAATCAAGAGACCCTTAAATCTCTTTTGAATCCCCACATTTCTTTTGTAACGTCCCATGACCTTCATGCTGCTATCCCAAGGCTTTAGCTCTCTACCATGTTCTGATGCTTTTGAATTGATGCTTTTGAATTATGGTGCTGGAGGAGACTCTTGAGAGTCCCATGGACTGCAAGAAGATCAAACCTAACCATTTTGAAGGAAATCAGCCCTGAGTGCTCACTGGAAGGACAGATCATGAAGCTGAGGCTCCAATACTTTGGCCACTTCATGAGAAGAGAAGATTCCCTGGAAAAGACCCTGATGTTGGGAAAGATGGAGGGCACAAGGAGAAGGGGATGACAGAGGATGAGATGGTTGGATAGTGTTCTCAAAGCTACCAGCATGAGTTTGACCAAACTGCGGGAGGCAGTGGAAGACAGAAGTGCCTGGCATGCTCTGGTCCATGGGGTCACGAAGAGTCGGACACGACTAAACGACTAAACAACAACAACATGTTCTGATGCAAGACAAGCCACACCTCATCCAAGGAGCTGGGAGAACTGAGTCACTGACTCCATATCTGATTCCTTATAACACTTTGAGTGATTATATTACTGAGATCTTTAGAGCAATCATTGTTAGGGTCCCGTCCCGCCCCCCCATGCCTTGGACACACACCTCGTTTTCAAAAGCTGACAGAGATGGACAGTTCTGAGTTCTCTTACCTTGTTATGGTCTGTGTGTGTGGTTTGGGAGCTGCACGGTCAGAGAAAAAACAATTCTGTCCAGGGTTGTAAAGACTATGGAGAGAATAATTGGGTGCACTCTTCCCACCTTGGATCAAATCTATGCTTCCAGGTGCCATAAGAAAGCTGCAGAGATAGTGCAGGATAGTATGCACCCTGGAAATGATCCCTTTCATTTTCTGCCTTCTGGAAGAAGGTACAGGGTTATAAAGACTAGGACTAACCACCTGAGAAACACTTTCTGATGGGATGCTCTACTGCTCCCATGAAACTAGGGGAAAGCAAAGAGAAAAACTCATCCATTCTTGTTTCTGAGGCAGGTGGTGTATTTCAGATCACAAATGCCACATATTTACACTGATACATTCGTATATCCAGAGAGACCAGAGATTGAGAATCTTTTCATCCACATGGGCAACATTCATGGATGAATGGATGAGGCCAGAGGCATAAATTGGTGGAGAAACAGGTCTGATTCATATTTGCAAAGAAAGCTGCATTCCACTCACACAAAAATCAGACGTTTCCACACACAAACACACGTCTCTCCATTATCCATCTAGGGAACCCACCTCTGTGCTATAACAGGTTAAGGACACATTCCAAACATGCAAAATCACTCAAGGAGAGCACAGAGCATGGTCAGTGAAGGGTGTGGCCTAGGGAGAGTCCTGAGGCCTAGATAGAGAGGTTAGGACAGGTATAGGCAAACTCGGCCCCCCTGATGTTTTGGGACTACAACCCCCATCATCCCTAGCTAACAGGACCAGTGGTCAGGGGTGATGGGAGATGTAGTCCCAAAACATCTGGAGGGCCAAGTTTGCCTGTGCCTGGGTTAGGAGGACTCCCTTTAGCCTGGACCGCTTGCATTAGATAATGAATGCACTGGTCCTTGAGACAGAGAAGCAAAGTCTCACTTCTTTGTGTGTGTGAGAGAGACACACACACAGAGAGAGACACCTTCTTCCAAGCCAGATTTTTAAAGGAGCTAGAAATGTATCTGGAAGCTGAAACAGAATGAAGCGGTCTCAAGGTGCAAATGATAGACCCCCAGGTGATGTCATTCAGGGGTGGGGGCACTTTATCTGACTAGTTTGAAGTGGAAAGCTCACGAGAACATACCAAAAGCAGGAGCCTCTGGGCATTTCTTTCATCACTGTTTACATCCCTTCCTTCTTTTCCTAATGTGTTGTTGTTTCTCGTTCCATTTGTGTATGCTGAATCTTTATTTGAAGAAGGCAGCTGTGTACACACAGAACATTTAAAGCACGTTTAAAGACCATTCCTATCCCTACCCCCCCAAAAAAAAAACAATCCTGGGAACTGTAGATGGTAAACAAGAGGGTAAACAACAGTTGGCAGGATTCTTTGGGGTCGAAGATGTGCTTTAAATGTATGGTGTGTATGCAGCCAAAGTCCCATACCTTCTATTAAAGATGGCAGCAGGAGGAAGCTAAGTGAAAGGAACAAGGGTGAATGGTGGCTGGCTGGCTTGCTGAGCAGAAGACAAGTGGAGCTTAAATAGTGGTGGCTTATGCCCATTGGGGCTGCTGGGGCAAAAGGGAGGGATCCCAGCAGTAGGTGGAGCCAGAGTCAATGAGAGGAGGAGCCAGCCAACTCTAGTTTTGCACCCAACATCGTCCTCCCTGCTGAATTCTACAAGGGCGACACTGAAACTAAGGAAAAGGAAGCTGACTGCAAGGACCACCGCCATGATTGGTGTAAGTAGGAAGGAAGGAAGAGGTGAGGGCAGGCTGCAATTGGTGTGGCAGTGCCCCATTTGGCTTTATGGAGCAGCCTCCCCTGGGCATAGAAAGAGCCATAAATTTTGGTTGTCTGTGCTGCTCAATTTTTCTTAAAATCTTAAATTCAATTCTCCCCTCATTTTGCAGCCGTTCGCGAATTTTTAAAAAGAAAATCCTGGTGAAAATTTATCAGCATTTCCTTGCAAATATTCTCCTAATAAACACATTTCATATGCAGGTGTGACTAATGTACTCAGTTTGGCAAACAACGTCCCCTAAGGGAATGCATTTTGCAAGTCATGTTCACCAAAGTATTCATTTTTATGCAAACTCCCCTACTGTACACATTTTTGTAAACGTCGGTTGGAGAACTGCATCGCAAAATCCCAGATAAGTGTGAATATTGTTTCAGGAAGTGCTGATTTGATAGATTTGGCTTTAAATGCATCCAGAAATGAATTTCTGCTTCCTAGAATCTGCTAAGCTCAAGCCATGGCATAAGCAAGCTTTACATTACAGTGGTACCTCGGGTTACATACACTTCAGGTTACAGACTCCGCTAACCCAGAAATAGTGCTTCAGGTTAAGAACTTTGCTTCAGGATGAGAACAGAAATCATGCTCTGGCAGCACGGCAGCAGCAGGAGGCCCCATTAGCTAAAGTGGTGCTTCAGGTTAAGTACAGTTTCAGGTTAAGAACGGACCTCCAGAATGAATTAAGTACTTAACCAGAGGTACCACTGTACTTCTTAATTTTGGGGATGGTTAGTCAGTGGTTTTATTCATTGGAGATGCCCTTATAGGGAAGGGCCATAGGTCAGTGGTAGAGCATCTACTTCTCAAGGGCCCAGGTTCAATAGTGGCATCTCCAGGTAGGGATGAAATCCAGACAGCTGCTGCCTGTCAGTGCAGACTGTACTTAGCTATCTGGACCAATGGAGTGACACAGTACAAGGCAGCTTCCTTTGGTATTCATTAGGTATTTCTACCATGAAAATATTTCAGAACCCCTATTCTAGCTACTGGCTAATTGTCGCATTTCAGACCCCAACCCCTGGCATCACATGCCCCTGTGTGTGTGGCCATGGTAGGGTAGGGTGGGGCTGGGACCAATCAGATCAGTTGCATGACGCTGCAGTTATTCCTTTCTTGCAGCAGAGAGAGGCTCCCTTCCTTTGATTCCATTTCTCCACAAATTCTCCACCTTCCTTTCTTTTTCTCGCTTCGAAGTACTTGCACCAAGAACAAAGGAGCAGAGGCTCCATGCAGCCATTAGCTGGCTTTGGGTTTTTTCGTCCCCTCCCCACCTGCTTCTGGCTCCTCTTCCCCCCTCCCCTGTTTCTTTGACTCTGCTAAATGCATAAAAGGAAAAAGAAAAAGAAACCTGTATAAAAGACATTGTCCCGGGCTCAAATGACTGCGGCCTTTTCGTCTGATCGCGTATCAAAGTTCCCCTCAACATGATACTCCTGCGTTTGAGGAACACTGAATCCATTTTATGCTAAGTGTTTTCTTTTTATTGGCCTCCTATTGTTGTGGCTCCCCCCGTACCCCACCCTCCAGCCCCTCTTTGCTTCTCATAAATTAGTGAGATAGATGGAGCAACTGGAGAACGATGGAGCTATGTTCTCCACCCCCATTAGGCCTGCACAGCCAGGCCTTTAAACAATCATCTGCCATCAAAGTCCTCCCTAATGACGCTAGCAAAAAAAAAAAAAAGTTAATCACAGGTGGCGGTGGGCATGAAAAGTGGAGCTTCGTGAGTGATCCTTGGGATAATGGGGGTATTCAAGGCATTTCTAGAAGGGTCCCTTTGTGCTGCTGGTCATGTGCCTGCTGAGCTGAAAGGACTATTTCCCCTCAATTTGTCTAAAAGCAGCTGGCTTGTATCACAGCTGCAGGGGGTTGGCGATTCAGGTTGCTTTAACCCTTCCCGTCCTGATGAGGTTTCTTGATCTCCCAAGGTTCACCGTGAGCTTGCAGTCTCAGAATGTGATCATTACCACTGTGAGCCAGACTGTGGGGTTACCGCTCTGGCACAATGTGCCCCACAGGTGGATTTTATAAGCTAATCTAGGGTGCCCTGCCTCTAGCTTCATTAGTGCTCTGATTGCCCCAGCAAACGAGGCAAATGGGGCTCTGTCTAGGCTGCAATTGGTGGTTAAAGCTCCAAATGACTTGGGATCCAAATAGGTGCAAGAACGCTTTCTTCCATCTTGCCCTGCCTGTTCTCTTTTGTGTAGGAAGTGTTGGGATGTACCTCAGCTTGTATTGAAGACTGATGGGTCTGCATAGGGAGAAAGTGGAGATGGAGCAGAACTTCCAAGCTTCCTAGACCGTCCTTTAACTTCTGCTGACGTTCCCTCAGGTGCTAGACTGATGCTCTCAGAATTGCTTTCCTCATTTCCTTCTCCTCTTTCATCCTCACCTTGGGAGATGTGACATGTCTCTCCTGCTGAGAACAAAGAGCAAGCATGGGTCTTTGTATCTCCACTCTAGTTAGATAGAACTAGGCTCTTTTGTATCAAGTCTGCATTTCCACATGCACACACACACACACACAGTCATACCTTGGGTTACAGCCGCTTCAGGTTGTGTCTTTTCAGGTTGCAGACCGCCGAAACCCAGAAGTACCAAAACAGGTTACTTCCAGGTTTTGGCTGTCGCGCATGCGCAGAAGCGCTAAATTGCAAGCCACAGGTGCGCAGACGCAGCTTACAAACACTGCGGATTGCGAATGTGCATCCCACATGGATCACGTTCGCAATCCGAGTGTCCACTGTGTGAGCCACAAAACAATTTCAAAACAAGATACAGTTAAGACAACCAAACAACAGGCGAAAGAGACCGAGGTAGACATTTTGTTGTCTAGAGCATGATGGTCTTTGTTTCTTGCGACCTCTGAAAGAATTTTTACCATGGTCAGTATAGTATTATTTGACCTATCCTCCAGAAGGTATTTAATATGGGAGGCTTCAGATTTTCCCAGCAAATTTGCTAGTAGGGGTTTGATCACTTGATCCCTTACTTGCTCATACTGCCCACAATGCAGTAGGATATGCTTCATACAATCAACGTTCTGAGAACATAAACAAAGCCTATTCTGATAGAGGTTGCCTCTAAGTCTACCATTTAGAACATCCAATGGAGCATTTCCTTTAATAAACTTGGCTTTCTTATTTTCTTAAACTCAAGAGCCCCAGTGTGATTATAACCAAGGGCAAAGTCTGTTTCTCCACCAGAGATTCAGAACTCAGTTCAGCTTCCAAGCTGCATGTTCATCCTACACACATATTCTAAGATTAAGATCAGCAAAGGAGACCTTCCTGGGGGTGTTCCATCTGCAATACTAGGCAACTGGTGGGGGACTCCAGGGAAAGGCTTTTTCGTGACAGCTCCTCATATGTGGTACTCCATCCCTTCACAGGTGTTTCCAGCTCCATCCCTCTGTAGTTTTAGGTGGTTGGTTGAGGCACTTTATTTATTCATTTATTTTTGTTCCTCCTGCAATTAATAATTGTCATTCAGCAATTTGCTGTTATGTGTTTTTAAAAGCTCAAGTGATTTTTATTTCCTGTGTTGTAAACTGTCCTGTGGCTTATGCAAAGGGAAATATTTAAATCAACTAAATAAAATGAACAATAGTAGGGATCAAGCCATTTAAAGCTATTACATCTAAGTTTGTACCTTTAACAGCTCTGCAGATGCTTTTCCGGGAGTGCCTTGGGACTTTTTGAGGCAGGGACCGCAAAAGGGGTTTAATTCGAACCCTGCATTTAAAGCAGTATCATACCATTTTAAAAAGCCATGACCTTCGCCAAATAATCCTGGGAGCTGGAGTTTGCCAAGGGAGCTGAGAGCTATTAGGAGACCCCTATACCTCTCAGAGAGCTACAATTCCCAGAGTTTCCTGGGAAGAGAAACTGTTGGTTAAACAGGATTCTTGTAGGGGAATACAGGTTTCCATGGAGGAAGCAATGGCTGTCTAAAGTGGTATCATAGTGCCTTAAATGTATGGTGAGAACATTGCAAGGGTCAATTGAAACAAATACAGCCTGTGGAGGGGAAAGGAAGCCACAAGAGTCATGGCAGATGGATCAGCTCTGACCAAATAATGAAAACAGACCTTCCTTAGGCTAGCCAGCTTTGAAAGAGTTAATCTCAGCAGTCAGTCAGGAGCTGGACCTCTGCTTTTTTCTCCTTCCTTCCCTCAGGTCTCTATTCATCTTCCAGGAACTGAATTTTTCATGCAGTAATTAAAATTTGTAGGTCAAGCCTCCCATGGCACCGTTTTCTGCTAATATGGGAGAGCAATGGTTGGATTCGCTTACGCGTCTCTTTGCCGTGCTGAGATTTAAAGGATGAAGGGTGACATTTCCCCCCCATTTTGTAAATTAATGCCATTGATCCGCCTAACAAGAACAAAGTTAGGCTTCAAAATACCAAATGATAAAGAGATTTAGACCTGAAATGGCTTTCCAAAAGCACCTTTATTGTAAGACCTGACGCAGAATATTGAACTTTCAATTAGAATTTCTAATAGGCTATTGACTTAAATGGATAAAATGTTGCAAGCCATCGCTTTTGAGATGGCAAGAAATTGTGTCTTGCATTCAAGGGATATTGCTTTATGGAGGCAATAGGGCTCTTCAGGTTGAAGAACAATAAGTGGAGACCGTGACAATATTATCTGTTGCCCCTCTCTACCACGTATCCCCCTACTTCTTCATCCTCCCTAAGAAATTGAAGTCCAGCATTCTTCTGATGCCGCATACAACTTTATGATTTGCAATATTTCAGCCTCCTTGGAAATTCTTGGTGCTGGGCTCTTCTGGAATCTGCCCCATGTGCTGAAGAGCTCAACTGCAGTTGAAAGTCTCCTCAGTAAAGAATCTTCCAGACTGTCTCCACCCACCGAGGCTGACCAGTGGATCTCTCTGGGCAGGAAAGAACATAAAGGGCTTCCTTTCTCAAGCTGAGCCTTGTTTGAGGGAGGGGGAAAAGCAGGGAGTGGGAACCTTAGGGATAACCCCAATTTTAAAAAAATTGTGTTGAAAGATGAAGACCTCCACTGGTCACTGAAAAGACAGCAGAGATGGAACCTGTCTAATTTTTAACGGGATGGAATTCAAAATCACTTAAGGGGTTGATTCCTATTCTGTGTGGAACAAACCTCCTGATAAGATACTGAGCAAAGCTTAGTCAGTGATTGACTGGGAATATAATGGGCTACATCATATCCAAAACTGCATAGGGCTTTAGACATCACCTGGAACTTAGTCAAGTAAGCTGTAATTGTTTTTATTTTTGAAAGGCATAGGGAGTGGTGGCCCCTGCTTTGCAGAATTCTTTCCCTAGGGAGACTCGCCAGCTGCCTTCATTGCATATTTTTAGGTACCAGGTGAAAATATTACTCTCCCAGGCCTTTGGCTACTTGAACCATCTATGGCCTTTTAAATGGGGGTGGGTGGGTTATTATTTTGTTTGTTACTACATTACGTATTTTTGTGTTTTTGTACTGTAAACTGCCCTGTGATCCTCAGATGATGGCCGTTATATACATTTAATAAATGATAATGATACAAATCATCACACTAGTAATCCAAACAGGACATTACGAGAGCATGGATGGCTGATGAAACTTCCCTCTCTCCAGTTCACCACTTCGACTGTTCTTCTTCCCTTCCTTCTTGGATGAACATCTGGTCATTTTTGAGAGTAATTGATGCCTTGTGGGGTGAAACGTGGTTCTCTGTTTCTGTGGAATGCCAGTCTGACACAGAGTCATTAGTTGGGAGTGAGTCTGGAGGAAGACATGTGTATTCACTCATAACCAATGAGAAATGCATTTAATAAATCTGCAAAGTAGGCCACTGTTGTTATGATAGTTTACGAAAACAAAACCCAGCTCCCCTGTTCTGGTGTTCAGCACTTTTGAAAGGAAAAGGGAAATTAAAATAAACAAATGAACCTAACCTTTTTTTAAAAAAATTGAGGTGCTCTAGCCACCACACTTTGAAAAATCAATGCCATTTCACAGAATCACAGCTCTGTAAGGGGAATAGAGGTTTCCTCCCAGCACCCTTAACAAACTACAGTCCTCAGTATATTTTCAAGTACAGGCAGCAGGGGTTATGTTCCGAGACACTTCAAGAGTTGGTGAAATCACATAGAATTGAAATCCTTTGGAAAAGTCTGCAAGCACACACATACCCCACCCTGGTTCCTCCTTTTAGTCATTAGTCCTTTTAGTCATGTTTAGTTATGTTTGGTTATGTTTCAGTGATGTCTTTATGACTTCTGGGTTCAGCACAATGGTGCGCATATTGTGCACATACTGAATGTGCACATACACGGTTGTGGATATATTGAATGTGCGTAAACTGGGGGCTGCCTGTGGTTTGATGTTGCTTTAAATGTATAATTCAGAGTGGCTATATGTTGGCTATTTGTTGCACAAGTCACTGAACCAAAGTTATGCAGCGCTCCAGTTTTGGGTTATTACCCTTCACACATCCATTAGCATCAACACAATTAGTTCTTCACAATGTAATGTTGATTATTATTGCGACTTGCATTTCGTGTGCAATGTTGTGCTCTTGCCTTTGCTTTTAATGCTGCCTCTTTTATTGTTATCTAGCCTGCACACTCATCAGAGGAAAGGCAGATTATGAGAAATTAAAAATAATAAGTGGTAATAAATTAAAGTCACTTAGCAGTATACTTGTTCCTCTAGGGGCGGGGGGAATGTTTTGTGCCAGTGGGACATTGTTGCACAAGAGAATGCACAAACAGGTTGCGGGTAACTTAGTTGCACAATAGCGCTTACCCTCCTGTTTTGATTTTTGTATTTGCTGTTAGTCTTGGCTCTGCTTTCAGGAAGAGGAAACTATAAGCTAATAGCAATAACAATACTCTTCCCTCTGTGGCACATATTATGGCCAATTAGCTGTTTTCAGGATTGTGTGTTTGCTAAGAACAATCTGTCTTGTATTTTGTTTTGTTTTTTGTATACAATGAAGTCTGAAATGTTTAAACCACAAGCACACAGACCCCTTCTTGCACGCACAGGGAATACAACGCCGGGCCTTCTGAGCATGGGCAAATCGCTTGGTGTCTTGACCCTTGCTCCCCCATCAATATATTTTCAAAGCATTCTCTTGTATTTGTCTGTGTGTGCCCCTCCTTCCTCAAAGAGCAACCATCCCTCTCTAGGATAAAGGGTTAATATTATGCTTATGTTACAGTGCATTAAAAACTCTAATTAAAACAGTATTACATTCCCATCTGCCAATCTCCAGTAATCTTCTTTAATTGCAGTAATTAAACTATATTTACATGTTCAGAATACTTGTAATTTAGCAAATTGCGCACTCTGCTCTCCATTTAATCAAACAACCAGTTCCAGTATATTTAGTGTGGAAAGAAGTAATTTCAGTGTTTTGATTACTATAGCAGATTTGACAGAGTAAGTACCCCTCTAGTCGAGGCTTTGAAAAGGAAGGCAAACATGAAATATAGGCATGGTTTGATTGCCACGTGAACACCTAATTGCATGTTGAGGATTTACTATTAGGGGTGCAAACCGTTTCTCACTTGATCTTTCTTTCAGGCACAGCTGACATAACAGATAATGGAAGATATCTATTTGGGGACTGCCTGACGAAATACACACAATTTTTGCATTAGGCATCTTAAAAAAACCCCCACAGTGGAAACATAAAATCTGTAGGTGAACTGGGGCACCATAAGCAGAATCCATTGTTCTGCGGGGAGAAAAGGAAAGAAAGAAAGAATATTTTTAATTATCCTGATGGATATCATATTTCTCCCCCCCCCCAAAAAAAAAACACCAACACCACATTTTGAAAAGCATTTCCTTCCCATCTTACCCATCCACACAGATTCAAAAAAATAAACAAACCACCAAGAAAATGCCCATGATGATGTCTTTTCAAGACTAGACCCCTTCAGTCTTGGAGTAGGAGGAGAAGAGCCGACCCACCCATGAGGCAGATGGATGCATTTGCCTCAGGTGGTGGAATGGCATTGGGTGGTGCGCCTACAGGCTCCTGCCCTGGCCACCACTGCAGGGGAGAAGTGGCGTGGAGAGGTGAGGAGAAGTTGTGGCAGCTTTGGGGAAGAGCTTATGACATCTCACAGAGCTTGCCCAGGATATCGCCACTGCTGCTACTTCTCTTTGCTTCTCCCATGGTGGGAGTGGTGCCCCACTCACCCCTCCACTGATGGAGAAGCAAGGAGAAGCAGCTGTGGCTTTCGGGTTCTGGGGAGATGCCTCAGACCTCTCACTGGAAGCCACAGCCACACGACCCTGGTAAACAAAGCTTGGGTGGCATTGACTTGGTGGTGGGGAGCAACAACTTCCCATTTTGCCTCAGGTGGCAAAACAGGATGGGCCGCCCCTGGAGCACAATGTAGCTTGTAAAAAAGGGAATCCCTTAAGGACAAAGAATTAGAACAAGCCCTGATCAGACAAAAGGCCATCTCATCCACCTTCCTGTTTTTCATGTTGGCTAACCAAATGCTTATGGGGAATCCACAAGCAAGAGATGATAGCAGTAGTGCTCTCCTTGTGTTCTTCAGTGATGGCTACATAGCCACCATTACTAGGATCCTTCCAGATAAACTGGGGGCCCTTGTCTGTAATACATCAGCTTTTCATGTACAAGGAAATACACAAGATTTTGATTTTTTTTAAAGGGAGACCATTCAATCATGCAATAACCTACTTAAGAACCTTGGTAACTAGTGTAGAGCAAGTCAAGCCAATGATCTAGCTAGCTCAGTGTTGTGTACACTGACTGGCAATGGCTCTCAGACATGGTCCATTCCCAGCCCTACCTGGGGATGCTAGGAATTGAACCAGGGGTCTTCTCCATGCAAGGCCATGAGCTCTACCACTGAGCTACGCCTCCTACCAGCCCAGGATTTGAGGATATAGTCCAGGAAGAGCTTGCAGCATTACAATCAAGAACTCTATTTTTTCCTGCACTGTCGGAAAGTGGTAGATCCATCTTTCCCCTCCTGCTGCTAATAATGTCTTGGAGTAACGCTAGGTCCAGAGAATTGTAGAGGATGTAAAATGGTGACCAAACCTTCCAACACAGTTTATAAAATGTATACACCATTTGATCATAAGAAAAGAAAAAAAAAAGCTCAAAGAAGTTTACAAAAAAAGAATAAAACAATAATGTTATAAATAAATGTAATTACCGGTGACAATTTAAATCATTGAGAAAAATAAAATCAGCAATAAACTAAAAATAGATTAAACACACACAGCTGTTTTTACTGCCACCGCCAGTTATATTAGGACTATAAGAACCTTGGTCTTATACTGAGTCTGATCACCAGTCCATCTCATTCGGCAATACAGACATATAGACATATATAATTTTATTTGTATGCCACCTTTCCATCTTTGGAACGATGCTTGAGGCATCTTACAACGTGAAAAAAATAGTAAATGACAAATGTAACAAAAGCAGTCAGAAACAATAGAGAAAACATCAGAAAAGACACGACCAAATTGAACCATTTCCACATAAATCAAAAGATATAAAATAAAGATTACAAAATAATTCATGTCAATAACAGCAGCAACCCCCCTCCAAAAAAACCCCCCAATACACCAGTTCAAGAGTCTGCTCAGCAGCCTCAGCTTTTGTAGCTGGAGTCAGTCCAGGCCAAGCCCTCCCAGGCCAGGAGGAAAAGGTGTGCAAGGCAGGGAGTAGGTCTTCTAGGAGTCACTGGGATGTCTATATTGACTGACAGTGACTTTCAGGCAGGACACGTTTTCCTAGCTCCACATGAAGATGTCATTGGGGATTCATCCTCAGACCTTCTGTATGCAAAGCAGATGTGCCGCCACTGAGCTATGGCCCTTCCCAACTCACAGTGGTCATTAGGGATGTAATTCGCGATGTTGTCTTGCTTCGTTAATTTTTTCACAAATCATCGAGCCCATTCTGCTTCACAGCTCTTCCTTTCCCCATAATCTTTGAAGCTCTTTCGTTCCTGCACACTTTGCCTGCAGAATATTTTGTAAAACATTGATGTATTTTTTTTGTTGTTGTTGTAAAAAAAAAAAAAGAATTCTTCTTACATACCCAGTAAGAAAGTGGTGAACTGAGGGGATGGATGACTTGTGTAAAGTCTGCTTCTGAACACCAGTTTCTGAGGACCACAAGCAGGACAAGGCTGTTGTGCTCATGCCCTGCCATGTTTGTGCCTCGTCTGTGGGCTCTCTATAATTAAACCCTCCTTGTGATGTCCTCCAGTTGAATGCTCCACCATTCTCAAGCTGAAAAAAGCAGGGACAGGTTGGAGGTGGGATCTGGAGTCCCATGACACAATTGTTTCATCACCACCGTGAGCAGTGGCAGAGGAAGGGGGTGCAGTGGGGGCAGTCCAACCAGGGTGTCATCCCTGAGGGGTGTGACATCGGTGTGCCACCCCCCGGGATGCTCGCCACTCACCGTGGGCAGCTAGCCCTGCCCCCGCAGCGCACAGCATGCGCGCTGCTCCAGGTGCCGGAGCAGCTAGCTCCGCCTCTAACTGTGAGTACATTCCCTTTTTCTTTAATATATAACAGCCCTGCTGGAGAAGAAAGAGAAATCCTCTCTTTCCCCTACTTTCCACCATAAAGTGAAGCTAACATTTGGAATTTTTTACAGGAAGAAAATAGGGAATGGAGATTAGTCACACAATGAACCGAAATAGCAGGATTTTTTTTTTAAGTGAAAAAAAGAGGCATGAAAAAAGTAAATTTCAGGAAAAAGAAGGTCGGTCATAATCCCATGGACTCTGGAACAATGCGTGCTGGGGAGGACTTTAAGTAGCCAAATCTACTTGTTCTCTTGTGCATGTGGCATCTGATGCCTGGCACGCAACCCTATTAATACATCATCTAACAGATTCCTTTATATATTGTTGCAGATTGTTTTGGATATGAATATTTAAAATGTATTTTGCTTCAATATTGATTCAATGTGTACACAGGAAAAGACTTAAAACGGTGGAACAAGCCATCTGACAGCAGGTTCTTGTTTTCCTGATCATTCCCATTGGTATGAATTTTGTGTCAATCATCCTTATGAGCGCAGGTTTTGGCTGTTGTACAGCAGCTCTTGGGGGAAGGGGGAGAGAAAACACCTTCTTCAAATGACATTATTTGAGTGGAATCCAGGATACAGTGGTGATGTAAGGCTGGATGCCCTGATCTACTTTTGTTCTAGTTTAGTTCCACAAAAAACAGATAAACAATCTCCCTATGATATGCAAAAGACTTTAGCTTTATTCCTGTACAGTGGTACCTCAGGTTAAGTACTTAATTCATTCCGGAGGTCCTTACTTAACCTGAAACTGTTCTTAACCTGAAGCACCACTTTAGCTAATGGGGCCTCCTGCTGCTGTTGCGCCACGGGAGCCTGATTTTTGTTCTCATCCGGAAGCAAAGTTCTTAACCTGAAGCACTATTTCTGGGTTAGCGGAGTTTGTAACTTGAAGCATCTGTAACCTGAAGCGTATGTAACTTGAGGTACCACTGTACCTACTTGACTGGGAGTAAGCCACACTGCACTCAATGAGGTCTTACTTCTGAGTAGATGTTTCTAGGATGGTGCTGCTACTGGACTATAGTTGGCCAGATACGTCTTAGGGCTTTTCTCATATATTGGCTTACATATAGCTCAGCACCATTCAGCTTAGAGACAGACAGACCTCTCGATGTATGAGAAAAGTTGTACCTTGGGCTAGAAATGGGTGGATCCATCAGTTTTCATTTCTCTCACTTTCTCAGTCTAAGTTCCATATTTTCACATCTGTTCACAATTTGTTTACTTAAAAAAAAAAATCCTTATGGAAATATCACCAGAGTTAATTCCCTCTGAATGTATCATTTCTGTATGCAATTTTGAACAATAAACACACTTTTTTTTGCAAAGCAGTTTTCCCTAATAAAATGCATATTTGTATGTTATTTTCACTAATATATGCATTTTAATACTCACTTTACCCTCATATGCATTTTTGTATGCATTATTCAGCAGGAGAACTGCACTGCAAAGTTCAAAGTTGAGCAAATTTCAAAGGATGGCTGGTTTTCAGTTCTCTTGTTGTTTAAGTAAATTCACGTTTAAAAGTGAACTGAATCAAATTCATCCAACATTCCTCCTACAGACAAAGAAAATGAAAGGCACAGGAGAAGATTTAAGTACACAGACAGATCCTTGCCATATTTTAAATGCGCTCTTGACTTCTTTTACTGAGACGGGTGACCATTTCTAGGTTACATCTGGAGTATACATTTAAAACAGTGTCAAACCTCAAAGAATTATGGGAATTGTAGTTTGTTAATGATCTTTTAGAGTAGTAGGTAAAGGGTTAAGGGACCCCGACCATTAGGTCCAGTTGTGGCCAACTCTGGGGTTGCGGCGCTCATCTCGCTCTATAGGCCGAGGGAGCCGGCGTTTGTCCGCAGATAGCTTCCAGGTCATGTGGCCAGCATGACTAAGCCTCTTCTGGCGAACCAGAGCAGTGCACGGAAACGGCGTTTACCTTCCCGCCAGAGCGGTACCTATTTATCTACTTGCACTTTGACGTGCTTTCGAACTGCTAGGTTGGCAGGAGGTGGGACCGAGCAACGGGAGCTCACCCCGTCGCAGGGATTCAAACCGCTGACCTTCTGATCAGCAAGTCCTAGGCTCTGTGGTTTAACCCACAGTGCCACCCGCGTCCTTTAGAGTAGTTAGGACAAACCTATTCACCTTCCAGAGCTACAGTTCTCAGAGTTCCCTGGGGGGAATAGAGGTCTCCTAACAATACTTAGAGCCCTTGACTAACTACACTTCCCAGAAATATTGGCAGGGGAGCCTTGGCTATTAAAGTGGTTTTATACTGCTTCAAGTGTAGTGCAGATAGGGCCGTAGACTGAGTTTGTTCTGAAAATCTAGCTTCTTAGCCATTGATAGTGCGTTGGAGTTTATCAGGAAACAATTCTCTAAAAAATTATGCAAATCTCACAGATTTATTTTATGATAATTAAACTTTAAAACCAGCATCTAAATATGTAGTTACCACAGAATTAAAACACTGATCAATGCAGTTATTTATACAGAAGGAAGCTTTCATCATGGTTCGCCTACAAATATATGCCAAGGCAAGCTCGCTTTTTTCCTTGCGGTTAGATTAATGAATTTATTGCATAATGAAAGGTGCTGATTTAGCAGTGTTTCATTATTCCTACTACATCACTTCACTTCCTCAATGAATCCTTGGTAAGCCTTGATGATGATGTTCGTCTTCAGATCTTTGAGAAGCTTTCTGTGCGCGATATTATTCTTCCTGTGTGGGTTTTCCTGCCTATCCTCTCCTTGTCTGCTTAGCTTCAAAGGCTTAGTGGAACACTAGTTTAAGGCAAGTCATGGCCATCCCCTCATCCCCCCCCCTTCAATTCACCACTGGATTGGCTAACAATGGTTTCCTCTAAAACCTGGCAAATAGCTGAGTTATTCCAAACCCCCACGTATGAGCCATGCCCAACCCTTTGGTGCCTCGGGGTCATCATCCCAGATCATAGCAATTCCATCATTCCCACTCCATTCTCTTGCATGGAAGTAGGGTTCAGCAAAGACACCTGGTTTGATGGGATAACCCTGGTCTTGCAAAGTTGATTTCATTTACGTATTTATTTAATAAAATAAAATTATACACTCAGATGCTCCCAAGTGTCCCTATTTTCCAGGCACCATCTCAGTTTCTGATTTGATCCCAGAAGGTCCCACTTCTCCTTATTTTCATCTGAGAAATGTTGGAGGGTATGGGAGTTATCTGATCCCCAAACCACCTGAAGGCAACCTTGCATAGAGAAGGGTTTTTTTTTTAATGTTTAATGCTTTGTTATGTTTTTATGTTGGAAGCCGCCTACAGTGGCTGGGGGCAACTCAGTCAGATAGGTGAGGTATTATTATCATTATTATTATTATTAGTAATAATAATAATAATAATAATAATAATAATAATAATAATAGATAAGTTATTGAATAGGACACCCCTATTTTCATTAGAAAAATGTTGGAGGGAATGTACACTGCTTGACTGATTAAAAAAAAAATCAGAGTGTTTGCTCTCCTCCTGGCCCCCATGGCAGCCATTTTGTGTTATGCCAGACACACCATGTCAGTCATTTTGTGACTGGAGCCCACAGCACTTCCTCAAAATCCCAAATGTACCTACTGGTCCACAAAGTTTGGCGACCCCTGGCTTAAGCTGATTTGCCAGTGGTATTATGGTAGATCTTGTTTCACAGCTATTCTGCACCAGTTGTACTGGGCTACTGAGTCACTCCTGAGCCCAATTCAATGTGGAAGTGATTACCCTTAAAGCCATGGTGGTTCATAACCAAGTTACATAAAGGACTACCTGTGCCCATCTGAAAATCCCTTTTATCACTATCAGTTACAAAAACCCTTCAACCAGGGAGGTTAAATTTGCAGGTATTAGAGACAGGGCCTTTTTCAATGGTGACTTCAAAATTACTGAACTACTTTGGAAATAGGATTGATAACCCCCCTCCTCCTTGCCTTTTAGACAGGCCTTGAGGACATCTATTTTATAAAAAAATATTTTAGAGGTAGAGTACATCAGTGGCATAGCGTGGGTTGTCAGCACCCGGGGCAAGGCAAGTAATTTGCGTCCCCTAACCTGTGGATTTGCACCCCTAACCCTAACCCCCAGATGTTGCGCCCGGTGCGGCCGGCCCCCCCTGCACCCCCCACGCTACGCCACTGGAGTACATGTTTTGTTCTAAGTGGTCTGTTTTAGTCTCTCTGGTGAGTAGCTCTTCTGATTTTATTGAGTGGTATCCAATGTATTTGATCCATTAGCAGAAAGATTTTTGTTTCTGCAGTGGAACATCCCCTACTCCTCCCACATGCACCCCACACAATCTTTATAGGATTGGGAGGAAAATCCTAAAACAGATTTCAAGGGTGTCAGGGTGAGTGAGTGTATGTGTGTGTGTGGTGGGGAACATTGCGTTTTCTACAAGCAAAAATCATCACACTGATGAAACAAGTCATGTTGCACTCCTTTAGACACAAGCCACCTTTCTGCTTATTAAGATGGTGTTTTACTATAATACCACATTGTTCTCTATGGTATATAGTTGTATGCAATATTGCACATGCTGTTAGTTAATTTTATTAGATGTCGTATGCCACCGTGAGACAAGACCTTATTTTGAAATTAAGTTTATTAAATTAAATAGATGTAATAATAACAACCTAAGGGGGCTTCCTTCTAAGTAGACAGGCACAGGATCCTGCTGTTTATGTGCCAAGGCTAATAATATAGGCAAGGCTTCCTGTATATGCAGAATATATAGACTATAGAATCAGAAAGGGTGTGACCACAACAATGTGCCCTGCAGCCTTTGATGAACCGCTGCCTCTTGCAAGAATTTAGCTGATCCTTAATATCCCCCATTTATTAGTAGAATTAGTATGGCGGTCAACGTCTACAGAGAGGGATGTGCAGGGTGCGAGGAGAGTAATATTTTAAACCGGAGAAATGAAGCATGCAGCTCTGGAAGGGCCCAGCCCTCATTAGCTGAATGGTGGATTTTTCTAATTAGTTCTTTCTAGTGTAATTAGCATGGATGAGTCTAATCATCTCGTGTGCAACCAAATCTTAATGCTTGAGATGGGATGTCCTTGGCCTGTCTTTCAGAGGAATTCCAATGATTTTTTGAATGTTTGCTTTGTTAGATTTTTTTTCCTTTAAAGGAACAGTATACATTCTCAGCTTTCGTGCTTGTCTAGAGCAGGTCCCATATTGGCTGGCTTTGACTCTGCTACTTACCTTTCCACAGGTAAGGATAGGAGTTGGGATTTTGACTCCATTCTCATTTAAAGGTGACTCTGCCTAATTCACACTTTTTGAAACAATACGTGTTTAGCACCTGAACAGAAGACTATGCAGGCACACCACTGACCTGGCCATAGTCTTCTCCAGGATTGTGAGATGCATTGTATTTCTATTTCTATTTAATTAATATAATTTCCTAAATCTGCTTCTATGCATGTAAATCAGAATTCGCAGCTTTTATGCAAGTTTATCTTTTCTTTCTTTTGAGACACAATTCCTCTGTTTTGAATTATTTGTTGGTGGCCCCCCTACCCAAATCACAGGTGCGCAAAAAAACTGTCTGAATAAGTCATAAGTAAAGCATTCATGTACGTTGTGATTATTATTTTAAAGTGATTGTTTTGTGAGCTAGAGGCAATTTCTTATCTAGCATAAAAATACGTTGTCCATGCAAAGCCTCCAACATTTTGTAGATAAAAATTGGGATAGGCTTGAACACTGCTGATTAGATCACAGGGATCACTCTCTAAGCTGCATACATAATGATCCTTGTACATATTTTCACATTCCACTGTTATATCTCTCACATGGATGTCTCCAAAAACAGCCATCTCAGTACCAAATTTCAAGTACATCTGTTCTGACAACCAAAATAATATTGACCACAGACTATCTTTTAAGGCACATATTAATCAGCATATACTATATCCTTTAGCTTTATGATTGCGATTTATTCTTATTTATTGTGAATGTTTGAATGAGATGTAATGTAACCTTGGGTCAGGTTAGCGAGAGAGGAACTGAGATTGAGACAGAAACAGGCAGACAGAGAGCTATGTGGACAGTATTTGTGTAATTCAATTTCAATGTGAGATCAAAAGATAATCCAGGATTTTAGAGATTTGAAGCCAGAGATGATTTATAAAAGCCTGTGTTATGCTTAAAAGATCCCATTTGGGTTTATTATGACAGACTTCTGATTCTCTCTCTCTCTCTCACTATATATATATATATATATGCAGGTTTTGGTGTCTTCGGGTGTCTTCCCGTGTAAGAGTCGGGGTGTCTGTGCGACGTTTCGACGAGGTCTCACTCGTCATCTTCAGGCTGGTGCTTTCGGCTTCTTGTTACTGGAACAGAGCAGAGTCTGGTGTTTGAGTTCCTATAAATACTGTTGAGGGGTGTGGTGTATAGCCTCCAACGTTCTGGGCAGAGAGGAAGTTCCTAGATTAGTGTGCCTTTTCTTCTTTTGTTCCTTAATTACTTGAGGGATATCTTGGGTGATTTCATGAGTGATATACTGAATACCACTGGGTGGGTCATTAAGTGTAGATTAGTTGCTAAAGCTTTCGTGTCTTGACCTCTTGAGCTTGTGAAGAGTTTTTCTGAGAAGATGGCTGTGCTGCATTTAGTTGTGCTCTGGCTTGGCTTCGTGTATAGGGGCGAGCTGTGGTTTTGTGCCTTGTGCCAGCCAGATCTGTGTAGGGATTGCAGGGGGGTGCAGCATCCGGAGGTGCCACTATAGTTTGGCTACTATAGTGGCACCTCCGGATGCTGCACCCCCCTGCAATCCCTACACAGATCTGGCTGGCACAAGGCACAAAACCACAGCTCGCCCCTATACACGAAGCCAAGCCAGAGCACAACTAAATGCAGCACAGCCATCTTCTCAGAAAAACTCTTCACAAGCTCAAGAGGTCAAGACACGAAAGCTTTAGCAACTAATCTACACTTAATGACCCACCCAGTGGTATTCAGAATATCACTCATGAAATCACCCAAGATATCCCTCAAGTAATTAAGGAACAAAAGAAGAAAAGGCACACTAATCTAGGAACTTCCTCTCTGCCCAGAACGTTGGAGGCTATACACCACACCCCTCAACAGTATTTATAGGAACTCAAACACCAGACTCTGCTCTGTTCCAGTAACAAGAAGCCGAAAGCACCAGCCTGAAGATGACGAGTGAGACCTCGTCGAAACGTCGCACAGACACCCCGACTCTTACACGGGAAGACACCCGAAGACACCAAAACCTGCATTCCTGTACCCGTGAAAATCTACGAAAGACACAGGTTAGAGCTCAACGTCGAGCCTACCAAGTGGCGATAGCGACGGCGAAGAAGACTTTCTTCACCGCCTCTATTGCATCTGCAGAAAATAGTAGCAGGAGACTCTTTCAGGTGGTCCGCAACTTAACGGAACCACCTTTACCATCGGGGCCTTGTAAAGACCCCAAGATCTCCTGCAACGATTTTGCAACGTTTTTTGCAGATAAAATCACTCATATTCGGAAGGAGCTAGACACCACCGTGGGAGCAGGGCTGGGGCGGGAGAGTGCTAGAGCCCTGTCTGGTCAAGTTGCATGGAATCAATTTCAATCCGTTACCCCCGAGGATGTGGACAGGCTGCTTGGACGAGTGAAACCAACCACCTGTCTCCTTGATCCTTGCCCATCCTGGCTTATAAAAGCTAGCCGGGAAGGGCTGGGCGATGGGCTCTGCGGGGTGGTGAATGCTTCCCTCTGTGAGGGAACATTCCCAGATCCGCTGAAAGAGGCGGTCATTAAACCGCTTCTTAAAAAACCATCTTTAGACCCGGCCAGTATGGCCAACTATCGCCCAGTCTCAAATCTTCCATTCTTGGGCAAGGTGATTGAGCGTGTGGTTGCTGAACAACTCCAGGCACGCCTGGAGGATGCGGACCATTTGGATCCCTTCCAATCAGGGTTCAGGCCTCATCATGGGACTGAAACTGCCTTGGTCGCACTGGTTGATGATCTCCGGCGAGCTAGGGACAAAGGTGAGAGTTGTTTCCTAGTTCTGCTGGATCTCTCAGCGGCCTTTGATACAATCGACCATAACATCCTTCTGGACCGTCTAGAGGGGTTGGGAGCTGGGGGCACTGTTATACAGTGGTTTCGCTCCTTTCTCCTGGGCCGTGTTCAGAAAGTGGTGGTGGGGGATGAGTGTTCAGACCCTTGGGCCCTCACTTGTGGGGTGCCTCAGGGTTCCGTCCTCTCCCCCATGCTTTTTAACATCTATATGAAGCCGCTGGGAGAGATCATCAGGGGGTTTGGACTGGGTGTCCATCAATATGCAGATGATACCCAGCTCTACCTTTCTTTCAAATCAGAACCAGTGAAGGCGGTGAAGGTCCTGTGTGAGTGCCTGGAGGCGGTTGGAGGATGGATGGCAGCTAATGGATTGAAGTTGAATCCTGACAAGACAGAAGTACTGTTTTTGGGGGACAGGGGGCGGGCTGGTGTGGAGGACTCCCTGGTCCTGAATGGGGTAACTGTGCCCCTGAAGGACCAGGTGCGTAGCCTGGGAGTCATTTTGGACTCACAGCTGTCCATGGAGGCACAGGTCAATTCTGTATCCAGGGCAGCTGTCTACCAACTCCACCTGGTACGCAGGCTGAGACCCTACCTGCCCGCTGACTGTCTGGCCAGAGTGGTGCATGCTCTAGTTATCTCCCGCTTGGACTACTGCAATGCGCTCTACGTGGGGCTACCTTTGAAGGTGACTCGGAAACTACAACTAATCCAGAATGCGGCAGCTAGACTGGTGACTGGGGGCGGCCGCCGAGACCACATAACACCGGTCTTGAAAGACCTACATTGGCTCCCAATACGTTTCCGAGCACAATTCAAAGTGTTGGTGTTGAGCTTTAAAGCCCTAAATGGCCTCGGCCCAGTATACCTGAAGGAGTGTCTCCACCCCCATCGTTCTGCCCGGACACTGAGGTCCAGCGCCGAGGGCCTTCTGGCGGTTCCCTCATTGCGAGAAGCGAAGCTACAGGGAACCAGGCAGAGGGCCTTTTCGGTGGTGGCGCCCGCCCTGTGGAATGCCCTCCCATCGGATGTCAAGGTGATGGAAAACTACCTGACATTCAGAAAACATCTTAAGGCGGCCCTATTCAGGGAAGCTTTTAATGTATGATATTTTAATGTTTTTTTGGTTTCTGTGGAAGCCGCCCAGAGTGGCTGGGGAAACCCAGCCAGATGGGCGGGGTACAAATAATAAATTATTATTATTATTATTATTATTATTATTATTATTATTATTATATATATATATATATATAGTTGTTGTTGTTGTGTTGCATTGCTTCCCCATACTTCCTTTGAAGTCTTTATAGTAGGGCTGGTGTCAAAAGATGGCATTGTTGGGCACATGGTCTGCTGCCATGTACTGCCCACCGACCATGCTTGTCGTAATTCCTGGTGTTGCTGCCTACCCAGGTGTCCTATCTGAGCATGCCCAGAATGAAACGAATGAGGAGATAGAGCACAACCCTCCATTTGTCTTATGCTCTCCATCTCAGCAATTCCACAGACTGAGCATATAGGGGAGAGGGCAAGCAAATGGCCAATGGTGACGGTAGACAGGAAGAGGAGGGCACTTTCAGAGAAAGGAGGAGATATGGGTACACTGCCCAAAGTCCCTTCGCCCAATAAAAGCCAGGCACACTCTTTCACACACCCTGGGAGCAGCACTGGTCTCTCACTCAAGCACTGGTTGAGAATAGGTATGGATGTTTTGCTCTGCAGGCAAAAAGCAGTTGGGGTGTGTCATGATCCCAGAGTCCAGCCAGAGCCAGCCCACAAATGAGGCAGTGTGAAGCACCTGCCTCAGACAGTGGAAGTGCAAGAGGCAGTGCTCCACTGCTTCTGCAACTACCAGAACGTTGCCCTCTCACCAGCGAGATGGGGCATTCTGGTGCATGGCTTTCTTTCTTGCTTGTCTTCTCTATCCCTGGGGCTGAGTGCTCGGGCCCTCACTCCATTTGGTGAGAAGGGTGGGGCATTCCAGCAATGGTAAGATGAGGGGCAGGGAGTGGCACATTCTCGTTTCAACTTAGGTGGCAAAACAGGATGGGCCACCCCTCACTAGGAAACCAAAGTTTTGTTGCATTGACACCTGCATTTGTTCTAACCTAATTTCGACGGGCTGATTTCATATCTGAAGTTGGTTTTGTTCTGTGTGCTTTAGGGTTTTTTTGCAATTCATGTTTCCACTTTTCACTATATTCTTTGTTTTTCACAACGCAAGAATTCAATATTTTATTAAAAACATAGCCAAAGTAGTACAATATGCGTATAAACGTAAGTGACTTATATAGCATTGAACATGGCATGTATAGCATTGAAAATGACATGTATATCTATGTACAGTTGGAGGTATGCAAAAAATAAAATAAAATATATGTATTCCCTTGGGATACACAGTATACTGGGGAACAATCCCCCCCCCCCATTTTCTGTTTCATGAGATTTTTCAACTGTTCTTATATGTTCTTTCAGTGCTGATTACAAAACTATAAAAATAAAGAAAAAATAAGTTTGCAAAACAATAATTACCATGTGGTTAGGGTTGATCAACGTGTCAGTGTCCACTTATCCCCAATGTAAATATGACATATCAGCAAAAGTTGGAAATTGAAAGATAACTATAGCATGCACATGAAACTCGATTTCAGATTTGAAATCGGCATTGAAAGAATATATAAGAACAGTTGATAAATCTCATGCAACAGAAAATGGGGAAAAAAATGTTTCCCAGTGTATTAACTCAGAGTCAGATCCTGCAGTGTCGCCAGCTAAGGAGCCAGAAGTCCAGGGCTCTGCGCCTTCTCCTGGAGATTGGAACAGCCCTAAGCCAGCTATGTTCACAAACTGAAATTTCAGTGTCTGACCCTGGAAAGGGAATACAAATGCAAAGATTATTTATTTGTGTAGCCAAAGCCATTACCAAAAATAAGATACAGAAGCCAAAATAAAATACATTACACAGTTAAAAGAAGTGTTAAAATCAAGCGTTCTGTCAGATAACAGTTTGCTCCCCTGCAGAATTTAATTTACCATCCCCACAAACCTGTCTCCTTAAAATTGCTGCTCTAATGGCAAAACAGGCCACATTTTCATAAGGGCAAGGGGACCTGTTCTCTAATAAAAAGTTAATCAGATACCCAATCAATATCTCAGCTGAGAGAAGTTAAATCTTTGGACAAGGCTGCTCTTAAATCCTTGCAGCTTGGGCAAATCATTAAGTAGTGGGGTAAATCTTCAGGCAGATTACCTTCGCGTGGGTAATCTCTCTCTCTTCATAAGGAATTTGGGGGTAGTGTTTGTCACAGACCAGTTGGATGCAGAGGAAGGGTGGGAGGAAATAGCTGGGGAACTCCCAAGGGAAGAAGGCTCAGAGTCAAGGGATTGGTGGTGGGACAATGATGAGTGGTCAGAGGCAGAAAAGGGAGACAACTAAGAGTAGGTGTCAGAAACTGAAGAGGTAACAGGGCTTAGTGTGCGGGGGGAGTCCATGGTAGAAGCTGAAGGAGGAGAGGAAGGAGGCAAAGAAGCAGAGATGAGTCCGGCTGGTCAAGAGGTAGGGGTGTCTCCCCTTCCTGCTGTGATAAGTTCCCTTCCCCTTGGTCACTCAGAACCAGGAGAGGCATGAACAGAGCGGAGGGGAAGTTAGCTTCACACAGGCACAGTCTCAGATTGCTTGGGGGAATCCCTGGAGAGGAGGCAACTTAGGCAGCTGTAGGGAGTTGGGGACCTTCAGTCTCAGCAGCTGCTCCATGGGAACAAGACCTGGTGGAGATGAGTTGCTGTGCTCATTAGGTCTGACACTCCTGTCCTTTTTGCTAGCAAGAAGTTAACTCCAACTTGCTCAGTGTGATTTATTGCTGGCTCACTCCTCTCCGCACCCTTCAATTATGGCAGAGTGCATAGGCTGGAAGCACAGAGCTGAAAAGGCTGCAAAGGAGAGATAACTTTACAGCTCTGGAAAGGGATATGACATCACTTCTGTTTCCTTTCGAGAGACATTGACTGGGGGCAGGAGATGGCTGATCCTACGTTAAGTCTGTATGTAAGCTGGTGGTTTCTTTTTTCTATACGCTGTCCTTTGAAAAGAAGTAGTGATGTGATTTCCCTTCTCAAGCCAGGCACTAATATTTCAGTTTGCTCAGCTCTGGCAAGCCAGCAGCTGCTCAGCTTCTGGCTCGCCTTTAGTTCTTAAAAAAAAGAAAGTAAAACCAGTCATGTTGTCTCGGAGTAAGAATCCCCCACCCCCCACATGGAGGGAATTGCAAAGGGAACCCTACTTATTTTGAATTTAATTTTATTTGAGCAGTAATGATCTGATTATTGAATTGAATGGGACAATTAATTGAAAGGAAATTGATTTTGGAGCAGAATCTATATTATCTGGGCAGTAAATGAGCTGCATAAAATGGATTTGAGTGATCTGGGGTAGTGTTCAAATTAATTCGAGATTTTTTTTCTAAATGCGATTTAGGTGGGAATAAAATTGGCTTGCCTTTTGCGGAACTTAAATTCTAGTAATTATTTTTAAGGTGACAAGGATGTGTATTAATCAGTACATGCAAAATGCATGCTAGATTGCACTCCCTCTCTCTCTCCCTCTTTTTTTGGTGGTGTTGAAAGGTGGAATTCTAAAAAGAACATCAGCCAAAATGGAAAATATATATAGTTGGTTAAAAAAGAAAATAAAAAAGTGGTAAACTGAAAAGGGCTGAAAACATTTAAAATAATGGGATGTATCAAATGTAAAGCTAAGTTAAAATCATTTAGTGGTATTGTTCTGGCAGAATGTTGCTGCACAAGGACATGACCAAATTGTTGTGCATCAGATTGCACCACAATAATCAGATGTTGTGCAAGAAGCTCCCGCTAATGCAGCTGTTGTGTTGGATTCGTTTGCTGAGCAACCTTTAAACTCTTCCAACAACTAGTGCAAAGGGTTCTTGCATTAACAAAGAATATTGGATATGGGCCCTCCCTGCTGAGAGAGTGCCAGAAGCGTGGGGCCACTACCAAGAAGTCCCTCTCCCACCCAACTCACTCTTGGACAGTAGAGGCACCTGGAGGATGTCCTTAGTCAACAAAGGTCTTCCAGTGCAATTATGTGCTTGCCTCCTCAGAAGCAAGCCCCATTCAATCCAAATGTCTTTACTCACAGATACATGCAATTGGACTGAAGACTAAGTGTCCAGGTATATTGATGTGGCAGAAGACAATCCCCCAGGCACCCATAGTTCAAAGTGTAAGAATTTCAAGATACTTTACATTTTGTTCAGAAATGGACTGCAAGCTAGTGCTGCAGATTTAGTTGGATTGCAGTCATTCTACACACACACACACACACACACACACACACACACACACCCCAAGAGTTATGGCTGGTATGACTGATAACAGGAAGTCCAAACAGTAGGTGGAGTTAGAGTCAATGAGAGGCAGAGACAACTAATTCTAGTTTTGCCCTCAACCTTTTTCCTGCAGCATTCTACAAGGGCAATACAGAGGCAGAGGAGAAGGAACCTCACAGCCAATCACACTCTCTGGTCCGGTAGTAAGTAATATGAGAGACAGGTGAGGGGTGCATGAGGGCAGACTGAGACTGGTGGGAGAGTGCTCCCTTTACACAGCCACTCTGGGCGGCTTCCAACAAAATATTAAAATACAATAGTCCGTCAAACATTAAAAGTTCCTGTAAACAGGGCTGCCTTCAGATGCCTTCTTAAAGTCTGGTAGTTGTTTTTTTCTATTTGACATCTGATGGGAGGGCGCTTCACAGGGCGGGTGCCACTACCGAGAAGGCCCTCTGCCTAGCTCCCTGTAACCTGACTTCTCGCAGCGAGAGAACGGCCAGAAGGCCCTCAGCATTGGACCTCAGTGTCCAGGCAGAACGATGGGGGTGGAGACACTCCTTCAGGTATAATGGATATGATACCCACACAAGCTATACATACAAAATAGTCCACACACTCTTCAAGGATGACAGTTTTTCTTTGACATTTCCATAGCATGCCTTAAGGTTCAACATTATTTAGGATCCCATTTCATGCTTTTAGCCACCTTGAGGCAGGGACAGGTAAATCTGTTGGCATCTTTTTCTCATTTTTGCAGTCTTAAATGTTTGGTTCTCCACACTTCTGTCGTTATTATTCTTAAGTCCTCGTGAGAATTCCTCATCAACATCTTGGTGTGCATTTATCTTAAGACGCACTCTTTTATATGCCATTTTCCCTAATAAAACACATTTGTGAAAGCTGTTTTTTGCTAACGTACGTACGTTTATGCACACTTCCTCACGATGCCCACATTATTCGGTTGGAGAACTGCACCTAGAAATGTGGGTTTTCATGGATAGCTCTCATATTGTTTCAGATTGTGTAAATTAGGTACTTTTGCATTAAAATGTGAACCAAAATGAATTTCTCCCCGCCAGTACCTGGAGGCTAAGATAAGGTACTGTAATATAACAACAACAACAACAACAACAACAACAACAACAACAACAACAACACAGTAACAGCAACAAGAAGAATTTTTACACAAACACACACGTGGGTGAGGTGTGGCTTCTAAGTGGTTTACAAGTGTAAAGCCAATTACAAGAATACACAGGCACCAACATATATGAAAGCCCATCTCTTTCCCCACAAACTTCCTGGGTGTTAAAATAAGCAGAGGGGCTCTCTCAGTAGTTCCAGCTCCCTCAGAAGTGTTGAGGTGGCCAGGGAGAGAGCATTCTCTGTGCAAGTTCCTTCCTCTAGAGCAGGGTTTCCCAAACTTGGGTTCTGGCTGTCTTTGGACTACAACTCCCATCATCCCAAGCTAGCAGAACCAGTGGTCAGGGAAGATAGGAACTGTAGTCCCCAAAACAAATGGAGAACCAAGTTTGGGAAACGTTGCTCTAGAGCAGGGGTAGGCAACCTAAGGCCTGGGGGCCGGATGCAGCCCAATCGCCTTCTCAATCTGGCCTGCGGACGGTCCGGGAATCAGTGTGTTTTTACATGAGTAGAATGTGTGCTTTTATTTAAAAGGCATCTCTGGGTTATTTGTGGGGCATGGAAATTCGTTCATTCCCCCCCCCCCTTCAGAATATAGTCCAGCCCACCACATGGTCTGAGGGATGGTGGACCGGCCCACAGCTGAAAAAGGTTGCTGACCCCTGCAAAAGGGGCACATCTGAAATGTTCATTATACTTACTTTTTTGTTGCTGTAGACACATGTCTTTGTCCCCTGAGATAGAAATTTTCAGAACCCACCCTACCCCATGGGCTATAATTTGTTTTAAACTGTTTTGATGGTTAACTCTAAATTGCTGTAGCCCAGACCTTATGGCAAAGGCCGTGTTGAAACATTGGGATAAGAATAGCATTTTCGCTTCCTCTGTGAATCATTTCCCATGAGACATCCCAAAATGATTCCCAATAAAAACACCACTTAAGACATCAACAATAAAAACAAGTTTGAATCTGACTGGCATAGAATTGGATAAAAATATCCACTAAAAGCCAATAGAGACAATGTAATGTAATAGGTATGGGACGCGGGTGGCACTGTGGGTTAAACCACAGAGCCTAGGACTTGCCGATCAGAAGATTGGCGGTTCGAATCCCTGTGACGGAGTGAGCTCCCATTGCTCGGTCCCTGCTCCTGCCAACCTAGCAGTTCAAAAGCACTTCAAAGTGCAAGTAGATAAATAGGTAGTGCTGTGGCGGGAAGGTAAAAGGCGTTTCCATGCGCTGCTCTGGTTCGCCAGAAGCGGCTTAGTCATGCTGGCCACATGACCTGGAAGCTGTACGCTGGCTCCCTTGGCCAATAAAGCGAGATGAGAGCCACAACTCCAGAGTCGGTCACGACTGGACCTAATGGTCGGGGTCCCTTTACCTTTACCTTTAATGTAATAGGAGCCTCTTCCCTATACAGTTGTCCTCAGATGCTGAAGACATGCCTTTTGATGGTTATGTGAGGTAAGCCTTGGCCAGATGATTCCCCCCCACTTTTCTTTTTTCTTTTTGCAAGGATTCTGGTGGAGATCAGCATATAGTTTACATTTAAGAACCATATTAATAATAGTTTCTACCAGGGGGTCATCACATGGGCAAATTCTACATCCCTCCACCATGCCTGAGAACCTTCCCCAAAGGAGGTTTGATGGTTTTGAGTTGAACCTGGCCAGCGAAAATGCCCTTCTTTCTTGAGGGTTAAACAAAAATTCATGTGCCCAAGAAAGTTGTAAGTAAAGAGGGGAGCATGTTTTTTCTGCTGCTACTGTTAGTTCCTGGCGTTCAATGTCCCACAACCTAGTTTTTATTATAGCCTTGGCAGATGGTAGGGACATTGAACACAGAAGTTCCATTGATAGCCCAAGTTGCTGTACCTTTGTTTTAAACTGTTGTAGCCCTGGGGAAAGAAAGGGATCAAACAAAACTTTGCTGAGGAGGGGATGTTTGTCTGTTGTAAGGCAGATGTTTAACCAGCATAGAAGAAATCTCATCCAGGCAACAGTTTCTATCTTGTGTTGACCTCCCTCTAGACACAAGGCTGCATAGGGTACACAGCGTGGGACAGCGAAAATCTTAAAAAGGAAAGCTGCTTAAAATAAGCACCCATGGTTAAGTGTGTAACAAAGCAAGTCCATTTAAACTGCACAGCAATTAAAACAGGGAAAACAGAATTGAAAACAGGTTGTTCAGGTTGGGCAATTGAGGAGAAAGATATCTGGGGATGATTCACAGTGGAACGCTCTCAATGTATCTCTCTCAGTTAGTCGTAAGAATCCAACCTTAGCACCCGATTGGTTCTTACCTGGCATTTCCCCACCCACCCCTCCCACCACCAACTCAGTCATGGGAAATGTAATATCAGCATCTGGAACTAATATCTATTGTTGACATTTTTCAGGGAATGAGAATATGAGCTATTAGCAAAGATGTTTGCTTGTACCTAATTAATGCTCAGTTGTATTCCCCCCTTTCTTTATCAGCTCTGCAGTTTCATGCCGGCATCAGCGTTATCTTTCTACAGCTAGCTCTGAAGCTCTCAGTCATTTCCCTGCTGAACGGTCGAGGCTCTGCATGCCGTATCTGCCTTCTTAATATACATTTAATAGGCCTACTATGATTCTGGCTAATTACCAGCTCTATATCTGATGATAATGTGCTGGGGTTTTGGTTGGGTGGAACTTAGCAGATTGACCTTAGCTGTACCCTCTCTCTATGTGAGGAGCACTGGAACGCTCTTCCTTGTGAAAGCAGGCCACACAGAAGTGGCAAAGCCCATCATTGCATTGTGAGCCTGGCCACAACAAACTGCAAATGCTGAGAACATTGATGAAAGCAAAAACTAAATTTGAATCTGGGAGCTCCTCCTCAAGAGAGACACCTGAGGGCTGTTGAATTGAGGCCAAAAGATTTCCTAAGGAAATGGCTCAGGAAGGTTCCTTTAAGAGTCCAGAGCTTGGTGGAAGAGTGGAAACATTCTGAGAGCCAGTGTGGTGTAGTGGTTAGGAGCGGTAATCTCATAATCTGGTGAACTGGGTTCACTTCCCCGCTCCTCCACATGCAGCTGCTGGGTGACCATGGGCTAGTCACGCTTCTCTGAAGTCTCTCAGCCCCACTCACCTCACAGAGTGTTTGTTGTGGGGGAGGAAGTGAAAGGAGAATGTTAGCCGCTTTGAGACTCCTTCAGGTAGTGATAAAGCGGGATATGAAATCCAAACTACTACTACTACTACTACTACTACTACTCTTCTTCTTCTTCTTCTTCTTCTTCTTCTTCTTCTTCTTCTTCTTCTTCTTCTTCTTCTTCTTCTTCTTCTTCTTCTTCTATGCCAAAGGTCCTAGCTTCAATTTCTAGTATCTCTAGGTTGCAGAATCTCGCTGGCACAACTAAGAATTCCTTCCCTGGAATTCTGGGAGCTGTAGCTTGTTAAGGATGCTGAGAGTTGTTAGGGAGTCCCTGTTGTCCCCAAAGAGCTGTATTTCCCAGAGTTTCCTGGGAACAGGAACTATAACTCTGTGAGGGGAATGGGGTGGTGTCTCCTAACAACTCTCAGCACCCTCACCAAACTACAGCTCCCAGAATCCTTTGGGGGAAGCCTTGACTGTTTAAAGTGGCATTGTACTTCTTTAAATATGTGGTGTGAATGTGGCCTGACTTCTCTGCAGTATACAGAGGGAGGGTGTACTTTTATTTCCTTGGAGGGGAGGGTTATGATAGCCATGTAATTAGTAAATACAACTGACATGGGCTTTCTCTGTCTCCAGTGTTTGATACCCCAGAATACTTTATTGGGGAGTCATTAAGTCTGAGCAAAAGTGACTGTGTGAGCTCATGTCTTCCGGCTTGAAGGGAACGTGTAATCATAGGTGAGAGGATCTCTAGCAACCTTTGTGTAATTTCACCAGCTTTTGCACCTCTTTCTCCCCCCGCAAGTTCTCTCTCTCCCGCTTTCTTTCGGTGTAAAGGTCATCATAATCAGTGTAACATTCGCAAGCAGTGTTTAAATGACTGCCCTCATTATTAATGATGGACATTCTGCCCTTTGTCCTTTTCCTTTTAATTAATGTGTGTATGCGGCGCTCAGATAAATTTTGAATATATATTTTAGTGGTGTTATATAATGAGCTCTGCATCTGCTTCTCCAATACAGGTAATCTAGGATGGGGTGGTGTGTGGATGTTTGTGCTGTTCGTATGTCACAAAGACACTCCTCCATCTTAACTGCAGCAGTTAAGCTCAATTTTGGAAGAAGGAGCATTCAGCTGGCTATCTGCTTGCTATATTTATGTTCCACTTTGTCCACCAATAGTGCCCTTAGCATGGTGCCCAGAAAATCCAGTTGGTGCAAAATGCATTAGATAAATTCCGTGTGCGAGCCTGATTATTTAGACCAGTGTTTCCTAAACTTGGGTCTCCAGCTGTTGTTGGACTACATCTCCCATCATCCCTAGCTAGCAGGATCAGTGGTCAGGGATTATGGGAATGGTAGTCCAAGAACAGCTGGAGACCCAAGTTTGGGAAACACTGGTTTAGACCATGACTCAACAGCAGAGCACATGTTTGGAAACCAAAGGACCCATGTCCAATCCCTAACATCCTCAGGTAGGACTAGGAAAGATTCCCATCTTAAACAAACAGACAAATAAATAAATAACTTTATAAAGCTGCAGTTGTGTATATGTTTTCCCATAAATAAGTCCCACTAAACTGCAGCTCTCTTTTTTTGTTATATATAGGACTGTACTGGGGGGGGTGGTAAAATTCTGGATGAATGGATGCCCTCTGTTTTATCTCATAATACTGATGAGCATAGGAGCCCGCATCAGTCCCTTCAATAAAATATTTGTGGGGGCCACGCCCCCCCCAAGTTGATGGGCTTTGCCATTTGGGCTTTGTTGATAGGCTTTGCCATTCCAATGGTGTGTGTATGTGTGTGCACTTCTTGTGATCGATTATGCAGTGTGGGGCTTACCTCCCCCCCAAAAAAATATTTGATTCAAGTTGGTGATGAGATTCTGACACCCTCTTGATTTCGCCCCACTTGAAATCTTATCAGCAATTCAAATTTCGCGAAAGTGTTTCCTTTTCAGTTCAAGTTTCCTCCTAGAAGAAAACAAGGGCTATAAAAGGGGGGGGGGGAGAAGACCCTGCACCTTCTCTTCATATGTCCATTTTGTGGGAAGCACTGGGAGACATACCTGTCCTGTGTATTATCTCTACACTGACCAGCCACAGTTCTCCAAGGGTGCAAACAGAGATTTCACCTAGCTCTATGTTGGGGAATAAACCTGGGGCTTTCTGCATGCAAGGCAAATGAAAAGAAAACAAGAATTGTGTGTCTTTTCTTTTTCTGGGGAGTAAGAATCAGCATTTCACTTTTAAATAACAAAAAGCTCTTTAGTACATTTGTCATCCACCTGGGATCCTTATTCTCTTCTCTGTTCTTCTACCCCTTTTTAGCATGGGGGGGGGAGGAAATGGATATAGAGCTATCAGCTGATATTTGATGCTAATAAAGCATTCACTTATACACTTAACCAAAACGAGAGAGAAAGAGAGAGAGAGAACACCAGAGAGGGATTGTTCCAAGTTTAGACATGTTATACAACCTTTCCTTTTAAGGTTCCATCCCAGCTTGCCCCCGAGACCATTCTAATTGCTTTACAACTGTACAAAGGTTCCTTGTGAGAGGTCTTTTTTGCCTCCATTTGTCTTCTTTCAGACTCTTTGTGAAGGCCTTAATTGGTCTTGGTGGGGCCTCCTCCGCCCCCCTCTATGTACCTTCAGGGCTGAAAATGTTGGGAAAGTCAACATTACCTGAGCTGGGGCAAGAGAATGCCATCAATACTTCTTCTTTTACCTCTTAACACTGTAATTAATGATCTTTTAAGAACAAGGAGCAGATTTAACACGGCGTTAAGCCGTCAGGGGTGAGTCACTTAAACGTGAAGATCAAACAGAGGGAAGGTGGGGTTTTTTTAAATTTCTTTTTTTTCCTTTTTCTTTGAGGAGCCCTGGGCCTAATTTCCCCACAAAACAATCCTTCAAAGTGCTGTCTCAGGTTGCTATTCCACCCCTTTCAGAGGATTATGTTGCCTCAAATCAATAGTTGGCAGTACTAGGTAGAGAGGAGGAGGAGGAGGACAAGGGAAGGGATTGAAGGGAAGGGAAATGTCCTCTAATTTCTGTTTCTTAGCCACTAATGACTGAATAATGCAATTTATTGCTTCGTTTAAAAAGCACCACTTCTTACTTGTCAGCAAAACCGGATGGCGATAGATAAAAACTGTGGAGAGAGATAATTGGCTTTCCTTGCAGAAACCTGGTATAGGGAACTGGGATACAGGGGCTTCACAGGTTATCCTTTTGCTGTTTTGGTGGGACTGTCACGGGTGGCTGTTAATCAGTGCATGGCAAGCCTTGCCCTAAATGATGCAGCACAGAGGCTCTGAATCTTTGGCCTGCAGAAAGGTTGCAGGCCAGTCAGGAAGTCCGTGTGAAAAGTTTGCTAACACCAGTATGAAGGGCATCTTCGCTAGGATTTAGGATTTGGTTTTGCATGTGAAAACTGAATACCAGTTGCTGGAAACCACAGCAGGAGGAGAGTGCTCTTACCCTCAAGTCCTCCTTGTGAGTTTTCCAAAGGCAATCCGGTTGGCCACTGTGAATACAAGATGGATCAGTGGTCTGAACCAGCAGGCTCTTTTTATGTTTTGGAATTTTGGAAATTTTGCAACTAGATTTAGCATCTTATCACAGGCTTTTAGAAGACTGAATAATAACCTTGTAAGGCAGCATCCTAAAAAGCAGAGACATCACCTTGCCAACAAAGGTCCGTATAGTTAAAGCTATGGTTTTCCCAGTAGTGATGTATGGAAGTGAGAGCTGGACCATAAAGAAGGCTGATGACCGAAGAATTGATGCTTTTGAATTCTGGTGCTGGAGGAGACTCTGGAGAGTCCCATGGACTTCAAGAAGATCAAACCTCTCAATTCTGAAGGAAATCAGCCCTGAGTGCTCACTGGAAGGACAGATCCTGAAGCTGAGACTCCAATACTTTGGCCACATCATGAGAAGAGAAGACTCCCTGGAAAAGACCCTGATGTTGGGAAAGATGGAGGGCGCAAGGAGAAGGGGACGACAGAGGACGAGATGGTTGGACAGTGTTCTCGAAGCTACCAGCATGAGTTTGACCAAACTGCAGGAGGCAGTGGAAGACAGGAGTGCCTGGCGTGCTCTGGTCCAGGGGGTCACGAAGAGTCAGACATGACTAAATGACTAAACAACAACAAGGCAGTGGTGTCCAAACGTTTTTCAAAGAGGGCCAGATTTAATGAAGTGAAGGGCCATGAGGGCTGACCAAAGGGCCAACCAGTTGTTGACTGTTTTTCTTTTTTTAGGATTGAAGTTGTTGAGGTTTTTTCGGATTTTACCCCTGGAAATAAACTGCCACAGCGGTCCCCAAAATGGACTTTGGACATGCCTGTTGTAAGGTCTATGGCCTTTTGTACCTGTCCTCTGACTTTTTCTAGACAAACATTGCAATCGTATACTTGTCTTCTCTGAAGCAAGTCCCACAGAACTATGGATTACCCCTAGGTAAGTGGCTGTTTAGGACCATAGCCTAAGGCTTCCTCTATGATGTTTAGGACCAGTAGAGGTGTGTCGAAGAGGGGCTATTTGACTCCTTTCCCCAAAATATCTTTGCACCTGTGTCAATAAAACATACTGGCCTCCCTGACCTTTCTTCAGGGATGCTTCAGGATGGCAATCAGTGGGGTTTACTCACAGAATTACTGTCTTAATAATTGACTTTGAGCTAGGCATGCATTGATGTGCCTTCTACTGCACTGTTGGGGAGAGGGAATGGAAGATGAAAGGATGACATGGAGGCAATGAGTACAACCAGTGTGCCAGTGTGGTGTAGTGGTTAAGAGTGGTAGTCTCGTAATCTGGGGAACCGGGTTCGTGTCTCCGCTCCTCCACATGCAGCTGCTGGGTGACCTTGGGCTAGTCACACTTCTCTGAAGTCTCTCAGCCCCACTCACCTCACAGAGTGTTTGTTGTGGGGGAGGAAGGGAAAGGAGAATGTTAGCCGCTTTGAGACTCCTGAAGGGGAGTGAAAGGCGGGATATCAAATCCAAACTCTTCTTCTTCAACCGTTTGTTGCAGGCCCCATCTGTTTTATAATAATTCCAAGCAGATCCATTCAAGGAGAACATCTGTTTTGTGTGCAAAAGGTTCCATGCTCTGTTTCCAGGTAGGGTTGGGAAGGTTTCCTGGCCTGGAACTCTAAAGAGCCACTGACAGTCAGTGTAGACAATACTGAGATAGATGGACTAATGGCCTAAGGCAGCTTTCTATGTTTTTAGGTTCCCCTTATGTGAGGGTTAAACCTGCTTTGAAGCATTTATTGATTGAATGACACCAAATGACCTTTTAAATATGTTGTGGGAGGGGGGATTATTGGTTTGTTTTTGTTCTTATTTACATTATGTATTTTGTGGGTTTTGTATTGTGATTTTATGCTGTGAACCACCCTGATATCTACTGATGAAGGGCAGTATACAGGTTGTTGTTGTTGTTGTTGTTGTTGTTGTTAATAATAATAGTTAATAATTAGTGGCTTTAAGAAAAGGGTTGTGATCAGTTGATTAATACTGCTTCATAAGCCCATATGGGACAGACAGGCACTCAGAAGTTAACCAAATAATGCTACCAAATTAACATTTTCTGAAACAATATGCTGACCAAAATACAGCCATTCTTCAAAATTCACACTTTTCTGAATTTTGTGATTCAGTTCTCTCGCTAAGTAATGTGTACGTAAATGCATATATCAGGGGAAAGTGTGCATAAAAATGCATGCATTGGTGAAAATAACATGCAAAATTGTATTTAGGGAAAGTGCCTTGCAAAAATGTGTATATTAGGGGAAATTGCATGCCAAAATGTGTATTATAGGACAAATTCACAGTTTAAAGCTGATAAATTTTCAGGAGGAGATACATTTGTGTGTGTGTGTGTGTGTAGAGTCACAAACTGATGTGGAAATGCAGAGGACTGTTCTTAAAATTGGAAAAATGAGGAGCCCTGAAAACAAAATGGAGAGTTTTGCTGATCCCTAGTAGAGAGCTCAAGTCATGATCTTTGGTGTGAGATAGGGGTGGATGTGTCTGTTTCTATCCTATATCAATTTTCATTCATAATTCCATTATATCCAGGTTCAATATTTATCTGTGAATCTTTTTTTAAATAAAAAGTACAAAAATTAACTTATAACAGCATTAAATGCATATTTTATCGCAGAATATGTATGCATTTTATCCCAAAATACTCATTTCTAAACATGTTTTACCTTAAAATATACCTTTTGACATATGTTGTCATGCTTTATTGTAGTAGTAATTGTACACTGTTTTCTGTACTGAATAACTGGTTAAATGACTGTGGTGATATTTAGTGCAACGGGATTTAAGTGGTTGAGTGGCAGTATGTAATGAAGGACAGATAAATAAGCTGGCAGAAACTACTTTCTTGGAATACATTGATAAAATCTTAAGCAAATCATTCTATTAGTCATGGTTATCCTTATCAGGCAGGCCATTATTTACAGTTTCCTGTTTAGTTAACTACTCTTTCTTTCTTTCTTTCTTTCTTTCTTTCTTTCTTTCTTTCTTTCTTTCTCTATCTCTCCCTCCCTCCCTCTCTCTCCTCCTTCTCCTTCTCCTTCTCTTTCTTGCTTTCTTTCTCTATAGGGATAAAATAGCAAAATAATTTGTGGCTAGCTATAATGCAACCAAAATGCTTTGTACCTGATCCTTCCTTCCTTCCTTCCTTCCTTCCTTCCTTCCTTCCTTCCTTCCTTCCTTCTCTCCCGGTGATGGCTAGTGTCCATTGGGACTGGTAGACTGCTTTGCAAAGCAGGGAGGAACATTTTGGGGAGCGGGGCAGCATCTCCTGCAAAAAAAAGATGGCTGCTATTTTTCTCCCCAAATGCCACTCAAAATGGTATTTTGGGGAAAAATCTTAAAATGCTAGCCTTGATGGGTCTCTTGAGTGTCACCCCCCTCCCATCACTGTTGCAGTGAATGGATTGACCTTACACAAAACTCTCTTAAGTAGACCCATTGGAGGGGGGCACTTAATATAGGGAATTGCTCTCTGACTCATCAGATTTTAATTTGATAGCAGGTATTCAGTTCTCAAGGCCACCTACATGGATTGATTTTGCAGATTTGTCTCAGGAAGAGCGCCCGGATCCTTCAACACAGCACACCCCAGACTCCATGAGGACTTTTAATGCTGAATTCGCCTTTGCATTTGGAGAACCCCAAGCTGGCTCTCTGGAGAATGGCTAAGGAATTTAATTCTCTAATAGCACCTGAGACGGTGAATAAGAGGAGCAACCGGAGGTCAGGTGTCACGGCTGGCAGTTGCCAAGAGACAGGGGAATGAAATAATAGGAAAGGGGAAAGTGGCACATTAAAGGAAGCTGTTCCACCATGTGAAGTAAAGTGAACTACATTACACCAGGCATACTGTCTGGAGCAGCTAATTGCTCTTGTGTCTGGATAACTCAGGTCTACCTGAGACCTCCTTGACTCGGGAAGCTATTAAATAGAACAGAAGTTGCTGAAAGCAGAGAGCTTCAAATGCTCACTTTCCTTTGACAAAACACCCCCTCCCCAAAACCAACTTCATTTCCTTCTTAAAGCAGCCCTTCCAGAAATGCATAATCTTTTTAACAGACTTATGGGTACTACAAAGGATAAAGTTACCCACAGTTAGACTAATTATTCTGTGGAGTCAGAGAAGCAAAGGAAGCTCCCCCTCCGTGAAAAATAGGGGAGCCTTTAAGAAGACATTGACGTGGCAAAGCCAAGTTCATCCAGCATTTACAACTCTTTTAATCAAATAAGGATCTCAGGACCCCTCTTGCAAATTTAGGATTACCCCCTTGGCTTTAAATTACTGATATCTCAATAAAATGCATGTCGATGCCATGTTTTGATTATTTTTTCTCTCTCAATTTAATGTAACCTTTAAACCCATTTTAGCACGCTTTCTATGAATCCACCTCTTCCCCTCAGTCAAACATTTCCATTCAGTGACATCTGGCGACTGAGCGAAAGAGGGAAAGTATTTGAATGGCATGTAAAATTGATGTGGCATTTTAAGGATTTTCCTATTCTGAATTTTCCAGAACCAACCCTCCCCCCCACAAATACTTGATACACTATTGAAATATTAGTAGGGTTTAATGAACATGGGAATATGCACACTGGTCATTCCCCATAACAGCCATTTATTTGATGTTAATGAATAACCTGTCCACATCTGCCTACCGTCTTACAACTAACCCAAGGCTTGTCATCTTCCTCCTCCTTAATACCAATATGGCAGTTGTAGAACTCTGCAGAGGAAATGATATGAGCAAGCCTACAATTAGTTCGCTCTGGCTCCACCTACTGTTGGCCTCCATACCTTCTGGCCTGCCCATCCTAATGATCACCAGCCATCAGTGTTTGTATGGACCTTTTTTCATTGATACTGAATGTTCAGCACGTTTCTAGTGGGTACATCTGTGTTTAGGCGCTTGGCTAGCAGATGTGCTCTAACATACCCCTGCCCCAACATACACTTGTTGTACACAAGAGGGGAATGGTATGAATGTGAAACCCTACAGTCATAGAGCTTTGAGGATGATTTGTTAGTCATTTAGTCCAAATTGATGCTGCTGCTTCTTTGGCAATCACTTGTAGCCGGGAAATATTGTCTTCCATAAACATGGTGAGTCTGTAAGTGACTGTGGAGGCCAGTTCTAGGTCCACATGTCCTTCCACAGTTGGGACATAGGTTTCCGGGAAGGAGTTGATCATGGTGAGGGTTTGCCAAACATACCTTCCTCATAACACATTTCTCCCTTTCTTCCTGAGTTGGAGCATCTTCAAAGCCCATGACATTTTTGGTAAAGGCTGTTCTCCAGCTGGATGCAGGCAACCCAAAACTAAAGTCTATAGACAGCTGTCCAGCTTCAGTTTGAAGACCTCTGTTGAGGGATAGTCCATGGTCTCCCTCAATCATTTGTTCTATTATCAAAATAAGCCTAACATATGTTCAGAATTTACCTTCCTGTAACTTAAGATCTAATCCCACCTTCTGGGACAGTGGAGAGCAAAACCTTTCCCTCTTCTGTTATACACCACAACTACATAGCTAGGGTTGTAAGAAGATTTAAGAATATAATAGGAGCCTGCTGGATAAGCCAGTGATCTATCTAGTCCAGAGACCTGTTCTCACAGAGGCCAAGAAGTTGCCTATGAGAAGCAGGCAAGCAGGACTTGAGCACAAGCGCTGTCCTTCCCAGTTGTCCATAGGACAAATATATAGACCTGAACTTTCATGAGTGATGAATCCAGGACTGAGTAGGGTAAGGAGGGAGCATCTCCACCCCCATCGTTCAGCCTGGAGACTGAGGTCCAGTTCTGAGGGCCTTCTGATGGTTCCCTCACTGCAAGAAATAAAGTTACAGAGGGCCCTCTCGGTAGTGGCATCTGCCCTGTGGAAATAAACAACTATCTGACTTTGAGAAGACTTCTGAAGGCAGGCCTGTATTGGGAAGCTTTTTAACGTTTGATGTTTTATTGTGTTTTTAATATTCTGTTGGGAGCTGCCCAGAGTGGCTGGGGAAACCCAGTCAGATGGGTGGCATATAAATAATAAATTTATTATTATAAGTAAGTCCAGTCATAAAAACATGACAAGCCCTGCAAGATCAGGCTAAAGGCCCATAATAGTCCAGCATAGGGTAATTAAGTTAGTAAGTCCAATCATATGTACCTAAGAAGAGCCCTTCAAGATCAGGCTATAAGCCCATCATAACCCAGCTTCTGCAAGCAAGACCCAAGTCCCATAGTACTATCCCCACTTGTGACTCCCAGCAGATGTGGCTCCAGATGTTGCCATCAGGTCCAGTTGGAAGGTGTAGTCCAAAAACATCTGGAGGGCATCCTGTTTGCCACCGTCTGGTATACAGCATGTGTATATCATGAAATGAACATTTCAGACTAAAAATGATCATGCAAAACACTGAAGTTCAAATCACGGTTACTTATTTAAGAAACATAGAAAAGTGTGCACATGCACACACACACACATCACCATGACAACATGACATTCAGATTGACGAAACTGAGCAAACAAAAAACCCCTGAAATGAGTTATTGCCTTCTATTTACTAGCCGACAGAAAATCAAATTTATTAAAACGATCCCTATGGGCAAGCCTACAAAGAAAGTAAGTCAGGAGGTCCTTTCTGGAGCTTGTGTGGAAAGGTCAAAACAATAAATAATATTGTGGCAGATTTTGTTTATCAACAGCCCCCTACACACCATCCTGTAATAAACAGGAGAAACTTTTTTAGGTGATTGGCAGGAGATCTGCAGAGGATTCCACTCCAACCCTGTACACATTCTGTTCTGAACCAATGTGTAAGGAGACAGTGCTTGCACATTCTCGGCCCAGTATACCCGAAGGAGCATCTTCACCACCATCATTCAGCCTAGATACTGAGGTCCAGCTCCAAGGGCCTTCTGGCGGTTTCCTCACTGCAAGAAGTGATGTTACAGGGAACCAGGCAGCGGGCCTTCTCAATGGTAGCACTCTCCCTATGGACTGCCTTCCCATCAGATGTCAAGAAGATAATGAACTGCACAGTTTTTAAAAGACACCTGAAGGCAGTCCTGTATTGGGAAGTTTTTTAAGTTTGCTGTTTATTATTATGTTTTTATTTTCTGCTGGAAGCCGCCCAGAGTGGCTGGGGAGAACCCAGCCAGATGGGTGGGGTATAAATAAAATAATAATGATGATGATGTTTCTAACAAGCCCATTGCTTTCTCATCTATTATTATAAGTGACTCCACTTGTCACTTTTTTCCAGGATGTTGAGGAACGATTAATGAGCACTCTTTGCATTTGGTTAGTCAACCAGCTACAAATCCACTTACATCCAGCCCACATTTTACCAGCTTCCCCACAAGAATATCATGGGGGACTTTGTTAAAAGCCTTACTGAAATCAATATATACTATGTCCACAGCATTCCCTTGATCCACCAAGCTTGTAACTCTATCAAAAAAAGGAAAGAAATGAGATTCTTCTGGTATGACTTAGTTTTGATAAACCCCTGCTTATGACAAAGGTATGGTGCTCAGTTTGAAAAGCCCTGGATTTTTCATGAGACATCAGGCTGGGGGGTGGGTGGGGTTGAGAGGCGTGCCTTACAAGTCCAGTGAGATGGTGGGGTTGGTGACAAGAAGGCCAAGCTTCATCCAGACCCCTGTCCACAACTTTCTTAACCATTGGCTGGGACAGGCTAGAACTGGAGTCCAGCAACATCCCCATCCATGTTTTGTTTATAAATATACAAGAATAACAGAAGTTGCAGCGAATAGGGACTTCTCCAAAGGATAGATCCCAGATTCCCCATAAAGAGGTTCTGCACTCCAATATACTCTTAACCAACTCTTACCCTGCCTTCTCAGTCTCACACATGGCAGACTTTTGTTTTACACATACACATACACATACACACACATACACACACACACACACACACACACACCTTTCAGCTGGGACCACCAAACTCTAATGACTACTTAATGAGGGGTCGTAACACTTGAGAGCTCTCTAGCTATCTGGATATAAAGTCCTTCTTCACAAAGTGCATTGTTAAACTGTGTAATTCAAGGGGCATTGATGGCAATCAACTTGGATGGCTTCAAAAGAGGATTAGACAAATTCATGGAGCAGAAGTCAATGGCTGGTAACCTCAGTGGCTATGTTCTATCTCCACTGTTGGAGACAGTTTGCTTCTGGATATGAGTTTCTAGGAATCACAAGAGAGGAGAGCACTGCTGTACTTACACTCTTCTTGCAGGCTTCCTGTTGGAGTAGCAGGTTGGCCACTGTGGAATCAGAATGCTGGATAAGATGGAACACTGACCTGATCCAGCCGGGCTCTGCTTCTGTCCCTCTCCTGCCATTAGCTCTCATTGGCAAATCACCCTCCAATGGAATAAGAGACTCACCAGCAGTTCTTTCCCACTGTCATTTCCAGTTACTCAACATCAGGGAAGACTCCAGAAGCTGGTTAGCACCTGGTTGTTTTGTATAAGCTCTTGATTCTTGTGGGTACAGGAAATTGTAATACGTATGTGTTGTTATTTAAAAAAGAGTGTTTCAATGCACCAGCAGGTTCACATCAGCAGGTGTTTAATGGTATTGTGTACTCTTAATTATCGATCTTCCTGGTTAAGCAGCAAGGCATGAGGAAATGGATGCCATTATCTGGTAATTGACAATATTGGAGAGTTAAGCGTCTGACTCTTCGCGAAGAAGTGAGGAGTGTTTAACTCTTAGCTAAGATCAATTTCAGATTAATGCATGTTTCGCTAGCAAGTAGGAAACATCCAGCCAAGCTATTTATCGGAGAATACTTCTGTGACAGGACTGTGGCTGTTTTAGCACAGCCGTATAGATTTCTTTAAAGACTGCGGTCTTGATAAGGGACAGAGTCAGGGCTCCTGAGAATACTTCTACACTAGAAAGAGATGTGTGGTATTCTGGACATACAATAATTGGTTCTAAATCAAAAGAAAGTGAGCCAACTACTGCTAAAGATTTCAGAGCTTCATTTCAGACACCCAAGCCATCTGTGTTCTATAATAGGATTCCATGTGAATGAATGAGATACTTTGATCATGTGCTGAGTGTGCTCTGTTCAGGCACAAAGAATAACCTGACCTCATTTGGTGCAATCCAGACTCCCCTCACCCTCCCTTCCCTAGGACTAGGAGAAGCCATCAACCATTTGACAGTGGAAGAATGTGGCATCATGGCACCAGGCTCCAGCTGCCACCTATGGGTCATGCCCAACATTCTGTGTCCACTAGCACAAGCACTCTTGCACTAGCAGAGGGGTGAGTTTTACTCTTCTGCAACACAGGAATCTCATGCAACAGTTGTTCAAGCAGAAACACACACAGCTCTACTGGAGATCTGCCTTGCTAAATTTGGAGCAGTGTGGATATCTAAGGGAGACTTTGTTTCAGTCAACCTGTTGTTTTTGGAAATCACAAATTGGGTAAATTCAAGCAGAAATTTCTCCTCAATCACTAGCCCCTCACACTGTGTTCTAACTTCTCCTCTAGTAGACCCAGCAGGTACACCAGCTCCTAGGGGCCAAGGTAGTTTTGGTCCCCCCAATTTTTTTGGGAGGGGGCTGGGCCACTTCCAAAGGGATTTGGCTCCATCCCTGGCTCCTTGCAATGTTGTGTGTGTGACCATTGCACAATGTTGCGCATGGGGCCCCTCAATCATCTTGAGAAGTTGGTGCCTCTGGTTGACATTGGTGGAATCACCAGGGTTTAGGATAGTGTTGAAAGAACAAGTGACTTTTTAGGGCATGGCACATGGCTTCCCAATGCTGAGTTGCCAAAAAGAGAAGATGGTCTGTCAGAAACATATAGCCTGATATCCAGAAGCTTTGGCGGGGCAGGGGGAGCTTGTTTGTTTGTCTCTGCAACATATTGTCCTCTGAGAAATACTTCACACACACACACACTGTGCTTGGTGGAAGTAGCTGTCAAATTAGTAGATCCAGCCGCTGCAGTGTGCATTGTTAGGAGCCGCTTAAGTTCACACCAGATCAACTGTGCCCCATCCGTCTTTCTCGGCTTACGTTTTAATTGGCTTCTAGTTAAGTTTTTTAAACACTGCAAGACTTGCTGACATACAATCTAATACCGTGTGAATAATTTATGGGAACCTTTCATGGCATTTCTCTCCCCCCCTTTTCTAATTTGAGAATTAGATAAAATGGCAGACGGGGAGAGGGCACTGAGAGATGAGGGGAAGAGGGCACCGCAGAGGGAGGAAGCCAACTGATTGGCTGGTGTGCTGTTTGCTGAGTGTTAAATGTGGGCTGTTGTTTTTGCTCTCTCTCCCCTTCCTTTACACATCTCAGCTGCATTTGGGATTTCGGAGAAGGTTTGTACAACGCAGACTTATTAATAACTATTCTGTCAGGAGAGCACCCAATTAAATTGAATTGGGTTTTATGGCTCCCTCTAGATTTCCTTAAATGTGTGGATAGAAAGCCTTTGCAGCGTGAGTATTGGATAACAAGGGTTGTGTTGTGTGTGTGTTTTAATGGTTTCTTTTAATGATTGTTGCATTGCTACTTAGGACTCACTGGCTTGTAAATGTGGAACATGGCATTTGACACAAACACATATACTATAATATCTGCTCTTATTCGGGAACGGCTATGCTGCCCTTTAATTTCTTCTTCAGTGTCTCGCAAGAAGCCAAGTTTTTCATGCTGGATCCTTAACGGACCCTTTGGGGAATTTTATTCTTAGCAGCACGTAAAGCAGGCTGGGTAATTAAGACCTGAGGGATTGCCCTCTCTCTTTTGGCAGGAAGGCACACATTTGCAGAGATGTCTTGAATCTGTTATTTCCAACCCAAGCTGCCTATGTTTCTTGCAACTTTTGGAAACCCATCCTCCGCGTGTGTTTCTCTCTCCCTCCGTGTTCGCATTGTGCATTTGGTAGACCAGAGAGCTTTGTCACAAAAGATCAGTCCAGCTATTATGACACTGTTTCAGTGTCCAGAATGGCCCACTTAATTCCCAAGGGGAGCCGATTGAGATGTCTCTTTTCCATCCAATCCTACTGCCATCTTGGAAAATGGGAGCAAGAAAACGCTGGTTGCCTGGCAGGGAAAAGCATGTGGCCTCATTATGAAGCCACATAGCCCTTCAGAGCCACAAGCGAGCAATAGGGTGAGCTGCAGCCCCATGTTAACAGATCAGAGATGTGACTTTGCCTATAAGATGTATTGCAACAGGCCAATGAACTGGGAATCGCTGGTGGGGAGGTACTGCTGCTGCACTCAGGCTCTGTTTGTGGGCTTCCTGTAGACATCTGGTTGGCCACACAGAACAGAGTGCTGCACTAGATGGGCCTTTGACCAGAGAATGAACAGACCTGTCTATTTCAGCTTCTCGTTTTTCCATTTCTCCAATCCAGCTCTCCACATTCCCACAGCAATTTGCATTAAAAAAATCTAAATAAAAATCATCAGCATTTTTGTGCGAATTGCTCCTAATAAACACAGTTTTTATGAGTTTTTACTAATGTACACATGGGACTCAGGTGGTGCTGTGGGTTAAACCACAGAGCCTAGGACTTGCCCATCAGAAGGTCGGTGGTTCGAATCCCTGTGACGGGGTGAGCTCCCGTTGCTTGGTCCCTGCTCCTGCCCACCTAGTAGTTCGAAAGCACGTCAAAGTGCAAGTAGATCAATAGGTACCGCTCCGGCGGGAAGGTAAACAGCATTTCTGTGTGCTGCTCTGGTTCCCCAGAAGTGGCTTAGTCATGCTGGCCACATGACCCAGAAGCTGTACGTCGGCTCCCTCGGCCAATAAAGCGAGATGAGCGCCGCAACCCCAGAGTCAGTCACAATTGGACCTAATGGTCAGGGGTCCCTTTACCTTTAGTAATGTACACAGCTTTGCAACCAATTTCCCCATATACAATGCACTTGTATGCTATTTTCACAAATATGTGCATTTTTATGAACACAAGTACACATTGTTTCTGTACACTGTGTTGCAAAATTAAGAGGACTGTGGATTTGCAGGATAGCTGTGTTCTAATTTGTGTAATGTTTTGAAAAGTGTGAATTAGATAGTTTCTCATTAAAATACAACCCCCCCCCCAAAGAAAACACCCTTGAATTTATTCATTTCTACTTTGGCATGCAGGCTCTTCTTAGTCCTCTCATTAAGATATATATAGAGGGGGGGATTTTTATTATGATTTCCAAGCCCTAATCTGGGTCACTAAAAGTATTTTACATAGAGGAACAATACCAAAACCAAACAAACTACCAAGCAAAATAACAAGCAAAATAACTGTAACAACAATAATAATAACATAAAACAAAAATAACAACATGAATAAAATAAAACCAAGAGGGACAGAGGTCAAACCTTCTATTATATTAAAAATCATGGAAAGCCATTTTCACTGTCTGCCCAGATGCCATAATCAAGGTTGGTGCTAGCCTTCTTTCTCTTACTTTTTAAAAAGAGGAGCTTTTCACTATTCTCCAATTCTCTAAAGTCTCCCACACCTCATGGGATGCTTGATAACAATGTTCTCCCATGGGAACACTGAGAACAGCAGTGTTTTTGCTTTTGCTTTGTTTTTAAAGTCAATAGTTTTAATTGTGGGAGGGGAATCCTTTCCCTTTCTGCTCCCAAGAAGGAGCCCACAGAGCATGGCAGCCCAAGGCAGGCATTTTTCAGGACCAAGGAGAGCTCCTGGCCAGCTGCTCATTCTGACAAGGGTTGGGGTGGGCTGGTGCCTTTTTAAGCTCTGCCTCTACTTCCCCTCTCTTATGCTGTGTACGTTTTCCGGGACCACTAGGGATGCTTAAAGAGTCAACCCTCTAGCTTGTAGATGGGAGCTCCTCCTTCACTCCATGGCCCTCTGACTGGTGCATTCCCAGTGTTGCTGATCTGACAAGTTCGTGTAGGAGGCACTTGGTTTCCTAAACCTATGAAAGCCCCAACTCTGGTTCTATGGTCTGCCGTGCAGTTGGATTTTGTTCAGCAGGCTCTGATGTGCTACCCTCAGGTTCAGGTGGCCCTTCATCACCAGCCTTAGGCTGAGAGCCAGGAATATGGCCCACTTAAGACACTTGCCTTATGATAGATAAATCCTTCGTTTTCACAAAGAGTATAACCTCTTATCTTCTTTTGCTGGAAATGGAGACCAACCTTTCCAGCCATTATCTCCGCATCTGGAGTTTGTAACAAGACAAAAATAGACCCCGAGAGGTAGAGTGAGAGTTGATATAGTCATGCTATTAGGACAAGACTATGGGGGCATAAGCTTGGAGCCTCACCAACATGGAGGAGTCCAAATGCAGCTGGGCTGGCTCGCCACATTTTGAAGCCAGAGCATCTTATTGTGCATCCTGTTTGCACAGCAGCCAGCCAGATGCCTGTGGGAAACCTGCAAGTGGGATTCAAGCCCAAGAGGACTCTCCGCTCCTATGCTTTGCTGCAGCCATTGGCATTTAAAAGCATTACTGCCTCCAGCTGTGGAAGCAGAGCAGAGCCATTGTGGCTTGTGGCCACCAGTAGCTTTATCTTCCTCCATTAATTTGTCCAATCCCTTTTTAAAGCCATCCTGGTTGGTGGCCATCACTTTGAAACCACGGCCATGTAAAAATACCCAAGCTGAAACAAGATTTTTAATGTTATTTTTTTTACAGAGGATCAAAAGGGCCGCATTTATTTAACAGGAAGCAATTAGCCCTGCTTTTAAATTTGACCTGTAGAGCAGGAGTGGGGAACTCCAACCTCCATCAGCTCAAGGAAGCTTATGAATTTTCAGGGATGATGGAGACTGAAGTCCAAGAACATCTGAGGACTGCAGGTTCCACATCGCTTCCCTAGAGGGTACAGAAAAGAGCTTGATGAGAAGTTGGAACCAGCAATTCTGTTTGGAAAATGTCTCTACAGAAGCTTGACTCTTCGTCCTGTGCCATTTGCTCTGCACACTGGCAGCAGAAAAGGTGTTCCAGCATTTCTAGTGATTATCTTGACTTCATAGCTCCTCAGTGGAGCTAATCACATTTTATTTTATGTTTGCATTTATTCATAAGGAAAGGGGACCTTTATTCCGTGGAGTCATGAACAGAGTCAGTCACGACTCCTCTTCCTTCATTTTACCCTTGCAACAAACCTGTGAAGTATGCTAAGCTAAGAGAGAGTGGCTGAAGGTCCACTCAGTGCTTGGGACTAACAGTGGGGACCCAGGGCTACCATTAGCACTTGGTGATTCTGGGGTGTTGGGTCCCTATGTAGCCAACCAAGGATGCCTCGTAGTCTCTTAGAGCCTGGTGTCCAGAAGTGTTAATCAGTCCTACAGGCCTGCTTCAGCAGAAGTGGCAACTGTTCAGTTGGATAGAGTATGGTGCTGATAAAGCCAAGGTCACAGGTTTGACCCCTGTATGGGACATCTACCTGTACATATTCCTGCATTGCAAGGGGTTGGACTAGATGACCATCAGAGTCCCTTCCCATTCTATGATTCTTCGAAACAGTAGCACAGCTCAACTTTTGCCTTGAAATCTTCGGAAACCGACTCCATTTCATTTGTTTCCTTTCTTTTCTTAAGTCACTCTCTCCCTTCTGGGAAAACAAATATAAAAACCAGTCCATCACCTTGTGAGGAGGGGGGGAAGAGAGAGAATGAAATCCAGTTCCCTACCCTGGTAATTCCTCTGGATGATGAGAAACCTATAGGTGGTAGAGAAGAATCAAATTGATCAATTCAGTTCAGATAAGAGCTGGCCTGTGAGTTTTTATGACACTTCTGGCAACCTAGAGGCAGCTCTCATGCATTAGCGACTTCCTGCAGAAAAAAGGATTGTTTATCAGAAATGAGTGGGGTCTTCTTCTTCTTCTCCTCCTCCTCCTCCTCCTCCTCCTCCTCCTCCTCCTCCTCTCATCTCTTTTCAAGAGCCCATGAATCAACCACCAACAAGCTAACTTTTCAGTAAATTCTAGTGAGGTATATGATTAGCAGGCTGTGTTACTATCTTTGTGATAATGCATATGAAAGTGCAGTGCAATGAAGCCAAATACACACATTTCCCTCCCACCACACCCATAGTGTTTGCATGCCTATATTGCTCAGCATTGCCATTTGCTGGCTGGGTGGAAGTTTTCCTATCTGACGGTGGCTCGGCTCTGCCGGAGGGATTCAGAACATATTGGTTGGCAGGTGGAGTCTGTTCGGATGCATTTGCTGTTATTTCAGCACTGACAGGAAACATATATCATATGGGCTTGGAATGCCAGCAGTATATTCCATAGAAACTTGATTTTTTTATAAAAAAAAGAGAGAGAGAGATTGAGAGTCACAACCAGGAAAACAAAGCATCCAGTGGTTTCTGGGAAACAATGAGCCATTTGCTAAGCTCAAAACACTAATTTATTGAGAAGGATTTGCAAAGATACAAGCATCAGTGCGTGTGATAGAGTCTTCCAGGGGTCTTCTTTGGCAGACCCAGTGAAGGAATGGGTCTGAAGGTGTTCATGGTTCCTGAAGTACTAGATGAATGAACCTCAACACAAAAGCTCTCAAACCTAGCTGCTATACCTTTGATATGGCTGTTACAAGTATGACTGGGATGAAGAACAATCAACCAATCTCCTTTATTGGCACAGAAAAAGTGCCTCAAATACATGGATCAGAACACAACACAGTTAATGAAATGTAGTAGGAGATACTTTAGGATAAAACTGTCCAGATGCTGTGAGGTCCTTTGATTGATAGGATGGAGGACATACATGGCCCTACCAGATTATTGGGAGTCCAACAGACACTTTTGAAGTTACAGGGATCAGTGTCATAGCTTCTCTGTGATGGAAATCACAGAACTACAGGCTTTTCAGCTACAGACTGACCTTTGGCTCTCTGGGGTAGAAAGAAATATCGAGGGCTTCCTGTTCCTGCTTTCTGGGTGTGCGCTTGCCTACACCCTTGGTTCTTCTGACTTGCTCTTGGCTCTCCCTCCTGGTTTATCCTTTAATTCTGGTTTGTGCTTTGGTGCGGACATCTAGCTTGCCTAGTGGCTCTTAGCTCCTGGCTCACCCCAAACTGCAGGGTAAAGCTTGCAGAAACACTCTTATATGATATGGATATCTGAAGAAGTGTGCATACACACGAAAGCTCATACCAAGAACTAACTTAGTTGGTCTTTAAGGTGCTACTGGAAGGAATTTTTTTATTATGATATGGATAGTGAAGGCTATAGTGCAAGGGAAATCCCATTCCTCATTTATCCAGGTGGAAATATCTTATTGCATCCATCCCTTGTGGCCTTTTCAGTGTTTCTAAGAGAATAGAAAAGGCAGTTGACCTTGCTGGCTATCTGTAGGGTTCTTTTTTAATCAGAGATGTTGGGAAACATCAGGTCAAACACTCTCAGTGGTGGCTAGTGCCCACTGGGAATGGTAGGGTGGAAAACAGAGAGGTCAAGGGTAAGTGGACTCAGAACCAATCAAAGACAAAGACAGGGCCTAAGACTAATTCCTTTCCACTGATGAACTCTAGAAATGCTACACTGAGATTGAAGAGGAGGAAATCAAGAGACCATGGCTGATCTTCTTGACTAGTTGTAAGAAGGCAGGTCAGGTGGGGGCAACTGAGATTGGTGGGATGGTTCCCCATTCACTCTAATGGACCAGTGAACTATTTGGATCATTGGCCCAAGGTCTTTGCAGATCTTGCTGGAGAACTTTGCTGGCATTTCTATTGCAGACTTTCTCTCTCTGATAAAGAGCTCCTAACCCCTTGGGAGGGAGGTTTGCTGGCCATACCAGATCTACTCCCTTGGAGGCACAGCCAATATCTCTCTGCCAGCAGCCTTGTCTGTGTAGATTTTCATCAGCTATAGCCTCAATAGGGGGCATTTTATGAGATGCATTAAGGACTGGAGATCTTTTGTTCAGCATCTTTCATCTCCAACCTGCTCTGCGGCTGTTCCCAAGATGACTGCTCTTTATCACTAGTGTAACACAATTGAGACTTCCCCTGGTTTCATGGTAGGAAAGGCAGTGACATCAGAGTGGTGGAACTGCAGGGGTTCAGCCCATTTTTCTCTGTCCCACTGAAATGTGGGAGATGCTGTTCCATTCCTGTTGGCATTCTGGAGAAACTGTGCAAATGTTTCCGCACCGCACCTGGTACATTTGGCTGAGCAGCAGGCATCTGCTCTGGCACCGCGCTTGATGACAGCCGACAGCTCTTGCTGGTTTATATGCTGACATTTCTCACCTGCAAGGCTCTGTGGGAAATCCCAAGGCTGCCCTTATTTGACATGGGCTGTAGGAACTTGACTGCTTTGAAGGAGTTGTCAGGCTTGCCTGTGAATGCTGTGCCAGTCACTTGTTTGCTAAAGTGTTTGTTTTGTTCTCCATTCTCGCTTTAGCAGCAGAACCCTACTCATTTCAAAGTCGGACAGAAGTATTGATGATGTGACTTTCTCTCAAGCTGTTACATGCTAAGTTGGTGAGGCAGATTGTCTCAGTTTCTGTACGTAGGAATCCATACATTTACATGGATTGTTTCTTTAGATGAGAACCAAACCAAGGCAAGGAAATAAATTCTAGGCCATTAAATACCTACCTTTCTTGGCTTATAAAGCCAGTACTTTAGATAAGGACTCTTTTCTTCTCAACTTATGAACCAAGGGGTAGGATGCTAGCTCCTTTTAACCCAGGCATAGGCAAACTCAGCCCTCCAGATGTTTTGGGACTACAACTCCCATCATCCCTAACCACTGGTCCTGTTAGCCAGGGATGATGGGAGTTTTAGTCCCAAAACATCTGGAGGGCTGAGTTTGCCTATGGCTGTTCTAACCCAACCCTGGGATCTTATGGTGAAAGGTAGGTAAGAACTTACATTATAATAATTAATAATACCCTGCCTCGGAATAGGAACTTAGCAAGTCAAGGTCTTCTCTGGTGAGATAAGTTCCTCACACAGAGAAATAAGCTCCAAGCTGGGAGTTTTCAGGGCTTGGTGGATAGAGCTTAGCTCAGTCAGGTGGCAGAGTTGGTACTTCAGGCTCGGTGGTACCCATGACACAACAAGTTTTGGCTGCAAGGCTTTGTGGCTGAGAATCCTGTGCCAATCCCCAACCCCGCTCCTAAAAACCCTTAAGGAGGAGAAGGGTGTGAATAATTCTTGAATTTCCTAGCTTGTAATGTCTGAGAGCAAGCCAAATCAAGGACCATTCCCTTCAGAGTTCCTCTCTGGCTTGGATTGCAACCTCAACTGGAGAAGAATTCATCCCTTCCACTTAAGTCTCACTTAGCTGGCTGTTGCATTTACTGTTGCAGTGGCAAATATAGTACAGTGGTACCTCAGGTTAAGAACTTAATTCATTCCAGAGGTCCGTTCTTAACCTGAAACTGTTCTTAACCTGAAGCACCACTTTAGCTAATGGGGCCTCCTGCTGCCGCCGCACGATTTCTGTTCTCATCCTGAAGCAAAGTTCTTAACCCGAGGTACTATTTCTGGGTTAGAGGAGTCTGTAACCTGAAGCGTCTGTAACCTGAAGCATCTGTAACCCAAGGTACCACTGTATTGGTAAGGAAGGGAGGTCAGACTCTCACACACTTACACCTCTGTCCCTTGTCATGCAGAGCACTGATATAATACCTCAAATGCCAAGAATTTAATGAACCATATAATATATCATGAGGGCTGAGAGTACTCTGGCTACTGGTACAGGAGCAGTGGTTGCAGTAGATTCAAGCTTTGGGAAGTGGCTCATTTTTCCAAGAAGAGAACTGGTTCAGGACGGAGCACAGGAGTCATGTGGTGAGAACATCCATACCCCATTACTAGAAACAATATCCAGCTATTCAAATTTATAAACCTGTTAAGAAAAACAATGCAAATGTGGGCTTGCTTATTTCCCTCAAAGCGCTAAAATATGCATTGTGTGTCAAAGCAAGCCATTGACTATCATCCTGTGAAACAGAGTAAACAAATACCTCTTTGCTGCCTTTCTTTTGGTTGTCAATCAGGATTCCAGATCTTGAAATGTTACCCTGTTACTGGTTAGAAGGACGCCACCACTGGGAACGGATGCCATCTCTGTCTTCACAGGCACCGAAAAAAGTCCTGACATGTTTCATAGCGTTTGTATGTAGAACTCTGTGAAATGGGGGGAAAAAACCCATCTCTTTCTGTCAACCTGTCACCGATATAAGCTTTTACTTTCCATCAGAATGACTAAACTTTAAAACGGTGTTTCTTCAGTGCTGGGTATTGCTGTGAGAACTCCTGGGTGTTATCAGAATTTATAGACTCCCAGCAACACAATAGAACAGCATAGCATTTTGTGGAATATTAAAAATTCATTCAGATATTCACTAAAGCATGGATGACAACATGAGAGAGAGGGGGGGGGAGAGAAGGAAGGGAGGAGTGCCAGCATGGTTTATTGACCTTGATTCCTTGGCACAAAAAAAGATAAATGGGGAATTTTTTTTAACCATTTATGAAGGTGGAACCTTGGAAGCTGAAGAAGTGCTCATAAAAATGATCCTTAATGTGGCACACAGATTGGCAATTGGAAAAGCTATGGTAGCCAGGGGGATTTATTGCCAGTGTTGACTTGTGTGTCTGTGTTTCCGAGAGCATAGCAGAGATGCTCCTTTTATAAGGTTACTTACTGATGTTATTCTGTGGAGAACTGCAGAAAGAATCAGACTCCTTGCTCTCTCTTTTAAAAAAGCACTCCTCCCTGATGGTTCGAGACGATGAAACACGTTTCTTCAGCGTGGCTCATATTCCCTTCCTCTCCCCTGCTCCCCATGTTTGAAAAGGGGATTCAAAAGCTCCGTGCATTCACAAAGAAAGAATCGTTTGCCATGTGGCTCTCCTTCCACCACCCCTGCTGAAAACAAGAACCCGGTATTCACACTGCTCATCAGAGTATTTTTCCACTGTTTGGCTGAAATCACAGGGCAGTAATGCCTCATTGGTTTCAGATATTAACTTTTGTGCTGAGAACCCAGTTGGAGCTGGTGTGACAAATAGATCTTTCTTTCTCCCCCCCCCACCTGCTGATGGAAAACACAGCCCCCTCCACACCTCCCATCTCGCCTAGCCTGGTCCCCAAGAGCGCTGGAAGAGAAAGTTGCCCTTCGGCACCATCTGTTTCTGCCAGCTTCTACTTTGGGCACTGCCTTTACATCTGTTGAGAAAAGGAATCTTTGCTTGATGATTTGTTTTGAAGAAAACTTTGGTCTCTCTCTCCCCCTCCCCACAGCCCCCTGTTAGATTCATTAACTCTTGCAGCACTTCAGAGTAAGGATGTCAGAGAATTCCAATGGAAATGGACGTTGTTGATGTTCGCTTGTTCATCCCATATGGCCACAATCCAGGGAAAGTGATTGGTATTTGCTGTTGATACTTTCTGTCTGCAAATGATACACAATTGATTACCCGAACACTGTTTCCTTTGCAACAAAACCAATGGGGTAGAATAATGTAGTGATAATGTAATTCTTGTGAATAACGTAAATTATGTAATTTCAACACCGCAGAGATGAATAATGTATTTTTTTTGGGCAGAAGATGAACCGCAGCAGAAGGGAAACACTGCTGCAATGTGACAAATAAGGGCTGGAATGGAAAATGATGCCTTCTTATATGCCTACTACAGAGTCAAAACACCCATGTCTGAATTCTCGGTCTGCTTGGCTGGGATTTCACACAGTTTCTGATGAGACTAGGCACTGGTATGCCATTGTCTTGGATCGCTGCTATCCTGAATTGGAGTGCTACTAGATTGGATTTTGCTGAACATAATAAAGAGCCCTGCTGGCTCAGACTACAGCTCCAACTCGTAGCCAACTAAATGCCTCTGGGAAGCCCACAAGCAGGGGATGAGTTCAATTTCTCTCTTCCACTGTCGCTCCCCAGCAGCTGGAACTAAGAGGCATATTTACTACGGTAATTTATATCCCGCACTTCCATTATAAAACGGCACTCAGTGTGGCTAACAACATCTTTCCTCTGAGCATGGAAATTGCATTTAGACCTCCTCTTCCGTGAATTTGTCCAATCCCATTTTAAATCTCAGCAGTTGCCTCTGTTCGGAGAGTGGGGACGTGTTCGGAGAGGGGGGATGCTCACTGGTTGTGCATCTGCTTTGTATTCAGGGAACCCCAGCTTCAATTCCCTGCTTCACCAGGTGTGGCTGGGAGAGACCTCCTGCAGTCAAAGTGCGTACTTCACTACTGAGTTTTGACCCTTCCCCATGTGTCCCCTTAGCTGTCATTTTTCTTAACCGAAGGGGGTATGATAGGTTGGTAGGTAGACCGATAGATGGGCAGATAGAATCATAGGTAGATATTTCCTTACTTAAAAGCTGCTAACATCTTATTCTCTGCCATCAAAACAGTCGAAGGAGTGAGACCACAAGATTAAAATAGAAAGCTGAGTGCTTGCGAATCAACTCACCCTGAATGATACCACCAGAAAGCAAACTGGCCATGTACATCAAAGTTTGGAGAGGTGGAGGAATGGAAAATTAAAAATGTAGTGAGTTCCAAATGGATATGGTGGCAAATTTGAAACATGCTGCTTAGTGCAGAAGTGAAAATATGAAAGCAATGATACAGCTGCATGATGTGCTAAAAATATACAGTGTTACCATTTTATACCCACTTAACTGTGAGTAAGCCCCCTTGAAATCAGTAGGACTTAGGACTGAGTGGATATTATAGGGTTGCATTCATCTGGGCCAATAAATAAAGCATCTGTTCACTGCATCTTTTATTTGACATATATTATCCCAAGGATGCAGGTGGCGCTGTGGTCTAAACCACAGAACCTAGGGCTTGCTGATCAGAAGGTCAGCAGTTCAAATCCCTGCGACGGGGTGAGCTCCCGTTGCTTGGTCCCTGCTACTGTCAACCTAGCCATTCGAAAGCACATCAAAGTGCAAGTAGAAAAGTAGGTACCGCTCTGGCAGGAAGGTAAACGGTGCTTCCGTGCACTGCTGTAGTTCGCCAGAAGTGGCTTAGTCATGCTGGCCGCATGACCCGGAAACTGTATGCCAGCTCCCTCGGTCAATAAAGCGAGATGAGCACCACAACCCCAGAGTCATCCACAACTGACCTAACGGTCCAGGGGTCCCTTTAGCTTTTCCTATCCAAGGATAGCCAATGTGGTGCCCTCCACATGTTTCAGACCACAATTCCCATTAATCCCTCTCAGCATAGCCAATGGTCAGGGATGCTGGAGTTATGCAATGAGCCCTAGTTAGTCATCCAAAGAATGTCTGACTCACCCTGCCCCAAACACTTCTGACAACTTCACTCTCAATCTTGCAGTGAGACTAAGTATCTGGAGGTGGATTCTTTGTACATCCATCTAAGCCCATTCACAAAGAATCTCCCTTCCCACACTGAATTGTAAGGTTGTGGTGCAGCCGACAGGCATGTTTGGGGTGGTGCATCTGGGCATGTGTGAACTCTCATAGACCTGGACCACTTGAAAATTGTTGACAGTTTTGGCACATCATTTCATGCCTTGCCTGTTGTAGCAAATGTAATGTGCTTTGCTAGATACCACATGATTTGTTACTGTATCTTCATGGCTTCATATGTATA